>NC_059201.1:53423066-54023066 GCF_020615455.1 Coregonus clupeaformis
TCAACTCCAGAGCATTTTAAAAAACTACAAAATGTCTCATGGTAATGTCGAATGTTCAGTCAATGAGCATTATGGGTAAAGTAGTCATTCTACAGTTTCCAAAATGGCCTACAAATGCCTACATCATAATCATTGTGTCATTGTTGTTGCTCTGGGTTATGAAGATTCCCAAAACAAAAAAAAATGGAAAAAATATAAAATACAATACACAGCATAATATAAAGTGGCCAGTGCCATGTAACAGGACAATGTTCTTCTTTTGAGATAAAGAAATAAAGAAAGTCAGCGCATCATTGTAGGAGGAGATCCCGCCGCAGTTTTGTGGCTCACGTTATTATAATATAGATGGCTTTCTTTCGTAATGGGAAACATTCTTGTCATGCCACTTCGATACCGAAGTGACTTTTTCCTAGCAGGTTACAGGAATTTACGCAGCAGGTTAGGAGAATTAACGTAGCCGATTAGGAGACTGAGATTAAGGTTAGGAAAAGGGTTAGGGTTAGCGAAAATGCTCTCCTAACCTGCTACGAAAATCACTTTCTATCGAAGTGTCGGGAAAAGAGTGTGTCCCTTCTTTAATTTATGACGACAAATAGTGGGTGCGTGGGTGTGTGTCTGCTCTTGAGCCTTCCCTTACTTGAGCAGGTTGGAGAAGGGGGAGGAGCTCCAGAGTTGTTCCTGGCGTAGGATTTCCTTTGAGAAGTAAGGCAGGACCAGAAGGCACTGCAGGGTGGCGTTAAGGAAGCAAGTGTTGCCAATGTTAGGCAATCTGTGAAGAAGAAGCAGCCATCAGTATACACATAGAGATACAATATCCAGAAACATAGAGTGGCCTATGTCATAAACCTTCATAACTCTAGAATGTGATTACAATGGCAGCCACCTTGGTCAGGGATAAATTCTATGTAATTCTGTGAGTACACAAAGGAGTGGATGTCCTTTAGACCAAGATGACCATAATGCATGGGTTTATAATGATCTAATAAAACTGGCATGCTTGATAGTAAGCCCTGTCCCCATACTATATCAGATATTGATCTCTAAACAATAAAGAGTTTATTTTCAATGCATCTGCGGTGTGTTGTGGTTGCATTTGCGGTGTGTTGTGGTTCACCCAAGAAGTTCCATGTTGACCAGGGCCCCCCGTTCTCCTCTGGCCCCCTGGGTCTCCTCTGACCCTCTGGTGGCTGAGCTGGCCCTGGGAAGAGTCTGGCTTCTGGCGGCTGAGATAGGCCTCTGCGGCCTTGGGCTAGAGTAGTCCTGAAGAGACAGAGGTCTGGAGGAAGGAGATAAACAGGTCTAAAGCCTCCAAAGCAGAGATATACTCTACACAGTCTCTCTCTTAAATACTATAATGTACTATAAACACAGTCTGAGTAGTTATGAATGTATTGTTGTCCATATAAATGCAGTGTACCAAGTAAACCAGGGCAATAGGTTAGTACTCTCCTTATCCACTAGATGGGGCTAGAAGAGCCTAAAACTACAGTTTGAGAAAAATAACTTTCTGGGACTGTGTTTATCAAGCGTCTCAGAGTAGGAGTCTGATCTAGGATCAGTTTTGCCTTTTAGATCATAATAAATCAGTTTATTATGGACAGAGAGGACCTGATCCTAGATTATCACTCATACTCTTGATAAACACTGGCCCTAAACCCACCTCTCCAAGGAGACTCTAGGATGGCACTGTACTTACTTTATTTTTGTTTGAATTACCTGACAGTTGCGCCCTCTTGGCTGGTGTGTCCATGACGGTCCAGACGGTTGGTAGGATAGAGAGAACTAGGGAGGGACACCACTGGAGTGGATTTCACTGGGGAAGGGTGTTTGGCAGGTGACCGGGGGAGAGAGGGGAGTTTAGCAGGAGAACAAGGCTGAGAGGAACATTTATCATGAGAGGGAGGTGGATGGAGGGAGGAGAGTTGGTCAGAGGGTGAGGGGACAGAGGTGGAGGAGACATTCCGTTCAGAACGGTCAGGTGGAATTGGAGAGGGGGATGAAGTGCTACTCTCCTTCTTATTTCTTGTCTTCTGCTCCACATCAATTGAATTGGCTTTCTGCCGTTTTTTCTGTTGACAAGAAAATGTGACAGTGGGGGGGTCATAAGAATAGGAAGAGGTAGGCCTAAATTAGAGGAACTTAGCTATCTATCCTAAACCTCAAATATCTCAGTATATACAGGTTATGTTGAGTGACATTTGCAAAAGCCAAACTTCATGTACATTTCATGTACACTTTTTATGTATTCGTCAATCAGAATGTACTTTTACTTTTATTATTCCCACTAGGTCTAAGAGAAAAATACTACACCAGACTTTAAGTAGTTGTTAATCGATTAAATGACCTGAATTCATACCTTTTTGCACCAGCAGAAACAAGCCATGTCAATAACCAATGAAGACTGATTCATATCCACATTAACCCATTGTTCAAATTGGCTTCAAGACCATTGTGATGTCATCAGTCACGTATGACACCACCATCTGGTATTCCAATCTAGATTTTTTTTTAAATATAGAGTTGAAATATCAAATATGTTTTATTGAAGAGCAAAGTTATGCAGTATACATAAAGTATTGTAGATATGCTCCATTGTTTTATTTTTCCCCCCACATCTTTAACATATTGTTTAATTGAACATGCCACCACAATAAAGGCATTTTAATTTGAAGACAAGAGTGCCTTCATCTTCCTTGTTTTTTGATAGCTTCCATGTTCTTTGTGGGTTGGTCATCGGTTTATTGAAATGCTAAATGCTTTTTCTCTTATTCACCAGAAGATGGACAAAGGGTTGGTCAAAAGAATGTAAACAGGAAATAGAGATTTAGCCAAAACCTCAAACAACAACCCAGATTGGTTAGGGACAGTTTTCCTTATTCAATATTGCCCTGAGGGCAGCTCTGCCTCAAGGGCAGAATGAATGTGGTTGGTTCAATTAAAGCTCAATGGTCAGTGGGCAGAGCTTACAGCACCCAGTGCGAGTTAAATACACTTGCTAGGTGGTAAATTGGTGTTGGATTTAAGGCATATCACATGGGTTGCCACACGCAAGGTTGCTGGATTGAATTGTGTTTTCTAACCTCGCTCCAACCACTAAACAATTATTTGTACCTAAACTTAACCCAACCCTAGCTCGAGTCCCAGATCTGTTTGTGCTGTCTTGCAACTCCTATGTCATGGCATCACAATGACATAGCATGGCATGACAATGACATAGGAGAAGACAGACAGCACAAACTGATCTGGGACTGGGCTAACCCAACCCCTACCCTACTAGCCTTTATCTGAACCAATCACATTTTATAGTGACAGGTCAAATGGGTACAGTAAGGGTGTGGCGTCACTGTAAACATCTTTGATATTAAGCATCTCAATCATATCACGTGAAATGGAAGGAGTTCCCATTGGTCGTTTGACCACCCGTTACTCTACTCAGAGGACCATGGTTACATCCGTAACTCAGTGTTTTCATGTCTGTATTCATTCAAATGGAATACAACTGGAGAGTAACATCAAAAGATACTCGTAGCATCTCTGAATCTTTATGTGGCATTCCTCCTCCAGACCTGATTGAGGGTTAGAAGGCTCCATAACGTCAGCTGCCCAGCTGCTTCCCTTTGCTGTGTTTCCTATTAGGACCGGCATGAATCCCAGACGATAAAGCTTCCTGAGCTGAAAGAGTTACAATGGTTAACAGAATTATCTTAAATTGGATTATCTTACATTTGTTTGTCTTTATTGAAATTGCATGGCATTTTCAATATGCCCACCCAATGTTCAAGAATGGCATTTTTCCCTTTTTTTTCAGATTACAACCACTCACTTTCAGTTATTTGAAAAGGAAAACTTGTCTGTTGGTCTTGCATTAATGAACATAATTGGTTAAGGAAAACTGTGATAAATAAAAAAGTATATCAGTTTCATTTAAGGACCAAAGGATTGACAGCCGTCCCATATAGATTGCAAAATAGTTGGGAAGAGCATTTTGACGTACCGATCCCATGGCATAGTGTTTATGAACTGATATGCAAAACGACACCGGATTCAAAACTTAGAATCTTTCAATTTAAATGATTATATAAAATTATTGCTACCAATAGAATGTTATTTATATGGGGGATACAATCTTCCCAGCTCTGCAGATTTTGCTGCGAAGAGACAGAATCATTAGATCATTTGGTTTGGTACTGTCCATTTGTAGCTTGTTTTTGGACACTGGTCCAGGAATGGCTAAAGGATTGCAATATTTACCTGGAGCTAACCTTTCAGATAGCATTACTGGGTGATCTGAAAAGTCATAGTCAATCGATCAATAACATAATAATACTTTTAGCAAAAATGTTTATTTTCAATTCACAATCTGTAGAAACAATGAGAATAGAAAGGTTCAGAACTTTTGAAAGACATCACAGTACAGTTGAAATATATATGGCAAATAGAAGTCCTATATGGATGGTGTTAAAAGATAGATGGGAGGTGTTGAATGGAATTGAAGGATGGGACTAATAACAACTAACAACAAATAATAACAAGATAACTAATAATGTAAGCATACTGTGTCCATAATAAGTATATAGGTTGTAGGTTGGGAGGTTTTGTGAAAGAGCACAGTTAGAAAGATATGGCATATAGAAGCAAACCGGAAGGACATCATGAAAATGATTGGAGGTTGAGAGTAGAAGAAGTTCAGGAGAAAAAACAAACAGGTAGCTTAGTGGTTAAGAGCCTTGTGCCAGTAACCGAAAAGTTGCTGGTTCTAATCCCCGAGCGGACTAGGTGAAAAATCTGTCAATGTGCCCTTGAGCAAGGCACTTAACCCTAATTGCTCATGTAAGTCGCTCTGGATAAGAGCGTCTGCTAAATGACTAAAATGTAAATAATTATTGTAAAATTGACTGTGTTCATAAAATGTAGGCAGTAAGTATAAGATTGAAGTAGAGGCCTAAGCATTGTTGTTCACTAGTTTACTCCAAGTAGGGAAAGGGTGGCGGGGTTGGAAAGTAATAAAGGGGAATAAGTGTGTATATATGTGTGTATATATATATATACAGTGAGGGAAAAAAGTATTTGATCCCCTGCTGATTTTGTACATTTGCCCACTGACAAAGAAATGATTAGTCTATAATTTTAATGGTAGGTTTATTTGAACAGTGAGAGACAGAATAACAACAACAAAAATCCAGAAAAACGCATGTCAAAAATGTTATAAATAGATTTGCATTTCATTGAGGGAAATAAGTATTTGACCCCTCTGCAAAACATGACTTAGTACTTGGTGGCAAAACCCTTGTTGGCAATCACAGAGGTCAGACGTTTCTTGTAGTTGGCCACCAGGTTTGCACACATCTCAGGAGGGATTTTGTCCCACTCCTCTTTGCAGATCTTCTCCAAGTCGTTAAGGTTTCGAGCGTGACGTTTGGCAACTCGAACCTTCAGCTCCCTCCACAGATTTTCTATGGGATTAAGGTCTGGAGACTGGCTAGGCCACTACAGGACCTTAATGTGCTACTTCTTGAGCCACTCCTTTGTTGCCTTGGCCGTGTGTTTTGGGTCATTGTCATGCTGGAATACCCATCCACGAACCATTTCAATGACCTGGCTGAGGGAAGGAGGTTCTCACCCAAGATTTGACAGTACATGGCCCCGTCCATCGTCCCTTTGATGCGGTGAAGTTGTCCTGTCCCCTTAGCAGAAAAACACCCCCAAAGCATAATATTTCCACCTCCATGTTTGACGGTGGGGATGGTGTTCTTGGGGCCATAGGCAGCATTCCTCCTCCTCCAAACACGGCGAGTTGAGTTGATGCCAAAGAGCTCAATTTTTGTCTCATCTGACCACAACACTTTCACCCAGTTCTCCTCTGAATCATTCAGATGTTCATTGGCAAACTTCAGACAGGCATGTATATGTTCTTTCTTGAGCAGGGGGACCTTGCGGGCGCTGCAGGATTTCTGTCCTTCACGGCATAGTGTGTTATCAATTGTTTTCTTGGTGACTATGGTCCCAGCTGCCTTGAGATCATTGACAAGATCCTCCCGTGTAGTTCTGATTCCTCACCGTTCTCATGATCATTGCAACTCCACGAGATGAGATCTTGCATGGAGCCCCAGGCCGAGGGAGATTGACAGTTCTTTTGTGTTTCTTCCATTTGCGAATAATCGCACCAACTGTTGTCACCTTCTCACCAAGCTGCTTGGCGATGGTCTTGTAGCCCATTCCAGCCTTGTGTAGGTCTACAATCTTGTACCTGACATCCTTGGAGAGCTCTTTGGTCTCAGCCATGGTGGAGAATTTGGAATCTGATTGATTGATTGCTTCTGTTGACAGGTGTCTTTTATACAGGCAACAAACTGAGATTAGGAGCACTCCCTTTAAGAGTGTTCTCCTAATCTCAGCTCGTTACCTGTATAAAAGACACCTGGGAGCCAGAAATCTTTCTGATTGAGAGGGGGTCAAATACTTATTTCCCTCATTAAAATGCAAATCAATTTATAACATTTTTGACATGCGTTTTTCAGGATTTCTTTGTTGTTATTCTGTCTCTCACTGTTCAAATAAACCTACCATTATAATTATAGACTGATCATTTCTTTGTCAGTGGGCAAACGTACAAAATCAGCAGGGGATCAAACACTTATTTCCCTCACTGTATATATATATATATATATATAAAACATGGGGGATTGGAAGTGATGCAGACAATTACATTGATGGAAGTTACAATCTACAATATTAAGCAGATCTACCCCCCCCCAAAAAAAAAAATATATCCTCCCCCGACATCCTGGGGACCTGGATCAATGTCGAATATTGCAGTGCATCCGGTGTCACCATGATTAATAAGAGGTTGTACACCACAGTGTATTTCACAACAGGAGGATTTCAAACCAAACCAAATAGAAGGGATGTTATACCACAGTGTCCACCCTCTAAATAATCAGACACTCTATCCACCACATTTACATGTGTACTACATTTAGTGTGTATACTTTATTAGTTTTTCAATGCACTTTATACAAGTAGTCGAAACAAGGGCAGATATTTATGATGTAAGCTACTGAAAAGGATGATCATGCTAGTGTTGAAGAGCAAGTCTCTCCTTTGAGCCGCATGATTGACAGACCAGTCATAATTTATGGTGGGGGGAGATCGGAAATCAGATTCGTTAAGTTATTATTTTATTTTTTGACACAGCAGTGGGAATATCGTCAGGGAAAGACATGAAGAGGGGCAAACATGGGGGTGTTGAGGCTGGGCTGGGGGTGTGAGGCTGAGCCTGTGCTGCCCCTGTTGAGGCTGAGCCAGTGCTGCCCCTGTTGAGGCTGAGCCCAGTGCTGCCCCTGTCGAGGCAGATCTGAGGGTGTTGAGGCTGGGCCTGGTTCTACCCCTGTTGAGACTGGGCTGGGGGTGTTGAGGCTGGGCCTGGTACTACCCCTGTTGAGGCTGGGCTGAGGGTGTTGAAGCTGGGCTGAAGGTGTTGAGGCTAGGCTGAGGGTGTTGAAGCTGGGCTGAGGGTGTTGAGGCTAGGCTGAGGGTGTTGAGGCTGGGCTGAGGGTGTTGAGGCTGGGCTGAGGGTGTTGAGGCTGGGCTATGGGTGTTGAGTCTGGGCTTGGGGTGTTGAGGCTGGGCCAGGTTCTGCCCCTGTTGAGGCTGGTGCTGGTGGCCCTATTAGGCCCTGTGTGCTGGGGCCTGCTGCTCTCCTGTCCTGAAGGGTGAAAGGAACCACTTACTGTACATACAGTACACATACAGTATCTCACAAAAGTGAGTACACTGAATAAATTATACTTTGCTACAATGTAAAGTAGTGAGTAAACAGCAGTGTACATTTGCTGTCCCCTCAAAATAACTCAACACACAGCCATTAATGTCTAATCCGCTGGCAACAAAAGTGAGTACACCCCTAGGTGAAAATGTCCAAATTGGGCCCAATTAGCCATTTTCCCTCCCCGGTGTCAAGTGACTCGTTAGTGTTACAAGGTCTCAGGTGTGAATGGGGAGCAGGTGTGTTAAATTTGGTGTCATCGCTCTCACACTCCCTCATACTGGTCACTGGAAGTTCAACATGGCACCTCATGGCAAAGAACTCTCTGAGGATCTGAAAAAAATAATTGTTGCTCTACATAAAGATGGCCTGGGCTATAAGAAGATTGCCAAGACCCTGAAACTGAGCTGCAGCACGGTGGCCAAGACCATACAATGGTTTAACAGGACAGGTTCCATTCAGAACAGGCCTCACCATGGTCGACCAAAGAAGTTGAGTGCACCTGCTCAGCGTCATATCCAGAGGTTGTCTTTGGGAAATAGACGTATGAGCAGGGACGGCTTGTTCAATAGGGCGATATGGGCGACGCACTGCCAAACGGGAAAAGGAAGGGATTTTTTTTCTAATCAATTATATCACGGCAACAGCAGTTATCAGTGTTCACGTCTGATCTGCCAGCCACTAAATGTCAAATCAGGCTAAAGTCGTGCTTCAAATGGCCCCGCCCGTTTTTGGGGCGATTTCAGTCAAGTTGAAAATCGCCCAGAAGTCTCTCATAGCCTGTCATGTAAAATCTATTTTTTTCACATTTCAAAGCTTTCAATACATTCTCTATGGGTGTCTGTGGGCTTGCACTTACGCGCTTTCGTCATACGTGACGTAACGTTGAACGTAACTAAGACAATGGCGGCTAGAAGCGTCTCTGTTGCGACCTGCAGTGCGGCGTTATTTTATGTTTTTAATTTGTAGACTTAGTTTACAAACATTCTGCCAACCATGGATTTCCAGTGGTTGGTTTTGGACTGATCTTGTTGATCGTGTACATACCCGCTACGAACGGACTAAATAATGAAAACGCTGCTGGCAGCTGAATCCCAATACAGCTGGGAGACTTGGCTGGATGAGTCCCGGACAGAGAAGTGGAGCCGCCACCTTCACCCTGGTCAGAGCGGACCGCGATCCTGGTAAGAGAGCGACTCTGTACCCCCGACATTGAACTGCTTTCTGTGTCATTGCGACCTTACTATCAATTCAATTCAATTTAAGGGCTTTATTGGCATGGGAAACGTGTGTTAACATTGCCAAAGCAAGGGAAGTAGATAGTAAACAAAAGTGAAATAAACAATAAATATTAACAGTAAACATTACACTCAGAAGTTTCAAAAGAATAAAGACATTTCAAATGTCATATTATGTATATATACAGTGTTGTTACAATGTGCAAATAGTTAAAGTACAAATGGGAAAATAAATAAACATAAATATGGGTTGTATTTACAATGGTGTTTGTTCTTCACTGGTTGCCCCTTTTCTTGTGGCAACAGGTCACAAATCTTGCAGCTGTGATGGCACACTGTGGTTTTTCACCCAGTAGATAAGGGAGTTTATCAAAATTGGGTTTGTTTTCGAATTCTTTGTGGATCGCTGTAATCTGAGGGAAATATGTGTCTCTAATATGGTCATACATTTGGCAGGAGGTTAGGAAGTGCAGCTCAGTTTCCACCTCATTTTGTGGGCAGTGTGCACATAGCCTGTCTTCTCTTGAGAGCCAGGTCTGCCTACGGCGGCCTTTCTCAATAGCAAGGCTATGGTCACTGAGTCTGTACATAGTCAAAGCTTTCATTAAGTTTGGGTCAGTCACAGTGGTCAGGTATTCTGCCACTGTGTACTCTCTGTTTAGGGCCAAATAGCATTCTAGTTTGCTCTGTTTTTTTGTTTGTTCTTTCCAATGTGTCAAGTAATTCTCTTTTTGTTTTCTCATGATTTGGTTGGGTCTAATTGTGTTGTTGTTGTTGTTGTTGTTGTCCTGGGGCTGTGTGGGGTCTGTTTGTGTTTGTGAACAGAGGCCCAGGACAAGCTTACTTAGGGGACTCTTCTCCAAGTTCATCTCTCTGTAGGTGATGGCTTTGTTATGGAAGGTTTGGGAATCGCTTCCTTTTAAGTGGTTACTATCTGCCCCGTGAGTTCCCCCAATTGTTTGTTACCGTTGTGTACTGTTGATAATCACAAGTTTACTGGAGAACTGAGACCAAGTAGAGACTTTGGACAGGGTGGATATGGTATAATAAAGGCAGTTTATTCAGAGGTAAAGATATCTGGAATCGCGTGCACGGACTCGTGCACGTGTGTAGGTCACCTAAATCATCAGAAAAATTGCCCCTCCTGAGAATTTTTTCAGGAGCCGCCACTGCGTATGAGTGCTGCCAGCATTGCTGCAGAGGTTGAAGGGGTGGGGGGTCAGCCTGTCAGTGCTCAGACCATACGCCGCACACTGCATCAAATTGGTCTGCATGGCTGTCGTCCCAGAAGGAAGCATCTTCTAAAGATGATGCACAAAAAGCCTGCAAACAGTTAGCTGAAGACAAGCAGACTAAGGACATGGATTACTGGAACCATGTCCTGTGGTCTGATGAGATAAACTTATTTGGTTCAGATGGTGTCAACCAGGTGAGGAGTACAAAGACAAGTGTGTCTTGCCTACAATCAAGCATGGTGGTGGGAGTGTCATGGTCTGGGGCATGGCATGAGTGCTGCCGGCACTGGGGAGCTACAGTTCATTGAGGGAACCATGAATGCCATCATGTACTGTGACATACTGAAGCAGAGCATGATCCCCTCCCTTCGGAGACTGGGCCGCAGGGCAGTATTCCAACATGATAACGACCCCAAACACACCTCCAATACAACCACTGCCTTGCTAAAGAAGCTGAGGGTAAAGGTGATGGACTGGCCAAGCATGTCTCCAGACCTAAACCCTATCTGTGGGGCATCCTCAAACGGAAGGTGGAGGAGTGCAAGGTCTCTAACATCCACCAGCTCTGTGACGTCGTCATGGAGGAGTGGAAGAGGACTCCAGTGGCAACCTGTGAAGCTCTGGTGAACTCCATGCCCAAGAGGGTTAAGGCAGTGCTGGAAAATGATGGTGGCCACACAAAATATTGACACTTTGGGCACAATTTGGACATTTTCACTTAGGGGTGTACTCACTTTTGTTGCCAGCGGTTTAGACATTAATGGCTGTGTGTTGAGTTATTTTGAGGGGACAGCAAATTTACACTGTTATACAAGCTGTACACTCACTACTTTACATTGTAGCAAAGTGTCATTTATTCAGTGTTGTCACATGAAAAGACATACTCAAATATTTACAAAAATGTGAGGGGTGTATTCACTTTTGTGAGATACTGTATATAGCAACACAAGAATATAGATGGCGAGAGTAAGCAGTACCTGAACATATAGAAGAGCAGGTAAGCACTCCGGGCTCTGGTCCTCAGCACAGTGGCTTCATTGGACATTGACACCTGGCTATCGTTACAACATAACCAGTTTCCACTGGCATTCAGGATGTCACTAACGTAGTGCCCTGTGGAACAAGGAAGACAGACTAGAGGTCAAGGGTCAGGCTCTTGTGGGTAATGAAGTGTGTTGTACAAGTTAACATTTAATTTGGGAGGTATTTTATCTGTTACATGTGTCAAGTTTCGAAATCAGAGATAAACAAATACACGTGGCATATTATTAGGCATGCCTCTCCATTCTTTTGAATTGCGCAAACTCTAAATATATCATGGTGCATGTCGGGATGGCACTTCGCTTGGCTGAAGTGGCTATTGGAGGGTCTAATTATCCCCTACACCAGGGTTCCCCAACTGGCGACCCGCGGAACGAATTTGGCCCACGGGTGATTTTATTTGGCCCCCCCATGTTTTCTGAGCAAAATATGTTTAATTATTAAAAGACTGTAAAAACACCAGCAAATCAGCTCCAAGTGATTTTCATTTTGGAAATCTGTTGCAATGTATTCCCACGCACAATAAAGAGATGTATGTGACTGTACACAAATGTAAGCAAGGTTTGAAATGAGTCAAATATTATATCTGCTTGGGCTTCTTGCGGCCAATTTGCAGTCTACAAATGATTTGTAATTACGTTCCGGACCCCTGCCCATCTGGGGAAGAAGAAAATAATTGGTCCGCGGCTGAATCTAGTTGATGATCCCTGCCCTACACCCTCGATCATTTTCACTCCCTCAGCTTTGGGATACTTGTGTATATGGCAGAGGCGCACGTGAACGCGCAAATGGAGAGCTGAGGAGAAGGGAGTGATTTGGGATTCAGCCTAAGTCTTATGTACTGTGTATCTGCATGTGTGTGTTTTAAGGTATTTACTTACCGGAGTTTGCGAGGCCTCCCAAATGAGAGACTACGCCAGTCAGCTGGTAGTAGCCATTCACTGACTTCACTGGCTGCTGCTTCTGTAAGAAAACACTTGTGATCATAGGATTGTCATTTCCTCTACAGTCCACCACACTGTCTACAGTCTACTAGTCTACTGCAGGAGGTCTACTACATCTGTACTCCTCATAACTATCTCAGTGTTCTGTCATGACTTATTTTTCACTGGTTTCTCTCTCTCTCTCCTCACCACTGAGGCTGTCTGCAACACTTTCCCTGGTTCCTGGTCATTTGAATCTGAGGGGTCAAATATACATATAAAGAGCTGTGAAAAACGTGGTCACTTGTCTGAATTGCTCTGGTCTAAAACAGCTCCCATACATCACTAAATATGTCTGAGAAACATTTTAATTTGCAGCTTCTAGCTTCTCTGTCTGCAGGACCGTTTTGGGAGTGGGTGGTTTGTGTGGTGTTGGAGCAAGAATAGTGCCATGACCTACCTGAACAGCAGTGGGCGCTGTCTTTGGCCTGTCCAGGTGGGCTGGACACTTGGCTGGTTTTGGTCTGGGGGATGGACACCAGGATGCTGGGGGCCTGGTTGGTGAGGGCCTGTGGGCTGGCAATGTGCAGGGTTGGAACCATGTCCCCACAGAGATCAGAGAGCCTCAGCTCTGGAGGAAACAAAAGAGGAGCCTCCAGCTTCTCCAACCCCGTAGGTCCTCCAAACCTCTTCAGATGCAGAACCAGCACACTGCCCAGAGACATAGAGGGAGAGAGATTAACAGACAGACAATGAAACCAGCCAACAAAATAACAGATGAGTGAAATTTGTTTGGTGGTGCTCATCCCTAAGTCCTACAACCTGCTCAGGAAGGTAACTACTCCTAAAGGCTCAGGACACAAGGACCACTCATTTCATTAAACACTGCCAGTCGTATGAGAGGTTATAAAGGGGCAACTCACAGAGGCAGTGTGTGGAACTGCTCCACCTTTGAGGCCTGGAGGCCTTTGCAGCCCTCACATGTGAATTCAACCTTTTTGCCCTGGGTTAGAAACAAAAGCATTACAAAATGAATGATACCACTACAATAACAAGATACATTATTCTGAGGCAGTGGGCAGCTTGCCCTGGGTGTTAGTCTCTACCCTCAAAGTGCTGAGCCCTAAGTGCTGACCTTGAAAGTGAGTGCTAGGCTGCTCAGCAAGGTGCGCTCAGGGCTGAAGTCCAATGAGAGGTTGTTGTAGTCCTCTCTGGTGGACGACTCGCGCCCACAGCTTCAGAAGCAGGACAAAGAGAAGCAAAATGCATCAGGTCTCTACAATGTTTCTGTTATGCCATGTGTTTTGTAATATTATTTTTAGAAAGATCATGTTCCCAGTAGATACATTAGAACCAATGGGAGCTCTTACCTGGTACATGTGCGCACCGACACAAGCTGGAACTCCAGCTGGGAAACAGGGCAGGTATAGCTCACCCCGAGCATCTTCAGTGTCATGCCCTCCTCCTTCAGCTGGCACAGCATATTCACAAGTAACTCGTGTGCGTCCTATGAGGAAGAAGAGAAAATCTAATTATGAAGAGAAAATGAACCCTTGCTAAAAGAGCGCTCGTACAGAAGAGAGTAGCGCCTCAGTTACCTGTTGCGCGTCCCCCAGATACTTCAAATCATATCCTGACAAGGAGAACTTGACCTTCCACATGAGGACTGCTTTTGAGGCCTGGTTTGCGCCACTGTCAGGTAGACCCGAACGGTGCACATCAGACAGAGACCTGTAGGGGAGACAGAGAGTAAATTAGCAGCTGACTGGATGGCGTCAACCTACTGGCCTACGGCTGAAGAGGCAGATGAGTATATCCAAATATTCTTAAACTAGCGGCACCCCATCATTGGAAATGATTAATTCGATACAATGCAATTTCACCTTTGAGGACGGACAATGAAGCAAAACTTCAAAAATGTGTTGTTTATTCTCCTAAGATATTTGTTTTGGATACTGCTCTCAACTGACTAAAGAAAGTCAGCGCATCATTGAAGGAGATGATCCTGCCGCAGTTTTGTGGCTCACGTTATTCTAATATAGATGGCTTTCTTTCGTAATGGGAAACACTCTTTTCATGCCACTTCGATACCGAAGTGACTTTTTCCTAGCAGCTTACAGGAACTTACGCAGCAGGTTAGGAGAATTAACGTAGCCGATTAGGAGACTGAGATTAAGGTTAGGAAAAGGGTTAGGGTTAGCGAAAATGCTCTCCTAACCTGCTACGAAAATCACTTTCTATCGAAGTGGCGGGAAAAGAGTGTGTCCCTTCTTTAATTTATGACCACAAATAGTGGGTGGGTGGGTGTGTGTCTGCTCTTGAGCCTTCCCTTACCTGAGCAGGTTGGAGAAGGGGGAGGAGCTCCAGAGTTGTTCCTGGCGTAGGATTTCCTTTGAGAAGTAAGGCAGGACCAGAAGGCACTGCAGGGTGGCGTTAAGGAAGCAAGTGTTGCCAATGTTAGGCAACCTGTGAAGAAGAAGCAGCCATCAGTTTACACATAGAGATACAATATCCAGAAACATAGAGTGGCCTATGTCATAAACCTTCATAACTCTAGAATGTGATTACAATGGCAGCCACCTTGGTCAGGGATAAATTCTATGTAATTCTGTGAGTACACAAAGGAGTGGATGTCCTTTAGACCAAGATGACCATAATGCATGGGTTTATAATGATCTAATAAAACTGGCATGCTTGATAGTAAGCCCTGTCCCCATACTATATCAGTCATTGATCTCTAAACAATAAAGAGTTTATTTTCAATGCATCTGCGGTGTGTTGTGGTTGCATCTGCGGTGTGTTGTGTTTCACCCAAGATGTTCCATGTTGACCCCTGCCCCCCATTCTCCTCTGGCCCCCTGGGTCTCCTCTGACCCTCTGGTGGCTGAGCTGGCCCTGGGAAGAGTCCGGCTTCTGGCGGCTGAGATAGGCCTCTGCGGCCTTGGGCTAGAGTAGTCCTGAAGAGACAGAGGTCTGGAGGAAGGAGAGAAACAGGTCTAAAGCCTCCAAAGCAGAGATAGTATCACTCTACACAGTCTCTCTCTTAAATACTATAATGTACTATAAACACAGTCTGAGTAGTTATGAATGTATTGCTGTCCATATAAATGCAGTGTATCAAGTAAACCAGGGCAATAGGTTAGTACTCTCTTTATCCACTAGATGGGGCGAGAAGAGCCTAAAACTACAGTTTGAGAAAAATAACTTTCTGGGACTGTGTTTATCAAGCGTCTCAGAGTAGGAATCTGATCTTGGATCAGTTTTGCCTTTTAGATCATAATAAATCAGTTTATTATGGACAGAGAGGACCTGATCCTAGATTATCACTCATTCTCTTGATAAACACTGGCCCTAAACCCACCTCTCCAAGGAGACTCTAGGATGGCACTGTACTTATTTTATTTTTGTTTGAATTACCTGACAGTTGCGCCCTCTTGGCTGGTGTGTCCATGACGGTCCAGAAGGTTGGTAGGAGAGAGAGAACTAGGGAGGGACACCATTGGAGTGGATTTCACTGGGGAAGGGTGTTTGGCAGGTGACCGGGGGAGAGAGGGGTGTTTAGCAGGAGAGCAAGGCTGAGAGGAACATTTAACAGGAGAGGGAGGTGGATGGAGGGAGGAGAGTTGGTCAGAGGGTGAGGGGACAGAGGTGGAGGAGACATTCCGTTCAGAACGGTCAGGTGGAATTGGAGAGGGGGATGAATTGCTACTCTCCTTCTTATTTCTTGTCTTCTGCTCCACATCAATTGAATTGGCTTTCTGCCGTTTTTTCTGTTGGGGGGGGGGGGTCATAAGAATAGGAAGAGGTAGGCCTAAATTAGAGGAACTTAGCTATCTATCCTAAACCTCAAATATCTCAGTATATACAGGTTATGTTGAGTGACATTTGCAAAAGCCAAACTTCATGTACATTTCATGTACACTTTTTATGTATTCGTCAATCAGAATGTACTTTTACTTTTATTCTTCCCACTAGGTCTAAGAGAAAAATACTACACCAGAATTTAAGTAGTTGTTAATCGATTAAATGACCTGATTTCATACCTTTTTGCACCAGCAGAAACAAGCCATGTCAATTAACCAATGAAGACATTTAAAAACCCCCTAATTGAACATGCCACCACAATAAAGGCATTTTAATTTGAAGACAAGAGTGCCTTCATCTTCCTTGTTTTTTGATAGCTTCCATGTTCTTTGTGGGTTGGTCATCGGTTTATTGAAATGCTAAATGCTTTTTCTCTTATTCACCAGAAGATGGACAAAGGGTTGGTCAAAAGAATGTAAACAGGAAATAGAGATTTAGCCAAAACCTCAAACAACAACCCAGATTGGTTAGGGACAGTTTTCCTTATTCAATATTGCCCTGAGGGCAGCTCTGCCTCAAGGGCAGAATGAATGTGGTTGGTTCAATTAAAGCTCAATGGTCAGTGGGCAGAGCTTACAGCACCCAGTGCGAGTTAAATACACTTGCTAGGTGGTAAATTGGTGTTGGATTTAAGGCATATCACATGGGTTGCCACACGCAAGGTTGCTGGATTGAATTGTGTTTTCTAACCTCGCTCCAACCACTAAACAATTATTTGTACCTAAACTTAACCCAACCCCTAGCTCGAGTCCCAGATCTGTTTGTGCTGTCTTGCAACTCCTATGTCATGGCATGACAATGACATAGCATGGCATGACAATGACATAGGAGAAGACAGACAGCACAAACTGATCTGGGACTGGGCTAACCCAACCCCTACCCTACTAGCCTTTAACTGAACCAATCACATTTTATAGTGACAGGTCAAATGGGTACAGTAAGGGTGTGGCGTCACTGTAAACATCTTTGATATTAAGCATCTCAATCATATCACGTGAAATGGAAGGAGTTCCCATTGGTCGTTTGACCACCCGTTACTCTACTCAGAGGACCATGGTTACATCCGTAACTCAGCGTTTTCATGTCTGTATTTATTCAAATGGAATACAACTGGAGAGTAACATCAAAAGATACTCGTAGCATCTCTGAATCTTTATGTGGCATTCCTCCTCCAGACCTGATTGAGGGTTAGAAGGCTCCATAACGTCAGCTGCCCAGCTGCTTCCCTTTGCTGTGTTTCCTATTAGGACCGGCATGAATCCCAGACGATAAAGCTTCCTGAGCTGAAAGAGTTACAATGGTTAACAGAATTATCTTAAATTGGATTATCTTACATTTGTTTGTCTTTATTGAAATTGCATGGCATTTTCAATATGCCCACCCAATGTTCAAGAATGGCATTTTTCCCTTTTTTTCAGATTACAACCACTCACTTTCAGATATTTGAAAAGGAAATAATCTCCCAAATATCACTATTTCTAAAACAAGCCATAGAAAGTTGGTTGCAATTTCAATTTAATCCTCCAGAAACGACAGAACAAATAATGCAACAAATATTGTGGTTCATCTCAAATAGTCTAATTGACCAAAAAAAAGGTATATTCTTCGTAAATGATATCATCTATAGGACTGGTGGAGTTATGCCGCACATGCAGCTAACAAAAACATATGGAAATGTCTGCTCTACCCAAAATTACAAACAAATAATTGCAGCCTTACCGCAAAAATGGAAGAGGAAAGTGGAAGGGGGAGAAGGTAAGGAACTTGTCTGTTGGCCTTGCATTAATGAACATAATTGGTTAAGGAAAACTGTGATAAATAAAAAAGTATATCAGTTTCATTTAAGGACCAAAGGATTGACAGCCGTCCCATATAGATTGCAAAATAGTTGGGAAGAGCATTTTGACGTACCGATCCCATGGCATAGTGTTTATGAACTGATATGCAAAACGACACCGGATTCAAAACTTAGAATCTTTCAATTTAAATTATTATATAAAATTCTTGCTACCAATAGAATGTTATTTATATGGGGGATACAATCTTCCCAGCTCTGCAGATTTTGCTGCAAAGAGACAGAATCATTAGATCATTTGGTTTGGTACTGTCCATTTGTAGCTTGTTTTTGGACACTGGTCCAGGAATGGCTAAAGGATTGCAATATTTACCTGGAGCTAACCTTTCAGATAGCATTACTGGGTGATCTGAAAAGTCATAGTCAATCGATCAATAACATAATAATACTTTTAGCAAAAATGTTTATTTTCAATTCACAATCTGTAGAAACAATGAGAATAGAAAGGTTCAGAACTTTTGAAAGACATCACAGTACAGTTGAAATATATATGGCAAATAGAAGTCCTATATGGATGGTGTTAAAAGATAGATGGGAGGTGTTGAATGGAATTGAAGGATGGGACTAATAACAACTAACAACAAATAATAACAAGATAACTAATAATGTAAGCATACTGTGTCCATAATAAGTATATAGGTTGTAGGTTGGGAGGTTTTGTGAAAGAGCACAGTTAGAAAGATATGGCATATAGAAGCAAACCGGATGGACATCATGAAAATGATTGGAGGTTGAGAGTAGAAGAAGTTCAGGAGAAAAAACAAACAGGTAGCTTAGTGGTTAAGAGCCTTGTGCCAGTAACCGAAAAGTTGCTGGTTCTAATCCCCGAGCGGACTAGGTGAAAAATCTGTCAATGTGCCCTTGAGCAAGGCACTTAACCCTAATTGCTCATGTAAGTCGCTCTGGATAAGAGCGTCTGCTAAATGACTAAAATGTAAATAATTATTGTAAAATTGACTGTGTCCATAAAATGTAGACAGTAAGTATAAGATTGAAGTAGAGGCCTAAGCATTGTTGTTCACTAGTTTACTCCAAGTAGGGAAAGGGTGGCGGGGTTGGAAAGTAATAAAGGGGAATAAGTATGTGTGTGTGTATATATGTGTATATATATATATACAGTGAGGGGAAAAAAGTATTTGATCCCCTGCTGATTTTGTACGTTTGCCCACTGACAAAGAAATGATTAGTCTATAATTTTAATGGTAGGTTTATTTGAACAGTGAGAGACAGAATAACAACAACAAAAATCCAGAAAAACGCATGTCAAAAATGTTATAAATAGATTTGCATTTTATTGAGGGAAATAAGTATTTGACCCCTCTGCAAAACATGACTTAGTACTTGGTGGCAAAACCCTTGTTGGCAATCACAGAGGTCAGACGTTTCTTGTAGTTGGCCACCAGGTTTGCACACATCTCAGGAGGGATTTTGTCCCACTCCTCTTTGCAGATCTTCTCCAAGTCGTTAAGGTTTCGAGCCTGACGTTTGGCAACTCGAACCTTCAGCTCCCTCCACAGATTTTCTATGGGATTAAGGTCTGGAGACTGGCTAGGCCACTCCAGGACCTTAATGTGCTACTTCTTGAGCCACTCCTTTGTTGCCTTGGCCGTGTGTTTTGGGTCATTGTCATGCTGGAATACCCATCCACGATCCATTTCAATGCCCTGGCTGAGGGAAGGAGGTTCTCACCCAAGATTTGACAGTACATGGCCCCGTCCATCGTCCCTTTGATGCGGTGAAGTTGTCCTGTCCCCTTAGCAGAAAAACACCCCCAAAGCATAATATTTCCACCTCCATGTTTGACGGTGGGGATGATGTTCTTGGGGCCATAGGCAGCATTCCTCCTCCTCCAAACACGGCGAGTTGAGTTGATGCCAAAGAGCTCAATTTTTGTCTCATCTGACCACAACACTTTCACCCAGTTCTCCTCTGAATCATTCAGATGTTCATTGGCAAACTTCAGACAGGCATGTATATGTTCTTTCTTGAGCAGGGGGACCTTGCGGGCGCTGCAGGATTTCTGTCCTTCACGGCATAGTGTGTTATCAATTGTTTTCTTGGTGACTATGGTCCCAACTGCCTTGAGATCATTGACAAGATCCTCCCGTGTAGTTCTAATTCCTCACCGTTCTCATGATCATTGCAACTCCACGAGATGAGATCTTGCATGGAGCCCCAGGCCGAGGGAGATTGACAGTTATTTTGTGTTTCTTCCATTTGCGAATAATCGCACCAACTGTTGTCACCTTCTCACCAAGCTGCTTGGCGATGGTCTTGTAGCCCATTCCAGCCTTGTGTAGGTCTACAATCTTGTACCTGACATCCTTGGAGAGCTCTTTGGTCTCGGCCATGGTGGAGAATTTGGAATCTGATTGATTGATTGCTTCTGTTGACAGGTGTCTTTTATACAGGCAACAAACTGAGATTAGGAGCACTCCCTTTAAGAGTGTTCTCCTAATCTCAGCTCGTTACCTGTATAAAAGACACCTGGGAGCCAGAAATCTTTCTGATTGAGAGGGGGTCAAATACTTATTTCCCTCATTAAAATGCAAATCAATTTATAACATTTTTGACATGCGTTTTTCAGGATTTCTTTGTTGTTATTCTGTCTCTCACTGTTCAAATAAACCTACCATTATAATTATAGACTGATCATTTCTTTGTCAGTGGGCAAACGTACAAAATCAGCAGGGGATCAAACACTTATTTCCCTCACTGTATATATATATATATATATATATATATATATATATATATATATATATATATATATATATATATATAAAACATGGGGGATTGGAAGTGATGCAGACAATTACATTGATGGAAGTTACAATCTACAATATTAAGCAGATCTACCCCCCCCAAAAAAAAATAATCCTCCCCCGACATCCTGGGGACCTGGATCAATGTCGAATATTGCAGTGCATCCGGTGTCACCATGATTAATAAGAGGTTGTACACCACAGTGTATTTCACAACAGGAGGATTTCAAACCAAACCAAATAGAAGGGATGTTATACCACAGTGTCCACCCTCTAAATAATCAGACACTCTATCCACCACATTTACATGTGTACTACATTTAGTGTGTATACTTTATTAGTTTTTCAATGCGCTTTATACAAGTAGTCGAAACAAGGGCAGATATTTATGATGTACGCTACTGAAAAGGATGCTCATGCTAGTGTTGAAGAGCAAGTCTCCCTTGAGCCGCATGATTGACAGACCAGTCATCATTTATGGTGGGGGGAGATCGGAAATCAGATTCGTTAAGTTATTATTTTATTTTTTGACACAGCAGTGGGAATATCGTCAGGGAAAGACATGAAGAGGGGCAAACATGGGGGTGTTGAGGCTGGGCTGGGGGTGTGAGGCTGAGCCAGTGCTGCCCCTGTTGAGGCTGAGCCCAGTGCTGCCCCTGTCGAGGCAGATCTGAGGGTGTTGAGGCTGGGCCTGGTTCTACCCCTGTTGAGACTGGGCTGGGGGTGTTGAAGCTGGGCCTGGTACTACCCCTGTTGAGGCTGGGCTGAGGGTGTTGAAGCTGGGCTGAAGGTGTTGAGGCTAGGCTGAGGGTGTTGAAGCTGGGCTGAGGGTGTTGAGGCTAGGCTGAGGGTGTTGAGGCTGGGCTGAGGGTGTTGAGGATGGGCTATGGGTGTTGAGTCTGGGCTTGGGGTGTTGAGGCTGGGCCAGGTTCTGCCCCTGTTGAGGCTGGTGCTGGTGGCCCTATTAGGCCCTGTGTGCTGGGGCCTGCTGCTCTCCTGTCCTGAAGGGTGAAAGGAACCACTTACTGTACATACAGTACACATACAGTATCTCACAAAAGTGAGTACACTGAATAAATTATACTTTGCTACAATGTAAAGTAGTGAGTAAACAGCAGTGTACATTTGCTGTCCCCTCAAAATAACTAAACACACAGCCATTAATGTCTAATCCGCTGGCAACAAAAGTGAGTACACCCCTAGGTGAAAATGTCCAAATTGGGCCCAATTAGCCATTTTCCCTCCCCGGTGTCAAGTGACTCGTTAGTGTTACAAGGTCTCAGGTGTGAATGGGGAGCAGGTGTGTTAAATTTGGTGTCATCGCTCTCACACTCCTTCATACTGGTCACTGGAAGTTCAACATGGCACCTCATGGCAAAGAACTCTCTGAGGATGTGAAAAAAATAATTGTTGGTCTACATAAAGATGGCCTGGGCTATAAGAAGATTGCCAAGACCCTGAAACTGAGCTGCAGCACGGTGGCCAAGACCATACAATGGTTTAACAGGACAGGTTCCACTCAGAACAGGCCTCGCCATGGTCGACCAAAGAAGTTGAGTGCACCTGCTCAGCGTCATATCCAGAGGTTGTCTTTGGGAAATAGACGTATGAGTGCTGCCAGCATTGCTGCAGAGGTTGAAGGGGTGGGGGGTCAGCCTGTCAGTGCTCAGACCATACGACGCACACTGCATCAAATTGGTCTGCATGGCTGTCGTCCCAGAAGGAAGCCTCTTCTAAAGATGATGCACAAAAAAGCCTGCAAACAGTTTGCTGAAGACAAGCAGACTAAGGACATGGATTACTGGAACCATGTCCTGTGGTCTGATGAGACCAAGATAAACGTATTTGGTTCAGATGGTGTCAAGCGTGTGTGGCGGCAACCAGGTGAGGAGTACAAAGACAAGTGTGTCTTGCCTACAGTCAAGCATGGTGGTGGGAGTGTCATGGTCTGGGGCATGGCATGAGTGCTGCCGGCACTGGGGAGCTACAGTTCATTGAGGGAACCATGAATGCCATCATGTACTGTGACATACTGAAGCAGAGCATGATCCCCTCCCTTCGGAGACTGGGCCGCAGGGCAGTATTCCAACATGATAACGACCCCAAACACACCTCCAATACAACCACTGCCTTGCTAAAGAAGCTGAGGGTAAAGGTGATGGACTGGCCAAGCATGTCTCCAGACCTAAACCCTATTGAGCATCTGTGGGGCATCCTCAAACGGAAGGTGGAGGAGTGCAAGGTCTCTAACATCCACCAGCTCTGTGACGTCGTCATGGAGGAGTGGAAGAGGACTCCAGTGGCAACCTGTGAAGCTCTGGTGAACTCCATGCCCAAGAGGGTTAAGGCAGTGCTGGAAAATGATGGTGGCCACACAAAATATTGACACTTTGGGCCCAATTTGGACATTTTCACTTAGGGGTGTACTCACTTTTGTTGCCAGCGGTTTAGACATTAATGGCTGTGTGTTGAGTTATTTTGAGGGGACAGCAAATTTACACTGTTATACAAGCTGTACACTCACTACTTTACATTGTAGCAAAGTGTCATTTCTTCAGTGTTGTCACATGAAAAGACATACTCAAATATTTACAAAAATGTGAGGGGTGTACTCACTTTTGTGAGATACTGTATATAGAAACACAAGAATATAGATGGCGAGAGTAAGCAGTACCTGAACATATAGAAGAGCAGGTAAGCACTCCGGGCTCGTGTCCTCAGCACAGTGGCTTCACTGGACATTGACACCTGGCTATCGTTACAACAGAACCAGTTTCCACTGGCATTCAGGATGTCACTAACGTAGTGCCCTGTGGAACAAGGAAGACAGACTAGAGGTCAAGGGTCAGGCTCTTGTGGGTAATGAAGTGTGTTGTACAAGTTAACATTTAATTTGGGAGGTATTTTATCTGTTACATGTGTCAAGTTTCGAAATCAGAGATAAACAAATACACGTGGCATATAATTAGGCATGCCTCTCCATTCTTTTGAATTGCGCAAACTCTAAACATATCATGGTGCATGTCGGGATGGCACTTCGCTTGGCTGAAGTGGCTATTGGAGGGTCTAATTATCCCCTACACCAGGGTTTCCCAACTGGCGACCCGCGGAACGAATTTGGCCCACGGGTGATTTTATTTGGTCCCCCCATGTTTTCTGAGCAAAATATGTTGAATTGTTAAAAGACTGTAAAAACACCAGCAAATCAGCTCCAAGTGATTTTCATTTTGGAAATCTGTGGCAAAATATTCCCACGCACAATAAAGAGATGTATGTGACTGTACACAAATGTAAGCAAGGTTTGAAATGAGTCAAATATTATATCTGCTTGGGCTTCTTGCGGCCAATTTGCAGTCTACAAATTATTTGTAATTACATTCCGGACCCCTGCCCATCTGGGGAAGAAGAAAATAATTGGTCCGCGGCTGAATCTAGTTGATGATCCCTGCCCTACACCCTCGATCATTTTCACTCCCTCAGCTTTGGGATACTTGTGTATATGGCAGAGGCGCACGTGAACGCGCAAATGGAGAGCTGAGGAGAAGGGAGTGATTTGGGATTCAGCCTAAGTCTTATGTACTGTGTATCTGCATGTGTGTGTTTTAAGGTATTTACTTACCGGAGTTTGCGAGGCCTCCCAAATGAGAGACTACGCCAGTCAGCTGGTAGTAGCCATTCACTGACTTCACTGGCTGCTGCTTCTGTAAGAAAACACTTGTGATCATAGGATTGTCATTTCCTCTACAGTCCACCACACTGTCTACAGTCTACTAGTCTACTGCAGGAGGTCTACTACATCTGTACTCCTCATAACTATCTCAGTGTTCTGTCATAACTTATTTTTCACTGGTTTCTCTCTCTCTCTCCTCACCACTGAGGCTGTCTGCAACACTTTCCCTGGTTCCTGGTCATTTGAATCTGAGGGGTCAAATATACATATAAAGAGCTGTGAAAAACGTGGTCACTTGTCTGAATTGCTCTGGTCTAAAACAGCTCAGATACATCACTAAATATGTCTGAGAAACATTTTAATTTGCAGCTTCTAGCTTCTCTGTCTGCAGGACCGTTTTGGGAGTGGGTGGTTTGTGTGGTTTTGGAGCAAGAATAGTGTTGTGGTGCCATGACCTACCTGAACAGCAGAGGGCACTGTCTTTGGCCTGTCCAGGTGGGCTGGAGACTTGGCTGGTGAGGGTCTGGGGGCTGGAGACCTGGCTGGTTTTGGTCTGGGGGATGGACACCAGGATGCTGGGAGCCTGGTTGGTGAGAGCCTGTGGGCTGGCACTGTGCAGGGGTGGCACCATGTCCCCACAGAGATCAGAGAGCCTCAGCTCTGGAGGAAACAAAAGAGGAGCCTCCAGCTTCTCCAACCCCCCAGGTCCTCCAAACCTCTTCAGATGCAGAACCAGCACACTGCCCAGAGACATAGAGGGAGAGAGATTAACAGACAGACAATGAAACCAGCCAACAAAATAACAGAAGAGTGAAATTTGTTTGGTGGTGCTCATCCCTAAGTCCTACAACCTGCTCAGGAAGGTAACTACTCCTAAAGGCTCAGGACACAAGGACCACTCATTTCATTAAACACTGCCAGTCGTATGAGAGGTTATAAAGGGGCAACTCACAGAGGCAGTGTGTGGAACTGCTCCACCTTTGAGGCCTGGAGGCCTTTGCAGCCCTCACATGTGAATTCAACCTTTTCGCCCTGGGTTAGAAACAAAAGCATTACAAAACGAATGATACCACTACAATAACAAGATACATTATTCTGAGGCAGTGGGCAGCTTGCCCTGGGTGTTAGTCTCTACCCTCAAAGTGCTGAGCCCTAAGTGCTGACCTTGAAAGTGAGTGCTAGGCTGCTCAGCAAGGTGCGCTCAGGGCTGAAGTCCAATGAGAGGTTGTTGTAGTCCTCTCTGGTGGACGACTCGCGCCCACAGCTTCAGAAGCAGGACAAAGAGAAGCAAAATGCATCAGGTCTCTACAATGTTTCTGTTATGCCATGTGTTTTGTAATATTATTTTTAGAAAGATCATGTTCCCAGTAGATACATTAGAACCAATGGGAGCTCTTACCTGGTACATGTGCGCACCGACACAAGCTGGAACTCCAGCTGGGAAACAGGGCAGGTATAGCTCCCCCCGAGCATCTTCAGTGTCATGCCCTCCTCCTTCAGCTGGCACAGCATATTCACAAGTAACTCGTGTGCATCCTATGAGGAAGAAGAGAAAATCAAATTATGAAGAGAAAATGAACCCTTGCTAAAAGAGCGCTCGTACAGAAGAGAGTAGCGCCTCAGTTACCTGTTGCGAGTCCCCCAGATACTTCAAATCTTGTCCTGACAAGGAGCACTTGACCTTCCACATGAGGTCTGCTTTTGAGGCCTGGTTTGCGCCACTGTCAGGTAGACGCGAACAGTGCACATCAGACAGAGCCCTGTAGGGGAGACAGAGAGTAAATTAGCAGCTGACTGGATGGCGTCAACCTACTGGCCTACGGCTGAAGAGGCAGATGAGTATATCCAAATATTCTTAAACTAGCGGCACCCCATCATTGGAAATGATTAATTCGATACAATGCAATTTCACCTTTGAGGACGGACAATGAAGCAAAACTTCAAAAATGTGTTGTTTATTCTCCTAAGATATTTGGTTTGGATACTGCTCTCAACTGACTAAAGAAAGTCAGCGCATCATTGAAGGAGATGATCCTGCCGCAGATTTGTGGCTCACGTTATTCTAATATAGATGGCTTTCTTTCGCAATGGGAAACACTCTTTTCATGCCACTTCGATACCGAAGTGACTTTTTCCTAGCAGCTTACAGGAACTTACACAGCAGGTTAGGAGAATTAACGTAGCCGATTAGGAGACTGAGATTAAGGTTAGGAAAAGGGTTAGGGTTAGCGAAAATGCTCTCCTAACCTTCTACGAAAATCACTTTCTATCGAAGTGGCGGGAAAAGAGTGTGTCCCTTCTTTAATTTATGACCACAAATAGTGGGTGGGTGGGTGTGTGTCTGCTCTTGAGCCTTCCCTTACCTGAGCAGGTTGGAGAAGGGGGAGGAGCTCCAGAGTTGTTCCTGGCGTAGGATTTCCTTTGAGAAGTAAGGCAGGACCAGAAGGCACTGCAGGGTGGCGTTAAGGAAGCAAGTGTTGCCAATGTTAGGCAACCTGTGAAGAAGAAGCAGCCATCAGTTTACACATAGAGATACAATATCCAGAAACATAGAGTGGCCTATGTCATAACCTTCATAACTCTAGAATGTGATTACAATGGCAGCCACCTTGGTCAGGGATAAATTCTATGTAATTCTGTGAGTACACAAAGGAGTGGATGTCCTTTAGACCAAGATGACCATAATGCATGGGTTTATAATGATCTAATAAAACTGGCATGCTTGATAGTAAGCCCTGTCCCCATACTATATCAGTCATTGATCTCTAAACAATAAAGAGTTTATTTTCATTGCATCTGCGGTGTGTTGTGGTTGCATCTGCGGTGTGTTGTGGTTCACCCAAGATGTTCCATGTTGACCCCTGCCCCCCGTTGTCCTCTGGCCCCCTGGGTCTCCTCTGACCCTCTGGTGGCTGAGCTGGCCCTGGGACGAGTCCGGCTTCTGGCGGCTGAGATAGGCCTCTGCGGCATTGGGCTAAAGTAGTCCTGAAGAGACAGTCTGGAGGAAGGAGAGAAACAGGTCTAAAGCCTCCAAAGCAGAGATAGTATCACTCTACACAGTCTCTCTCTTAAATACTATAATGTACTATAAACACAGTCTGAGTAGTTATGAATGTATTGCTGTCCATATAAATGCAGTGTATCAAGTAAACCCGGGCAATAGGTTAGTACTCTCTTTATCCACTAGATGGGGCGAGAAGAGCCTAAAACTACAGTTTGAGAAAAATAACTTTCTGGGACTGTGTTTATCAAGCGTCTCAGAGTAGGAGTCTGATCTAGGATCAGTTTTGCCTTTTAGATCATAATAAATCAGTTTATTATGGACAGAGAGGACCTGATCCTAGATTATCACTCATACTCTTGATAAACACTGGCCCTAAACCCACCTCTCCAAGGAGACTCTAGGATGGCACTGTACTTATTTTATTTTTGTTTGAATTACCTGACAGTTGCGCCCTCTTGGCTGGTGTGTCCATGACGGTCCAGAAGGTTGGTAGGAGAGAGAGAACTAGGGAGGGACACCATTGGAGTGGATTTCACTGGGGAAGGGTGTTTGGCAGGTGACCGGGGGAGAGAGGGGTGTTTAGCAGGAGAGCAAGGCTGAGAGGAACATTTAACAGGAGAGGGAGGTGGATGGAGGGAGGAGAGTTGGTCAGAGGGTGAGGGGACAGAGGTGGAGGAGACATTCCGTTCAGAACGGTCAGGTGGAATTGGAGAGGGGGATGAATTGCTACTCTCCTTCTTCTTTCTTGTCTTCTGCTCCACATCAATTGAATTGGCTTTCTGCCGTTTTTTCTGTTGACAAGAAAATGTGACAGTGGGGGGTCATATGAATAGGAAGAGGTAGACCTAAATTAGAGGAACTTAGCTATCTATCCTAAACCTCAAATATCTCAGTATATACAGGATATGTTGAGTGACATTTGCAAAAGCCAAACTTCATGTACATTTCATGTACACTTTTTATGTATTCGTCAATCAGAATGTACTTTTATTTTTATTCTTACCACTAGGTCTAAGAGAAAAATACTATACCAGAATTTAAGTAGTTAATCGATTAAATGACCTGATTTCATACCAGCAGAAATAAGCCATGTCAATAACCAATGAAGACTGATTCATACCCACATTAAACCATTGTTCAAATTGGCTTTAATACCATTGTGATTTACGTCAATTAGCAGACGCTCTTATCCAGAGAGACTTACAGTTAGTGAATACATTTTTATATACTGGCCCCCCGTGGGAATCGAACACACAACCCTTGTGTTGCAAACGCCATGCTCTATCAACTGAGCTACATCCCTGCCGGCCATTAACCTCCCCTACCCTGGACAACACTGGGCCAATTGTGTGCCGCCCATGAGTCTCCCGGTCGCGGCCGAGCCTGGATTCGAACCAGGATCTCTAGTGGCACAGTTAGCACTGCGATGCAGTGCCTTAGACCACTGCGCCACTCAGGAGTACACTTCTCCTTGGGGATACACAATTAATCAGTCATGTATGACACCACCATCTGGCATCCCAATCTAGATTTTTTTTAAATATAGAGTTCAAATATCAAGTATGTTTTATTGAAGAGCAAAGTTATGCAGTATACATAAAGTATTGTAGATATGCTCCATTGTTTTCTTTTTACCCCACATTTTTAACATATTGTTTAATTGAACATGCCACCACAATAAAGGCATTTTAATTTGAAGACAAGAGTGCCTTCATCTTCCTTGTTTTTTGATAGCTTCCATGTTGTTTGTGGGTTGGTCATCGGTTTATTGAAATGCTAAATGCTTTTTCTCTTATTCACCAAAAGATGGACAAAGGGTTGGTCAAAATAATGTTAACAAGTACTAGAGATTTAGCCTAAACCTCAAACAACAACCCAGATTGGTTAGGGACAGTTTTCTTTATTCAATATTGCCCTGAGGGCAGCTCTGCCTCAAGGGCAGAATGAATGTGGTTGGTTCAATTAAAGCTCAATGGTCAGTGGGCAGAGCTTACAGCACCCAGTGCGAGTTAAATACACTTGCTAGGTGGTAAATTGGTGTTGGATTTAAGGCATATCACATGGGTTGCCACACGCAAGGTTGCTGGATTGAATTGTGTTTTCTAACCTCGCTCCAACCACTAAACAATTATTGGTACCTAAACTTAACCCAACCCTAGCTCGAGTCCCAGATCTGTTTGTGCTGTCTTGCAACTCCTATGTCATGGCATGACAATGACATAGCATGGCATGACAATGACATAGGAGAAGACAGACAGCACAAACAAATCTGGGACTGGGCTAACCCAACCCCTACCCTACTAGCCTTTAACTGAACCAATCACATTTATTGCCTAAATTTAACCATTTACATTTGTTTCTGTCCTCAAGGCAGAGCTGCCTTTATAACAAGATGTAATAGGCTGCCAGATGGCCTACATGTTAAGTGACATTGGCACAAGTCAAACAATTTTCCAGAATGTCATGTACATGCATCTGGATTCTTCTTTTAAAAGAATGTGCACACTAGGTGCTGTTAGGCTAAATAACCTGGTTTAAGTCCCAAATATATATAAAGGTTGTATTATTAGTTAGGCTGTCTTGTACACATTTGCAGCCTAAAGATTAATTGCAGTATACGGACAAAAAAAAGGAGATAAAATTTATGGAGGTGAGGTCTAGTCATGGGATCCTATTCCCATTTTTACAGACGCTCTTATCCAGAGCGACTTACATGAGCAATTAGGGTTAAGTGCCTTGCTCAAGGGCACATCGACAGATTTTTCACCTAGTCGGCACAGGGATTAGAACCAGCAACCTTTCTGTTACTGGCACAACGCTCTTAACCACTAAGCTACCTGCCGCCCTATATAGTGCACTACATTTGACCAGGACCCATAGGACTCCATAGGTCGAAGCTAGTGCACTGTGTAGGGTTTAGGGTGCCATTTAAGATGCACACTTGATCTCATACCTTTTTGCACCAGCAGAAACAAGCCATGTCAGTAACTAATGAAGACTGATTCATATCCACATTACTAAATTGGCTTTCAGACCATGGTGATGTCATCAGGCTTTAAGACCATTGTGATGTCATCTGTCATTTATGGTCATTGTTGGTGGTAATGTGAATTTTGTTTTGTTGGTGTATGAACAAACATAAAAATACAAAAATGACATTAATAACATGAGAAAATAATAATAATGAATAAATAAAACTCTACCCCCAAACCCCAAGAATAACAAAAATAAATCTTTGTGGCTTATTTTGACCATCGACTCCACACAAAAATAATGCTCTAACAGTGGTGCATTCATTCCGCAAAACAGTTTCAAATCGAGAGTTTATATTGGACAAATTCAGGTAGGTCCCTCCCCGTTTCGTTTGCTTCCGGTTAAGAAATGTTTTGCAACGGAAACGGCGGAGTGAATACACCCCAGATCACTTGATTTGCACTGACGCACTTAAACGTGCGCGTTCCCGCTATTCAGCGATAAAGATGGCGGCCTCCGCCGGATCAGGTAAACTAATTCCCCGTTCACATATTTGTGATATTCATTTGATAAGCTTGTATATTACGTTTAAAATATTAGCGGTCTATATGAACTTCCAATATGAGCTATAAATCTCAGACGCCACATTTCCCTAGACAGCATGTTTACTAACGTTAGATGAATGTGGGTGTTAGCGCAGCCAGTATTGCGCGCTAACTAACGTTAGCTCAGATGGCTTTTCTCCGGGTATTTTTCTGCTTTCGCCCAACTCATGTGGTGCATTTAAAACATGACTTGATTCTGCCATAAACTGTATATTAACGATGTTATCCTCATAATTGACTCTTGGTGATTTTTTTTTTTTGCCATCTGCGCATTTAGCTAACTTACTAGCCAACGTTGGGTAGCCTATTCAACTGCAACGTCATGTTTCTACAGCGCTAACGTTAGCTAGCTAACGACGCTAGCGGGTAACTGAACCGACACAATTTGCAAAGCGAGCTTGACGAAAACAGAACTAGTTAACTAACATAAATGTTTCGGATAACTGAACTAGCTAACTATAGCTGGAATCTTTCAAAATACATTTATACAACTGCTTATCAGCGGTTAGTTGAGTGAAATGTTCATTTTCATCAGCAATTTTGGAAGGGTTTATGCTAGCTCACTAGCTACCTAGCTAGTTTGTCAACTGGTCATAAGGTACACACCAGGGGCTATTCATTACGCTGATAATGTTTCAAAACATCTCTTAAACGGAAACAAACGAAACGGGGAGGTACCTACCTGAATTTTTGAATAATAGAAACTCTCGTTTTAGTGACTAATGATTACACCTCAGTGGTACACACCATAACTTGAGAAATTGAAAGCTAAAGGCAATTACACGTGTCAGATTCAGAGGTGCATGAATAGGTGAATAATAAGGGATGGCTATTTTAAAGGCCCATTGCAGTTAACGTGATTTTCCAATGTTTTATATATATTTCCACATGGAGGTTCGTATAATATTGTGAAAATGATCATAATGCCCTTTTAGTGCAAGACAGTGGTCACCAACCTTTTCTGAGTCAAAATCACTTTGATTCAAAAAGCAAGCAAGCTCAGGTTTTTTATTTTTCATGACTTAAACATAAGCCTATGCAACATTAACATATGAAAAACAGTACTGTAGCAGTGGGGTTTGTTCAGTAGGGTATAGGCCCAATACATTATCACCGCCGGGGCGGCAGGTAGCTTAGTGGGTAAGAGCGTTGTGTCAGTAACCGAAAGGTCGCTGGTTCTAATCCCTGAGCCGACTAGGTGAAAAATCTGTCGATGTGCCCTTAAGCAAGGCACTTAACCCTAATTGCTCCTGTAAGTCGCTCTGGATAAGAGTGTCTGCTAAATGACTCAAATTAATAATATTGGCTTTGCTTAAATTGTCCTGCCGATGCATTGTTCTTCTTTGAGGTAGGCTACATGATCACACCAGTAATGGGTCAGTTGTTGTATTACTTGAGGCTCAGCTAAGTGCCCATACATTTAAATAATTTGCTATTTAGATTTTACTGGGCTGATGGGCCTGCATCTGATAGTCAGTCTCAGAGGAGGGAGAGCGCAGCAGACTGAGGGTCCGCCTCAACGTCCATCCGCTCTCCCTTTCCTCTGCTGACACTGACCAAAAATGGGACACCGTCTTAAAGCTGATGACGAAACTCGTGCCGTGCCGCATTGTTTCTTCCTCAAGCATAAATTCTAGTTTTTACTCCAATGACCAGAGAAAGTAAAATATTCCTCTATATTAAAAATACCTAAGCCTCTAATAACAATGCAAGCAAGCCCTATCGATACACTTTCCTACTCATTCATTGCAGCAGCAGTGCTGGTTGTAGTGTGTGTAAGTAGGGGGCATCCACATTTTATGACTTATAAAAGTGTTGACAGTGCTGAGTATAAACAAACTCAAACAAAAAACAGCAGCTCTGTGCTGTATTAGTTGCTGTGCGCTCGAGGAAGCTTTCTTTTACGGTAATCTGAGTCATCCGATTGGCCAGCGGTAGGCCTATAGGTGCACTTGATTTGCTCTCCGGGCCCACCGGGAACGCGGTTTGTACTTCAGACACATTAAATGGTTCAAAATGGGAACACTTTGCCTACCCTACACGCAGGGCAGCTGAATTGGGTGCACTTACCGCAAACAGCGCGAGACAAATACAAAAATATATTGTTGGGTTTTTACAGAAATGTTTGTTGATCGACTAGGAATGCCTTGGAGATTGGCCAGTCGACACTGTGTGCTAGCTAGCTTGAAAGTTAGCTAGCTAGCACACGGTGCGCTCCCGCCTGCTGTGTACCGGAGTCGTCCTCAGGACTAGCTGGCAAAGCTAGCACACCGTGACCTTCGCTCACACCTGCTGAACACCTGCCATCGTTAAAAGAACTGCGGGAAAACAGTGCCCGACAGGTGGGGGCAAAGGACACTACCGGTGTGTACTAGACAATTGTAGCTAGTACACACCGGTAGTGTCCTTTGCCCCCCCCCCCCGCCTCTTCTGTGCGGTTTAGCTTAAAAATTGACCAATATAAGTATAAAGAGGCAATGGGAATGCCCATATGCAGGAACGCCCCGAATTGCGGGCTGCAGTTGCACCCTTCTCAGACCTCTCCAACAGTCCTAGCAAAATTCTTGCTGGAGAAATTGCCCTTTGCTAAGAAGCAAGTTTTGTTTCTTTTTGAGCATTTTAATTGAAAACATATACAGTAAGTTACTTAATTGTTACCCAGAATGGATTTGATATTGAGATAAAAACGGCTGCATTGGACCTTTAACATGACATGGTTCCTACTATAATGTATTTGATTAGCTGATGGTTTTAAATGAATCACTATTGAAATGCATACTTACATGTTTGCCTGAAATTGGATGAAAGGAATGCTTTATCAGTAGACCTGCTAAAACACTGATGTTTGGCTATATGGCCAACCTGAAAGCTAATGGTAAGGAATGGAACAATGTAATGGAGTACTGCTCAACACATAGACTAGAGTGGCTTCAATCTCCCAAGCGTCAACAGTTTTTGACCTTTCATGTTTTCCCATAAGCCTTATTACAATGACTTCTATGTTCAGTCTTGCTCCGTAATTCAATAAAACCCATTTAGTAAACATGGCACCCTTGTCTGTGTGCAGAAGCTACTAGGCATGTGTGGTTGAAAAAATGTCTGCTTTGAACCTTTTCTGTTTAAATAGGCGTCAAAGTACCCCGTAACTTCCGGCTGCTGGAGGAGCTGGAAGAGGGCCAGAAGGGTGTTGGAGACGGGACGGTGAGCTGGGGACTGGAGGACGATGAGGACATAATGCTGACTCGCTGGACAGGCATGATCATAGGGCCTCCCAGGGTAAGAAAAAAAGCTAACGCACGCCAATGCCACACACACACAATAGGGCCTCCCAGAGTGGGAGGGATCAAACGCACACCAAACAACGGCACATAGAAATCCTTGCTTTCTCTGTCCTGGTTTCCTTAATTCCTCTCAAAGCGCATTGGAAGAGAGGATCTGTGTTTTTGCGCGAAGGCCGGTTTGGCTGCCAGAGCGGCACAAAGAGCGAAATCTATTTACTGAGGAAAAGCGAATGATGTGCATAACTTTATTGAGAGGATGTTTGGTAGAAATACTATGATGTCCCCCCCCAAAATAAACGTTTCATTTTGCTGTGGCGGCAATGATTTTAGCACCTCAGCTAAATGAATGCAGTGGAAACACTGATGCACACGACGCAGCAGGCCAGCTCGAAACCATGCACATGTAGCTTGTTAGCTGTGTGCGCTAGTAGCAGCCATCGTGCAGTGACGTCACCCGCCCTGAGATCTAAAGTAGTGTTGTCCTCACCCAACCAAAACCATGATTTTGCTCGGGTAATGGCTAGCTTATGAAGTACGAAGTGTTTTTGTTGACGTCGCTTGTGAGCATAAACATAGCATAAATCACCTTTCACCCAGTGGAGGCGACCCCCACACACCAGAAGTGGGACCGCATTGAAATGGAATAGATAACATTCTAATTCTATTGGGACAGCCACGGGTGTTTTGCAGACAAAGTTTGAAACATCCATGATGAGCCCCTGGTTTGCGAGCTCCTTTAATTAACCACGTAGTAGGCCAATACCAAACTGGTATGCAGCAGCCCAAACACAGGCCTACGACAAGCTTACTATCATAACTCACTGCTCATGATGATAGCCAAGAGTTACCCACGACCATGCAGTCTTTATCTTGAGCCGTAACCTATTTCAAGACTTAAATCTTGCCTTTTTTCTGATGTCTTTCTTCCAGACAATCTACGAGAACAGGATGTACAGTCTAAAGGTAGAATGTGGACCCAGATACCCAGAGTCTCCCCCTTTTGTCAGATTTGTGACCAAGATCAATCTGAATGGCGTACACAACTCAAACGGTGTGGTAAGTCCCAGGTCATACATTTCCTATTCGGGTTGGATCAATTGGATCAAAGAGACCTTTTGTATTTGAGTGTATAACCTGAAAGACTCTAGCCTACAGCTAGCAAAGCACATCTGATTCATTACCTACAGACGCAGGACTGGTTTTCCAGAACCAGATGAAGCCTAGTCCTGGACTAAAAAGCACTTAACTCCACTGAACATGTTTTTAGTCCAGGAATCGGGTTTGTTTGTTTGAGGGCTGAAGTCACCGTTGAGCCACATTTTAAAATGAGCGAAAGTTTGAAACCCAATTTTCTTCGACAGAGGCCATGTCCTTTCCAAGTGATGTCTGCATATAGCTGTGTGTTGGTTTTGTGAGTCTCTCACATGGCTGTAACCTCCCCTTCTCAGGTGGACACGCGGGCGGTGGCGGCACTGGCCAAGTGGCAGAACTCGTACAGCATCCGTGTGGTGCTGCAGGAGCTCCGGCGGCTCATGATGTGCAAAGAGAACATGAAGCTCCCCCAGCCGCCCGAAGGCCAGCTCTTCAGCAACTGAGCCCCCTGACCCTGACTAGCCCTGCTATCCCAACTCTCCTTCACTATCCCTCGATCCAACACATAAATAAATAAATATACACATTCAATACATACACACTGATTCAACAATTCCGCACACACACAGAAATCCGCACATACAGCGTACATGTACCACCTCCTTATTTTTCAGAGACGCTTGAAACCTCTGTTCTCACGTAAGCTCTCTTTTGCCAGGCCCCTCCCACCTTTTGTCCTAAGTCATGGCCACTTTGTCTCTCGAGACCTTCTCGTTGGACAGAGAGATGGTTGCACAGGTGGAGTCCACCCATCCCCTATCCCGACACCCAATGCTCACCACCGTGCAGGCCAGACATTATGATACAAATTACTTACTAATCTTTTTTTTATTTTATTTTTTATCTTTGTGTTCTACATCCAGATTGTAAAATAACATAAATGATCTTATTGAGTGTACCTATCTTATGTGTGTGCTGGGTTCTTCAACTAAGGGTGGTGGCATTTACTCTAGGTATAACAAGGGTGGAAATCAAGATGACTTGCTGCGCCGCAAAAGAAAAGTAGACCTGTGCCCCCACTGCAATGTGGTCGGGAAAGTTTTCACTGTTCGGCTCTTAATTTTGCTGCAATGATTCTGCTCACCCAGTTGGACTTGGCAGGTCAGGAGCAGTGGCTTGGGATCTACAGCATAGTCTTGCCAGTGTCTGTTTCAGAAAGCTAATAAAGAAACATTGTGTGTGCCCCCCCCCAAAAAAAAAGTGTATGTTTGATCCACCTTTGGCAAAAAAGGAACGTTTCTTGCTATTTTTCAGGCTAGCATTGGTCTCAAACTGAGTAACCAGCTTTTTGATCCCGATTATGTGAATTTATCGGTCTTGGCGCATGTACGGTACATGGGATGGGGGGGGAATAAAGGTTATCTTAATTTTGTCTTAAAGTACATGGGGTTTGAAATGCTAATCTTTTGTGCTTTGCACATTTTTTTCAGGTTCACCACATTATTGTGTGGAGAACGATGAGCTTTTGTTTCATCTTTAGGGCTGACCTATGTACTCCTAGAGGTCATCTCATACAGTGGGCTCACTGAATGCAACGTATGGCTTTAGTTGTTTATTTGATAACTGGTGTGAATCTCTGATCTGGGTGACGGTGACCTGTGCATGGTTTTATTTGAATTAAACCTCGTTACTTTTGCATGTGTTTGTCTTCTTCTGATTCTCAATCCATTTTGGTAAGGGCGGCATTCAGTCGAACCCGCACCGTGGAATGATAACATTCGGTCTACTCTATCAAACTGAATGTTTGAACTGAATTCAAAATAAGTGAATTTTTCTTTTGAGTATCTTGTGTTATCACATGCCTGAGAGTGCATTTTTTTAGTGCAGGAACAATCTTATGATGCCAAAGTGGTATCCATTCTGGTTTTAAAGGTGTAGTTAATTCAAATTATATTTACCTAATCCTATGGATACCTAAAAGGTCTTCTATGGAATTTGCATCAGCATATTCTAAACCGCTAACCAAGTTGTATAGAAATGTTACGCTAGAGAGAATGGAAGTGTATACTACCAAAGTATATGGGCTCCCTGCTCTTGAGGGTTCTGTTTTTTTCACTTCAAAACATCTATCAAATTAGATAACAGATGTTAACACTTTAGTGTAGTCACATAATAGGTTATTAGACCTTCATTGGGTATGAACCATTTACTGTACTTATTCCGTTTGTTTCCATGTCTTATATTATTCCCTAAATGAGACAACGTGTGCCTAATTTGATCCCTATAGTGTTACCAAAAAGATTGCAGACACCTTGCAAACAAATCTCAGAATGTACTACAAATTCCCCATCTTTTTCTGTGGCCAATGTCAAATGTGACACTTTGCTTTGACGGAAATAATTCTGTAGTGTCATGCAGATTTTCATGAAATTAGAAGAAAGATGGCCCTCCTGATCTGATTCCACTGGATTTTGTCATTTTTAAAGCCAGATAGTGTGAAGCGGCATTGAATCAGCCAGCAAAAGCCACCCACCCCGGATAGATAGGAAAACAAATGGGGGGGGGGGGACTCCTTTAAGAAGTAAGCTGTCGTCCGCTGAGCAGGGAACACGTCTGGGGATTGTTCTCATCCATCTTGATAGTGACTTGCAAGGTGCAGCAGCTCTATGGGATCACTGGTCCCCATTCAACAGCTGTTGCCTCTTCCCTGGTGGGGGCCGCTCCTCTCTTGCGAGGCTGGCGTGGAGACGGGACAAAGAGAGTCACGTGACCTGGGTGGTTTTGAGGGGATAGCAGCACAAATTCATCACAATGAGAGAGACAGCTGGGGGTGCCCCAGTCCTATAGGCTACGTCACACAATATGGAGCACTCTGTAAACTCGAAGGAGTGGTACACCTCGTTATTTCAGCGCCAGTATTCATGTGCCTCGATGTAGGCGTGCTGGTCTAGGATCAGGTCCCGCCTGTCCATGAAGTCTCATTCATTATGATATAATAGGCAAATCCGATCCTAAATCAGCGCTCCTGTCATGATTTATGAATACGTCCCCTGGAATTGTTAGGTATTCTATCAGGAAAAATGTGTTTTGTATTGTGGTTAGGCAATTATTTACATTCACAGGAAAGTCCTAGAATCACACAATTTAAGATCAGTTAGATTTATGTGAATTTCCATCAGAATGTCCAGTGGTAAAAATTCTAAGGAAAGAATACCTATATTTTTGATAAACCATTGGGCAACACTTTACTTAAAGCCTGTAGCTATAATGCATTGTAAGACTTATATGCATGTATGGCCCTTTATAATCTCTTACTATGATCTCATAATTATCTAGACAAAATTCCAGCCATGCAGTATTTTCTCCGTCCTCTCAATATCTGCCTCGCACCTTGCTTTCAATTGCATCCCGCAAATGGCAACCTCCAGGAAATGTCTAGTAAACTAAGCCCCCCACCCCAACAAAAATGATCTCCCTGCATTTGCTTCCATGACAAGACATTTTCTAATCACATAAGTATTGGCTTTGTATAGACAGCCATTTGTGTGGTAAGGGAAAGGAAAATAGACATCCCCATCCTTGCCTGTATCTACAGTGAATGTGAGTGCAAAAAAGTGCTCCATCACCATAATAGGATGGGGATTCTCAATCATTGAATGGGTCTAATTGGGAAGCAGGACATGGGTGTTTGTAGGATGCAGAGTCAAGGAAAAAATAGAACATGAATAAGAATATCAAATAGAATATGACTTGTTGACCAATATGACCAACTCCATAGACTTAAGAGACCACGTAGTGGTAGTAGTTTTAAACTTTTTGCTCATGCTGCCTGTAAAGTAAACAGACTAAACCAAAGCAACAGTAGAGGTTGAAAATGAGGATGGTAACCCTTGATGAAAATGAAAGTGCAGTTATTTGTGTATCGTAGAAAAACCTTCCAACCCCATTTTCTCCTATTTTGATATATACAGTGCATTCGGAAAGTATTCAGACCCCTTGACTTTTTCCACATTTTGTTACGTTACAGCCTTATTCTAAAATTGATTAAATACTTTCCCCCCCTCATCAGTCTACACACAATACCACATAATGACAAAGTGAAAACTGGTTTTTAGATAACTAAAACAGAAATACCTTATTTACATAAGTATTCAGACCCTTTGCTATGAGACTCGAAATTGAGCTCAGGTGCATCCTGTTTCCATTGATCATCCTTGAGATGTTTCTACAACTTGATTGGAGTCCAACTGTGGTAAATTCAACTGATTGGACATGATTTGGAAAGGCACACACCTGTCTACGGAAGGTCCCACAGTTGACAGTGCATGTCAGAGCAAAAACCAAGCCATGAGGTCGAAGGAATTGTCCGCAGAGCTCTGAGATAGGATTGTGTCGAGGCACAGATCTGGGGAAGGGTACCAAAACATTTCTGCAGCAATGAAGGTCCCCAGGAACACAGTGGCCTCCATCAATCTTAAATGGAAGAAGTTTGGAAGCACCAAGACTCTTCCTAGAGCTGGCCGCCCGGCCAACTGAGCAATCGGGGGAGAAGGGCCTTGGTCAGGGAGGTGACCAAAAACCTGATGGTCACTCTGACAGAACTCCAGAGTTCCTCTGTGGAGATGGGAGAACCTTCCAGAAGGACAACCATCTCTGCAGCACTCCACCAATCAGGCCTTTATGGTAGAGTGGCCAGACGGAGGCTCCTCAGTAAAAGGCACATGACAACCCACTTGGAGTTTGCCAAAAGGCACCTACAGACTCTCAGACCATGAGAAACGAGATTCTCTGGTCTGATGAAACCAAGATTGAACTCTTTGGCCTGAATGCCAAGCGTCACATCTGGAGGAAACCTGGCACCATCCCTACGGTGAAGCATGGTGGTGGCAACATCATGCTGTGGGGATGTTTTTCAGTGGCAGGGACTGGGAGACTAGTCAGGATTGAGGGAAAGATGAATGGAGCAAAATACAGAGAGATCCTTGATGAAAACCTGCTCCAGAGCGCTCAGGACCTCATACTGGGGCGAAGGTTCACCTTCCAACAGGACAACAACCCTAAGCACACAGCCAAGACAACGCATAAGTGGCTTCGGGACAAGTCTCTGAATGTCCTTGAGTGGCCCAGCCAGAGCCCAGACTTGAACCCAATCGAACATCTGTGGAGAGACCTGAAAATAGCTGTGCAGCGACACTCCCCATCCAACCTGACAGAGGGTCTGAATACTTATGTAAATGTGATATTATTATAATTATTTTTTAAATACATTAGCAAAAGTTTCTAAAGACCTGTTTTTGCTTTGTCATTATGGGGTATTGTGTATAGGTTGATGAGGGGGAAAAAACGATTTCATCCATTTTAGAATAAGGCTGTTAACGTAAAACAAAATGTGGAAAAAGTCAAGGAGTCTGAATACTTTCTGAATGCACTGTACATTCCAGTTTATTTGGTACACCACCCCGTTCACGAAAATTGATCACTCCTACAGACAGTTTACTTGAGTGGCCTGCGCAGTCCCCAGACCTCAACCCAATACAGCATCTTCGGCATGAGATGGAACGGACTGTTTTTATTCTTTTTTGTGATATCCAATTGGTAGTTACAGTCTTGTCCCATCGCTGCAACTCCCATATGGACTCGGGAGAGGCAAAGATCGAGAGCCATGCATCCTCCGAAACACGACCCCGCCAAGCCGCACTGCTCGCTTAACCCGGAAGCCAGCCGCACCAATGTGTCTGAGGAAACACTGTACAGCTGGCGACCATAGTCAGCGTGCATGTCCCCGGCCCGCCACAAGGAGTCGCGATGGGACAAGGAAATCCCGGGCAGCCAAACCCTCATGACGCTGGCACTGCCTCATGGGTCTCCCGGTCACGGCCGGCTGCGACACAGCCTGGGATCGAACCAGGGTCTGTAGTGACGCCTCTGGCACTGCGCCACTCGGGAGGCCGGAACGGACTGTTTGCAGCATGCATGTACCGCTGTCCAATCTGTAGCAACTGCATGATGCCATCGCGTAAGCATGGACCAACATCCCTGTGTAACTCTTCCGACACCTTGTAGAATGACCTGAAGAATTCAGGCTGTTCTGGAGTGAAGGGGGGTCTGACCCGGTACTAAATGGGTGTACCTAATAAACATAATGTGTTCATCAGACCAACTGCCTGATTATCATATGAAATATCTGTGTTCGCACACCATCTCAATAATTAACTCCCTGATTGCACTCCATTTGTTGCATTCACATGTAAAGCACAGACCACAGAGAGCAGACCCTTTGTGGGCGGTGTCAGATGGTCTACTGACACATACACACTCCCACACCATTCTCCAAAATGACCCGGTGTGCGGGCTGCTCCAAGCAGTTTCGAGAGGTCCATCTGCTCGTGGGGTCAATACCACTCACACACATTTATACACACACTCTCGCCCAAACAGAGAGAGAGACCCGTGACTAAAGTGCCACTTAGCGAAATGGGAAAGATTGTTTGCTTAGTGTTGCACATGCATGTATCATTTTGGGTCTGCTGCTTTGATATTTCTGTTGACTATATGCCGTGCCTTGCTTGGTGAAAGTCCTGTGTACCGTTAATTGAAACAGCTGCTGATTAAGTTGATCATCCTCTGTCATATGTCCCTATAGACCCTCTCATTATATAAACAAACTTCTTGATTTTGTTTGTATTTTTGGGCATTGGAGAAAAAACGTGAAGTGAGTTCTTCCTCCCCTGTTAACAATGACCAATAAACATGTGATCTATTGAGAAACTGAGGGCTAGTTCAGCTTATTTGGGGGCTGCAGAGGAGCTGTTGACTATGTTGCCAGTCTTCTCTCATCTATAGCATATCTAATTTATATTGAAGAAAATTCACCACAGGCACCCATTCTAAGAAAATAGAGTTCTCTATTATCAGAGATAACCTGAGTTCCAGTCAGTTTCGACTGGAGCCACACATGTCGGAACCCAGGCTAGTTATTTCCCATTTCCCCGTTCTAATCAACTACAGAAACTAAAATGGCTGATAAACCAATACAACTGATTAGGGAAATGGAGTCATTTATGCGAGGTCACTTGGGCACTGTAAATCTCCCTCTCCATGTCACAGCTCCAGGCTTCGGCTCCTATAGCCTGGGTTCAAGGGGAGCAGCTGAGGTGCTGGCTGTCGCATGGCTTTAAGGTGACGGAATGTAGCCCTCTACCATTCTCTGACCCCTCCACCCCCTCACACCGCCACATGCCCCATTACGAAACCCTGAGCAGATGGCCCAAGACAAAAAGTGTGAGAGATTCTTCCCCCCTACACACACACACACACCCTCCCCTCTAGCACACAGCTCAGCACTACAGCTGGCCCCTATCATACCCATTGTAACCTCTACTCGAACCCCCCCAACACACACACACACTTTCCTGCAGCATAAGTTAGCCACGTGCCCCTCAATTAGGCAGAATTGACTACGCTTTCTCCAAACGTTTCTTTTTCAGCATATGCAGATACAGCGATTATTCTACCGGTACTTCATTTTGTGAAAATGAGCTTTTTTAATGTGGATATTAGCCAAACGTCGTGTCCTCTGCAGGTAATTCTCCCTTTGACAGTGCAATTGAACCGCGAGCGCTGAAGGGCTATTTGGCAAAGAGCCATTTAGTGTAAGTGCTCTCAAGGCCACCGAATGACACTTGTAGAGACAATGACACCATCAGTTGATTGTATATTGAATAGGGACAATTGAAGTGATATATGCTCCTCAGGGCCAAAAATATGTAGTATTATTGACAAGCATGAAGTCCAAGGCAAGTGTCCTCCTAGAAAAGTTAATTCACTCTGCATGTGTCCCAAATGGCACCCTACTCCGTATGGGCTCTGGTCAAAAGTACTGCACTATAAGGAATAGTATGGCCTCCCAAGTGGCGCAGTGGTCTAAGGCACTGCATTGCAGTACTAGCTGTGCCACTAGAGATCCTGGTTCGAATCCAGGCTCTGCTGTAGCCGGCCGCAACCGGGAGACCAATGGGGCGGCGTGTAACATAATACGTTGCATCGACTCTGTGTGCAAAATTAGTGTTTAACATTATTTTTGAATTCTCATGTCTGTACCCCACACATACGATTATCTGTAAGGTCCGTCCGTCGAGCATTGAATTTCAAACACAGATTCAACCACAAAGACCAGAGAGGTTTTTCGAATGCCTCGTAAAGAATGCCACCTATTGGTAGATGGGTAAAAATAAAAAAAATGTGAAGTTATTAATTACACTTTGGATGGTGTATCAATACACCCAGTCACTACAAAGATACAGGCGTCCTTCCTAACTCAGTTGCCGGAAAGGAAGGAAACCGCCTAGGGATTGCACCATGAGGCCAATGGATGGATCAACAACATTGTAGTTATTTCACATTACTAACCTAAATGAAAGTGTGAAAAGAAGGAAGCCTGTACAGAATACAAATATTCCAAAACATGCATCCTGTTTGCACTAAAGTAAATCTGCTAAAAATGTGGCTAAGAAATTAACTCCATCTCCTGAATACAAAGCGTTACGTTTGGGGCAAATCCAACACAATACATCACTGAGTACCACTCTTTATATTTTCAAGCATGGTGGTGGCTGCATCATGTTATGGGTATGTTTGTCATCGGCAAGGACTAGGGAGTTTTTTTAGGATAAAATGAAACGGAATAGAGCTAAGCACAGGCAAAATCCTAGAGGAAAACCTGGTTCAGTCTGCTTCCCAACAGACAATGGGAGACAAATTCACATTTCAGCAGGACAATAACCTAAAACACAAGGCCAAATATACACTGGAGTTACTTACCAAGACCACATTGAATGTTCCTGAGTGGCCTAGTTAGAGTTTTGACTTAAATTGGCTTGAATATCTATGGCAAGACTTGAAAACGGCTGTCTAGCAACGATCAACAACCAACTTGACAGAGCTTGGAGAATTTTAAAAAGAATAATGTGCAAATATTGTAAATTCAGTTGTGCAAAGCTCTTAGAGACATACCTAGAAAGACTCACACCTGTAATCACTGCCAAAGGTGATTCTAACATGTATTGACTCAGGGGTGTGAATACTTATGTAAATTTGATATTTCTATATTTCATTTTCAATAAACTTGCAAAAATGTCTAAAAACATGTTTTCAGTTTAATAAATAAATAAATGTAATCAACTTTGAATTCAGGCTGTAACAAAATGTGGAATAAGTCAAGGGGTATGAATATTTTCTGAATATACGTATACCTTGTATTGTATACCTGTTTTGTATCATTATTGTTCAATAAGAGTACTATTGAAATGAATGTCTCAGGCAGCACAGTACTCCTGTGTTTCTCCTATTGTCTGTCTGTACTGCTCTACCATCCATCCAGATCTGGCATCATGTCACAGCTTTCTCTTATTGTCTGTCTGTACTGCTCTACCATCCATCCATATCTGGCATCATGTCACAGCTTTCTCCTATTGTCTGTCTGTACTGCTCTACCATCCATCCATATCTGGCATCATGTCACAGCTTTCTCCTATTGTCTGTCTGTACTGCTCTACCATCCATTCATATCTGGCATCATGTCACAGCTTTCTCCTATTGTCTGTCTGTACTGCTCTACCATCCATCCATATCTGGCATCATGTCACAGCTTTCTCCTATTGTCTGTCTGTACTGCTCTACCATCCATCCAGATCTGGCATCATGTCACAGCTTTCTCCTATTGTCTGTCTGTACTGCTCTACCATCCATCCAGATCTGGCATCATGTCACAGCTTTCTCCTATTGTCTGTCTGTACTGCTCTACCATCCATCCATATCTGGCATCATGTCACAGCTTTCTCCTTATATTGCACCTTATTCTCTCTTCTTCTGCCCTTTTCATTTTCGGCAGCATCTGTAGCACCTCCCAGTTCGTCGGAGACCCGGTCCTCCACACGCCACAACAACGGACGGATGCCACGGAGAGAGACCGGTGGGATGGAGGGAATGACAGGTTTGATTGATGACCCCCGAAATGGAGAGGAGAGAGATGGACAGAATCCTTTTATCAGGATTGAGGCCCGACTAGATTAAAATGTAGTTGTACAACCCCCCTTTGGGCCCAGACAGCCCCCAGTCCAACTCTATCTCCCCCCCCCCCCCTATCACAACACCTGATGGGTAGAAGTTTTTCTCATCTCCTTCCGTAACCTCTCATTAGACCTCCTTGCTTTAATGTCTTTGGGTGGGATGGGGGTGGTGAGGATAGAGTTGATTGTAAATGCCTTTTCAAGTCACTGTGTTTGTCCTATGCAGAATCCCTGTGGACATTGTAGTATTGTTTCTCCAAGCAGAAATTGAAGTCTGCTCCAAACTAAAGTGGAGGTTTTGTCATGTGTTTGTCCTGTACAGGATCCCCTAGGATTGTCTCCCCCAGCAGACATAGAGCTTAAGTCAACAAAATGTTTGTACTCGTTACGGTAAGTATATGACCAAACTAAAATTATTTTTTTGATTCTACATTTTCAAGTCAGTACATACTCAGAAAATAGTGAGTGAAGGAAACAAGTGTAGTGAAAGTGAAAACAAGTGAATTATTCTCTATTCTCCGATTCACTCACTGGTAACTGCTGATTAAATGGAAAATACAATCAGGCTCATTCATTGGCTTGCAGCTGTCTCATTGTCAGGTGGTGAAGAAAGCGACTTTAGCGAAGTGCTGAAAAGACGTTCTTAGTGAAAAGGACCTGGATTTGTTTTGCAGACGGCCCTCCACCAATGACCGGGTGCGATTAGCAGAAATTATCTCACTTATCGCTACTAAAACAGACCACAATAGCCACTCTCCCGTTACGCACTCTATGGCCCTATTTACTATGCAGTAAGCTAGTCAAATGGGGCACAGTCGCACACAAGATGAATCAATTATGTGTATAGAGGAAAGTCACACAAATGCGAAAAACAAAGATGTGCAATGTTGTATTTTGTGTGTATCTTCACCGATTCGCAGGGTTGTACATTTTCTACAATTAACTTGTGCCTTGTATGAAAAGAGTGTTGTTTTTCTCCAAATAGAAATTAAACAAAAAATAAAGGAAATAAGGCATATCGGCTACATATATTTCTTTTTGGTGGAGAGAGGGTTTCTCTTCTGTTTTCTAGAAAAAGAAATGTTGTTTTTTTAGGGGGTAGATCAGCTTTAATATTGCAGATAAATTGTAGTTTCCATCAATGTAATTGTCTGCATCACTTCCAAACCCCATATATTTTTTTGCAGATACACTGCCGATTTTGCAGGTTTTTCTACTTACAAAGCATGTAGAGGTCTGTAATTTTTATCATAGGTACACTTCAACTGTGAGAGACGGAATCTAAAACAAAAATCCAGAAAATCACATTGTATGATTTTTAAGTAATTCATTAGCATTTTATTGCATGACATAAGTATTTGATCACCTACCAACCAGTAAGAATTCCGGCTCTCACAGACCTGTTAGTTTTTCTTTAAGAAGCCCTCCTGTTCTCCACTCAGTACCTGTATTAACTGCACCTGTTTGAACTCGTTACCTGTATAAAATACACCTGTCCACACACTCAATCAAACAGACTCCAACCTCTCCACAATGGCCAAGACCAGAGAGCTGTGTAAGGACATCAGGGATAAAATTGTAGACCTGCACAAGGCTGGGATGGGCTACAGGACAATAGGCAAGCAGCTTGGTGAGAAGGCATCAACTGTTGGTGCAATTATTAGAAAATGGAAGAAGTTCAAGATGATGACGGTCAATCACCCTCGGTCTGGGGCTCCATGCAAGATCTCACCTCGTGGGGCATCAATGATCATGAGGAAGGTGAGGGATCAGCCCAGAACTACACGGCAGGACCTGGTCAATGACCTGAAGAGAGCTGGGACCACAGTCTCAAAGAAAACCATTAGTAACACACTACGCCGTCATGGATTAAAATCCTGCAGCGCACGCAAGGTCCCCCTGCTCAAGCCAGCGCATGTCCAGGCCCGTCTGAAGTTTGCCAATGACCATCTGGATGATCCAGAGGAGGAATGGGAGAAGGACATGTGGTCTGATGAGACAAAAATAGAGCTTTTTGGTCTAAACTCCACTCGCCGTGTTTGGAGGAAGAAGAAGGATGAGTACAACCCCAAGAACACCATCCCAACCGTGAAGCATGGAGTTGGAAACATCATTCTTTGGGGATGCTTTTCTGCAAAGGGGACAGGACGACTGCACCGTATTGAGGGGAGGATGGATGGGGCCATGTATCGCGAGATCTTGGCCAACAACCTCCTTCCCTCAGTAAGAGCATTGAAGATGGGTCATGGCTGGGTCTTCCAGCATGACAACGACCTGAAACACACAGCCAGGGTGTCAGGGCGTGTGTAGGTGTGGTGTAAGGAATCAAATGCAGGACGCAGACGGTAGGTTCCAAATGCTGTATTCTGGCCCAAACACAGGCAACAGGACAATTAAGCCCAACAGCTAAACTACGCACGAGGCGAAAAGGCAAATGCGCACAAACAGGTGCGACAAAACGAAGTGGTGCACGAAACAGGTGCAACTGAGCTCCAGCGCAGTGGAGAAAATATGCTCAACCGAGCAAACACAACACTGACGAAAAACAATCATACACAACCCATGACAAACACAACGAGAAACTTATAGGACACTAATTACGTAAAACAGAAACAGGTGTGACACAAACAGACAAAAGCAAACGAACATGAAACATCTATCGGTGGCAGCTAGAATTCCGGAGACGACGAGCGCCGAAGCCTGCCCGAACAAGGAGGAGAGGCAGCCTCGGCCGAAACCGTGACAGTACCCCCCTTGACGCGCGGCTCCAGACGCGCGCCGACTCCGGCCTCGGGGACGGCCAGGGGGACGCGGCGCAGGGCGCGTCGGATGCCTCCGATGGAACTCCGTCAGGAGCGACGGGTCCAACACGTCTCTCCTCGGCACCCAGCACCGCTCCTCCGGACCGTACCCCTCCCACTCCACTAGATACTGGAGACCCCCCATCCGACGTCTCGAATCCAAGATGGATCTCACGGAGTACGCCGGTGCCCCCTCGATGTCCAACGGGGCGGAGGAGTCTCCAAGATCTCATCTTCTTGGAGTGGGCCCGCTACCACCGGCCTGAGAAGGGACACATGGAACGAGGGGTTAATACACTTATACTCCACAGGTAGCTGTAATCTATAACAAACCTCGTTCAACCTCCTCAGGACTTTAAATGGCCCTACAAACCGCCGACCCAGTTTCCGACAGGGCAGGCAGAGGGGCAGGTTTCTGGTAGAGAGCCAGACTCGATCACCAGGTGCGTACACCGGTGCCTCACTGCGGTGGAGATCAGCGCTCGCCTTCTGACGTCGGAGGGCCCGCTGCAGGTGGACGTGTGCAGCGTTCCAAGTCTCCTCCGAGCGCCGCGCCCACTCATCCACCGCAGGAGCCTCGATCTGGCTCTGCTGCCAGGGTGCCAGAACCGGCTGGTAACCTAACACACATTGAAATGGGGTTAGGTTCGTGGAGGAATGGCGTAGGGAATTCTGGGCCATCTCGGCCCAGGGAACGTACCTAGACCACTCCTCCGGCCGGTCCTGGCAGTATGTTCTGAGAAACCTACCCACATCCTGGTTTACGCGTTCCACCTGCCCATTGCTCTCCGGGTGGTAGCCCGAGGTGAGGCTCACCGAGACCCCCAACCGCTCCATAAACGCTCTCCAGACCCTGGAGGTGAATTGGGGACCCCGATCAGCCACAATGTCCTCGGGCACCCCGTAGTGCCGGAACACATGGGTAAACAGTGCCTCGGCAGTTTGCAGGGCCGTAGGAAGACCCGGCATGGGGAGCAAACGACAGGCCTTAGAGAACCGGTCCACAACGACCAAGATGGTGGTATTCCCTTGGGAGAGGGGAAGGTCTGTTATAAAGTCCACTGATAGGTGGGACCATGGCCGTTGTGGAACGGGCAGGGGTAGCAACTTACCCCTAGGTAAATGTCTAGGCGCCTTACACTGGGCGCACACCGAGCAGGAGGAAACATAAACCCTCACATCCCTAGCCAACGTGGGCCACCAGTACTTGGCACTAAGACAGTGCACTGTCCGGCCGATACCCGGATGTCCAGAGGAGGGTGACGTGTGAGCCCAATAGATCAATCGATCCCGAACCTCGAGCGAACGTACTTCCGACCCTCCGGGCACTGTGATGGACTAGGGTCGGTGCGTAACGCCCGCTCGAGTTCAGCATCGACCTCCCACACTACCGGCGCCACCAGACACGACGCAGGCAGTATGGGAGTGGGCTCCACGGACCTCTCCTCCGCGTCATACCGCCGAGACAGCGCATCTGCCTTGCCATTCTGTGACCCAGGGATGTACGTGATCTTAAACGTAAACCTGGTCAAGAACATACTCCATCTTGCCTGGCGAGGGTTCAGCCTCCTCGCCGCCCGGATGTACTCCAGGTTACGGTGGTCCGTCAAAATGAGGAAAGGGTGTTGAGCCCCCTCAAGCCAGTGCCTCCACACCTTTAGAGCCTGTACCACGGCTAACAGCTCCCTGTCCCCTACGTCATAGTTCCGCTCCGCCCGGACTGAGCTTCTTAGAGTAAAAAGCACAGGGGCGGAGTTTAGGTGGCGCGCCAGATCGTTGTGAAAGCACGGCTCCTAAACCGGCCTCCGACGCGTCCACCTCTACTTGGAACGGCAAAGAGGGATCCGGGTGCGCCAGCACCGGGGCCGAGGTAAACAGGTCCTTCAGCCTCCCAAACGCCCTGTCCGCCTCGGCTGACCACTGCAGACGCACCGGACCCCCCTTCAACAGAGACGTGATGGGAGCTGCCACCTGTCCAAAACCCCGGATAAACCTCCTGTAGTAATTTGCAAACCCCAAAAACTGCTGCACCTCCTTCACAGTGGTTGGTGTTTGCCAATTACGCACGGCCGACACTCGGTCTACCTCCATCTTCACCCCTGACGCAGACAACTGATAACCCAAAAAGGAGACCGACTCCTGGAAAAACAGACACTTCTCTGCCTTCACATACAGGTCGTGCTCCACCAGCCTCCGCAACACCTTGCGCACCAGGGCTACATGCTCGACACGGGTAGGTGAGTACACGAGAATGTCATCAATGTACACCACCACCCCCTGCCCCTGCATGTCCCTGAAGATCTCATCCACAAATGATTGGAAAACTGATGGAGCGTTCATCAACCCGTATGGCATGACCAGATACTCGTAATGGCCCGAGGTGGTACTAAAGGCTGTTTTCCATTCATCGTTTCTCCTGATGCGCACCAAGTTGTACGCGCTCCTGAGATCTAGTTTCGTGAAGAAACGCGCCCCATGCAACGACTCAGTCATGGTCGCAATCAGCGGGAGTGGATAACTATACTTCACCGTAATCTGATTGAGACCACGGTAATCGATGCATGGGCGCAAACCACCATCCTTTTTCTTCACGAAAAGAAACTCGAGGACGCGGGGGAAGTGGACGGCCGTATGTATCCTTGTCTCAGTGATTCGTCTATGTAAATCTCCATAGCTTTCTTCTCCTCCTGAGACAGAGGATACACATGGCTCCGTGGGAGCGCAGCTCCTGCCTGGAGGTTTATCGCACAATCCCCCTGCCTATGGGGTGGCAACCGCGTCGCCCTCGCCTTACTAAACGCAATAGCCAAATCCCCATACTCAGGTGGAATGTGCAATGCGGGCACCTGGTTTGGACTCTCCACCGAGGTAGCCCCTACGGAAACGCCCAAACATCTACCCACACACTGGGCAGACCACTCCATCAGAGCCCTCTCCTGCCACGAAATCACTGGGTTATGGGTACTCAACCAGGGCATGCCCAGCACCACCGGATACGCAGGAGAGTCAATCAGGAACAGCTGAATCATCTCCTGATGATCCCCCTGCGCACACATCCTAAGTGGCGCCGTGACCTCCTGATCAAGCCCGTACCCAACGGACGACTATCTAGGCGTGAACGGGAAAAGGAACATCAACAGGAATGAGGGGAATCCCTAACGCTAAACAAAACTTTTTATCAATAAAATTCCCAGCTGCGCCTGAATCTACCAGCGCCTTATGCTGGGCATGAGGTGCTACCTGTGGAAAACGTACAGGCATACAAAAATGGGCAACAGAGAGCTCTGGGTGAGTGGGGCGCCTACTCACCTGGAGGGAATCCCCAGTGCGGGACCTGTCGTCATCTCCCCTAGGAGGCCATCCCCAGCACCTAGCCGCGGTGTGTCCTCCCCGACCACAGTTGGTGCAGTGGATGGACCCCCTAGCCTGCCGACTCCTCCTCTCTCTAGCGCCAGCGCCCCGAGCTCCATGGGACAAGGCTCGGAGGCGCTGGAGGGTGGAATGGACGGACCCTCCGCAAGACGTCCGCGGGTAGCCAGCAGGGTATCCAGCCTGATGGACATATCCACCAGCTGGTCGAAAGTGAGGCTGGTGTCCCTGCAAGCCAGCTCCCGACGGACGTCCTCACGTAGGCTGCATCGGTATAGATCGATGAGGGCCCGATCATTCCACCCTGCATCTGCCGCCAGAGTACGGAATTCGAGCGTGAATTCCTGGGCACTTCTCCTCCCCTGTCGGAGGAAGACCAGACGCTCCCCGCCGCTTTCCCCTCGGGGGATGGTCAAACACCGCCCTGAAGCGGCGGGAGAACTCGGTGTACGTAATAGTCGTGGCGTCGATCTTCCTCCACTCTGCGTTGGCCCACTCCAACGCTTTTCCGGCCAGGCAGGAGATCAGGGCGGACACGCTCTCGTGCCCTGACGGTGCCGGGTGCACGGTGGCCAGGTATAGCTCTATCTGGAGCAGGAATCCCTGACACCCAGCCGCTGTCCCGTCGTAAGCCCTCGGGAGAGATAGTCGGACTCCTCGAGGTTCTGGCGCTGGACTGGGCGGGCTGGCCGATGGTGCTGGCAGGGCGGGTGGTGGTGGAGGCGAACCCCAGCCTCGGAGTGTGGTAATCACCTCCTGCAGGGCGTTCCCCATCTGCAGGAGTTGCTCTTGCTGGTCCCGAACCTGGGCTTCCAGTCTTGTCTGGGCTGCTTCGGCTCCTGCTGATTCCATGACTGGTGTATGATTCTGTCAGGGCGTGTGTAGGTGTGGTGTAAGGAATCAAATGCAGGACGCAGACGGTAGGTTCCAAATGCTGTATTCTGGCCCAAACACAGGCAACAGGACAATTAAGCCCAACAGCTAAACTACGCACGAGGCGAAAAGGCAAATGCGCACAAACAGGTGCGACAAAACGAAGTGGTGCACGAAACAGGTGCAACTGAGCTCCAGCGCAGTGGAGAAAATATGCTCAACCGAGCAAACACAACACTGACGAAAAACAATCATACACAACCCATGACAAACACAACGAGAAACTTATAGGACACTAATTACGTAAAACAGAAACAGGTGTGACACAAACAGACAAAAGCAAACGAACATGAAACATCTATCGGTGGCAGCTAGAATTCCGGAGACGACGAGCGCCGAAGCCTGCCCGAACAAGGAGGAGAGGCAGCCTCGGCCGAAACCGTGACACAGGGCAACTAAGGAGTGGCTCCGTAAGAAGCATCTCAAGGTCCTGGAGTGGCCTAGCCAGTCTCCAGACCTGAACCCAATAGAACATCTTTGGAGGGAGCTGAAAGTCCGTATTGCCCAGCGACAGCCCCGAAACCTGAAGGATCTGGAGAAGGTCTGTATGGAGGAGTGGGCCAGAACAGGAGGGCTTCTTAAAGAAAAACTAACAGGTCTGTGAGAGCCGGAATTCTTACTGGTTGGTAGGTGATCAAATACTTATGTCATGCAATAAAATGCTAATGAATTACTTAAAAATCATACAATGTGATTTTCTGGATTTTTGTTTTAGATTCCGTCTTTCACAGTTGAAGTGTACCTATGATAAAAATGACAGACCTCTACATGCTTTGTAAGTAGGAAAACCTGCAAAATCGGCAGTGTATCAAATACTTGTTCTCCCCACTGTATGTATATATACATACACATACACACATACACACATATACAGTATCAGTCAAAAGTTTAGACACACCTACTCATTCAAGGGTTTTTCTTTATTTTTACTATTTTTTACATTGTAGAATAATAGTGAAGACATCAAAACTATGAAATAACACATATGGAATCATGTAGTAACCAACACAGTGTTAAACAAATATATTTTATATTTGAGATTCTTCAAATAGCCACCCTTTGCCTTGATGACAGCTTTGCACACTCTTGGCATTATCTCAACCAGCTTCACCTGGAATGTTTTTCCAACAGTCTTGAAGGAGTTCCCACATGTGGTGAGCAGTTGTTGGCTGCTTTTCCTTCACTCTGCGGTCCGACTCATCTCAATTGGGTTGAGGTCGGGGGATTGTGGAGGCCAGGTCATCTGATGCAGCAATCCATCACTCCATTGGTAAAATAGCCCTTACACACCCTGGAGGTCATTGTCCTGTTGAAAAACAAATGATAGTCCCCCTAAACCCAAACCAGATGGGATGGCGTATCGCTGTAGAATGCTGTGGTAGCCATGCTGGTTAAGTGTGCCTTGAATTCTAAATAAATCACAGACAGTGTCACCAGCAAAGCACCCCCACACCATAACACCTCCTCCTCCATCCTTTACGGTGGGAAATAAACATGAGGAGATCATCCGTTCACCCACACCGCGTCTCACAAAGACACGTCGGTTGGAACCAAAAGTCTCCAAACCAAAGGACAAATTTCCACCGATCTAATGTCCATTGCTGGTGTTTCTTGGCCCAAGCAAGTCTCTTCTTCTTATTGGTGTCCTTTAGTAGTGGTGTCTTTGTAGCAATTCGACCATGAAGGCCTGAGTCACACAGTCTCCTCTGAACAGTTGATGTTGAGATGTGTCTGTTACTTGAACTCTGTGAAGCATTTATTTGGGCTGCAATTTCTGAGGCTGGTAACTCTAATGAACTTAACTTAACTCTGGGTCTTCCATTTCTGTGGCGGTCCTCATGAGAGCCAGTTTCATCATAGCGCTTGATGGTTTTTGCGACTGCACTTGAAGAAACTTTCAAAGTTCTTGAAATGTTCCGTATTGACTGGCCTTCATGTCTGAAAGTAATGATGGACTATCTTCTGTATACCCCCCCACCTTGTCACAACACAACTGATTGGCTCAAACGCTTTAAGAAGGAAAGAAATTCCACAAATTAACTTCTAAGAAGGCACACCTGTTCATTGAAATGCATTCCAGGTGACTACCTCATGAAGCTTGAGAGAATGCCAAGAGTGTGCAAAGCTGTCATCAAGGCAAAGGGTGGCTGTTTGAAAAATCTCAATCAATATTATTCTACAATGTCAAAAACTGTAAAAAATAAAGAAAAACCCTTGAATGAGTAGGTGTGTCCAAACTTTTGACTGGTACTCTACAGTCGTGGTCAAAAGTTTAGAGAATGAAACAAGTATTGGTCTTCACAAAGTTCGCTGCTTCAGTGTTATGATATATTTTTGTCAGATGTTACTATGGTATACTGAAGTATAATTACAAGCATTCCATAAGTGTCAAAGGCTTTTATTGACAATTACATTAAGTTTATGCAAAGAGTCAATATTTGCAGTGTTTACCCTTTTTTTCAAGACCTCTGCAATCCGCCCTGGCATGCTGTCAATTAACTTCTGGGCCACATCCTGACTGATGGCAGCCCATTCTTGCATAATCAATGCTTGGAGTTTGTCAGAATTTGTGGGTTTTTGTTTGTCCACCCGCCTCTTGAGGATCAACCACAAGTTCTCAATGGGATTAAGGTCTGGGGAGTTTCCTGGCCATGGACCCAACATTTCGATGTTTTGTTCCCCGAGCCACTTAGTTATCACTTTTGCCTTATGGCAAGGTGCTCCATCATGCTGGAATAGGCATTGCTCGTCACCAAACTGTTCTTGGATGGTTGGGAGAAGTTGTACTCGGAGGATGTGTTGGTACCATTCTTTATTCATGGCTGTGTTCTTAGGCAAAATTGTTTATGAACCCACTCCCTTGGCTGAGAAGCAACCCCACACATGAATGGTCTCAGGATGCTTTACTGTTGGCATGACACAGCACTGATGGTAGCGCTCACCTTGTCTTCTCCGGACAAGGTGTTTTCCGGATGCCCCAAACAATCGGAAAAGGGATTCATCAGAGAAAATGACTTTACCCCAGTCCTCAGCAGTCCAATCCCTGTACCTTTTGCAGAATATCAGTCTGTTCCTGATGTTTTTCCTGGAGAGAAGTGACTTCTTTGCTGCCCTTCTTGACACCAGGCCATCCTCCAAAAGTCTTCGCCTCACTGTGCGTGCAGATGCACTCACACCTGCCTGCTGCAATTCCTGAGCAAGCTCTGCACTGGTGGTGCCCCGATCCCGCAGCTGAATCAACTTTAGGAGATGGTCCTGGCGCTTGCTGGACTTTCTTGGGCGCCCTGACGCCTTCTTCACAACAATTGAACCTCTCTTCTTGAAGTTCTAAATGGTTGATTTAGGTGCAATCTTACTAGCAGCAATATCCTTGCCTGTGAAGCCCTTTTTGTGCAAAGCAATGATGACGGCACGTGTTTCCTTGCAGGTAACCATTGTTAACAGAGGAAGAACAATGATTTCAAGCACCACCCTCCTTTTAAAGCTTCCAGTATTTTATTCTAACTTAATCAGCATGACAGAATCTCCAGCCTTGTCCTCGTCAACACTCTCACCTGTGTTAACGAGAGAATCACTGACATGATGGCAGCTGGTCCTTTTGTGGCAGGGCTAAAATGCAGTGGAAAAGTTTTTTTGGGGGATTAAGTTCAATTTCATGTCAAAGAGGGACTGTAAATCGCTCTGGATAAGAGCGTCTGCTAAATGACTAAAATTTAAAAATGTAAAATCTGATCACTCTTCATGACATTCTGGAGTATATGTAAATTGCCATCATCAAAACTGAGGCAGCAGACTTTGTTAAAATTAGTATTTGTGTCATTCTCAAAACTTTTGACCACGACTGTATATATACAAATCCTTTAAAAATATATATTTTATTTTATTACTTTCTAACCCTACCACCCCTCCCCTAATTGGAGTAAACTTTCTCTTCTGTTTGTGTATTAGCAGAAATCCATCCAAATACTTTTCAAGCCACATATCCACGATTCAGTCCAACTGTACCTTTGAAATCAATAAACCCATCTGTGTGTGAGTGTGTCCTCACAGTCCAGACCTTGGTTAAGCCGAGTCCCCCCTGCTGCCCCTACGGAGAGTGACACCGTCGCCCCGCCGTTCACACAGGAGTCAACCGGTCACAGCCGCCAGGCCGGAAGTCACCACGGGGACCATTGAGGAGGTTGACGTGGGGGATAAGAGATTCTTATATGGACATAAAAATTTGAAAAATAGCAGCTGTTATGGCGGCACTGATGGCAGTATCTCGGAAATGTCAAGTATGTGAATGTAAAATGTATGTAAACAATATATCAAATTCAGAAGTAGTTTATGCTCGAAGGATACATATCACAATATGACACACTCCGTTCTTTACATCTAATTCAATCTGTATGGGCGATAGCTACAATCACATTTTAAAGCATCTGCCTTCAGAAAGTATTCATACCCCTTGACTTATTCCACATTTTGTTGTGTTACAGCCTGAATTCAAAATAGACTGAACCAGGTTTTCCTCTAGGATTTTGCCTGTGCTTAGCTCCATTCTGTTTCTTTTTAACGATTACAAGCATACCGATAACATGATTCTGCCACCACTATGCTTGAAAATATGGAAAGTGGTACTCAGTAATGAGTTGTATTGGATTTGCCTCAAACATAACACTTTGTATTCAGGACAAAAAGGTCATTGCTTTACCACATTTTTTTTGCAGTTTTACTTTAGTGTCCTGTTGCAAACAGGATGCATGTTTTGGAATATTTTTATTCTGTACAGGCTTCCTTCTTTTCACTCTGGCAATTAAGTTAGTATTGTGGAGAAACTACAATGTTGTTGATCCATCCTCAGTTTTCTCCTGTAACTGTTTGAAAGTCACCATTGGCCTCATGGTGAAATCCCTGAGCGGTTTCCTTTCTCTCCGGCAACTAAGTTAGGAAGGACACCTGTAGTGACTGGCTGTATTGATACACCATCCAAAGTGTAATTAATAACTTCTTCATGTTCAAAGGGATATTCAATGTCTGCTTTTTTTTACCCATCTACCAATAGGTGCCCTTCTTTGTGGTTGAATCTGTGTTTGAAATTCACTGCTCGACTGAGGGACCTTACAGATAATTGTATGTGTGGGGTACAGAGATGAGGTAGTCATTCATAAATCATGTTAAACACTATTATTGCACACAGAGTGAGTCCATGCAACTTATTATGTGACTTGTTAAGCAAAGGTTTACTCCTGAACTTATTTAGGCTTGCCATAACCAAAAGATTGAATACTTATTGACTCAAGACATTTCAGCTTTTCATTTTTAATTAATTTGTAAAAATGTCAAAAAACATAATTCCACTTTGACATTATGCGGTATTGTGTGTAGGCCAGTGGCAAAAAATCTCTATTTAATCCATTTTAAATTCAAGCTGTAACACAACAAAATGTGGAAAAAGTCAAGGGGTGTGAATACTTTCCGAAGCCACTGTATAGTGCCATTTGTTAAAATTAATATCCCCACTTATATAATCATATAAATACATTATAAAAGAAGATTATAATTATGAAATCAAATTATTTTAATCAGCATTTAGCCTTCGAAGATTAAAATATCAGAAGGTGGGGAGGAAGAGGCACATAACAGTTTTTTCGGGGGCAGTCAGCAATAAACTGTGTTTGCTACTTCATTGGAAGACAATAGGGGACAAGATGTTGTGTGTAGTGTCACCTACATGCTTCAGCGGTGCTATTGTCTGCTCTCTCTCTGTGTGAGTGGAGCGATGAAGGGGTGAAAGAGATGGGGTGAGAGGAGGGGGAGTTGACTGGGGTTGGCTGCAGTGTGTGTGTGCGGGGATGCACAGACGGCTCGTGGTAATTTGATGTGTGTCCCCGGGGATGTTTGATGGATTAATGCTAAGTAGGCTCCCTTTTCCAAAGGCACCACCTGATCTTTGGGGGTTCGTGCCCCATATAAAAGCCTGCGCTAGTGCTGAGCTCAGCTAGTCTAGCCATCTCCTCTCCTCTCTCTTACACTGTCTTTATCTCTCTGTCTCCACTTTCTTTCTTCCTCTGTCTTTTCTTTCTCCTTTGGCTTTCACTTTTCCCTAGCACTTTCTCTTCCGCTCTTTCTCTTCTGTTCTTTCTGTTTCCGTTCTTTCTGGCATTCAGACTATTCAGGCCTGGGAGTTTTAGTAGTGAGGGAAATCTCAGAGCATCATTTGGCGTCATTCACCTCCATTTTGTCTTTCTTTGACTTGGGGCCTTTTCTAAAGGGCTGTCCTAAAGTAGCGTGCAGGTCTTTGGCTTTTTCCTGTGTTGTTTTTTTCTTCATATGTGGTATTAGGACCAGCCCGTCAAGAAAATGCCACGTTCCTTTTTGGTGAAGCAACTGAAGGTCCACGATTTCTCCTCCTCTTCCAATCATCAGCATTACTCAGACGGATCGTACACGCTCACACGTGCCATCACCGAGTCCGCCACCAACTTGGCGGTCCGTTTGAGCGAAAATGGTGAGTCAAGATTCCTTAACATTTCTGTCTACACATTGCAAACATGTAGTAAAAAAAGCAAATTTTCATTGTTATTGTGCTTATTGTATAAAGATTAGAGTTGTAGGTTTTAGATTTTTTTCAATAGTGTATTTGTTCAGGAATTGAATGAAAAACATACTTTTATAAAGAATCTAAATAAACGGACCAACCCCTTGATCCATGTTTTTCCTTCTGCCATGAAGCCTGTGATGTTGTGTTTGCTATTTAATCCCCCCACCCCCTTTCCCCCCACCCCTCCCCAGTCCACCCCATGCCTCCAGTGATGCTAAATAGTATTCAGGTCACTCTGGACCAATCAGTTTAATACCGAGCAGATCACACAACAGGCTTTGGCTTTAATACTATTGTGTACATGTACATGGATGCGTGCATTAGTTTAAAATCCCATCCAAGCCTTTGTGAGGTCTAAAACCTCTACACCAACACCACCAGAAAGCAGATATCCACATGTAACTGGTTTGTCCTTAGCTGGTGCTGTTGCCCTTGAGTTGTTCCCTGTTATCTACCCCCCCCACACACCATCTCTCCATCCCTCTATCTCCACATCCCTTCATCCCATCTGATCTTACAGGATGCTAGATACCCACAGGGGGTCGAATTGTAGCAATTCAATCCCTCTCTTTCTCTCTCTAAAATCCATTGACAAAAGACACTGAGTTGTATCAGTTTATCAGAAAAAAACAATGTAAAATGGTAAAGAAATTGCATTCATTAGAAAATATAACCTTAAATGGAAAAGGGCAACATACTTTATGTAACATCATTCATTTATCATGTCACAGAATTGATACAAAAAATGAGAGGAGAGTACAATCAACTTTAGATGTACATGAGGTTTTGTCAATTGATGCTGTGATTTCAGGGAAAAACACTTCCATAGAAATGTGTGGTGTGTTGTTAGTGGAATGTCCATCATAACTACAGAGCTTTGGCTCGCCGGATCATTTGTCCCCAGAATTAGGATGCCAGCTGTCTGGTTCCCTTTGTGTTGCAAGGGGGAGCACAATATATTGTGCACTGCTGTCAAGATCAGCCTATAACCCCCCTTCGCCTCCCCCTCTCCATTCCCATCCCCAAATCACACTGCACCTGTCATTCAATCTAGCCATTACCATACTCACAGGCACTTTCAACACACCACAGATGGAGAATGATCTGATTAAAATGATTTAGCGCTTTGGGGGATTTCTCTACTGAGACATTGTTTTGTTTTGGCCCCCACTACGATAACAGATTTAGATATGGTGGCATGGGATGGGATGGCGACAGGTGGATCAGTTGTGGAGAACTAACAAGTGTGTTTCATTTTATGACTGTTGTGTCCATGTCAGTGCATAGAACTTGCGTTTCGTCTGTGATGGTCTTTTTGATATAGCTAAACAATGATAGTCCTCGTATGTGTCCCAAATGGCACCCTGTTACCTACATAGGGCACTAGTTTTGAACAGAGCCCTATGGGGGACCCTATGGGCCCTGGTCGAAAGTAGTGCACTATATAGGGAATAGGGTGCCATTTGGGATGCAAGCCTTGTTTTGAGCCGGATGAGTATTGATCGGTGCAAAACGGTGCACTGAAGAGTCATTCATATTTAATTTCAAAGCTTGCTGAACCAAGCATTTGCAAATGGTTTCCTGTAACAGTTTCATATTGATCCGCAATGCATGGAAGACTCGGATCAGCTGTCTTTCACTCAATGGCTCAACAATAAAAATATATATACTTTCAACTGGAATCAGAAAGAGTCTGGAATCATAAAACCATAGAATCTTCGACCCAAAAAACATATCTTGTGAAATGCATTTAGTAAAAATCAGTATAAAGGCTATACATTTAAAATGCCACAATTGTTGCCAAAAATGCCTTTATTTATTCCAAATCTTTCTCTTCCAAACATGCTACAGGCTACATCCAGGATTACGTCATCCCCTCAATATGCCAGAGCACAAAGGGGTCGAGGAGGCAGACCGGGCTCTCCGCGGGGCCCCTGTACTCCCCAGGGAGCACCGGGGGCAGCGGGGGGGAGGACTACTCCGACCATGACATGGAGCAGCCCGACAGCCCCTGCTCAGGCATGACCACCGAGTCGGACAGCAGCAGCTACACGGCGGACGCCTTCCTCATCTCTGACGGCCGCTCTCGGAGAAGGGCCAACCACAGGCAAACAAAAAAGGAAGGTGAGGAGAGAAACAGCATTGCAGAAGTGGTCTCCACAGGGGCCAAGCCTGCCAAAGGGAAGTCTGGAAAGTCTAAGGGACCAGGGCGCCACACGTGCAGCGAATGCAGCAAGACCTACGCCACCTCGTCCAACCTGAGCCGCCACAAGCAGACACATCGCAGCCTGGAAGGCCAGCAGGCCAGGAAGTGCCCCACTTGCCACAAGGCCTACGTGTCCATGCCAGCGCTGGCCATGCACATGCTCACCCACGACCTGCGGCATGAGTGTGGAGTGTGCGGCAAGGCATTTAGCCGACCGTGGCTGCTGCAGGGTCACATGCGCTCGCACACGGGCGAGAAGCCGTTCGCCTGCGCCCACTGCGGCAAAGCGTTTGCGGACCGCTCCAACCTGCGTGCCCACATGCAGACGCACTCGGCCTTCAAGCATTATGATTGCAAGCGCTGCGGCAAGAGCTTTGCACTCAAGTCCTACCTGATCAAGCATTACGAGTCGGCCTGCTTCAAGGGCTCCGGAGACGAAGGGGACTGCTGTCCTGAGGACTGATCAGGGATCAGCTTATTTACACGATATCAGCTTCTTTACCCAGGTCTGTTTCACTGAGATAACATCTCCTTTACAAGAGAGACCAATGTTGTGTTCATTCGGGCAGTGTTTCCCAACTCCAGTCCTTGAGTTCCCCCAACAGTACACATATTTGTTGTAGTCCCAGACAAATACACATCATTCAACTCATCAAGGGCTTGATGATTAGTTGACAAGTTGAATCTGTTGGGGGTACTCGAGGACTGGAGTTGGGAAACATTAGGGCATGTAACAGAAATGTTTTAAAACACTTCACAACTGAAAACGAAAATGAGGGTTAAACTTTTTTTTAATTATTGGACTTATCCAGATAGTCTCTCACCTTGTTTCAGTCTGTTTTCTTCCATTTGGTGCCTAATGAACACAATCCTGGTCAAAGACTGCACTCCTCACCACTCGTCTTCCTCTTCCTGCCTTTTGATAGAGAGCAATAATAATGGCAATGATGGTTGTAAAGAACATAGAAGATAACCGACGATGAGGACTGAATAACATTAAAATGTTCATATTTTTTATTCTATAATTATTTATGGATTCGTATTCATTTACATTCCAGTATTATTTAATATGCCAATTAGCTCTTAATTCCCCTCAAACATTGCTTTCACGATAAACATATTTGTGTATTTATTAATTTAATGTATTTATGTATTTATTTATCAAATTATAAATGTATTGGTTAGCTAGGTTGTTAATTCATTTTAAATGTATTTATTTATTTGATTTATGAATTGAACATCTTATAAAATGCTGTAATATATTTCTGAGACAAAGTAGCCCTATATCTGGTCTCATTCACAACAATTGTTGATATATCCGTGTTCTACATAGGAAATGCTCAATATGCCATTTTGTTTTTGAATCTATGCACAGGCTATAAGTGTAAGCTACATTGTGATACTTAGACATGAGAAGCCAGAGTTAAATTGTTACACCATTATTATGAAGGATTGGTACCATTAATTATTTGCCCTATGTAAGGCCGTTGAATTTGAATTGTACTCAACTTTGTATGTAATCAGGAAAAGCTATGAACTTTTCAATTACCAAGTCATATCAATAATTAAAAGATGATATTTTCACTAAGTTGCTCTCTGTGCCCTGTGCCATTTTCAAGGTGTCAACCATCATCAACTCAACACACATGTTCACTCGAGCAGTGGGCTCGGTGCCGTTTAAGATGAGGGAGGATGATAATTTATTTTATGAGCATGGCCTTATTTCTATTACAGCATATTGGATGACTGTCATTCATATTCCATTCACTCAGCTCAATGTATCATCGATAGGTTTGAGCTACTACATGATACTCAAATTTTCCCTATACCCATTGTGACGTCACGAGAGGCTACACAGCTTTCAGCGGGATTGCTCAAGTAGTGCAAGGAGACAAGGTTCAAACAAAACAAGGATTTTATTATAGGTCTTGGGAAATTAACGAAAATATAACAAAATTCTGTTCTCTTGTGGCTCTTTAAGGGTTAACAGTTCAGGGATGTCTCTTCCACATCCAAAATCATAATTCTCACTCGCTCAGATAACTTTTCCCCAGCCTTACTGTAGTCCACGTTGCAGCTAGTGGCCAACCCAGCAAAAAAGTCCTTCCAAATGTCTCTCACGTATTTCCACAGGTGCATATATCCAAAGGTGAGTATTTCCCAAAGGTAAGTATCTCCAAATCCTTATATTCCTCATGGAAGTGGACGTGCAGCACTCTTGTTCTCCAGAGAGCCCAGGTTGGAGACCGTGTCTCTTCCCTTCAACAAACCTTCAGCTCATCAGCTCCTGATTGGTTTCAGCTGCGTGGGAAGATTGGCCATAGAGGGTTGGAGTTCCCGACCATACCAGCAGATGGAGCCATAGCTGTCTGGGTTTGCAGCCATCTCAGGGGGATGTAACGTCCCTCCAGGACACAGCCTCTCGTGACATCACACATCCCCCTCCTCGGGACCGACGTCCTCGTCGGGTAAAGGCAGCGAAGAAGGCATCACGCCGGGAGAGGGCGTCCGCATTGCCGTGGTGCTTGCCAGACTGCTCTCTCTTCAACTCCTCCAACTCTAGGACCAGGGACTCAGCCTCCTGTTGTCTCTCCTTGAGTTTCTTACTGAACGCATCAGCCTTGGTCTTAGCAGAGTTTAGCTTCTGTTGAGCAGCTTTCAGTTCCTTCTCTCTCTCTGCCTCCGCATTCTTCATCTTGTTCTCCAACACCTTGTACTTCTCCTCTGCCTTCTTCTGGACCTCCTTACTACTGCGCAGGGTCTCCTCACACTCCTCGATTGTCCTGCGCAGCCTCTCCAGCTCCTCCTGTTGCTTAGGGAAGGAGCTCTGTTGGAGTTTAGCCTGGAGGATATCTAACTCTTCTGTCTTCATGTCTAACTGTTGCTTTAACAAACGATACCTCTCAGCGGTCCCCTTCAGACCAGACAGTTCTTTGTCCAGATTCTGTAGCTCCGTCTCTGTGTCGGTCTGGGCACCTGCCATCCCTATCAGAGCCCGGGCGGGAGTGAGTAACTCGGAGGATTGCACCGGAGCCTTCCCAGGATGAGTCTTGCCTCTCCGTTTCCGAGGTACTCGGGTTATCCTCTCCTGAGACTCTCTCCAGAGTGGGTAAAAGGCTGGGCAGTCTCGTCCAATTAGGACAGGGACGGGGAGGGAATCAACCACCCCGCCGTCGTGTGTATGGTTCCCCGTGTGCTGGTCATTGTAAGTTCAGTAATGGGGTATTCTCTGGTGTCCCCATGGACACAGGAAACTGGGAGGACTTTCCCCGGGGTCAGACACGTTGGGCCCACCAAATCCTTACGCACCAGGGTGGCCCGGCTACCAGAATCCAGTAAGGCCTCCACATCATGGTGATTCACAGTTACCGGGCAGGTGGGGGTCGATCTGGGCCGCCATCTAAGACTCCCAAGAGCGAGGCAAAACGGTGTGTGGGTGCTGAGCTGGAGGACTCCGCAGTGGGCATAGGTTCATCGGCTGGTTTCCCACACTGCCAGGAGATATGTCCCATCTCCCCACACCGGTAACACTGTCGAGTTTCCCCCTCCTGGTGTACTCTTCTTGGACCCGCCTGGTTTCTGGCTCCCCCTGGAGCCGGGATAAGTCCTGACGTGGCTGGGTTCGAGACCTTGGGGTCCTTTGGACGGGTTCTTCCCATTTGTGGTGGGGCCGCCCTCCTGGGGTCTTTTCGGGAAGCATTCAGCATCTCCGCTGTGGCCTGGTACTTTTCCACAGCTTCCACGGTCAGATCAGCCGTGGTCAAGGCCTGTTGACTGATGAACCGTTTTGCCTCATAAGGCAGGGCGCGTAGGTAACGATCCACCACAACGGCCTCCACCACCGCCGCTGCTGTATTCCTCTGCGGATCCAGCCATTTCCTTGCGATTCGGACAAGTTCATGCATCTGCGCCCGAGGAGGTTGGTCTGGTTGGAAGGTCCAGCTGTGAAAGCGCTGGGCCATACCAAACTTTGTGAGTCCATATCTGCTGAGGATCTCAGACTTCAGGGCATCATAGTCAGTAACCTGGTCAGGGCCCAGGTCCCGGACAGCATTCAGCGATTCCCCGGTTAGAAAGGGGGCTAACAGACCAACCCACTGTTGCTTGGGCCAGGCTTCCCTAGTGGCCGTGGCCTCAAATGCATGCAGGTATGCCTCAATGTCATCGGTAGCTCCCATCTTAGATATAAAGTCACTTGCCTTTATTGGGCGGGTATTTTGGACAACCCTCTGTCTCTGCAACTGCAATTCCTCTGCCTTCAGAAGGTTGGCTTTCTTTTGCTCCTCCAAGAGAGCCACGTTTGCTTGCATCTGGGCTTGCTGGCCAGCAACAAGGGCTTTCAATATGTCCTCCATTTCAGTCGGCGGGGAGCCTACGGCCAACTTGGAAAACTGGGTGATCAAACCTTCGGTATCCTCCTCTGACATGCACTATTAACGCTTGAGCGTGCCTGTATTCTCCACCATCTGTGACGTCACGAGAGGCTACACAGCTTTCAGCGGGATTGCTCAAGTAGTGCAAGGAGACAAGGTTCAAACAAAACAAGGATTTTATTATAGGTCTTGGGAAATTAACGAAAATATAACAAAATTCTGTTCTCTTGTGGCTCTTTAAGGGTTAACAGTTCAGGGATGTCTCTTCCACATCCAAAATCATAATTCTCACTCGCTCAGATAACTTTTCCCCAGCCTTACTGTAGTCCACGTTGCAGCTAGTGGCCAACCCAGCAAAAAGTCCTTCCAAATGTCTCTCACGTATTTCCACAGGTGCATATATCCAAAGGTGAGTATTTCCCAAAGGTAAGTATCTCCAAATCCTTATATTCCTCATGGAAGTGGACGTGCAGCACTCTTGTTCTCCAGAGAGCCCAGGTTGGAGACCGTGTCTCTTCCCTTCAACAAACCTTCAGCTCATCAGCTCCTGATTGGTTTCAGCTGCGTGGGAAGATTGGCCATAGAGGGTTGGAGTTCCCGACCATACCAGCAGATGGAGCCATAGCTGTCTGGGTTTGCAGCCATCTCAGGGGGATGTAACGTCCCTCCAGGACACAGCCTCTCGTGACATCACACCATCATGAGGTTGCTACAACCTAGCCTAAGTTTACAACGAGACATTTGAGTAATCAAAGTGACAGACAGTGACATATTCAATAACACCTTGCACACTCTTGCCTGCATCTAGCTGATCTAGGGTGTAATCATTAGTCCAACAGTTGCAAACAAAAGTTTCTATTGGACAAATTCAGGTATGTTTATTCCCATTTCGTTCAGTTTGCTTCCGTTTAAGATACGTTTTTCAACAGAATTGGCGGAATGAATACACCCCTGATCACACGCAAGCACAGTTTCACTTTCATAGCAGCCACATACAAACAGTATGATAATTTGTTCATTGTACTATTCCTTCACGCATCTACATGCTCTCTTCATCTCAACTTTTCCCTTCATTTGTGGACTTCAGTGCACAACACATCAGCTGTCTGTGATCAGAAGAAAAAACCTTTCCAAGCCAAATCTTCATATCATAAGCGCTAACCGCTACACACAGCCTACATCGTTGTCACCATATTAGCTAATGTCATAGTCAACATAGCTACTAGAACTAACGCATTAGTAAACCTGCTTCAATCATGCAGTACAGTGTACAGTCAGCAATCAATTTAGCAGTTACACCGGCGGGCCACCCGTGGCAATAAATTAGTTTACCTTGTCTTGAAAGAGTTCCAGTGTTGCATAGCCAGCTAGCTAACATAACATCCCTCTCTGTTTGAGCCGGGTGTTTCAGTAGGCTAAACTAGCTAGCTGCATTCGCTAGCTAAGTGAAAGTGGAAAAAAAATACAATGAAATATAGGTAACTCTCTCGCCTTCTCTCTTGCTTCTCCATTTTTAAAGGAATTGATTTGTTCAAAACTGTTAAACTATTATCTTTCTCTTTGAGTCAACTACTCATCACATTTTGTGCACTGCAGTGCTAGCTAGCTGTAGTTTATGATTTCAGTACTAGATTCATTCTCTGATCCTTTTATTGGGTAGACAACATGTCAGTTCATAATGCAAGAGCTCTGATAGGTTGGAGGACATCCTCCAGAAGTTGTCATCATTACTGTGTAAGTCTATGGAAGGGGGTGAGAACCATGAGCCTCCCATGTTTTGTATTGAAGTCAATGTATCCAGAGGAGGACGGAAACTAGCTGTCCTCCGTGCTAGCCTTCAGAGTGCTGTTGATGCTACTGTAGACCTTCATTGCAAAACAGTGTGTTTTAATCCATTATTTGGTGATGTGAATATATTTAGTATAGTTTTATCTAAAAAGGATAACTTTTGTAATGTTTCATTATTTTTATTTTTATGAAATTCACTGAGGAGGATGGTCCTCCCCTTCCTCCTCTGAAGAGCCTCCACTGCACTCAAGGTAACATTATTCGACACATATACCATCAAGAAAACAAAAGTATGAATTCATTCAGAATATATCAATTAGTAACAACAATTCAAGCTCAAAGGGGACAGGAGATATGCTTGTTCAAAGTTTGGAATTTCAGTTGATTACTATAGGGCCCCCCTTGGGCCAATCAGTGTAATTTTATAAATGTGTATCTCTATGGCAAGATGCATAATTCACCCAAGTTTTCAAAATCGGGCCATTGGTGTCTTCGATATACGTACGAACAGACAGAGACAGATCCATATTTCCGATTTCATCCTGGGGGGACAATAATAGCAGACAACCATCAAAATGATTTACTCTAACTGTACTCTTCTCCTGACCAGTAGAGGGGGCTACCACTTTTATGAAACAGGATCCATCAAACAAACACAATGTTTGTACAACCATTCAGTACTTAGTATAATACAAAAGTATACAGTACATTATAAGGAGCAGTGCTCGAAGTGGCTGTGTCCATCCTGAGAAACCAGGACACAAACATGAAAGGGAAACCCTCCAATGCTTCTCTTGAGTAGGGTGTGAGATCAATGTGTTTCCCCCTCTGTGCTTGTGCCTGCTGTCTTTAGGTCCAGCCAGAGAGCCACCCAGATCTTCTTTGGGTCAGAGGCTCTCCACTGGCCCGGCTCAGCCCCCTGACCACACCACGCTGTGGGGCTGGAGACAGGATGTGGACTGGGTCAGGTGTCATGAGAACCAGGCCCCTTTCCCCCACTCTGGCCCAGACGGGGCCCAGAGACCTCCCTTCCTGGCCCCCAGCCACTGGCCTACCCATGGGAAATCCAGCTATCTGTTTCAGACTCTCAGTGCACTCCAGATGACTATTTTGAGACACAATGCGGTCCATACACACACACAAACACATGCACACACACTTGTCTGAACCACAGTCCATGAAAAGGATGTAGCCATTAAAAACAGCCTAACCCCATACACAGTGAACAAAAAAGTCAATCCGTGGCATCCCCACTCCAGGTCTTTCCTCAGCCAATCACGACTGAGGATACAACCGCCCACCAATCAAGAGCACGTAGGGGAAGGGCCTTTATCAAATCTTATCAAATCATAGGATCATAAAAGAGGAGTAGGTTCTTGTAGATTCTCTGGCCTGATAACCTCGCCGACCCGTGAACACCTTAGAGTTGAGACAAGGGCCCCGAGGTCCCAAGCGACCCAAGAGGAAGTTGTATATTGCTGGTCAGAGGAACCGCAGGCCTGGCCGGGCGACCATTAAGGCCTGTTAGAGGGCTTCTCCAAATAATCGTTGCGTGTGAGATGACTTCCTGTTGTGATCAAGGGGTTGACATACGAGTCGGCCTCTCTGGACGTTCTGCTTACTCCGGACTAGGCCCTTGTCCCTGGGACTCGAAAGAGGAAGCAGTGACGAAAGAGAGACAGGCGAGCCGGCATCATGATGAGACTTCGTCGGCAAGCAAATAGACCGCCAATGCCCTCTGTTCTATTGGCGAACATGCAATCACTTGAGAACAAACTGGATGAGCTCCGTTCGGAGACTATCCTATCAACGGGACCTGATATCCTACGTTTCTCAGAGTCGTGGCTGAACGAGGACCTGGATATATCTCGCTGGATTTTCTATGCATTGTCAAGACCGGACGGCAGACTCGGGTAAGATGAAGGGAGGAGGGTTGTGTCTCTTTGTTAACAAAAGCTGGTGCACAATCTCTAATGTTAAGGAAGTCTCTAGTTTTTGCTCGCCTGAGTTAGAATACCTCATGATAAGCTGCAAACCATACAATCTACCAAGAGAGTTTTCATCTATATTTGTCATAGCTGTCTATTTACCATCTCAAACTCATGCTGGCACTAAGACCGTATTCAACGAGCTGTATAGGGCCATAAGCAAACATGAAAATGCACATTCAGAGGCGCCGTTTCTCATGGCCGGTGATTTTAATGCAGGGAAACTGAAATCCGCTTGACCAAATATTTACCAGCATGTCACATGTGCAACTAGAGGTGACAAAACTCTAGATCACCTTCATTCCACACACAGAAACACATACAAAGCCCTCCCTCGCCCTGCCTTTGGCAAATCAGACCATTACCCTATCCTCCTGCTTCCTGCACTATGCATTATGTGGGTTGAATGCTGTAACAACACAGAATAAAACAATTAATAAAGTCCCATGATGGTAGTGACTGCCCATTACTGCTTATCACTTATTAACCATCATTTATTCACATTATTTTACTTTAATAAAATATTTCAGTTGTTGTGTAAATTACATTTGTTTTATTTGATTACTTTATTATTTAATTCCAAGTCATCATCTCATCTCTATAGAGCTGCTGCCTATGCTGTCTGACAAAATCACTATTTTGTAGTTCTTCAAAGTAAACAAGGCATACTTTTATGACTGCTGAATACCAACTATCAATCACTTATATAATGTATTTTCAGGTAGAGATACCTTGCGAAGCTGCTCTCTACAGTATATCACCTCACGGTTGCGTATTCTTCCATCTCTTCTGTAGCAGGTGTAAAAGAAACACAGACCGGACAAGTAGATGTACAATGGATTATGGTTATTGTAGTTAATTCCCACATTTTATGCGCTAAACTATGTAGACTATTGGCCTGTTGGAAACTACAACTCCCTACTACATTGTACAGTTCAGGCTGGATCTGATTTATCTGTAGTGAAACTGTGCAATGTGCGCATTGAGCTCACAGAAAAAAACAGAATGAAATGGAATTCAAATAATTGAACCGACATTGGTCAGTTGATCAGTTGTCAGTTGTTTAAAAAACAAAAAATCTAAGAAATTTCGGTTAATCACTCATCACTAGCTTACAAGCAAAAACTCAAATAGGAAGTACCAGTGACGCCGCTCAATACGGAATAAGTCAGTTGAAGCGGATGCTAAGCTACAGGACTGTTTCGCTAGCACAGATTGGAATATGTTCCGGGATTCATCCGATAACATTGAAGAGTTTACCACATCAGTCACCGGCTTCATTAATAAGTGCATCGACGACGTCGTCTCCATAGTGACCATTCACCAACCATGATTCGAGGCAAGCAATACTGAGCCATGCATGAGAGCACCAGCTGATCTCAGTCTCCATAGCCAATGTGAGTAAGACCTTTAAACAGGTTAACATTCGCAAGGCCGTGGGGCCAGATGGAATACCAGGATGTGTATTCAGAGCATGCACTGACTAGCTGGCAAGTGTCTTCACTGACATTTTAAACCTATCCCTTATCCGGTCAGTAATACCAACTTGTTTCAAGCAGACAACCATAGTCCCCGTGCCCAAGAACGCCAAGGTACAGTAACCTACCTAAATGACTATCGCACCGTAGTACTGACATCTATAGCCATGAAATGCTTTTAAAGGCTGGTCATGGCTCACATCAACACCCTCATCCCAGACACCCTGGACCCACTCCAATTCGCATACCGCCCCAACAGATCCACAGATGACGCAATCTCGATTGCACTCAACACTGCCCTCACACACTTGGACAAAAGGAATACCTATGTAAGAATGCTGTTCATTGACTACAGCTCAGCATTCAACACCATAGTCCCCTCCAAGCTCATCACCAAGCTCAGGACCCTGGGACTGAACATCTCCCTCTGCAACTGGATCCTGGACTTCCTGACGGGCCGCCCCCAGGTGGTGAGGGTAGGCAACAACACATCCACCACGCTGACCATCAACACGGGGGCCCCTCAGGGGTGTGTGCTTAGTCCCCTCCTGTACTCTCTGTTCATCAATGACTACGTGGCCGCACATGACTCCAACACCATTACGGTGGTAGGACTGATCACAGACGATGATGGGAGCCTATAGGGAGGAGGTCAGAGACCTGGTAGTGTGGTGCCAGGACAACAACCTCTCCTTCGACATCAGCAAGACAAAGGAGCTGATCGTGGACTACAGGAAACGGAGGTCCGAGCACACCCCCATCCACATTGATGGGGCTGCAGTGGAGTGGGTCGAGAGCTTCAAGTTCCTCGGTGCCACATCACTAAGGAATTAACATGGTCCACACACACCCACAGTTGTGAAGAGGGCACGACAGCGCCTCTTCCCCCTCAGGAGGCTGAAAATATTTGGCATGGGCCCTCACATCCTCAAAAAGTTATACAGCTGCACCATTGAGAGCATCTTGACTGGGTGCATCACCGCTTGGTACGGCAACTGCAAAGCACCTGACCACAATACGGTGCAGTCGTCCTGTCCCCTTTGCAGAAAAGCATCCCCAAAGAATGATGTTTCCAACTCCATGCTTCACGGTTGGGATGGTGTTCTTGGGGTTGTACTCATCCTTCTTCTTCCTCCAAACACGGCGAGTGGAGTTTAGACCAAAAAGCTCTATTTTTGTCTCATCAGACCACATGACCTTCTCCCATTCCTCCTCTGGATCATCCAGATGGTCATTGGCAAACTTCAGACGGGCCTGGACATGCGCTGGCTTGAGCAGGGGGACCTTGCGTGCGCTGCAGGATTTTAATCCATGACGGCCTAGTGTGTTACTAATGGTTTTCTTTGAGACTGTGGTCCCAGCTCTCTTCAGGTCATTGACCAGGTCCTGCCATGTAGTTCTGGGCTGATCCCTCACCTTCCTCATGATCATTGATGCCCCACGAGGTGAGATCTTGCATGGAGCCCCAGACCGAGGGTGATTGACCGTCATTTTGAACTTCTTCCATTTTCTAATAATTGCGCCAACAGTTGTTGCCTTCTCACCAAGCTGCTTGCCTATTGTCCTGTAGCCCATCCCAGCCTTGTGCAGGTCTACAATTGTATCCCTGATGTCCTTACACAGCTCTCTGGTCTTGGCCATTGTGGAGAGGTTGGAGTCTGTTTGATTGATTGTGTGGACAGTTGTCTTTTATACAGGTAACGAGTTCAAACAGGTGCAGTTAATACAGATAATGAGTGGATAACAGGAGGGCTTCTTCAAGAACAACTAACAGGTCTGTGAGAGCCGGAATTCTTACTGGTTGGTAGGTGATCAAATACTTATGTCATGCAATAAAATGCAAATTAATTACTTAAAAATCATACAATGTGATTTTCTGGATTTTTGTTTTAGATTCCGTCTCTCACAGTTGAAGTGTACCTATGATAAAAATTACAGACCTCTACATGCTTTGTAAGTAGGAAAACCTGCAAAATCGGCAGTGTATCAAATACTTGTTCTCCCCACTGTATGTACATAGCTATCTCAATTACCTAGTACCCATGCACATCGACTCGGTATTGGTACTCCCTGTATATAGCCATGTTATTTTTACTCATCATTGTTATTCGTTATTCATTGTGTATTTATTCCTCGTGTCACTATTTCTATTTTTTAAATTTGTTTATTATTTTTTTACTCTGCATTGTTGAAAAAGGACCCGTAAGTAAGCATTTCACTGTTAGTCTACACCTGTTGTTTACGAAGCATTTTAAACATTTATTTGTATTTTATATAAAAGAACAATGTAACACAATACAGTACATTGTTATTATTTTATAGGATGTGTACAAAACATTAGGAACACCTGCTCTTTCCATGACATAGACTGACCAGATGACTCGAGGTGATTGATGTCACCTGTTAAATCCACTTCAATCAGTGTAGATGATGGGGAGGAGACAGGTTAAAGAAGGATTTTTAAGTCTTGAAATAATTGAGACATGGATTGTGTATGTGTGCCATTCAGAGGGTGAATGGACAAGACAAAATATTTAAGTGCCTTTGGTGTATGGTAGTAGGTGCCAGGCGCACCGGTTTGAGAGTGAAAAACTGCAACGCTGCTGGGTTTTTCACGCTCAACAGTTTCCCGTGTGTATCAAGAATGGTGCACCACCCAAAGGACATCCAACTGTGGGAAGCATTGGAGTCAACATGGGCCAGCATCCATGTGAAACGCTGTAGTTCATGCCCCGACGAATTGAGGCTGTTCTGAGGGCAAATGCGGGTGCAACTCAACATTAGGAAGGTGTTCCTAATGTTTTGTACAGTCAGTTTAAGTCTTATCACAAACCAGACCAGATTCCATTAGAAATATGTCATTTATGCTGACATATGGGTTACTTGTGGCTCTACAGACTCAACAAATAAAGTGAAAATAAAGTGAAAATACATTGGGGTGTAGTCAGGCTACTGAAGTATAGTATTTGATGCTGAATTTAAGTGAAAGTCCCACCTGTCCTGATAACTCAACATGTAGAAAGCTGTGTAAGCCGATCAGTAAATCAGCAATACAGTCACCTGAAATGTTATTCCGACCTCTCATATCCTAACATATGCATACATTTTTCTACACAAAAACGCCATGTTGAATATATTGTCAATATTAAAATCTATTTTATGCCCCAATATTCCAGGAGATCTGCAGCTGGCTGGGTGCTCAGCGGAGTAGCTACTCTAGCCTAGTTCCAGAACGGTGTGTGCTGTCTTGACAACTCCTATGGCTTCATGACCATAGGAGTTGACAAGATAGCACAAACAGATCTGGGACCAGGCTAAAGCTGCCATGAGTCTGAGTCACTCCCCTGTGCAGCTGTTTTCTCCGCGGCGTCCATGAGTCAACATGTCTGGCCACAGAGAGTATCTAACCCAGTGGGCCGTCATGGCCGCGCTCTGCTGGCGTTAACACAATATTGGGGCTGACTCGCAATGTGGTCACCGTGTCATCACTCAAAACAGTGCAAGTGTTGTCCAAGAGAGAAAATGGACTGGAGGTGTGGGGGAGGCGATGGTGAATTGTCCTAAAAGGGAAGTTTATCAGGCCTGTTGTGATACATTGTTCAGCTGCCTGCCTAATCAATTCAAATCAAATTTTATTGGTCACATGCGCCGAATACAACAGGTGCAGACATTACAGTGAAATGCTTACTTACAGCCCTTAACCAACAGTGCATTTATTTTAAACAAAAAAAGTAAGAATAAAACAACAACAAAAAAAAGTGTTGAGAAAAAAAAGAGCAGAAGTAAAATAAAGTGACAGTAGGGAGGCTATATATACAGGGGGGTACCGTTGCAGAGTCAATGTGCGGGGGCACCGGCTAGTTGAGGTAGTTGAGGTAATATGTACATGTGGGTAGAGTTAAAGTGACTATGCATAAATACTTAACAGAGTAGCAGCAGCGTAAAAAGGATGGGGTGGGGGGGCAGTGCAAATAGTCCGGGTAGCCATGATCAGCTGTTCAGGAGTCTTATGGCTTGGGGGTAGAAGCTGTTGAGAAGTCTTTTGGACCTAGACTTGGCACTCCGGTACCGCTTGCCGTGCGGTAGCAGAGAGAACAGTCTATGACTAGGGTGGCTGGAGTCTTTGACAATTTTGAGGGCCTTCCTCTGACACCGCCTGGTATAGAGGTCCTGGATGGCAGGAAGCTTTGCCCCAGTGATGTACTGGGCCGTACGCACTACCCTCTGTAGTGCCTTGCGGTCGGAGGCCAAGCAGTTGCCATACCAGGCGGTGATGCAACCAGTCAGGATGCTCTCGATGGTGCAGCTGTAGAATTTTTTGAGGATCTGAGGACCCATGCCAAATCTTTTTAGTCTCCTGAGGGGGAATAGGCTTTGTCGTGCCCTCTTCACGACTGTCTTGGTGTGTTTGGACCATGATAGTTTGTTGGTGATGTGGACACAAAGGAACTTGAAGCTCTCAACCTGTTCCACTACAGCCCCGTCGATGAGAATGCAGACATTACTTAAAACATGACTCTCATTTTTCATTGTCCCCCACAATGAAATCGGAGAAGGGACTGTGGATCTGTCTCCGTCCGTTAGTATGTTCGTTCGTCACACGTGATATCTCAGATGATATCTCAGACAGCACTGGGACGATTTTGATGAAACTTGGGTGAATGATGCGACGTGCCATTAAGATCCAGCATTTATAACATTACACTGATTGGCCAGATAGTGGCGCTATAACAAGCGATTGAAAATGTAAACTTTGAAAGGTCACGCCCCTAACCCCGTTTGATCTAAAGTCATGAAATTCGGTACATCGGTCCCTCTCATCACAAGGAACACATTTGCCTTAGGACACATAAGGTCCAACATGATGGACTTTCCACCATTTAGAATGTTGTGAAAAACACTTAAAATGATACTCCTCTGGCACCGAATGACCGATATGCACGAAACTTGATATGTGGCATCTATGGACCAAGGTTTTGTAATGCAATATTTTCCAGACTAGGACCTAAAACAACATGGCCACTATTGACCAATAAATAGTCACGTGGGCATGGTCCGGCACATAAATGCATATAAATCAGTCAAGGATATTCGTATTGTAACAAAATTTGATACACATGTTGCAAACACTGAAGACTCAACATATGCAAGAACATTCATATCGACCACATGGCGCTATAACAGGCACATGTTTATATCGCTTGATCTGTGACTCAGAGTGATGAAATTTGGCACACATGCTCAGGGACATGAGTCTAGCTAACCCACACAATATCTCAGACCCCACTGGCCTGTTTTTTATTAAACTTGAGTGATTGATGCGTCTTGTCATAGAGTGATCCGGCATTTACAAAATTACACTGATTGGTCCAAGGGGGGCGCTATAGTCATCAACTGTACGTACGTTAGTCACGCGAGATGTCTCAGAACCATTGGCCTGATTTTGACGAAACTCGGGTGAATTAGGCGTTTTGCCATAGAGTGCTACACACTGTGACAATATCCCTTAGTTAATCACCTCAACAGGTTTTTAAAGGCATTCCTTGGTGCGGGGGGCCAAAGTATTTACGGTTCCAAACTGTGAGTTTGGGGAAAGTGAGCAAAGGGTTGTGTTGGTCGCGGCTGAGGAGCAGTAAAAATTATCTTGCAGTGTCACGGTTTACAAGTGGGGACCAGGTCTTCTGCAGGTCGCCATTGTTGGTGCAGCTGAGCTAGGGCCAGAACCAGCAGGGCCTGCTGGTGGCTTGATGTGTCAGAGGTTGTGTTTTGTAAAAACAGGCCAAACAGGCCCTTTGATGTCACACACCAGCAAATCTGGAAGCCATTTGCTTTTCCACAGTCAGTGACTGCATCCCAAATGGCACCCTTTTCACTTTATAGTGCACTACTTTTGACCAAGGCCCATCACAAGTAGTGCACTATATAGGGAATAGGGTGCCATTTGGGACGTATTTAGAGAAAGTGGAGGGCTTGATCACCTCCAGCATCTGCTGCCTGTTTATTTACCCAGCTCACTTAACCCATTAGACAAACTAACTAGGGCTCACCGTTGCACCACTGTTAGATTGGCCTCTGAGGACAGGATCTGTCACAGGGGCTTTAGTCTGTAACAGTTGAAAATGTTAAACATAGAACCACATACCATATCATAAGATGCTTTAAGTAAAGTGTTATTATCTCTATGAGGAGCATAGACAACACTTATAAAATGTTTCTCTGTAGGTGTACTTTAATTGGATTACATGATAAAGAACTATAATAGGCCATCAGAGCTGTGGTTTTAGTTGTTTTGCATTTCAGCAGTTGTTCATGTGCTGCACAAACAACAGAACATCACTATGTTTTTAATCTCACTTTATATGTGGTGAGAGTTTCACGCTTCACATTCCTATGCATAATCCCACTAATGACATAATTTGAATATGCAAAAATGGCACTAGGCCTATTTAAATAAGTACAATGTTGGTAAATATATATATATATATATATATACACAATAGCTATTTTTGTAATTGTGGTACATAATAAATTGGCAATAGCAGCCTCCAGTGTCAAAGACTGTTTAATGGAAGCCTCTCCTTTAACAATTAACAAAGAGCTGCAGTTAGTTTCAGAATGGGTGGCAAGGAATAAGTAAGTCCTAAATATTTATAAAACTAAAAGCATTGTATTTGGGACAAATCATTCACTAAACCCTAAACCTCAACTAAATCTTGTAATGAATAATGTGGAAATTGAGCAAGTTAAGGTGAATAAACTGCTTGGAGTTTCCCTGGATTTTAAACTGTCATGGTCAAAACATATTGATACAACACTAGCTATGATGGGGAGAAGTCTGTCCATAGTAAAGCTTTACTCTGCCTTCTTAACAACACTATCAACAAGGCAGGTCCTACAGGCCCTAGTTTGGTCGCACCTGGACTACTGTTCAGTCGTTTGGTCAGGTGCCACAAAAAGGGACTTAGGGAAATTACAATTGGCTCAGAACAGGGCAGCACGGCTGGCCCTTAAATGTGGAGAAGAGATTGACTTCATCACTACTTGTTTTTGTAAGAAGTGTTGACAAGCTGAATGCACCGAGCTGTCTGTTTAAACTACTAGCACACAGCTCAGACACTCATGCATACCCCTCAACACATGCCACCAGAGGTCTCTTCACAATTCCCAAATCAAGAACAGACTATGGGGGGTGCACAGTACTACATAGAGCCATGACTACATGGAACTCTATTCCACATCAGGTAACTGATGCAAGCAGTATAATCTGATTTAAAAAACAGATCAAAATACACCTTATGGAACAGCGGGGACTGTGAAGAGGCACACACACAGGTACAGACACACACATACGGGCGCTAGCACACACACTACACACACGTACATTGTAATATTGTTGTATGGTGGTATCATACATTTTGTGTTGTAGATATGTAGTGGTGTAATAATGTTATATGATGTACTGTTTTATCTCTTGTTTTATGTGTAATGTAAGTGCCTTAATGTGTTTGGACTCCAGGAAGAGCAGCTGCAGCAGCTAATGGGGATCCCTAATAAATACAAATGGGAATTAAATAAATAATTGAAGCTCCACCATATCTAGCCAAGTACTTCAACTCCTCCACAGAGTTGAGCACAGACTATAGTTTTTTTAATGAACCTACGACTCCTTCGAGTCACTATGCGTCAATACTTCAAATATGTTCATTCTTATACCTTTTTAATAAAACATTAACCAAATACAACGACCGACTGTTTCCTCATTGCTGTTGAACTAAGATGGCAACTCAGCAAGAAGGTGCATGTGCCATTTGAATCTCAACAAGGAAACAGTCGGTGGTTGTTTTTTGATTAACGTTTTATTAAAAAGGTTTAAGAATGAACAGGTTTTGGATTTCAGCAAACAAAGACAGGCACGCAACAATAGAGGACAAACTGTACACTGTAAGGGTTTAACAATTTGAAGTATCAAAGCATATCGACTCGAAGGAGTCTGAGGTTCATTTAAAAAACTGTAGTCTGCGCTCAACTCCATGGAGGAGTTTAGGTACATGGCTACACCATATCATGCAAATAATACTTCAATTTATTAAAAAGATACTGACCTATTAAAATAATAAAAGTTGTTTATAGTTTATAATATAATTTTGGAGGGCAATGGTTCCTTTTGGACAGTAGCCTAATTGGTCCTTTTGGTAGAGCATGGCGCTTGCAACGCCAGGGTTGTGGGTTCAATTCCCAGGGGGGGCCAGTATGAAAATAAAAATGTATGCACTCACTAACTGTAAGTCGCTCTGGATAAGAGCGTCTGCTAAATGACTAAAATGTAAATGTAGTGTCCCAAACAACCCCTCCCCTTCTGCAGAGCTACAGTGGGCTGGCTATAAGAGCTCACTCAAGCACTCACTGTTGACCATACGGCAACACCATCCTATGGGGATATGTCAAAACAATTTTTTCCTATTCGAGGGGGAATTCCTATGCAAGTTCTGACCTCAACGGCTGTCCATGAGCACAAATTAAACTGTAGGCTTCTTCTCTAAGGAATACTTTATTCATTGTAATTGGGTTATACTTTAGTTTATAATGGCTTTTACGATGTTTCGGCCGGTGGCAACTCACCCCTTCTCCTCCTACCCTCCTGACCTCAACATGATCTCGGACGACGAGGAGAACCGCAGCGAGAGCGACGGCAGCTCTGACCAGAGCTATGGATGCTGTGCCTCTTCAGATAAGACTTGTCGGCAGCTTTCCCGCATGGTGGGAGTCGGTGGGGTTGTTGTGGTCAAACAGCGCAACACAGCCAACGCCAGGGAGCGAGACCGGACCCAGAGCGTCAACACGGCCTTCACCGCGCTCCGGACACTCATACCCACGGAGCCGGTGGACAGAAAGCTCTCCAAAATTGAAACGCTCCGGTTGGCGTCCAGCTACATCTCGCACTTGGCCAACGTTCTGGTGCTTGGGGACGGGCGTGAGGATGGGCAGCCGTGCCTGAGTGCAGTGTACCGCGCGCAAGGACATGGCGAGAGGAAGCAACCCAGAACTATCTGCACCTTTTGCTTGAGCAACCAGCGAAAATTGGTAAACGTGCATGACAATGCTATGTCAAGTATGAATTCCAAGTATATTTATATTATTTTACATAGTAGACTAGACAGGCAGCATGGCACCCTTGACAGCCTAGTAGTGTACAGTGCCTTTAGAAAGTATTCATACCCCTTAACTTATTCCACATTTTGTTGTATTACAGCCTGAATTCAAAATGGATTACATCAAAAACAATCCTCACCCATCTACATACAATAACCCTTAATGACAAAGTGAAAACATGTTTTTAGAAATTTTTGCAAACTTATTGAAAATGAAATACAGAAATATCTTATTTATATAAGTATTCACACCCCTGAGTCAATACATGTTAGAATCACCTTTGGCAGCGATTACAACTATATTTATGGGTAAATCTCAAAGAGCTTTGCACACCTGGATTGTACAATATTTGCACATTATTCTTTTAAAAATTCTTCTTGCTCTGTCAAGTTGGTTGTTGATCATTGCTAGACAGCCATTTTCAAGTCTTGCCATAGATTTTTCAACCTGATTTAAGTAAAAATGGTAACTAGGCCACTCAGGAACATTCAATGTTGTCTTGGTAAGCAACTCCAGTGAAAATTTGGCCTTGTATTTTAGGTTATTGTCCTGCTGAAAGGTGAATTTGTCTCACAGTGTCTGTTGGAAAGCAGACTGAACCAGGTTTTCCTCTAGGATTTTGCCTGTGCTTAGCTCTATTCTGTTTCTTTTTATTTAAAAAAAACTCCCTAGTCCTTGCTGATGACAAGCATACCCATAACATGATACAGCCACCACCATGCTTGAAAATATGAAGAGTGGTACTCAGTGATGTGTTGTGTTGGATTTGCCCCAAACATTGTAACTGTTTTGAAGTCACCATTGGCCTCATGGTAAAATCCCTGAGGGGTTTCCTTCCTCACTGGCAACTGAGTTAGGAAGGACAGCTGTATCTTTGTAGTGACTGGGTGTAATGATACACCATCGAAAGTGTAATTAATAACTTCAACATGCTCCAAGGGATCTTCTTTTTTAATTTTTATCTACCAGTAGGTGCCCTTCTTTGCGAGGCATTGGAAAACCTCCCTGGTCTTTGTGGTTGAATCTGTGTTTGAAATTCACTGCTCGACTGAGGGACCTTACAGATAATTGTGTGTGGGGTACAGAGATGAGGTAGTTATTAAAAAATAATGTTAAACACTATTACAGCACACAGAGTGAGTCCATGAAACTTATTATGTAACTTGTTAAGCACATTTTTACTCCTGAACTTATTAGGTTTGCCATAACAAAGGGGTTGAATACTTATTGACTCAAGTCATTTCAGCTTTTTAAAAACATTTATTTTATTAATTTGCAAACATTTCTAAAAACATAATTCTACTTTGACATTATGGGGTATTGTGTGTAGTCCAGTGACACAAAATCTAAATTTAATCCATTTTAAATTCAGGCTGTAACACAACAAAATGTGGAAAAAGTCAAAGGGTGTGAATACTTTCTGAAGGCACTGTATATATGTTATTATAGTCTACTTTTGTTGCATTCAATATCCTCTACAAAGGTAGTAGCATGTTTAATTAACCCTAGACTTGTTTTGATTGGCCACTTAAAATTAGTTTGGGTTTGTAGTCTAGTTATTGCAGTATATCCAAACAATAAATGTCAAACATAGTTAATGTCACAATGATAATATGGCATAAAAATAATACTAGGACGATAACAAAATACTTTCTTGCCATGTCACATGAAGATTCATCATAATAGGTATCCATCAGTTCAGCTTCAATCTGTCAAACATCTTCTTGAGAGAGAACACCCAAATGGCAAATGTTTGGGACGTCATGTATTTATTAATATCATTTTCAGTCTGCTAAGATATTCTTTAAAGGAAAAACTGAGGGGCCGAGGGGTTGTTGATATCAATTACATTATTAATTATAATAATAATAATATAATTAGCTATTGGTATTATCCTCAAGGGAGAGGTAGCTTGGATTAATAATAATGCCCCTAAAGTCGATGTCCGTGACCCCGCTGAAATCTAATTAGTATAATAAAAAAATCCCCATAAGAATCTGTCTGTTTAAGCATGGGCTGTGTCTCAATCCGCCGATGTCGGCCTTCCACATCTGCGGTGAAAGGTGGCAAAGCTACAGCGGTGTTTGTCAGACCATGAGACATCCGAAAAATCGGTCTTCTCAAGAAAACGTCTGTAGCGTCCGAACGGTTTGGCCTACAAACTATTACGACCCTTTATAGAAAACCCTGCGTTTTGCTCTACGACCCCCACAAGTTCCACGGGACTTGTCTGAAGTCGGTACTAATCTGCCAACTTCTGTATGTAGCTTCCGAACAGTTTGGGCTACACACTAATATGACTCCTCTATGGAAAGGTGAGACTCTCACAAACACGTTGGTTGTTATGCTAACAAGCCTCACAAGACTCGTCTGAAGGTAGCCCTGTACTAATAATATAAGTATACACTGAGTGTACAAAACACCTTCCTAATATTGAGTTGCATCCCCTTTTGCCCTCAGAACAGGCTCAATTCGTCAGGGCATGGACTCTACAAGTTGTCAAAAGTGTTGCAGTTCTTGACACACTCAAACCGGTGCGCCTGGCACCTACTACCATACCCTGTTCAAAGGCACTTAAATATTTTGTCTTGCCAATTCACCCTCTGAATGGCACACATACACAATCCATGTCTCAATTGTCTCAATGCTTAAAAATCCTCCTTTAACCTGTCTCCTCCCCTTCATCTACACTGATTGAAGTGGATTTAACAAGTGACGTCAATAAGGGATCATAGCTTTCACCTGGATTCACCTGGTCAGTCTATGTCATGGAAAGAGCAGGTGTTCCTAATGTTTTGTACAATCATTGTATTTGGGAGTAATTTAGTGCCTAAAAAAAGGGGTTTAATATGTCTTGTTTCCTGATCATCCTTATACTGTATCTCTCAGATATAGGCCAGACACTTCAAAACAAACTTCCTTTAGAATAGTTTTTTGACAATCTGTTTTTCCATGTATGAATCTGTTATTCAATGCGTTTCTATGGGCTAATAGCAGTAAGGCCAAATTCAGTGTTTCATAAAATACTTTTTTATAGGCGTAGACTCTAGGGTTAAGCCAATGACAAACATGCATGTAGTATTCATGTTTTGGTCGCAGATGTTTCCAACAGCAGAATTTTCAGGACAGAAATCAATTCTGATGTTATTGCAACATTTTGGCCTAACATGACATTTGTTTTTGCAGGGGAAAGATGGACGGGGTTGTCTGAAAATGCATGGAGCCAGTGCAATACGGATGAGCCAAAAATAGACGGCTCTCAGACTTCAAGGATTGTTGAATTCAAGTCAGCACCTCAGGGAAAAAACTCCAGCTAACACACCTACTGTACATATACCGACACATAGGTCAGAATGCCCTCGAACTTTGGGAAAAGATTGTCAAAAAGACGAGTTTAAGGAATTTGTTTGTGTGAGAAAAGGCTGCTCCTCTCTGCCGTAATGCTGATAATGGAAAATGTGATTTTGTATTTACATTTTCATAAATGAGACTTTATTTGGTTGCCTTTTCAACACCATTTTGAATTTTGCTTTAAAAAAATATATTTTTTTACATAGTTGTAGTTGTCCCTAGTCTTTATTTCAGCCACTCAATCCCAAAAATGTTGTGGTGTTATTTTGATATAACTTACAAAATGTCTACCAACAAGGTGATGTAACAGATTTTTTAAAGATAAAGTATGTCTGGGAATTTCCGATATGGTTGACCTTATCCTTGAGCAATACTAAGGAATCTCTGCTAAGGAAGTGCGAGATAGGGACTTTCCAAAATATCTGAGATTGGCCAATTTTAAAAATAAGGATAGGACATGTCAGTGTGTGGGGAATACATGAATCGCTCTGAATCATCATTCTCTGAATTTGCTGTACAAAGTTAAAGGGGAAACAGGAAAGGCAACATGAGTAGTGTTGGTAGATCTATTGTCAAGACTAATGATTACTCATGGAAACCATCAAAACGTGTGGCACATTGCTGGACCGATGCCTAATATCAGGAAAAGATGGTAAAAGACAAAGGTAGTGAGTTGAACAATTGGTAACAGTTTAGTTAAAGCCTGCAGGTAATAATGCTTTATAGCCTGTTTATGTAAACACATATATGAGACTCTATTAATGTCTTATAACAAGGCTTAAAAATGTAATGTCTCTATCTAGTAGTGCTTTTTGAGGTTGGTTCGGTTTCGGTTCGATGATAAAAAAAAGAATCACGGTTTTCGATTTCGGTCAATGGATGGTAGTGACTGCAGTCAATGGATGGTAATGACTGCCCATTACTGCTTATCACTTATTAACGATCATTTATTCACATTAATTTAATAAAATATTTGTTTTATTTGATTACTTTATTATTTCATTGCAAGTCATCATCTTATCTCTATAGAGCTGCTGCCTATGCTGTCTGACAAAATCACTATTTTAGTAGTTCTTCGAAGTAAATAAGGCATACTTTTATGACTGCTGAATACCAACTATTAATCACTTAGATCATTAATTTTCAGGCTCACGAAGCAACCGCTTTACATCCCTCTCGATCGCGCGTTCTGTCTTCTGTCTCCGTGTCTGCGCCGCACAAGTTTAAACGGGCGCGCAATGGATTATGGTCATTGTAGTTAATTACCACTCTTTTTGCGGTAAACTATATAGAATATTGGCCTGTTGGAAACTACAACTCTCTACTACATCGCACAGTTCAGGCTTGATCTGATGTATCTCTACAGAAACTGCACATCGAGCTCACAGAAAAAAAACAGAACAAAATTAATTTCAAATAATTGAACTAAGGTCGGTCAATTAGTTGTTTAAAAACCGAAAAATATCCAACATTTCGGTTAATCGCTCAGCAATACTATATATTTATCAAAATTTCAACTGACTCAAACTGGCTGGTATTTAGTCTGGATCATTATGAGATAATTATAAGACATTATAAAGGGGTCAGTCATACATGCTCAAGACAAGTCTTACAATGCATTATCACTTAATCATTGGCTTAAAGTAAAGTGTTACCAATTGAACAAATTCAATGTTAGAGTTTCAGATCCCGATCCAAGTCTATCAATACTCGGGTCTGCAGTACAGTGCACTTAGAGTAGAAACCGTTCAATGGTTTTGGCTTATTGAAGCGGTATTTCAAGAGCTGCAGAGGATCCCAGTAAGCAGTAAGCTGCAGGGCTTTAACACTGGTGTGTTTGAGTAAATCTCGTGGGTTTTAATGCACATGTGCTATTGATTAGTCACACCTAATATCACCCTAGCAGCCTGTGTTGAGCAAAACACAGCTGCTGATATGTTCATAGCGTAAATCACAACTCTCCAGAGCTGGAGAGGTATGGAGGGGTCAGAGAGCTGTGGGTGTATGTGTGTGTGTGTGTGTGTGTGTGTGTGCGTGTGTGCATGCCTTAGTTTGTCTGAGTGTGTGAGTGAGTGAGTGAGAGAGAGAGAGTTTATAAGAGGGGAGTTATTGTTTTGTAAAGCACCTCTAAACCTGTGTAAGTTGTGATTTAGTAATTTCTTTAAATCCTCTGTTATAAAGCCAACATGTAATTTCATATGGACTTATATGATGTATTTTCCTCATAACACACATGCTGTGACATTGTTTGAGTGGTTGGTTACCTCAACTCTTATAATATAAGGCTAATAAAATAATATCAGTAGCCTGGTTGTCTGTCTGTTAAGCTAACATTCCACTCCTTGTACTCCATGTTATGTGCCATGGAGTGGAATGTTAGCTAAACAGACTGGCAATCAGGCTACAATATCACAGCTCCCATTACCAGATTTGGAATGTTGTCATGTCACCACAATTACAACATTACTTTAAATGGCAAGTGTTACAAAGTGGCATTGTTGTAGTTACAGCCATAACCCCTCAAGAATGTACAAATAATTGTGCACTTGCATTAAAACACTCCCAGTCCCACTCCACCTGCTGTCCATCATGTATTGGGCGGCAGGTAGCTTAGTGGTTAAGAGCGTTGTGCCAGTAACCGAAAGGTCTCTGGTTCTAATCCCCGAGCCGACTAGGTGAAAAATCTGTCGATGTACCCTTGAGCAAGGCACTTAACCCTAATTGCTCCTGTAAGTCGCTCTGGATAAGAGCGTCTGCTAAATGACCAATTTATTTATTCTGTCAAACAGACCTGGGTTCAAAAACTATTCAAAATAATTTCAAATACGTTAACTGGGCTTGATTGAGTTTGCCTGGCGTAATTGAACCTATACATTTGTTTGAAAGGTGCAAACCTCATCCACCTGGCACTCCAGGCAAACTAAATCAAATGCTCAAATAATATTAAACATTTCAAATAGTATTTGAACCCAGGTCTGCTGTCAAAACGGACTAATTAGAAACTGCTGTTGCCTGAGCTTATTCCGTAACTCTGGGTCTTGGGGCCCCTTCAAATGGCTCCCAGAGGCCCCCGAGGCAGGAAGATGTCACGGAGGAACAGGAAGGAAAAGCAGGAACAGCCGACCCAGCAAAGGCCCTCCCTGTGGGGCCAGCAGGTCCTGGGTCAGTGCCAGTCCTGACATCAGCCTGCAGAGCTGGGGTCCAGATGTCCAGCTTCTAATTTTAATTAATGGGTGGGAAAGCCTGGCATTCCATCATGTATTATAGTCCAGAGGAATGTACTGTTACACGAAGTCCCTAACAGCTGGTAAGTTTATGGGAGAAAATGTGTTACACTGTAACAGTACAACAACCTGTAGGCTACTGTAACACTGCCTGGTCTGGAGGATACTGTTGTTATTGTTACTTACCTTTATTAAGCATTTACAGCAACAACCTGTATGTTGTTGAGAACAGAACTCTTTACTGCCATGGAGTTGAGATGGAATAAAAGGAAGATATACACTTTGAAGTAAATTGTCTTGTCAAAGGAGTCCCCATGCATCACTTACTCAATTCCCACCCAGCCATCTGCTAGACATTTGCCGAGGGAACCATAGGACATAACTGTAAGTCGCTCTGGATAAGAGCGTCTGCTAAATGACTAAAATGTAAATGTAATACAGTTCCCTCCACCATGCTTCGACCAAAACAAACCCTTGTGGTGCCTTATCTCACACAATCAACAAGGGACGTTGGCCCCCCGTTCAACCTAAAGCTTCCTGTCCAACCTGCATGTCAGAAGAGCTAATCGCATTGAGACACGCACTGTGGCCCTTTCATGAGACAGGGCCTTGGATACACTGCTTCTGATTTTTTATGAGCATTTTTCCATGGATGGGAGGGATGGGGAGCAACCGAATCCAGCCAAGCAGGCCTAACCAGAGCCAGACAGAGGGAGGGGAACAGTGTGTGTGTGTGTACCTGCGTGGGTGTGCGTGTACTGTAGGAGCGATAATGTTGACACACTCTCCGCCCAGCGGACACACTGGGGGCTATTGTTTCCCTACAGTGCGCAAAGGGAGGAAGTGAAGGAATGCCCTGAGACATTAGCCTAGAGACAATGTCAGTCTGCTGGGGCCGGGCCCTGATTGCTGCATTTCTCTGGCTCCCGCTCCTGCCGCTGGGCCTCAGACGCAGGGCGGGGTCCTTAATGCTGAGGTGAAAAAGTGGCTAATTTCGAGCCCGATTTCTCCCCTAGCAAAATTTTTAAACAATATGAGTGCGCAAGCAGCCCTTCAGGAGGAAAGAGGCTTCCATCCTTAGTAACCATCCATCAGGGCGTAATAGTTCATTATTGTTTTGAGCAGGAGCATGGGGTCACTGGGGGTCAAGTGGAGATGTCCATCCATCAGGCCTGCTTGTATAATATCAGAAACTGTACGCACAAAACCTCTCAGAGTACACTGCAGATCTAGGATCAGGTCCCCTCTGTCCATGTCATCTTATTCATTATAAAAAATAATATATATATATATATATATCCTAGATCAGCACTCTTAAGCGATTTATGGATACAGCCTTGACGTCCATCTACCATGAACACAATCCTATGAGTCCTCTGTATGTTAAATTAATAACTCAGCGCATGGAATGCTTGTCTTGTTTAGCATTCTCTCTCTCTCTCTCTCTCTCTCTCGTAAACATTACTTGTATCTATCTAATGGTTTCATCACCACAAATTTGTAACTCTGTGCTTGTTGAGGCAAAAGCTTACAGTATGTAAATCCTCACCCACTCTAGAAATGTATTAAACTACTTGCCATACCCTCAATGACCAACTACTTTCTGTATATCCTAACCTCGATATGAGATGATGTAAATTACTTAAAGGAATGAGTTCTCAATATGTAAATTGCGGTCTAAGTCTATTTTTGTTGTCACTCAAGACGGTTGACACTTTCACACCATTTCCAATGTTTGTGAGAGTGTGTGTGTTTTATTTGTGTTTTTACAGTAGCTTGGAAACTCTTCTGGCTAACTGAGGGTAGACGACTAGACGTCTGAAACTTGAAATGTGGCCCACATTTCATTTCAACACCAGGAGCAATTGTTAGGATATCCTCAATCAAGGACCCACAGAGCGCAATGAATAGCCTCACTAACAGAAGCCATAACCTCTGGGACCTACATGTAAACGTTAAGCTACCTACATTGGAAAGAGAGGAGCTCCTTCCTAAAAAAAACACCATAATAATTGCTCAGGGTGTTTATTGTTTTACAATGTCCAGTCAAACGCCTAGATGCATATCTAAAACATCTGCAAGGCCTGGGTGACATTTCATATGGATCCAATCTAGCCTAACCATTTTGAAGTGGGAAGTGGCAAGCAAGATCGAAAGTGGACAGCAACACGCATTTACAACTAACTGTGCGTGCGAACAAAGGTTCAGTAGGCAGGCGTACTATAGCCTACCTGTAACTCACTGTCAGAACTTTGACAGATGAAAGTTACATATCGCCCCCTTGTGGCGATATTTTAAAATCAGGAGTGGGTTGTATTATTTTTTGTGCACATTTGTTTTATGCTTTTATTAATTTCTCCTTAAATTAATTAACATTTGACTCTTGTTGTTAGATGTCCAGCTGCCTCTTAAAAATATACATTTTAAAAGGACTGAAATCTCAGCTCTCTTAAAAGGTGCTTCCTGATCGTATAGGCTGACGTTAAGACGTAAACTGTTCGGATAGACACGGTTATGGACAGTGAGGAAGAACGAGAAGAGCCGAGTGCAGAGGGAAGACGTGTGTTGAGGAAGAATGGCGCCAAGTACAAACTTTACTCTGCTGTCTCGGAAATTTTACCTGACAAGAGTGAGGATGAATTACCTGCGGTGGCAGGTGTGGTGAAAATGTAAATGTAAATGTGAAGACCTCGGAGTCCGAGCTTAGCCCCGACGGTCATGCAAAGGATGATTCTGGCCCAGTGGGAATGACAGTTTTGGAGAAAGTGGATCCCTGCCTTTTGGCTGACCAATATGTATTATCAGGCTGGGTAGAACATAATTTGGTTACTGTTAAATCGGTGAAGTAGACTTGTAATTATATTTTTGTGTTTCTTCTGCCCTGAGGGAGCAGGCGCTCTGCGTCACGCGCCTTGGGACAAGACCTGTGACTTGCTTTGCTCTCCAACGTATGCATCAAATTGTATGTGTAGATTATTGTTGCACTGTATCTATGCACACTCACAGGGCCCTACGCACATTGACACTCCAACACACACACAAACACTCACTTCATCATTTGCTCACACACACATAACATGCACATACATTTATACTGACTCTACACACGCACACCCACTCATATACGGTACAATCATCATATAGACTGCTGCTACTCTGTTTATCATACAGTGCCTTGCAAAAGTATTCATCCCCCTTGGCGTTTTTCCTATTTTGTTGCATTACAACCTGTCATTTAAATGGATTTTTATTTGGATTTCATGTCATGGACATACACAAAATAGTCCAAATTGGTGAAGTGAAATGAAAAAATAAATAACTTGTTTCAGAAAATTCAAAAAAATAAAAAATAAGAAAAGTGGTGCGTGCATATGAATTCACCCCCTTTGCTATGAATCCCCTAAATAAGATCTGGTGCAACCAATTACCTTCAGAAGTCACATAATTAGTTAAATAAAGTCCACCTGTGTGCAATCTAAGTGTCACATGATCTGTCACATGATCTCAGTATATAAAACACCTGTTCTGAAAGGCCCCAGAGTCTGCAACACCACTAAGCAAGGGGCACCACCAAGCAAGCGGCACCATGAAGACCAAGGAGCTCTCCAAACAGGTCAGGGACAAAGTTGTGGAGAAGTACAGATCAGGGTTGGGTTATAAAAAAATATCCAAAACTTTGAACATCCCACGGAGCACCATTAATTCCATTATTAAAAAATTGAAAGAATATGGCACCACAACAAACCTGCCAAGAGGGGGTCGCCCACAAAAACTCACAGACCAGGCAAGGAGGGCATTAATCAGAGAGGCAACAAAGAGACCAAAGATAACCCTGAAGGAGCTGCAAAGCTCCACAGCGGAGATTGGAGTATCTGTCCATAGGACCACATTAAGCCGTACACTCCACAGAGCTGGGCTTTACGGAAGAGTGGCCAGAAAAAAGCCATTGCTTAAAGAAAAAAATAAGCAAACACGTTTGGTGTTCACCAAAAGGCATGTGGGAGACTCCCCAAACATATGGAAGAGTGTACTCTGGTCAGATGAGACTAAAATTTAGCTTTCTGGCCATCAAGGAAAACGCTATGTCTGGCGCAAACCCAACACCTCTCATCACCCCGAGAACACCATCCCCACAGTGAAGCATGGTGGTGGCAGCATCATGCTGTGGGGATGTTTTTCATCAGCAGGGACTGGGAAACTGGTCAGAATTGAAGGAATGATGGATGGCGCTAAATACAGGGAAGTTCTTGAGGGAAACCTGTTTCAGTCTTCCAGAGATTTGAGACTGGGATGGAGGTTCACCTTCCAGCAGGACAGTGACCCTAAGCATACTGCTAAAGCAACACTCGAGTGGTTTAAGGGGAAACATTTAAATGTCTTGGAATGGCCTAGTCAAAGCCCAGACCTCAATCCAATTGAGAATCTGTGGTATGACTTAAAGATTGCTGTACACCAGCGGAACTCATCCAACTTGAAGGAGCTGGAGCAGTTTTGCCTTGAAGAATGGGCAAAAATCCCAGTGGCTAGATGTGCCAAGCTTATAGAGACATACCCCAAGAGACTTGACGCTGTAATTGCTGCAAAAGGTGGCTCTACAAAGTATTGAATACACAGCGGTGCGAATCACCTCAAGATAAAAACATAATATTAAATATCAGTAAGTTAGACTAAATATTAGCACTTCATATATTCGCGGGTAATAACATTCAATCTGGATAATAACACAAAACAAATCATAAGGATAGAGAAATGTATTGACAAATATTACAACAACAAGCAACACTCAAACATGACGGAGGGTAAACAAGGAGAATCAATCTCCAAGAGAAAACGCGACTCCTCGACTGATACAGATGATTTATGCTTTTCACCACTGGGACTGGTAAGTGTGGAAAGTGATCTGTTGAAGTCGATAAATGACAAACTAGGCATACTAGAGTTGGTCAGTAATGATGTAAAAGAGTTGAAGGCGAGTCTTGAAATGAGTGACGAAAAAGCTGCGATAATGGAGAACGATACAAAAAAACTAAATGGACAGTCACTAAGATAGAAATGGATGTTAAGGAACTTAAAAAGGAGAACAACTTTCTGAGAGAAGCCTTACTAGACATACAAACTAGATCGATGAGAGAAAATCTAGTACTTACGGGTATCCAAGAAAAAGAAGGAGAGGTTACCGAAAAAATTGTGAAGGACTTCTTTCTTACAGCGCTTCAAATCCCACTCGAGGCTGTCGATAAAATCCAACTCGAATGTGTACACCGTTTTGGACAAAGAGGACAGAGATATGAGCGTCCAATCGTTGCCAAATTTGCTTTCTTTAAGGATAAAGTAATGGTTAAAAGCCTAGGTAAAAGACTTGCTGGCACGAAAATAGGCATGAATGATCAGTTTCCGAGGGAGATTGCAGAATAGCACAAAGTTCTGTACCCAATCTTCAAGGAAAATAGATTAAAAGGGAAGCGTGTTGCTCTCATTGTCCATAAACTGTATATAGACAACCAAATATTCCGTGACACAAAGACTACTCCATGGCTATTCTGAAAGTTCTAATAGAGGAGTCGAATAATGTAACACCCAATACTAGCCATGGTAGGGATTGTAATAATAAAGCACATTTATAGTATTTACAGTATTTTATAAAGTGAAAAGATGGTATTACAAGAAAAGATAACAAGCAAAATAATACATCTTCCAATACAACTAATTAGTACTCAATCAACATAGTGGAGATAAAAACATAGCAAACAGAAGACATAGAAGGCACAGTATGTGGGTATCTGTGGATGTATTGTGATGGAAGGTGTGGTGTGCGTTTTTGTGTTTGGAAAAATGTGGCGTTAAGTGAGTGAGAAAGGAAATGGTTGCATATCCCAGAACCAACGTGTGTCTGTGAGCAGGGGTTGTGAGAGAGAGCTTTCAAATGTGTGCAGATGAGGGATATACATTTTAAAATAAAGTATACATCTAATCTAGGGTTGCACGATATTGGAAATAACTGACATTGCGATATTTTGTTTTTCTGCGATATATATTGCGATATGAAAAAATACAGGATGTATGTATGATCCTCTGGGAAAAATGCAGTTTGCAAACAGCGACTTTTCAGGTGGAAGTCCTCATTAATAAAGTGTATGGTCAGACTTATGTAGGGCTCCATTGTCCGGCTGGACCACATGTCCGTTGTTGCTGTATAATATTCCACTTGTGACAGCTCTGGTTCAACTTGTGCCTTGCATTTCTCGTACAAATCTGGGATGGCAACTTGAGAAAAATAGTTGCATGATGAGTACCGCTTGTCAAGCGACCGGATCATGTTTTTAAAACCCTCTTTGGTAACCGTGTTAATTGGTACCATGTCTTTGGCGACGTGAAATGTTATTGAATCTGTGATTTCTCTCTGCCGTTTGGAACCTTTCTCGTATGGTGTAATACTGGCAAAGGCATCCGAAATAGATTTTTGCTTTGGAGGGCATTGAGATGCTTTGCACTCGTCATTCGAAGATTTGTGGTGCCGCCTTAAATGATCGAACAAATTGGTCGTGCTGCCTCGTGTCGTGGCAACAATTGCAAGTCACTCTCGACAAAGTACCTGTTTTTGGTCAACATCATCCTGTCTGTAGCCAAAATATTTCCATATAATTGACGATGCATTTATTTTTGCAACCAAATTCTCAATTTCTGTCTTTTTTGCCTGTTCCTCGCTCATCATTTCGTCACGGCAAGCAGAGCCTGCATGGCAACCACGTGCAGCAACCAACCCTTGTATTTAAAATATTACGAATAATAATAAACTGTGTATCCAATAACCCATAAATCTGAGTAAATTACGTTACAGTGGGGAAAAAAAGTATTTAGTCAGCCACCAATTGTGCAAGTTCTCCCACTTAAAAAGATGAGAGAGGCCTGTAATTTTCATCATAGGTACACGTCAACTATGACAGACAAATTGAGAGAAAAAAAATCACATTGTAGGATTTTTAATGAATTTATTTGCAAATTATGGTGGAAAATAAGTATTTGGTCACCTACAAACAAGCAAGATTTCTGGCTCTCACAGACCTGTAACTTCTTCCTTAAGAGGCTCCTCTGTCCTCCACTCGTTACCTGTATTAATGGCACCTGATTGAACTTGTTATCCGTATAAAAGACACCTGTCCACAACCTCAAACAGTCACACTCCAAACTCCACTATGGCCAAGACCAAAGAGCTGTCAAAGGACACCAGAAACAAAATTGTAGACCTGCACCAGGCTGGGAAGACTGAATCTGCAATAGGTAAGCAGCTTGGTTTGAAGAAATCAACTGTGGGAGAAATTATTAGGAAATGGAAGACATACAAGACCACTGATAATCTCCCTCGATCTGGGGCTCCACGCAAGATCTCACCCCGTGGGGTCAAAATGATCACAAGAACGGTGAGCAAAAATCCCAGAACCACACGGGGGGGGACCTAGTGAATGACCTGCAGAGAGCTGGGACCAAAGTAACAAAGCCTACCATCAGTAACACACTACGCCGCCAGGGACTCAAATCCTGCAGTGCCAGACGTGTCCCCCTGCTTAAGCCAGTACATGTCCAGGCCCGTCTGAAGTTTGCTAGAGTGCATTTGGATGATCCAGAAGAGGATTGGGAGAATGTCATATGGTCAGATGAAACCAAAATATAACTTTTTGGTAAAAACTCAACTCATCGTGTTTGGAGGACAAAGAATGCTGAGTTGCATCCAAAGAACACCATACCTACTGTGAAGCATGGGGGTGGAAACATCATGCTTTGGGGCTGTTTTTCTGCAAAGGGACCAGGACGACTGATCCGTGTAAAGGAAAGAATGAATGGGGCCATGTATCGTGAGATTTTGAGTGAAAACCTCCTTCCATCAGCAAGGGCATTGAAGATGAAACGTGGCTGGGTCTTTCAGCATGGCAATGATCCCAAACACACCGCCGGGAACGAAGGAGTGGCTTCGTAAGAAGCATTTCAAGGTCCTGGAGTGGCCTAGCCAGTCTCCAGATCTCAACCCCATAGAAAATCTTTGGAGGGAGTTGAAAGTCCGTGTTGCCCAGCAACAGCCCCAAAACATCACTGCTCTAGAGGAGATCTGCATGGAGGAATGGGCCAAAATACCAGCAACAGTGTGTGAAAACCTTGTGAAGACTTACAGAAAACGTTTGACCTGTGTCATTGCCAACAAAGGGTATATAACAAAGTATTGAGAAACTTTTGTTATTGACCAAATACTTATTTTCCAATTTATTTGCAAATAAATTCATTAAAAATCCTACAATGTGATTTTCTGGAATTTTTTTGTCTCATTTTGTCTGTCATAGTTGACGTGTACCTATGATGAAAATTACAGGCCTCTCTCATCTTTTTAAGTGGGAGAACTTGCACAATTGGTGGCTGACTAAATACTTTTTTCCCCCACTGTTCATTACTCTTACTGAATTTCCACATGGGCGAGGATATTGGAAATGTAATCAAAGCCTATTGGATGATAACTTGATTTTAACTAGGACAGAGGAATTTATAACTGTTTTTTTCCGACATAACATAGGTACATCAAATCCCCTTATTGTATGGGACACTTGTAAATGTGCCTCTAGAGGCCATGCAATTCAGTACTCATCTCGAAAAAAAAAGCAATTTAGGTCAAAAGAGTCCATACTAACAAAGGAAATAGAAGGTCTAACAGAACAGATAGATAGCAATAAAAACTGTAACACAGAGGCTCAGAATAAATTAGAGGAAAAACAGAAAGAAATTGAGAAACTTATTCAATAAAGATCAAGTGTAATATTTTATAAAAAATAAAGCAAACTGGATGGAATATGGGGAAAAATGCACCAAATTCTTTTTTAATCTTCAACATAGAAACACTACCAAAAATAATTTACTGAAACTGGTTACAAATGACGGAGTCACCCATGATTCACCAAATTATATTTTGAAGGAGGAAGCAAAGTACTTTAAGCATATGTTTTCGTTTCAGTCGCCTCCATCTCCTCTAACTGAAGCTAATTGTAGATTTTTTTTCTATTGATAATGTAAAATTAACAGCCATACAGAAAGACTCATGTGAAGGTGAAATTACAGAGGAGGAACTTCTGGATGCAATTAAAGACTTTAAGTCCGGGAAAACTCCAGGGTTGGATGGCATACCAGTCGAGGTATACCAAACCTTTTTTGATATACTCAGAGGACCGTTATTAGCATGTTTTAACCACTCCTATGTAAATGGTAGTCCGGGAAAACTCCAGGGTTGGATGGCATACCAGTCGAGGTATACCAAACCTTTTTTGATATACTCAGAGGACCGTTATTAGCATGTTTTAACCACTCCTATGTAAATGGTAGATTATCAGACACTCAAGAAGAAGGTCTGATTTCATTATTACTGAAACAGGATACAAGTGGAAAATATACAGGATACCAGTATGAAAAATGTATGCACTCACTAACTGTAAGTCACTCTGGATAAGAGCGTCTGCTAAATGACTAAAATGTAAAATGTAAATATAAAGATCCAGTCCATTTAAAAAACTGGAGGCCCCTTACACTTCAGTGTTGTGATGCAAAAATTCTAACAAAATGTATAGCGCATAGAATTAAAAAGGTATTGTCGGACATGATTAATTCTAATCAGACAGGTTTTTTTCATGGACAATACATTGGAGATAATATAAGGCAAGTACTGGAAACAATAGAACACTATGGAAAATCTGTGAAACCAGGCCTGCTATTCATAGCAGACTTTGAAAAGGCATTTGATAAAGTATGACTGGGGTTTATATATAAATGCCTGGAGCATTTCAATTTTGGAGAATCTCTTATTAAATGGGTTAAAATCATGTATAGTAACCCTAGGTGTAAAATAGTAAATAATGGCAATTTCTCCGAAAGTTTTAAACTGTCAAGAGGAGTGAAACAAGGTTGTCCCTTATCGGCATATCTATTTATTATGGCCATCGAAATGTTAGCTATTAAATCAGATCCAACAATAATATCAAGGGATTAGAAATCCAGGGTTTAAAAACAAAGGTGTCATTGTACGCTGATGATTCATGTTTTCTTTTAAATCCACAACTTGAAATCCTCCACAGCCTCATTGAGGATCTAGATACATTTTCTAACCTCTCTGGATTACAACCAAATTATGATAAATGTACTATATTACGTATTGGATCACTAAAAAATAAAAATTTTACATTACCATGTAGTTTACCAATAAAATGGTCTGATGGTGATGTGGATATACTCGGAATACATATCCCAAATGAAATAAATGATCTCACTCCAATACATTTTAATAGAAAGTTAGCAAAAATAGATAAGATCTAGGAAAGGTAAATACCTGTCTATTTGTGGAAAAATCACCCTGATAAACTCTTTAGTATTATCCCAGTTTACCTATTTGCTTATGGTCTTGCCTACGCCTAGCGAACAGTTTTTAAAATTCTATGAGAAAAAAATATTCAATTTTATTTGGAACGGCAAGCCAGACAAAATTAAACGGGCCTATTTATATAATTAATATTAATTTGGAGGACAGAAATTATTAAATATTAAAGCATTAGACCTATCCCTAAAAGCTTCAGTCATACAAAAGTTACATTTAAATCCGAACTGGTTCACTAGCAAATTAGTAAGATAGTCTCACCCAAAGTTCAAGAATGGCCTTTTTCCAATTATTCAGATTACAACCTCTCACTTTCAGTTATTTGAAAAGGAAATCATCTCCCAAATATCACTATTTCTAAAACAAGCCATAGAAAGTTGGTTGCAATTTCAATTTAATCCTCCAGAAACTCCAGAACAAATAATGCAACAAATAGTGGTTAAACTCAAATATAATAATTGATAAAAAAAAATATATTTTTTGAAATAATAAAGTATACCAGTTTCATTTAAGGACCAAAGGATTGACAGCCGTCCCATATAGATTATAAAATAGTTGGGAAGAGATTTTTGACGTACCGATTCCATGGCATAGTGTTTATGAACTGATACGCAAAACAACGGCAGATTCAAAACTTAGAATTTTTCAATTAAAATTATCATACAAAATTCTTGCTACCAATAGAATGTTATTTATATGGGGGATACAATCTTCCCAGCTCTGCAGATTTAGCTGTGAAGAGACAGAATCATTAGATCATTTGTTTTGGTACTGTCCATTTGTAGCTTGTTTTTGGACACAGGTCCAGGAATGGCTAAAGGATTGCAATATTTACCTGGAGCTACTGGGTGATCTGAAAAGTCATAGTCAATCGATCAATAATATAATAATACTTTTAGCAAAAATGTTTATTTTCAATTTACAATCTGTAGAAACAATGAGAATAGAAGGGTTCAGAACTTTTGTAAAACATCACAGTACAGTTGAAAGATGTATGGCAAATAGAAATCCAATATGGATGGTGTTAAGAGATAGATGGGTGGTGTTGAATGGAGTTGAAGGATGGGACTAATAACAACTAACAACAACTAATAACAACAAGATAACTAATGTAAAGCATACTGTGTCCATAATAAGTATATAGGTTATAGGTTGAGAGCTTTTGTGAAAGAGCACAGTTAGAAAGATATGGCATATAGAAGCAAACCGGATGGACATCATAAAAATGATCGGAGAGGTTGAGGGAAGAGGAAGTTCAGGAGTAAAAACAAACAAAATATAATTATTTAAAATTGACTGTGTCCATAAAATGTATATAGTATGTATAAGCTGGAAGTAGAGGCCTAAGCATTGTTGTTCACTAGTTTACTCCAATTAGGGAAGGGGTGGTGGGGTTGGAAAGTAATAAAGGGAAATATATATTTTTAAAGGATATATATATATATGTACAGTGAGGGAAAGAATTGTTGATCCCCTGCTGATTTTGTACGTTTGCCCACTGACGTTTCCCTCATAAAAATGCAAATCAATTTATAACATTTTTGACATGTGTTTTTCTGGATTTTTTTGTTGTTATTCTGTCTCTCACTGTTCAAATAAACCTACCATTAAAATTATAGACTGATCATTTCTTTGTCAGTGGGCAAACGTACAAAATCAGCAGGGGATCAAATACTTTTTTCCCTCACTGTATGTATATGTACGTATGTGCATGTATGTATATATATATTTGCAAGAAAAAAAAAACGTATGGGGGATTGGAAGTGATGCAGACAATTACATTGATGGAAGTTACAAACTATCTGCAATATTAAAGCTGATCTACCCCCTAAAAAAAAATTGGGGGGGGGTGAATAGTTATGCACGCTCGAGTTTTCTGTTTTTTTGTCTTATTTCTTGTTTGTTTCACCCCAAAAAATATTTTGCATCTTCAAAGTGGTAGGCATGTTGTGTAAATCAAATGAAACAAACCCCCCAAAAATCCATTTTAATTCCAGGTTGTAAGGCAACAAAATAGGAATAATGCCAAATGGGGTGAATACTTTCGCAAGCCACTGTAATTGGCTACAGTTTGAACCGGCTTAAAAGTTCTACCATACATCAGCTGACTGACTGGAGCTGGCTAGCAACTACTACAGCCTCGTGACATTTGTTATGCTAGCTTGAAAGCTTGCGACTTGTACTCTTCGGCAGCGTTAATTACAATATCAATTAGCTAGCCATCTTCTAACATAAAACCTTCCCAGTTATCTGTAGCTATCCAATTCTTCTTCTTTGGTGGGGTTTATCGGCGGTTGGCATCCAACGTTATGGTGCATTACTGCCACTGGAGTGTGGGCAGAGACAGAGAGAAACTAAATCCTACCTGCCAGCCCCATTGCTCTTAAAAAATATTATAAAATATTTGAGACTATATCTAATGACGTTCTACTCAATATACTCTTTAAACTAATTTCCTGCATCCCCTTCTCCCTCATACTAGATCTCAGCCTCTCTCTTTCCTTCTGATACTGCCCACACTGTAGCAATACATGCTCCACAGTCTCTAGTTTCCTGGCAATAATCACACTTTCCTGTTGGATGCTTTCCTATCACATTTAATGTCTTATTCAACCGGCTGTGTCCCATCCTTAATCTTGTAAAAATAGCCTCCTCCCTTCTGTCCCTTCCTGCCGTCCTTCCCGATTTTCCTCTGTACTTGAAATAAATGCCTTCCCTTATTATCTCTATTCCACTGCTCCTGCCATCTCTGCACCATCACTGTCCATATCAGGCTTTTTGCCTCTGCCTTGCTCATTGAAACTACAACATCCCCACTCCTAAGTGCTTGTTTAGCCAGTTCATCTACTACCTCGTTCCCCTCCACCCCTGCATGGGCTGGGACCCAAGTAAATCTTATCTGTATACCCATCTGTTTAATCCTGCCATGGGTTTGTAGCACCTCATAAAGCAGGTCTTGTCTGCTACGTGAGCTAAAGGACTGGAGACTGATCAACACATGAATCAGAGCAAATAACTACTCTGTCTGGCTTGACTTCCTCCACCCACTGCAAGGCCAACAGTGTGGCCATCAGCTCCACTGTATATACAGCAAGATTTCCTGACTGCCATCCCACATTCCTGCACTACAAAGGCTGACCCAGTATGTCCTGTCCTTGGATCTTTTGAACCATCTGTGTAAATGGCCACAAAATCCTGATACACAGTATCCAGACGTCTCTTAAACAAATCATATGGATCAACACCCTCCCTATCTTTCTGTAGTCGCTCCAACACTTCTAGATCAACTACTGGAGGCGGGAGTAGCCATGGTGGATTTACAGGAATAGCTAACGTTGGACTAAACTCTCTTCCATACAGTCCCATCTCCTTCGCCTGGGTATTACACACCCACCCAAAGCTCGTGTTCTGTTTTCGCTCATGTTCCCAGAATGCCTTTAAAATCCCTTTCGCAGGATGAGACACCCCATGTCCCTGTAGGTTGACCCATTAATTAATTACCAGCTGCTGTCTCCTAATCTGCAATGGCATATCCCCCATCTCCACCTGTAATGCAGCCACTGGGGACGTCCAAAACGCCCCACTACATATTCTGAGTCCTTGCCCCTGTATGACATCTAGCCTTTCCAATGAGGTCCGGGCTGCCGAACCATATGCTATACTGCCATAGTCTATTACAGATCGGATCAATGCAATATACATGGTCCTCAATGAGGAACGCCCAGCCCCCCACTCCTTCCCCGTCAGACAGTGCATCACATTTAGCACCTTCTTACACTTTCCCACCACTCTCTCAATGTGTTCTGCCCAGGTCAGTCTAGTGTCAAAGTATACCCCAAGGAACCTGAAGGCCCCCACCCTCTCCAAGTTTCTCCCATATAACCTCAAGCATACCTCATCTCCCACCTTCCCCCTGGTAAAGAACACTGTCTGAGTTTTCTTTACAGAAAACCTGAATCCCCACATTAATGCCCACCGCTCTACCTCATCAATTACTTCCTGTACCTTCCTGACTATGTATGGCACATTTCTTCCCCTCTTCCATAAGGCCCCATCATCTGCAAATAACCACCTCCCAATATCCTGCCGTACCTGAGAGTAAACATCATTGATCATGATTGAGAACAACAGAGGACTAATCACGCTCCCCTGCAGTGTACCGTTATCCACCAGGTAGCTGCCTGATAGAGACTTCCCCACCCTCACCTGGATAGACCTTCCAAACAGGAAATCCTTTATCCAGTTGCATGTTCTTCCTCCTACCCCCATAATATCAAGCTTGATTAACAACCCCTCCTTCCACATCATATCATACGCCTTCTCCACATAAAAAAAGACAGCTACAACAGTCTCCTTGCTCACCTGAGCCTTCCTGACCTCTGCTTCTAAGCAGAGCACTGGGTTCATAGTTCCCCTAACCTTCCTGAACCCACTCTGATGTGGCGATACTAGCCCCCTGCTCTCCAGAAAGTAAGTTAGCCTCTCCGTAATCATAAATTCCATAATCATACATACATGTGATGTTAAAGCTATTGGCCGAAAGCTTGCTGGGCTCGTTGGGTCCTTCTCTGGCTTCCGGATTGGAGTTTCCCCTCCTCCCACACTCTGTTGTACAACACCAATACCTTATCCAGTGCATCATCACTAAGATGGGCCAACATAACATAGCACACCTCATCTTTCCCAGGTGAAGTTAACCCAGCCTTACCTATTGCCCTTTTCTCCTCTGCCATGGTATATGGTGCATTTAACGCATCATTTACATCCTCCCTCCTATCCAGCACTCCAGGATGCTCCTCTCTCGTGCTCTCTCTCCCCCTCTGCCCCTCCTCTGACAAATTTGCGGAGCTATGCACTTGGACAAATGCTTTGGCCATCATCTCTGCCTTCTCATCTGTTACTGCCACATCCTCCCCACTCCTCAACACTGGATAATCCCACTCTCTTCCTCTTAATCATCCCCCACACTTCTCCCACAGGTGTCGCCCTTCCAATGGTGTCACAGAACCGATGCCAACATTACCTCTTTGCCTGACGGATAGTTTTCCTCACCAGGGCCTGGGCCTGCTTATAATGAATCAGATGTTGGAAGTTATGCGTCCTTTTCAGTATTCTAAATGCTCTGTTCATACTCCTCACCATTGCCCCACATTCCTCCGTCCACCATGGGACTGCTTTCCTCCTCCTCCTCCTCCTCCTCCTCCTCCTCCTCCCTGAACTCTTAGGTATAGCCTCAGTAGCTGCCCCCACTAACGCTGTTCTCACCCAGTCATTCATACTATCCACATCCCCTCTCATATCCACCCGAGCCATCACCTGCTCACTCAGCTTCTGAAACTGATCCCACATTGCCCTTCCAAACACCCACCTGCCTACTCCATCAATTGACACCTCCTCCTCCCTCCGGCCTACTGTGCATACTATGAGGTAATGATCACTCCCTACTGTCGACTCCTCCCACTCACAGATTCCTGCCATCGCACTAGATACTAGAGTGAGGTCCAAGGCAGACTCTTTCCCTGTGGCTACATCAATCCTGGTCCCTCTGCCATCATTCAGGCACACCAGATCTTTCATTTCTATCAGATTTTCCATCACTTGGCCATTTCCATCCATCCGTCCCGTCCCATTAGCCAACAGGCTTCGAGCATTCCATTGTAGTACTACCACCATAACTAAGATCCAGTAATACATGACTCCACCCTCGGCTGATTGAGGTCATCTCAAACCCTTCTCTCTACTCTCACTTGTTGCGCCTCCACTGCCTGCTTCATAGCCTCACACCCACTATATGCCACACTATGAGCACCCCCACAGTTGCAGCACTTTGGTTGTACACCATCCCCACACTTCCCATACTCATGCTCCCCTCCACACCTGGCACACCTCTTTTTCTCTTTACAGACTGTTGCCACATGCCCAAACCTCTGGCATTTATAACATCTTAAAGGCATCGGTACATAAGCCCTCACATAATAACTCATATATCCTATTGTTACTTTATTTGGTAATACCCGGTCCTTGAAATGTAACAGAATAGACGGGCTATCTACCTTAACTCCACCCCTTGTTGCTTGCAATCTTTTAACATTCACTAGAACGCCTCGTCTCAAGTTGTCGCTTACCCCTTTAGTGCTAACGCTCACAGGCACTCCTGTTATCACCCCTTTAATCCACTGCTTCCCTGCTTGATCAGTCCAGCTGCTCGACTCCACCTTACACTTCCCTATTTGCTTCACTCTGAGAGCTTTTTCCGTCTGCGCCATGTCCTTACAGAAGACGAACAAGCTCCCATCTCTTAACACTTTAGCATTGACAACTTCCCCCAATCAACTATTTTATCACAGCCGTGAACCTTATCGGACTCATCGCCCCAACTCCCCCTTCCTCCCTAAACTTCAGAATCACTTTATGCTCCTTTATGCCTCACCTCCATGTACCCCTCGCGTCTTATCTTGTTTTCCTCGGCACTCTCTACCTCCGAACTGCCGCTAGCGTTGGAAACTATTATGCTCTCCTCAAACTTCCTTTTCTGCCTCCATAGACCTCTCTCTCCCATTCAAACCTCTACTCCCTTTCACTCCCGCTTTCTTTTTCTCTTTCTTACTCTCCCCTTTTTTGTACCACTATGCTCCATACTTGCTTCACTATCTTTTCCATCACTATCTACTACCATCTCTGACCCAGTCACAGCACAGCCGTGCTGAACCGCCGCCACACCGAGTAAAATTGGATTGTTTGTTTATCAACGATTGATAACGGAGCTCCGATCAGTATCTAGCTATCCAATTACGTCGCATTCAAATAAATAATGAATTGTGTCTAATTCAACACGTTGAGAAGTAACAAAGACATAGAAGTTGCTTATGTGGAAGAACTTACTTACATTGTCGAAATCTAATGACTGCAGCTTTCTTCCGTCTTCTTCTTCGTCTATGATATCAGGGCGGTCCGCAAACAAACGTTGAAGGTGCATGCCGCCACCTACTTTGCAGTAGTGTGAGATCAATGATGGTCTGCTTAATTCTGTACTACTAAGAAAATAAAATTAAAAACCAAATTAATAAATCCCTACTAACTTCCACTTTTCTTCTCCCAAAACCACCAATCCATTATACTTGATCTATATCATGCTGAAACAATCCACCCTTAGGATTATTCAGCATGTCAACAACCATTTCGACAGTAATATCTGTTACCCCCAATAACTACACTGCTCAAAAAAATAAAGGGAACACTTAAACAACACATTCTAGATCTGAATGAATGAAATAATCTTATTAAATACTTTTTTCTTTACATAGTTGAATGTGCTGACAACAAAATCACACAAATTATCAATGGAAATCAAATTTAGCAACCCATGGAGGTCTGGATTTGGAGTCACACTCAAAATTAAAGTGGAAAACCACACTACAGGCTGATCCAACTTTGATGTAATGTCCTTAAAACAAGTCAAAATGAGGCTCAGTAGTGTGTGTGGCCTCCACGTGCCTGTATGACCTCCCTACAACGCCTGGGCATGCTCCTGATGAGGTGGCGGATGGTCTCCTGAGGGATCTCCTCCCAGACCTGGACTAAAGCATCCGCCAACTCCTGGACAGTCTGTGGTGCAACGTGGCGTTGGTGGATGGAGCGAGACATGATGTCCCAGATGTGCTCAATTGGATTCAGGTCTGGGGAATGGGCGGGCCAGTCCATAGCATCAATGCCTTCCTCTTGCAGGAACTGCTGACACACTCCAGCCACATGAGGTCTAGCATTGTCTTGCATTAGGAGGAACCCAGGGCCAACCGCACCAGCATATGGTCTCACAAGGGGTCTGAGGATCTCATCTCGGTACCTAATGGCAGTCAGGCTACCTCTGGCGAGCACATGGAGGGCTGTGCGGCCCCCCAAAGAAATGCCACCCCACACCATGACTGACCCACCGCCAAACCGGTCATGCTGGAGGATGTTGCAGGCAGCAGAACGTTCTCCACGGCGTCTCCAGACTCTGTCACGTCTGTCACATGTGCTCAGTGTGAACCTGCTTTCACCTGTGAAGAGCACAGGGCACCAGTGGCGAATTTGCCAATCTTGGTGTTCTCTGGCAAACGCCAAACGTCCTGCACGGTGTTGGGCTGTAAGCACAACCCCCACCTGTGGACGTCGGGCCCTCATACCACCCTCATGGAGTCTGTTTCTGACCGTTTGAGCAGACACATGCACATTTGTGGCCTGCTGGAGGTCATTTTGCAGGGCTCTGGCAGTGCTCCTCCTGCTCCTCCTTGCACAAAGGCGGAGGTAGCGGTCCTGCTGCTGGGTTGTTGCCCTCCTACGGCCTCCTCCACGTCTCCTGATGTACTGGCCTGTCTCCTGGTAGCGCCTCCATGCTCTGGACACTACGCTGACAGACACAGCAAACCTTCTTGCCACAGCTCGCATTGATGTGCCGTCCTGGATGAGCTGCACTACCTGAGCCACTTGTGTGGGTTGTAGACTCTGTCTCATGCTACCACTAGAGTGAAAGCACCGCCAGCATTCAAAAGTGACCAAAACATCAGCCAGGAAGCATAGGAACTGAGCAGTGGTCTGTGGTCACCACCTGCAGAACCACTTCTTTATTGGGGGTGTCTTGCTAATTGCCTATAATTTCCACCTGTTGTCTATTCCATTTGCACAACAGCATGTGAAATTTATTGTCAATCAGTGTTGCTTCCTAAGTGGACAGTTTGATTTCACAGAAGTGTGATTGACTTGGAGTTACATTGTGTTGTTTAAGTGTTCCCTTTATTTTTTTGAGCAGTGTATTTTGCCGTATCCACTATCACCTTCAACCTGGCATTTCTGCTTTCCACAACCCTGTCGTGTTGATAACCTTACCAATAAAAGCTATGACGTTAACTTTATTCACTATCAAAGTGTCCTTCGACACAGCACATTCATGATCGCAAGATTCGAAACCATGCCAGGACCAGCAGAAGCACCAGGTCCACTTAGTACAGGAACAGCCATGGAAGCTCCATCAGTCCGCACTGTAGTTCCACCAATCTTACAGCCTCTGCGTATGATACATCATGACTAATTCTATACTGAACTAAAATATAAACGCAACATGCAACAATTTCTAAGATTTTACTGAGTTACCGTTCATAGAAGGAAATCAGTCAATTGAAATAAATTCATTAGGCCCTAATCTATGGATTTCACATGACTGGGCAGGTGTGCAGCCATGGGTGGGCCTTGGAGGGCATAGGCCCACCCACTTGGCAGCCAGGCCCAGCCAATCAGAATGAGTTTTGCCCCACAAAAGGGCTTTATTACAGACAAAAATGACTCCTCACATGGCCTGAGAAGTGGTCTGCGGTTGGGAGGCCAATTTCTCTAAAACGACGTTGGAGGCAGCTTATTGTAGAAAAATGACATTCAATTCTCTGGCAACAGCTCTGGTGGACATGCCAATTGCACGCTCCCTCAAAACTTGAGACATCTGTGGCATTGTGTTGTGACAAAACTGCACATTTTAAAGTGGCCATTTATTGTCCCGAGCACAAGGTGCACCTGTGTAATTATTATTATTGATATGCCACACCTGTCAGGTGGATGGATTATCTTGGCAAAGGAAAAATGCTCACTAACAGGGTAGTAAGCAAATTTGGGCACAACATTTGAGAGAAATACGCTTTTTGTGCGTATAGAACAGTGGCGATTTTAGCATGTAATCTTGGTGGGGCAAACAAAAGAAATGTTTTAGATGCATGCCAGCAAAGCCACTACACAACACTAAACAATACATTAAGAGTCCCAACAGCAGTCCCAACACCTTACCACTGCTACACCTGGCTATCAGTGGAGCCTTGTTTGGCAGTGAAACAGTTCATTCAGCCTCATTTACTGCCTTTAAAAAAAACAGCTGATATGGCTGACTTGCTTAAACAATGTGGTTTCTACAGACAATTGAGATGTACAAACTATGGCATAAGAGAGGCAATTCGTAATTTCGATTAAGACATTAATGAGCGAGCTAGGATGGACGTAGTCAATTTAATTATTTGTTCAGCACTTTTGAAACGTACAGTGACAGAATTCAGAACATGGGCTGTTCTTACAGTATTCTCCCTGTATACCAAGTCAAAACCGTAGGATAAATAAAGGGGGCATATAAGCAGACAACGAAAGCTCTTACAATATTTGATGATGACATTTCTCTAAAACAGGCTATAGGCTACATGTGCACCACCAAGTCAGAACAGTAGGCTAAGTTATGAGAGGAAAAGGGACCAAATTATTAGGGTGAGGCACATGGGCTACTAACAGCTTACTACACAAAATACACTTACCATTACTTTCTTAGCTAGTGTATAGATCCACTGCTGTCAGAATGTATTCACCTCTTTCCTTTTTCCACATTTTGTTAGGTTACAGCCTTATTCTAAAATTGATTAAATTGTTTTTTCCCCTCATCAATCTACACACAATACCTCATAATGACTAAGCAAAAACAGGTTTTTAGAAATTTCTGCAAAAAATAAATAAATAATAAACTAAGTATTCAGACCCTTTACTCAGTACTTTATTAAAGCCCCTTTCGCATCGATTACAGTCTTGAGTCTTCTTGGGTATTACTTCTTTTGGCCCCGTGTAGCTCAGTTGGTAGAGTATGGCGCTTGCAATGCCAGGGTTGTGGGTTCGATTCCCACGGGGGGTCAGTATGAAAAGAAAATGTATGCACTGTAAAGTCGCTCTGGATAAGAGCGTCTGCTAAATGACTAAAATGTAAATGTAAAATGACACTACAAGCTTGGCACAACTGTATTTGGGGAGTTTCTCCCATTCTTCTCTGCAGATCCTCTCAAGCTCTGTCAGGTTGGATGGGGAGCGTCGCTGCACAGCTATTTTCAGGTCTCTCCAGAGATGTTCGATTGGGTTCTGGCTGGGCAACTCAAGGACATTCAGAGACATGTCCCGAAGCCACTCCTGCATTGTCTTGGCTGTGTGCTTAGGTTCGTTGTCCTGTTGGAAGGTGAACCTTCGCCCCAGTATGAGGTCCTGAGCACTTTGGAGGAGGTTTTCATCAAGGATCTCTCTGTACTTTGCTCCATTCATCTTTGCCTCGATCTTGACTAGTCTCCCAGTCCCTCCTGCTGAAAAACATCTCCACAGCATGATGCTGCCACCACCATGCTTCACCGTAGGGATGGTGCCAGGTTTCCCTCCCGCTTGGCATTCAGGCCAAAGAGTTCAATCTTGGTTTCATCAGCCCAGAGAATGTTGTTTCTCATGGTCTGAGAGTCTTTAGGTGTCATTTGGCAAACTCCAAGCGGGCTGTCGTGTGCCTTTTACTGAGGAGTGGCTTCCGTCTGGCCATTCTACCATAAAGGCCTGATTGGTGGAGTGCTGCAGAGATGGTTTTCCTTCTGGAAGGTCCTCCCATCTCCACAGAGGAACTCTAGAGCTCTGTCAGAGTGACCATCAGGTTCTTGGTCACCTCCCTGACCAAGGCCCTTCTCCCCCGATTGCTCAGTTTGGCTGGGCGACCAGCTCTAGGAAGAGTCTTGGTGGTTCCAAACTTCTTCCATTTAAGAATGATGGAGGCCACTGTGTTCTTGGGGACCTTCAATGTTGCAGAAATGTTTTGGTACCCTTCCCCATATCTGTGCCTCGACACAATCCTGTCTCGGAGCTCTACAGACAATTCCTTCGACTTCATGGCTTGGTTTTTGCTTTGACAGGCACTGTCAACTGTGGGTGCTTATATAGACAGGTGTGTGCCTTTCCAAATCATGTTCAATTAATTGAATTTACTACAAGTGGACTCCAATCAAGTTGTAGAAACATCTCAAGGATGATCAATGGAAACAGGATGCACCTGAGCTCAATTTCGAAGCTCATCGCAAAGTCTCTGAATACTTATGTAAATAAGGTATTTCTGTTTTTAATTTTTATAAATTTCTAAAAATTTCTAAAAACCTGTTTTCACTTTGTCATTATGGGGTATTGTGTGTCGATTGCTGAGGAAATGTTTTTATTTAATGCATTTTAGAATAAGGCTGTAATGTACAAAATGTGGAAAAAGTAAAGGGGTCTGAATACTTTCCGAAGGCACTGTATCTCCCTGGCATATTACATAATTTATGCAGCAGCATACAATACATTTTTTGACTCACTTGAACAGGAAGGTGGCGCGGCGGTCCTTCGTGGGCAAATTTTGTCATCAAACTTTGTCATCAAAATCTGGCATTCTCTGGATTTATGGTGCTTTCAAGAGAACTGGGAACTCAGAAAAAAACAAGGTTGAATCATGACGTCAGTGATCTTCAGGTCGGAGCTCTAGAAAGAGGCCCGAGTTCCCGACTTGGAATTCAGAGCTTGATGACCGTTCAAAATGTATTTTCCCAGTCAGAGCTAGTTTTTTCCGAGTTTCCAGTTGTCTTGAACTCACTGAAGTCTGAGATTTCCCAGTTCCGAGATTCCAGTTGTTTTGAACGCAGCAGAAGTCATGCTGGATTGGCAGCATGGCCAATGTTGAATGTTTATCCTTTTAAGCTTGGAAAAGAGACCCTTAAACCTAGACTTGGCCCACACACCCACTCCACTGAATAGCAGGCTAGTGATTGCTTTGCAATGCTTGCAGTTATATACTGATTCCTTCCAAACCACTCATTGTTGAATTTGCAATTTGAAACTTGTTGTGTAATGTTCATGTCCAATGGCCAATGAGCACCGACACGTTTTATCTATAATTTATTTTCATAATTTCTCTTCATACGACAATGATTGAAAATAATTTGCCAGTAGATAGTCGAATTTATTCATGATGATGACTGCTAACTTGCTAGCTAAGATTTTGAAAGTATGATGTTGACATCAAAGCTACGGTAGATGCTAAGCTACAGGACTGTTTCGCTAGCACAGACTGGAATATGTTCCAGGATTCTTCCGATGGCATTGAGGAGTACACCACATCAGTCACTGGCTTCATCAATAAGTGCATCGATGACGTCATCCCCACAGTGACCGTACGTACATACTCCAACCAGAAGCCATGGATTACAGGCAACATCCGCACTGAGCTAAAGGGTAGAGTTGCCGCTTTCAAGGAGCGGGACACTAACCCGGACGCTTATAAGAAATCCCGCTATGCCCTCCGACGAACCATCAAACAGGCAAAGAGTCAATACAGGACTAAGATTCAATCGTACTACACCGGCTCCGACGCTCGTCGGATGTGGCAGGGCTTGCAAACTATTACAGACTACAAAGGGAAGCACAGCCGCGAGCTGCCCAGTGACACAAGCCTACCAGACGAGCTAAATCACTTCTATGCTCGTTTCGAGGCAAGCAACACTGAAGCATGCATGAGAACATCAGCTGTTCCAGATGACTATGTGATCACTCTCTCCATAGCCGATGTGAGTAAGACTTTTAAGCAGGTCAACATTCACGGATTACCAGAACGCGTACTCTGAGTATGCGCTGACCGACTGGCAAGTGTCTTCACTGACATTTTCAACATGTCCCTGACTGAGTCTGTAATGCCAACATGTTTCAAGCAGACCACCATAGTCCCTGTGCCCAAGAACACTAAGATAACCTGCCTAAATGACCACCCACCCGTAGCACTCACGTCTGTAGCCATGAAGTGCTTTGAAAGGCTGGTCATGGTTCACAACACCATTATCCCAGAAACCCTAGACCCACTCCAATTTGCATACCGCCCCAACAGATCCACAGATGATGCAATCTCTATTGCACTCCACATTCCTTGACTACAGCTCAGCGTTCAACACCATAGTGCCCTCAAAGCTTAATGATTTTTTAAGGCTCTGCCCCACCTGCCCTGAATGACGGGTCACCACTGGTATGGAACTTCCTGGGATTTTTTTATTTCAGCTCATGAAACATGGGACCAACACTTTTCATGTTGCGTTCATACTTTTGTTCAGTGTATATCGCTGAGCCTCTCTAGCCTCTCTCTGCACCTGGCATCCACCAAATGCTGCACCTGGCATCCCCCCCCTCCCCCCTCCCCCCCCCCCCCTCTTCAATTTCCAGAATCTTCTCTTGCTGAGCCTGACTACCATAAAATATTAGCAATCTACCTTTTCCAATGAACCGGGCTAGTTTGATTTCACCTATCTCTTTCTCTACGCCATTGGTTAGTCAGATAGGGTGTAAATTCTCTCAAGTTCTCTCACGTCACCCCGCTCCTCCGCACACTCCACTGGCTTCCAGTTGAAGCTTGCATCTGCTACAAGACCATGGTGCTTGCCTACGGAGCTGTAAGGGGAACGGCACCTCCTTACCTTCAGGGTCTGATCAGTCCCTACACCCAAACGAGGGCATTGCGTTCTTCCACCTCTGGCCTGCTGGTCCCCCTACCTCTGTGGAAGCACAGTTCCCGCTCAGCCCAGTCAAAACTGTTCGCTGCTCTGGCACCCCAATGGTGGAACAAGCTCCCTCACGACGCCAGGACAGCGGAGTCACTGACCACCTTCTGGAGATACTTGAAACCCTACCTCTTTACGGAATACCTGGGATAGTATAAAAGTAATCCTTCTACACACCCCCCCCCCCCAAAAAAAAAAATATAAAAAGGAATAAAATAAATAAATACTAAAATTATTTATAAAAACTTTTAAATATAAAAATTAAAAATGACAAATAATAAATAAAAAAATATATAAAACAAATGAAAATTATAAATATACTCTAAAAAAATTTAAAAATTTTAAAAAATTTGAAAATATTTAAAAAAAAAATTGTAAAGTGGTTGTCCCACTGGCTATCAAGTAAGTCGCTCTGGATAAATGACCTAAATGTAAATGTACATGTAATTGAGGCCCTATGGTCCCATCAAACACTATCACCACTTTCCACTCCAACACATCATTACTCTTCCTTCCTACCTTGGCCCTCTTTATGCTTTCTTTACTAGACACGCCACTGCTTTCACTATCATGATCTCTCTTCTTCCTCTGTACACTATTTCCACGGCAGACCATTCTGGTCCAGGACCCTCATCCTCCCGCTCCATGTCATCAGAACTGACACCCATATTGTTCGCATTCCAGCACAGCTGTTGCTTCTCCAACGTTTTCTCCATTTCGTCCACACTACTCGCTGCCATTTCCATCCCGAGCGCGTTGTCAAGCCCTCTCTCAAACTCAAACACTGGCCAGCCTTTGTCCAGCTTTCTTCGTAAATAAAAATATGCACTTAAAATAAAAGGCCACGGAAGGCGAGCATCAATGGGTATGACTTGATATCAAGAAACGCCCCTATCAGAAAACGCCCCAAATTGCGGTCTGCAATTACACCCTTCGCGGTAGTCCGCCATATTGTCTCTGAGACAGCAGAAATCAAACGCAAGTACACCGGCGAGAGGAAAGAAAGGGACCCTGCCTTCACTTGGATCCCAAGAAAGGATTTGGGTCGCATATTTGATAAAATAGGTAGCTATACAATGGAAGTTTGGCCTATGGTTTAAAATATTTTATGAAACAAGCAGTCAGTTAGCAATATTAACCGATTTAGCTAGCAAGCCAGCAGTGGGACCCGGTGACTAGCTAGCTACGACGCATGTAAGTTGGGGCGAGAGGGTGATGGTGGGGTAGGGAGACTACCGGTACCTAGTTAACTGTATCTATCTAGTTGGATAAGACGACTATCCAATGTAGTTAGCTACAGATGCCAAACTGCGGGAACCAGCCACACGAGTTAGTTAGCTAGCTAACTACCAGCTGACACGTTGATTTCGCAAACGTTTGCCAATTAACGTTAGCGAACTTTCGTAGAGCTACTTGAAATCTGGGGCACTGGGCTAACTAACTTTTGTTATTCCTCAATATAGCTAGACACATGTTTCTTATCAAACATGACATTAGTTAACTATATCATAGGCAGAGGGCAGCAACACCACTTTTCCCTAAAAGATTGCATCCATTGCAGAAGGAGATTATTAATAGCCACATATTCAAATAAAACTAGCTAGCCTAACTTTATAATATTATGATGTGAAACTCGCCTGTGGCATGTTGCAACGGAAACCGTTTACTCTATGAACCAAACGGAACCAAACGGGAAGGGACCTACAATAATTTGTCCAATAGAAACTCAAGTTTTCGTTGCAAAACGTTTTCCGTTTGGATTAAACAGTTTCCATTGCAAAACGTTTTGCAACAGAAGCCTCGAAATGAATACACCCCATTAATATCGCGCCATCCCTGAAATCTAAAGGTAACTTGTTAATCACAGAGTGGTTGTTGGTTCGCTCCGCATCACTCAGTGAGCGACAGTTGACTTAGATCTCAGGGAAGGTGTGATGTACTCCAGGCGAGTTTCACATCCACTACAAAATACACTCTGTTGTAATGACATGTTAACAGCTTGAAGTAACTGCAGCTAGCTGACAATCCTTGTCCTACTTAGCTGGCAAGTTGAAACAGTATGGACACTAGTCGGTGAGTCTTGTGCAATTAATGTTGCAGATATTACATTCTTATATTCTTACTTTTCCCAGAAGATAATACTTCAGTTCTTCAAGCCTAGTCTAATCTGAGGTGTAAGAACTTGGTGTAGGCCTATAAATAAATAAAAATATGTACCAGGCACATATCTCAAAGCTAGGTAAAATGAGCCTCTGGGTAAAACTGCATTCCCCCAGTTCACTATTACGACCGGGTAAACCACAAATGCATGGGCTGCTTTGTTAAATTGGCTCCATTGAGGATATCTATGATAGGCACCACAGTTATGACCGTTTGTCCATTGCTGGCAAAGATAAGCTTAGGCTTTACTATATTGCAGATGGAATTGGTCTATTGGCAAGAAATATGGATGGATATCTTAATTTAGCAATAGAAGCCTGTTTGAGTATTATGAACCTTTTGCTGAACAAATGGGATTTTCTCAGTTAAAAATAGAATAAAAAGCCAAATGCTATATTATTTTCCCACCTTTTTTGACAATTTCTTTAAAAAGAAGTTGCGGCGTTAATGATGAATTCCATCAAACATATTCATGATCATGGAAGTAAGAGATGCAGGGTTTTTTCAGGATAAAAATGGGGTTTAGGTGGTGGGTGTGGCCAATGGTGCTGTTGGCAACCAAACATTTTTGAGGCTCTCTTGTTGGCCGCAGGTACAACATTTTGCAGTTTTAAAGCACATTTCCTGCAATTCTACACATTTCGCCATGACTTCTGCACTCTGAATGACTCAAACATTATAACAAAATCATGCCATGACAAAAATACTTCTGCATGCATCATTCTTGGAATTTAAAATTCTCTCTGACTGTATAGCTTTTATTTTGTTGATTGTTAGTTCTCAAAGATCTTATAAAAAAAATATATAGGTCCATTATCTTTTCTACATATTTTTTTAATTAACTGTTTGGACATAGATGGCCCGCCGAAGACTTTACTATGCAGAAAAAACCCTGGAATGGATTTAGCGTTTTAAATTAAGTCAATAGTCATATAGCTTATCCCCGCCAGCCTTAGTAATTTAACATTGTGTCAATACTTTTGGGGCGGTGCAGTGACCCATTTTAAAACAACCTACTGGTAGTCAGGCCTGGAATTTTGCATGCAACAATCCATAGCCTTCTAGCTTCTTCACTTTTTTTAGTCTTGTCAACAAATGCAGTGTTGTAAATGTAACTGCATCAAATAGATTTTACACTCACCTGTCAACTTTGTGATTGTCTGCGGGAAGTTTTTTTTTCTTCCACATATCAATGATGCTTATTTGATCTGGCCTAGGTCTCAAATAATAATAATATATGCCATTTAGCAGACGCTTTTATCCAAAGCGACTTACGTTCATGCGTGCATGCATTTTATGTATGGGTGGTCCTGGTAATCGAACACACTATCCTGGCGTTGCAAGTGCCATGCGCTACCAACTGAGCTATAGAGGTCCACGAATATAACTGACACTTTCTTTTCTTCCCCCTGTTGTCTCAGCTGTCCAGAGGTGCCCCTGGTGGCTCCCCTTGCTTACAGCCAAAGCCCCCCCCCCTTACCCCCTGCCCTGTCAAGAAGAGGCACCCCTCCCCTCCCCCCACCTTCCCTCCTCTCCCTCTTCCCTCCTCGTCCTTCTCTGCAGTAAGTGCCCTCCCCTCCCCCCTCCTCTGCCAAGCTGTCGGACATGCCAGGACCCGTGCCGAGTCGGGCCCGCGTGTACACAGATGTCAACACACACCGGCCCAGGGAGTACTGGGACTACGAGTCCCATGTGGTGGAATGGGGGTACGTACCAGCAACACACACACACGCACCCAGTCTTTAAAGTCACAGCAACGTTGGTGCTTGCTAAACTATTATGAGGAGACTGAAATTACTATTTCTCTTCATTCCATTGTCTTGACGTGACTTGTATTAATATGCCGACTGTTATTTATCGAATCAACTATGTTTAATTGTCACTCGATTTAAATTAATCATGTAACAAATAACTCATTAGGAATTTGGGGCACCTCGGAAAAAGTTGTTTAACAAGTTACCATCTCCCAAATTAAACTCTTAGAATATATATATCTAATATATCGATAACAGTCACTTATCAAATAATTACCTCTTATCGGTATCATTCTGAACGTCGCATAATCCTTGAACCTGCAAGAACCCTATCCTTATTGATGAATCAGCAATACACAAATTGCCTTTATTTATTCACTAACGAACTAAATAATAACACAGAATACAAACACACACACACAGGTTATTGATTACTAACGTAATACAATGAGAACAGGTCCCTAGTGGACTGGACGAACAATAGCATGAATGCTTGGGTAGAAGGAGGGTCAGAATGGAAGGGAGAGACAGAGATTCAAACTATTGTTGTTACTTTGGAGACTACGCTCACAGTAATCATAATACTTATGCACCCTAATAACCGCTCATTCGGATTAGAAATGCAACATGTATTTACTTGTAGCTGTCTTCGATAGTTGAGTTGATGATGTAGGACTCTGGTTTGCTCACCAGAGATCCCAATGTCCTTGGTAGAGTTTCTGGTCGTAGTGGTGGTTAGAATGGATACTTCAGCGTACCCTGTAGTTTGTAGAGTTGATCTGTTAGATAAATACATCAGATGTACCAACGGTTGTCTGAGAGGGATTGTCCTTCGCAACTCGTGTCTAGTAAAAGTTCTCTAGACGACTATACATGCCAGCTGCAAACTGGTAATGCAAAGGTCTAGTGTGTTGTCTTCTTCTTCACCTCGTGTAAAGGTTGAGAGTTTCAGAGTTTCACCATTTTACCATATTCAGCTCGCGCTGCATGTCGGCTGGTCTGTAGAGTATCAACCATATTAAGCCGTGGGGCTTCCTGTTCTTGTTCTAACCATTTTAAGCCGTGTAGCTGCAGCTTCACGCTTCCTGGTCTTGTAGAAATTCAACCATTTGCAACATCCATTGCAAAGGTGAATTTCGATACTTGAGTAGAAAAGGCGTCTGAGCGTGGCCACTGACTGAGAACAAATCAATATGGAAACAATCATCTCATCTAGAATGCTAAAATCACATTATCTTCACAAAAGTATTATTATACACTGCTCAAAAAAAATAAAGGGAACACTAAAATAACACATCCTAGATCTGAATGAATGAAATAATCTTATTAAATACTTTTTTCTTTACATAGTTGAATGTGCTGACAACAAAATCACACAAATTATCAATGGAAATCAAATTTATCAACCCATGGAGGTCTGGATTTGGAGTCACCCTCAAAATTAAAGTGGAAAACCACACTATAGGCTGATCCAACTTTGATGTAATGTCCTTAAAACAAGTCAAAATGAGGCTCAGTAGTGTGTGTGGCCTCCACGTGCCTGTATGACCTCCCTACAATGCCTGGGCATGCTCCTGATGAGGTGGCAGATGGTCTCCTGAGGGATCTCCTCCCAGACCTGGACTAAAGCATCCGCTAACTCCTGGACAGTCTGTGGTGCAACGTGGCGTTGGTGGATGGAGCGAGACATGATGTCCCAGATGTGCTCAATTGGATTCAGGTCTGGGGAACGGGCGGGCCAGTCCATAGCATCAATGCCTTCCTCTTGCAGGAACTGCTGACACACTCCAGCCACATGAGGTCTAGCATTGTCTTGCATTAGGAGGAACCCAGGGCCAACCGCACCAGCATATGGTCTCACAAGGGGTCTGAGGATCTCATCTCGGTACCTAATGGCAGTCAGGCTACCTCTGGCGAGCACATGGAGGGCTGTGCGGCCCCCGCAAAGAAATGCCACCCCACACCATGACTGACCCACCGCCAAACCGGTCATGCTGGAGGATGTTGCAGGCAGCAGAACGTTCTCCACGGCGTCTCCAGACTCTGTCAAATCTGTCACATGTGCTCAGTGTGAACCTGCTTTCATCTGTGAAGAGCACAGGGCGCCAGTGGCGAATTTGCCAATCTTGGTGTTCTCTGGCAAATGCCAAACGTCCTGCACGGTGTTGGGCTGTAAGCACAACCCCCACCTGTGGACGTCGGGCCCTCATACCACCCTCATGGAGTCTGTTTCTGACCGTTTGAGCAGACACATGCACATTTGTGGCCTGCTGGAGGTCATTTTGCAGGGCTCTGACAGTGCTCCTCCTGCTCCTCCTTGCACAAAGGTGGAGGTAGCAGTCCTGCTGCTGAGTTGTTGCCCTCCTACGGCCTCCTCCACGTCTCCTGATGTACTGGCCTGTCTCCTGGTAGCGCCTCCATGCTCTGGACACTACGCAGACAGACACAGCAAACATTCTTGCCACAGCTCGCATTGATGTGCCATCCTGGATGAGCTGCACTACCTGAGCCACTTGTGTGGGTTGTAGACTCCGTCTCATGCTACCACTAGAGTGAAAGCACCGCCAGCATTCAAAAGTGACCAAAACATCAGCCAGGAAGCATAGGAACTGAGAAGTGGTCTGTGGTCACCACTTGCAGAACCACTTCTTATTGAGGGTGTCTTGCTAATTGCCTATAATTTCCACCTGTTGTCTATTCCATTTGCACAACAGCATGTGACATTTATTGTCAATCAGTGTTGCTTCCTAAGTGGACAGTTTGATTTCACAGAAGTGTGATTGACTTGGAGTTACATTGTGTTGTTTAAGTGTTCCCTTAATTTTTTTGAGCAGTTTACTTAATCATTCATTTTATACAACAATTAGATGCAAACCTCATAACTGGGAAGTGTACACCCCAATAGATACAGTTATGTTGTTCCACCATCTTTAATGACATCACAACATAGTAACGAATTTGACATGATTGTTCTTTCAGTCCCCTCCGACCATTTCCCACATTATTTGAAGTAGGAATATTGTTTCATTATCCACTTTTGGATGTTGGAGTCTTGGCGGGAAGACTCCTAATACTGCAAGGCACGGAAAAGGTAGTTTCTGCGAGGAATTTACGACCCGTCATAAAACTGGCCCCCAGGAAAGGGGGTGTTCAAACCTTTGCCTAGCCGGCATCTTTGATCCTCAACCCATAAGGGAAAGTCATGACACCATGTTAAATCTCAAGGCTAGATCAAGGTCTGCTCCCTTTGTGTTATTTGCAGTTTAATTTCAAATTCCTTGAATGGTGTAATTGACAAACAATTCTTCCCGCAGAAATCAAGATGACTTCCAGTTGGTGCGGAAGCTGGGACGCGGGAAGTACAGTGAAGTGTTTGAAGCAGTCAACATCACCAACAACGAGAAGGTTGTGGTGAAAATACTCAAGGTAACGATGAGAAATCAATATAGTTCAGATCATAGATTAATAGATTGCCATTCGATACAGACTCGCGTTGGATTCATATTGAAGTAAAACTGCCCTGACAATCAATACAATTGGTCTTTAATTGTGTCTATAGCCCGTAAAAAAGAAGAAAATCAAGCGTGAAATTAAGATCCTGGAGAACCTCCGCGGAGGCCCTAACATCATCTCCCTCATAGACATCGTCAAAGACCCAGTGGTGAGTAGGAATGGCGGGAAAGATGTGAAAACAGTATTGTTCTTTTAGAGGACATGACTTTGATGCAACAACCCCTTCTCTTCTTTCAGTCTCGGACACCCGCCTTGGTCTTTGAACATGTCAACAACACTGACTTCAAGGTAAGCCAGAGCATCCGTTTTTTTACCCCTGAGTCTTATGCACATCGCAGCAAAACATTTTGCAACAGAAAATAAAATAGTTTCTTATTGGACAAGTTCAGGGGTGTATTCACTAGGAACCAAACAGAACCAAACGAAAAGGGGCGGGACCTACCTGAATTTGTCCAATAGAAACTCTAATTTTCAACTGTTTGGACTAATGATTACACCCCAGGTAGTCCCTCTCCGTTTCAGTCTGTTTTCTTCCGTTTGGTGGCTAATAAATACGACCCTGATTCTTGACCGTGTACAACATCTCTATTCTGAAACAAAGCCCTATGAAACCTTCTTTCTTGGCATGCATACTGTTTCCCCGTACTCCTGTTTGTGTGTGTCTGTGTGTGTTGAGGGACAAAAAGGTGCAGTGCAATGTCTTCGGTGTCAGGATGTTTTTTGTCTTCTGGTTCTATCCTCAGTCGCTGGTACACGATGATCAAGTTTGGTGTTGAATTACTTAATAGTAGACCTAAGTGTTACCAGTCAGATGCCCAAGTTGATAGCTTGTGATTTGAATAATATGTTAATTATTTGTATTGGATAATGGGTTCCGGTTGCGAAGACGGATACGCATGTACTGTGCAGGGATGAGTTAAATCACTGTATTGATTCACTGCATCTGTTTTTACTTGCAGCAATTGTACCAGACCCTAACAGACTATGACATCCGGTTCTACATGTTTGAGATCCTCAAGGTGAGTCTCGTATTTTTGTAATTTGGGTGAACTATCCCATTAATTTGTGCTAGAAGCCCAGAGACTTTGCCAGACATGAGTCAGCATTTCCCACTCTCAAAACAAGAACATTCAGGTGCTTAGAGTATATAGGCCCCTTGTTTGTCTTTGTCCGACAGTTACATACCAGCCCTCTATTTTCCCATCATGTTTGTGCGCCCAGACGGGTACACAACGTCTGTTTTGTTATTTCTGCCTTTATTTAATTACTGTGTTGAGTAAATCCCCAGCCTCCTCGTTGCTAACCGGCGGCCATTTTGGCTCTGTGCACAGGCCCTGGACTACTGCCACAGCATGGGAATCATGCACAGGGACGTGAAACCCCACAACGTGATGATTGATCACGAACACCGCAAGGTGAGATTTTACGACCAATGCAGCGGAGGCACAGTTATTCCCCCTATCTGATTCTCCCTAGTCAAGACCTTTGTCATCCATTGAATGTGACTACAATATGTAGGTTAGTTTATATAGAAATTGGAGCTCTAAGAAATGAGATATTGTACCACGACAATCCTCAAAACAATACCCCAAAGTCCAAGTAGTCCCTCCCAGTTTCACTCTGTTTGGTGCCCAAATAAGCGCAACCCTGTTATATTTCTCTCAATATTGACTTGCCTCTGTTTGTGTATTCTTCCAGCTGCGCCTTATTGACTGGGGTCTGGCTGAGTTCTACCACCCAGGACAGGAGTACAATGTCCGAGTGGCTTCTCGCTACTTCAAAGGACCCGAGCTTCTGGTTGACTATCAGGTATGTTGTCCTGCTACTGTTATGAATTGTGTGACGTGCTCAGTTTATATTCTTTGCTGTTGTGTAGATCCCATATATATATATATATAGATAATTACAGATACCCTTTTCACAATACTGAGCTGTGCTGGGCTGTTTACGCATCCACCATAGTTACTGGAACCGTGCTGGACAGGGAAATGTGAAAACCAAATATCTTGACCTTTTTTTCTAACTTATTGATTTCACTATCTTTGTCCAGATGTATGACTACAGTCTGGACATGTGGAGCTTGGGCTGCATGTTGGCCAGCATGATCTTCAGGAAGGAGCCTTTCTTCCACGGCCACGACAACTACGACCAGGTAAACACACACTCCAATACTTTGTCCACCATGTCTCAAAGGACATACTCATTATCAGTGAAGAAAATAACCTTGGGCCTGTTCAGGAGGGTGCAAGGTTACAGAACCTACAGTTAGAAATAGACTGTGTAGAACAGATATGATTCTGTCGGGTCCATTTCTATCTGCAATGGTCAGAGCGTTTCACGTCACTGAATACACCCCAGGTGAGATGAATGACTAGATGTTTTTTCTCACTTTGTAGTTGGTGAGAATAGCCAAGGTGTTGGGAACGGAAGACCTGTATGACTACATCGACAAGTACAACATTGAGCTGGAGCCTCGGTTCAATGACATTCTGGGAAGGTGCGTTGTCTGTCTTCACTAGTGTGCGTTATTGTACACTTGGTTTATAAACTTATACTCCTTTCACATAGGATTTACGATATGTTGCCTGTAAAAAAAAATAAAAAAATGCAATGTTTATGACCCCCCTTTCAAACAGGCCCATGTTTACCACATTCTTGCCTGCATACGCCTTTTATACCTCCTGTGCGCATGCCGGTGACGAGTGGTAGATGAGGGTGGGCGTCTATTTTATTAACTCCAATGAAAATACACCATCACAAAGAAATCCATTATTCATTAGTTAAGACAAATAAAATGTGTTTTTAAAAGAATACAATAGTATATTTTGAGTTTCATTTTGTTACTGGTCTGTGCAGCCTATAGGCTACATAGCTGTGCCTTGCAAATTAAATCAATAGTTTATTTTGTTCATTAAAACAGATAATACACACACATTCCCCTGTCCTGATCAGTCAACACACATATATTTTATAGTAAGAATATAATGTAATATAACAATAAAATAGAAATTAAAAAAAATCACACAACTTGAGTGTCACAGGATCGTGTGGAACCGCGGTCATATACAGTGCCTTGCAAAAGTATTCATCCCCCTTGACGTTTTTCCTATTTTGTTGCGTTACAACCTGTCAATTAAATCGATTTTTATTTGGATTTTATGTAATGGACATTCACAAAATAGTCCAAATTGGTGAAGTGAAATGAAAAAAATAACTTGTTTCTAAAAATTCTATAAAATAAATAACGGAAAAGTGGTGCGTGCATATGTATTCACCCGCTTTGCTTTGAAGCCCCTAAATCAGATCTGGTGCAACCAATTACCTTCAGAAGTCACATAATTAGTTAAATAAAGTCCACCTGTGTGCAATCTAAGTGTCAAATGATCTGTCACATGATCTCAGGATATAAACACCTGTTCTGAAAGGCCCCAGAGTCTGCAACACCACTAAGCAAGGAGCACCACCAAGCAAGTGGCACCATGAAGACCAAGGAGCTCTCCAAACAGGTCAGGGAATAAGTTGTGGAGATCAGGGTTGGGTTATAAAAAAATATCAAACTTTGAACATCCCACCATTAAATCCATTGTTGAAAAATTGAAATAATATGGCACCACAACAAACCTGCCAAGAGAGGGCCACCCACCAAAACTCACGGCCCAGGCAAGGAGGGCATTAATCAGAGAGGCAACAAAGAGACCAAAGATAACCCTGAAGGAGCTGCAAAGCTCCACAGCGGAGATTGGGGTATCTGTCCATAGGACCACTTTAAGCCATACACTCCACAGAGCTGGGCTTTACAGAAGAGTGGCAGAAAAAAGCCATTGCTTACAGAAAAAAAATTGGCAAACACGTTTGGTGTTCGCCAAAAGGCATGTGGAAGACTCCTCAAACATATGGAAGAAGGTACTCTGGTCAGATGAGACTAAAATTGGTCTGGTGCAAACCCAACACCTCTCATCACCCTGAGAACACCATCCCCACAGTGAAGCATGGTGGTGGCAGCATCATGCTGTGGGGATGTTTTTAATCGGCAGGGACTGGGAAACTGGTCAGAATTGAAGGAATGATGGATGGCGCTAAATACAGGGAAATTCTTGAGGGAAACCTGTTTCAGTCTTCCAGAGATTTCAGACTGGGACGGAGGTTCACCTTCCAGCAGGACAATGACCCTAAGCATACTGCTAAAGCAACACTTGAGTGGTTTAAGGGGAAACATTTAAATGTCTTGGAATGGCCTAGTCAATGCCCAGACCTCAATCCAATTGAGAATCTGTGGTATGACTTAAAGATTGCTGTACACCAGCGGAACCCATCCAACTTGAAGGAGCTGGAGCAGTTTTGCCTTGAAGAATGGGCATAAATCCCAGTGGCTAGATGTGCCAAGCTTATAGAGACATACCCCAAGAGGCTTGCAGCTGTAATTGCTGCAAAAGGTGGCTCTACAAAGTATTGACTTTTGGGGGGTGAATAGTTATGCACACTCAGGTTCTGTTTTTTTTTTTTATTATTTCTTGTTTGTTTCACAAGAAAAAATGTTTTGGATCTTCAAAGTGGTAGGCATGTTGTTTAAATCAAATGATACAAACCCCCCCCAAAATCCATTTTAATTCTAGGTTGTAAGGCAACAAAATAGGAAAAATGCCAAGAGGGGTGAATACTTTCGCAAGCCACTGTAACAAAATAGTGATATTTTTAAACAAAGCCCATGCCGACACCTTTTTGAGAAATTGTATGTGGTTGAGAAACCTTAATCAGCTCTTTCTGATCATGTAACTAAAATCTAAATCTGACCTGAATGAACCTCTATAATTTGAAAGTCACTTTTGATCCACGTTTCATTTTGTCCTATCCTCACACTGCGTTGTTAGGGAGTGATAAAAAAATCTAGATTTTAATGTTCATATTTCACAACCTCTGCAGGCTTTTGGAGTTGCCTATACCCAATCAAGCAAAATAATAGGCCTACACTTGATTTAGGCTACATTATTGCATGCTAAATGTTTCTGATCTGTGATAGATGAGCTACCACCTCCATGTATTTATTTGCCCAGCCAGGGACCAATTAACCAAATATACAAACAGATTCTGTGAAACAAAATCACATTGCTTGATTATCAGGCAAGTCACAGGCTTTTGGTTGGGAGTAGGCTAAAAAGTGAGTGAAGAGAAAAATAATCCACTTGTTAAGCTACATAACTTGCTAGCAAAATGTTCTGATTAGTGCTAATACAGCCAACTAGACTACAGAGGATCATGAGCAGTACTCACCTCGACCTAGCTAACATTTCCCCAGCCTAATTGTAACCAAATATCCAAACAGAGATTCAGTGAAAACAAAAATCTGACATTGATTGATTTTTCCAGAGTCCCCACGCTTGTCTGTGGCACTGTCCCAATCAAAACAGTGCTGAAATGATCATATAGTTGACCACACGCAGGTATTGCTTAGAATGTATTATAACGATTGGATAACTTGGAGTTTCAGTAAGCAACAATTTGATACATGCCTGTCAGTGTAGTGTGCGCCAATGCTGCTTAAGCATTACTGCCATTTTTGTGTTTAACATTTTTCATAATGGCAAGAACAAGTTTGATGTCGGACTACAACAATAGAATGTTCATGATTTAATGCATGCCAAAGACGGTAAGATGAAAGGGGACTTTTCTTTTATACTGAGGGGTTGGTGAGACTTTTAAACACATTGCGCCCCCCCCCCCCAAAAAAATAAATAAATATGAAGTTGGCTGCATGCCAAAGGTTTTCGTCTTGGTTTGAAAGGGATGTTAGTTGTTCCTGCCAAAACCAACACCTGAATCTAGACACACTGCTGTGCATAGGGGTTTCTCTTTCTTTTTTGCACTGCTGCTAACCTGCTCTCCCCTTCCAGACACTCTCGTAAGCGGTGGGAGCGCTTCGTCCACAGTGAGAACCAGCACCTGGTCAGCCCCGAGGGCCTGGACTTCCTGGACAAGCTGCTGCGCTATGACCATCAGGCCCGGCTGACCGCCCGTGAGGCCATGGATCACCCTTACTACTGTAAGTGCGAGGAGGGATCCGGTTGCCAGTATATTTAGCCAAACTGCAAAGTCAAAATTGGCTATATCGTGAAAACATAAATGTAAGGCTAGGGGAGGGATCCGGTTAAGTATAGGGTTAATAAATGGTTAAGTATAGGGTTAATTTTTTACGTCAGACCTCGGACCCATATTGATGAGATTGGAAGGCACCTGTGGTTTATCGCAGGGGTGGGCAAACTACGGCCTATTTAAAAAATAAAAATAAAAATAAAAAAAAGATTTAGTTTTTGGGGTAGGGGGAATGATTATTTTGGTTTAGGCACACAAGCAAAACGTTTTACAACGGCAAACGAAAACAAGCGTTTCTTGTTGGAAACGTTCAGGTAGTGGCTCCTCGGTTTACTCTGCTTTCCTTAATTTTGTGCGTAATGAACACGACCCAGTTCACTGGTTATCAGCAGTTCCTTATGACCATCTCCTTGCAGTGACTAGGGACTCGAGACTAACGATTGTTCAGTGTTTAATTTGAGTTGTTCTTTTGTCCACAAAGATCCCATTGTGAAAGACCAGGGTCGCATGCCGGGGTCGGCTAACCTGCCCAGCGGAAATACAGCCACAAGCACAGCCAACATGATCACTGGTGAGCGCAAACACACACACCCTAATCATCCTAACCCCCCACCCATGTGGCTTCATCTGAACTCCCAGAGACTCCCATCACTCAATGTTAAGAAGGATGTTTTGTCTGCGGGAGGCAGAGTTTGGAAATTAAATCGAATCAAGCAGCCGACTTGGTCTGTGTTAAGATTGAATTAAGCATGTTCGGCTGCTGTATTTGTCCACGCTAATTGGACTATCTTCCATCAAGGATTACCACATTGTCATAATTGACATACTGTAATTCAATCCAATACATTTCATAAGAGCTAAACTCACCATATGCCAGTGCATCCGTTGTCATCTTTCCTATGTAGCTCATTGGTTATATCGTAGTTCACTTCATCATCAGAACTCCCTTGGAAGAGTGTTTTCTAAGTAACCCGCATGGTTATCTCTGAGATACAGTGGGGAAAAAAAGTATTTAGTCAGCCACCAATTGTGCAAGTTCTCCCACTTAAAAAGATGAGAGAGACCTGTAATTTTCATCATAGGTACACGTCAACTATGACAGACAAATTGAGATTTTCTTTCTCCAGAAAATCACATTGTAGGATTTTTTATGAATCTATTTGCAAATTATGGTGGAAAATAAGTATTTGGTCAATAACAAAAGTTTCTTAATACTTTGTTATATACCCTTTGTTGGCAATGACACAGGTCAAAGGTTTTCTGTAAGTCTTCACAAGGTTTTCACACACTGTTGCTGGTATTTTGGCCCATTCCTCCATGCAGATCTCCTCTAGAGCAGTGATGTTTTGGGGCTGTCGCTGGGCAACACGGACTTTCAACTCCCTCCAAAGATTTTCTATGGGGTTGAGATCTGGAGACTGGCTAGGCCACTCCAGGACCTTGAAATGCTTCTTACGAAGCCACTCCTTCATTGCCCGGGTGGTGTGTTTGGGATCATTGTCATGCTGAAAGACCCAGCCACGTTTCATCTTCAATGCCCTTGCTGATGGAAGGAGGTTTTCACTCAAAATCTCACGATACATGGCCCCATTCATTCTTTCCTTTACACGGATCAGTCGTCCTGGTCCCTTTGCAGAAAAACAGCCCCAAAGCATGATGTTTCCACCCCCATGCTTCACAGTAGGTATGGTGTTCTTTGGATGCAACTCAGCATTCTTTGTCCTCCAAACACGACGAGTTGAGTCTTTACAAAAAAGTTATATTTTGGTTTCATCTGACCATATGACATTCTCCCAATCCTCTTCTGGATCATCCAAATGCACTCAAGCAAACTTCAGACGGGCCTGGACATGTACTGGCTTAAGCAGGGGGACACGTCTGGCACAGCAGGATTTGAGTCCCTGGCGGCGTAGTGTGTTACTGATGGTAGGCTTTGTTACTTTGGTCCCAGCTCTCTGCAGGTCATTCACTAGGTCCCCCCGTGTGGTTCTGGGATTTTTGCCTACCGTTCTTGTGATCATTTTGACCCCACGGGGTGAGATCTTGCGTGGAGTACCAGATCGAGGGAGATTAACAGTGGTCTTGTATGTCTTCCATTTCCTAATAATTGCTCCCACAGTTGATTTCTTCAAACCAAGCTGCTTACCTATTGCAGATTCAGTCTTCCCACCCTGGTGCAGGTCTACAATTTTGTTTCTGGTGTCCTTTGACAGCTCTTTGGTCTTGGCCATAGTGGAGTTTGGAGTGTGACTGTTTGAGGTTGTGGACAGGTGTCTTTTATACTGATAACAAGTTCAAACAGGTGCCATTAATACAGGTAACGAGTGGAGGACAGAGGAGCCTCTTAAAGAAGAAGTTACAGGTCTGTGAGAGCCAGAAATCTTGCTTGTTTGTAGGTGACCAAATACTTATTTTCCACCATAATTTGCAAATAAATTCATTAAAAATCCTACAATTTGATTTTCTGGATTGTTTTTTTCTCAATTTGTCTGTCATAGTTGACGTGTACCTATGATGAAAAGTACAGGGCTCTCATCTTTTTAATTTGGAGAACTTGCACAATTGGTGGCTGACTAAATACTTTTTTCCCCCACTGTATATGGTGTACAGTGGTTAAGCTAAATTTCCCCTTTCTCTCTCAAGGTATCTCTGCCTTGCCAGCTGCTACTGCCCTGGGCAACCTCACCGGCTCGCCCGTCCTCTCTGCTGCCACCAACGCCCTGAGCACCCCTGTGCCCGCTGCCGCTAGTGCCCCCCAGTGATGGCAACCTATGGCTGCCACTCATGCAGGCACGCACCAACATCTCTTACTCACTTATTCACTCGGTCCGACTGCCCTTAGATCCAGGAATGCCAACCTCTGAAGGCTTTCTCGCCTGAACAATGTTTATTTGTTTCTCCTTTAATGAACTTGAGTTAACCTGACATGAAATGAATGTTCTGTGTAATTGACACATGCAGGTATTTATTTCATCTTGATGACTGGGGCTGTGTGTGGCTATGTCCACAGTCCGAGAATGAGTCACGAATCCAAGGGTGATGTGGGTTCCTCCCCCCAACACGTTTTTTTGTTGTACATTACTGACAAGTAGTTAGTGGAAGATAACAGGAAAGGCATGGTAGCATTCAGACCAAAAGGAGCAGTCTGCAGTTTACCAATGCAACCTTGTCAAACGAGCGCTGGCGAGCACACCTTAAACAATTCCCAGATTTAGTCCAGTCTGCTACTCTATACCACCATTATGAAAGACTTCCCCACAGTATTTGGAAGTGTTTGGTGCTGTTCTGTGCTCCAGTCGTGTGTTGAAAAACTGAAGCTTCCTCACTCAACGTATCCAAATGACACTTCAACACTTCAGCCTGAATAGTATGTCTTGCCTTTCTACCGTACTGGATACCTAGTTTTCTTTTTGATGTAAGGGTTCCCTGACAGTTTTCCTTTTTTGTACTGAAATGCTGTGGTATGCTGGATGGGTTTAATTTACAGTGGCAATGGTTTGAATGCAGTATTGTCATTCGATCCCTTCGAAAGCCAGGCAAAGCCATCCGTTTGGTTATTTTGAAAAGTTTATCTCAAACTTGCTGCTGTCCAGTTCCTTGAATTAATTAAAGTCGTAAAAAACTGTTTCCTCAATCGCTAGAAAAAGAGGAGATTGACCAAACCTTTTTTGTTTTCTCTGGGAGAGTTAGAGTTATATGTGGAGAAAATATGGACGGTGTTAGGTGTAAGATCACAACTGAATATGAAGGCACCGGAGTCCTGGTTAAGTTGGCTTGAAATGTATTTGTATCCATCTGCTGTTAGTACCTGAGAAAAGTGGTTTTCTTTTTGTATTTAGTTTGTTTCGGGGCTAGGTTTCTTGGATCGATCACCATGTATTGAACTTGAAGGGGTTGAATTTTCCCTGCGTTTTAGTGCCAGAAATGGGAATCCTGTGTTAGTATAGACTCTGCTGTACATATGCATACTTTTTTCATTGGAGATCTCAACATATGAAAAATACATGCATACATCGACATAATAAAGTTGAGTCCTTACATCACTGTATATATTTTTATGTCCTTATGTAGAAGACTAGTATTTGAAAATATTTGTGTAAATAAACACGTGTTTTATTTATCAAGTAAATCTGATTTGTATTGATTTGTTCACACAATGTCTCCTGATTGTAAGGTTTTACAAACATTACTTTCCTTATAGTATCTTTTGAGAGGTCACTTACATGTTTTGCTATGTTTTGAAATGAATTGTGACAGTGGTGATACATGTTTAATTAGACTACTGTTTTAGAGCTTCATAATCTGGCAGAGTGCCGTTTGATGAATTCTAGTGAACGTGAAAGACTAATGACTTTGAATGACTAATTAGATTAGATCACCAATTGCATCATAAAGGGGCAGTTAAGGAGCCCCAAGCGGCCATGGAGCCGAGGTTACAGATTTATTTGACCATTTCAAACAATACAACCACACGTGGATAATGCATTTTTTGCTTTGTCTTGGCCAGGTCGCAGTTGTAAATGAGAACCTGTTCTCAACTGGCTTACCTGGTTAAATAAAGGTGAAATAAAATAAAATAAATAAATAAAAAAATTTAAAATCTTTGAGGATGACACAAGTTTGAAAACATATTTCCATTGTGGTCCTAAATGGTTAAAAATTTAACAAACATAAACATGGTAGGCTAGGCTACACAGTAGACCAAGCTGACTAGGCATACTTGGGTTATACGTATTACACAGAACAAAACAGGATAGGATGACATTGTCATAGGTTGGAGCAAGACTCCCTCAGTAGATCCGCGATCTCAGGCTCCTAAACTGATGATGATGACCCCCGTGTATGTTGACTTGATGGAAATGGAAAACTGCTGTTTTTCTTGCAGTCTATTGAAAGGTAATAGAAAGGCAGAGTGTTTTATTGCAATTTTCATTTGCGAAAACAAGTGACAGAATTGTCCACAAGCATCCGAACAATAAGTTTTAAATACCAGTGCAATAAAAGCATTGTTCAGTCATGTCATAAGCTCTGCTATGGTAACTGGAGGATTACTATGCTAAACTTTTCAATACCGACATTAGCATCAGTCTGTTGTTTCAATCAGATTGCAAGAGTGTAAAAAATTACCCCATCCCTTCTAAATATACTTAGAATACTAGATACATTAATAGAAAGTTACTCAAGTAAAAGTCTCCCAGTAAAATACTACTTGAGTAAAAGTCTAAAAGTATTTGGTTCTAAATATACTTAAGTGTCAAAAGTAAATGTAATTACTAAAATATACTTAAGTATCAAAAGTAAAAGTATAAATCATTTCAAATTCCTTCTATTCTATCCTATTCTATCCCATATTCTATTCTATCCCATAGGATGGCGCACAATTGGCCCAGCGTCATCCGGGTTTGGCCGGTGTAGGCCGTCATTGTAAATAAGAATTTGTTCTTAACTGACTTGCCTAGTTAAATAAAGGTAAAATAACAAATGTCTTGTTTTTAAAATGTATGGCTAGCCAGGGGCACACTCCAACACTCAGACATAATTTACAAAAGATGCATTTGTGTTTAGTGAGTCCACCAGATCAGAGGCAGAAGGGATGATCATGTGTTGTCTTGATAAGTGTGTGAATTGGACCATTTTCCTGTCCTGCTAAGCATTGAAAATGTAACGAGTACTTTTGGGTGTCAGGTAAAATGTATGGAGTAAAAAGTACATTATTTTCTTTAGGAATGTAGTGAAGTAAAAGTTGTCAAAAATATAAATAGTAAAGTAAAGTACAGATACCCCAAAAAAATACTTAAGTAGTCCTTTAAAGTATTGTACACCACTGCTTAGAATATAACACTTGGATAGATTTACTCAACATTGGGTTGCTGAGCTAACAATGTGCACTCTTTGATACCCGGGGGAGTCGATTCTCCTGCTAAGGATGTTGCAGCATTCTTCACTGTTGTGTACCCTACAAAAGAAGAAGCAGATAAGTTCCTAGATCTAACTGCATTTCAGATCACGTTGAAAATAACATTTCTATTTGTACTGCATAATAATAGACTGGAGTTTAAGATGTACCTTTTCAAACAGAGCTCCCTGTCTATTTGCTCCAGTGATTTCCCTTTGGTCTCTGGTAACATGAAGTAGAAGAACACCACCGCTCCCACTCCAATCAGCCCATACGAAAGGAATGTTCCAGACAAACCAATCACATCTGGTGACGAAACATAATCAACTTAATTGCCAGGTAGATTATTTGTATCTAAAGATACTGCACTACATTCTAGGTTGAGTGCCATTGAAGGAGTATAGTTCAATCTTTGAAGACTAAACCAGTTCCTGTCTGATACATCTTCCCATGCTCGTACTACCAACACATACAGTGCATTTGGGAAGTATTCAGACCCCTTGACTTTTTCCACATTTTGTTACGTTACAGCCTTATTCTAAAATGGATTAAATTGTTTTGTTTTTTTCTCATCAATCTACACACAATACCTCATAATGACAAAGCAAAAACTGTTTTTTAGAAAGTTGCAAATGTATTCAAAAGAAAAAAACGGAAATATCACACTTACATAAGTATTCAGACCCTTTACTCAGTACTTTGTTGAAGCACCTTTGGCAGCGATTACAGCCTCGAGCCTTCTTAGGTATGATGCTACAAGCTTGGCACACCTGTATTTGGGGAGTTTCTCCCATTCTTCTCTGCAGATCCTATCAAGCTCTGTCAGGTTGGATGGGGAGCGTTGCTGCACAGCTATTTTCAGGTCTCTCCAGAGATGTTCGATCGGGTTCACGTCTGGGCTCTGGCTGGGCCACTCAAGGACATTCAGAGACTTGTCCCGAAGCCACTCTTGTGTTGTCTTGGCTGTGTGCTTAGGGTCGTTGTCCTGTTGGAAGGTGAACCTTCGCCCCAGTTTGAGGTCTTGAGCGCTCTGGAGCAGGTTTTCATCAAGGATCTCTCTGTACTTTGCTTCGTTCATCTTTCCCTCGATCCTGACTAGTCTCCCAGTCCCTGCCGCTGAAAAACATCCCCACAGCATTATGCTGCCACCACCATGCTTCACCGTAGGGATGGTGCCAGGTTTCCTCCAGATGTGACACTTGGCATTCAGGCCAAAGAGTTCAATTTTGGTTTCATCAGACCAGAGAATCTTGTTACTCATGGTCTGAGAGTCCGTTAGGTGCCTTTTGGCAAACTCCAAGCGGGCTGTCATGTGCCTTTTACTGAGGAGTGGCTTCTGTCTGGCCACTCTACCATAAAGTCCTGATTGGTGGGGTGCTGCAGAGATGGTTGTCCTTCGGGTAGGTTCTCCCATCTCCACAGAGGAACTCCTCCGCTTTCTCAGTTTGGCCGGGCGACCAGCTCTAGGAAGAGTCTTGGTGATTCCAAACTTCTTCCATTTAAGAATGATAGAGGCCACTGTCTTCTTGGGAACCTTCAATGCCGCAGAAGTTTTTTGGTACCCTTCCCCAGATCTGTGCTCGACACAATCCTGTCTCGGAGCTCTATGGACAATTCCTTCGACCTCATGGCTTGGTTTTTGCTCTGACATGCACTGTCAAATCAAATTATTTCAAATCAAATTGTATTTGTCACATGCGCCGAATACAACAGGTGTAGACCTTACAGTGAAATGCTTACAGCGGGACCTTATATAGACAGGTGAGTGCCTTTCCAAATCATGTCCAATCAATTGAATTTACCACAGGTGGACTCCAATCAAATTGTAGAAACATCTCAAGAATGATCAATGGAAACAGGATGCACCTGAGCTCAATTTCAAGTCTCATAGCAAAGGGTCTGAATACTTATGTAAATAAATGTGCAACAATTTCTATAAACCTGTTTTCGCTTTGCCATTATGGGGTATTGTGTGTAGATTGATGAGGAAACATTTTTATTTAATCAATTTTAGAATAAGGCTGTAACAAAAAGTCAAGGGGTCTGAATACTTTCAGAATGCACTGTAACAAACCAGACTTGATTGAATGTGAATTCATAGAGGTAGATGCTTACTGATGACATTCAAGAAGGAGAATGTGACAATTAAGTTGGCAGCCCAGTTGAAGCAGTTAGTGAAGGCAAACGCTCTCCCTCTGACCGCAGCAGGGAATATTTCACTCAAAATGAGCCAGGTCACTATGCAACAGAAAATTCACAAACATTCATCTCTAGTCATTCACAAGACAACGCCATATGATTGTCAAAAGCAAGTTCTAGCTAACCTTAACAATAATCTTGTGGCCCCACATTTCAATAATTTGCCAGAAATACGATAATTATGAATCATCCCAGGAGAAAGTACTTACTTGGTCCAAATCCAACTGAGTATGCACTGACGACTGCCATCATACAGAGTAAAATGATCCAGTTCACCACTCCATTGTGGACAGCTGGAGAAGGCACTGGCATCAACGTACCTAAGGATATCACATCATCGTACACAATATCCCTTACTTCGGTCCAATCGTGACGTCCATGGCGTTGACTGACAGAAATGTCAAAGCTTGATTGATTGTCCAGCGTTAGCTGTGTTAGGGGTGTGCTGTTTTTGACATAATCCCCAGCACTACAGGGTGTCTTGGTGTTGACCACTGAACGCCCGCTCAAAAGTCCTATGGTGATCAAACACACGGACATTACCATACATCCACCAATGAGCAGAGGCCTCCTGCCAACCCTATCGGCAAACACCATGGAGACCAAGGTGGCGATCACCTTGACTACCCCCAAGCCCAAGGACGCCAGCAATGCCGAGGCGTTGCTCTCGAAGCCCACTGAATGAAAGATGGTTGAGGAGTAGAAGAGCACATTGGGCTGACCTGTGAACTGTTGAAAGATCACCAAGCCCAGGGCAATGATAGTCCTGGTCCTCATGTTGTCCTTCTGTTGAAAGAGGTTCAGAAAGCTGTACTGTGGTTTATCGAGTCTGTTGGAAACATGTGCCGAATTCTCCACTTTGTGATTCTCAATGGAGTGAATAAGGCCTCTTTGGCTTTGAGCGCCTGCAGCAGGTGCTCCGGCACTGGACGGGAGGAACCAAATGGAGACAAACTGAGCCAAAGTAGGCACGATGGCTAACGCAAACATATACTTCCATCCCTGCCTGGCATCGGACAGGATATAGTTTATGGCGTAAGCTCCCAGGATGCCCACGGTGATACCAACTTCATACAGAGTCACCAAAAAACCCCTGTGCTTGGGAGTGACCATCTCCGACACGAAGATACAGCAGGCCATGGAGGAGATGCACATGGCGAAGCCCACCGTGATTCTGCCCACCACCAGTGCCAAGTAAGAGTTGCTGACCAGAACCAAACTCCCGGCCAGGATGAGGACGTTGCTGAGGAGGATGGAGTTCCTTCGGCCATAGCGGTCGATCAGCCACCCACCGACCAGGGAGGCCAGTAAGGCCCCGATCAGAAGGGCACTGACCACAGCCTCCTGCTGGACACAAGTCAGCCGGAACTCGGCCTGGAGCTGGAGGAGAGCCCCGGAGATAATCCCCAGCTCGTAGCCAAAGACCAGGCCACCAAGCGTGGACACCACACTGGAGAGGGCCAGGGTGGAGCAACCTAGGGAAGAAGATAGAGGTTTGGATTATATGAGTATAAAATTCATTATGTGAGTTTGGAATCATTTCGTTAACATTTGAATGATCCTTGGATGATGTGATACAATTGATAATGGTTTCCACAGAAGGTAAAAATAACAGGGTGCAACACTATGTAATAATTTGTGTCTATTTTTATATTATGTGTGACTATATGGAGGAAATTTAGTAAAGCAGCTAAAAAAAATGGGCTTATCATACATATTCTGTGTCCCATTGAAGAAACATGAACTATTCAAATGTATGTTCATGTTTGGAGAAAGGACATTCATCATTTATTATATTCTTCATGTCCAGGTGTATATGTTGTATATGCAATATCTATTTCTGATTAATCTAGCAAAACTCCAGGATAATGGTTGCAAACCCTACAAAGCATCTTCAATGATGCTGTTTTTTTTTTTTTTTTTTTTTACAGCTCTGCATATGCATAAGTATTGCATACATGTACTGTTAGGCCTACTGTACATCAACAATATTTTTGAGTTGTTAGTGGTTGTCTATTTAGGCAAAAATTGTTTTATGTATTTTCTATGCCACATGGTTTTACTCCATGAAGGGGTTTTACCAATGATTTATATATACATCATTGGGTTTTACGCACATCCAATGAAATAACAGGAGCTGGACAGTAGAACGATCAAAATACATCGGGGGAAAAATGGGTAATTTGGTTTTAGTTCCCATAGGGTCAATGTGCTAATATTTCACCTAGAATTTACAATTAGTGGTCCCATAAGTTATTTTGTGTAATTTCATAACAGCTTGCCTTGATGTTGTAAGATAATTAGGTTGAAATAATCAAAATAACTTACCCATTATTTTGAGTTGATATTCCTTCAACTAAAAATACACTTCAATTGAAGCAAGGCTTAGTCCATGTTTACATTTCTCGACTCTAAAACAGAAGCAAAAAGAATCCATGAAACATAAAAAATTATGTTTATAAATTGAGAAATAAAACGCTTATGAGCTCGCGCTCCCAAAAGGCGACGTCCTGCGGCTCATGAATAAGACACGGAGCGCAAAAGAGGCGGCACAGCTCTGTAGTCATGACAACTCCCCTGTTGATGCCGCTGATTTCATTAGACAAGACCACTTGAGATTGCCTCAACAAAATGCACTCTGGCGGTTAATCATTGCTCCTTTTCTCTGTTTGGAAAAAGCACCTTATGCATTGGTAGCAAATTGAATATTCCTTGCAAATAGGCTGCAGAGGAAACATGACACTGCATTGATGAATTTAACGAATTTAATTTAATGTCTTTTCAAAATACTGCAGCAGCGTTGTTTCAATTAGAATAATGGTAATACATTGATTACAAGGCATTTTAATCTATTATATTCCATCTATTCTATTTCATGTACAGTATAATAATATTATATTCCATTCCATTCCATTCTATTCTACTCTGTCACCATTCAAACACCACACAGTTTTCTTGCATGCTCAAAACAAACATAGGCCTATGGTTCATACTAATCGGCTATATGGAAAATAAGAAATACATTGAAGGTACAAAACACATATGATATTCCCACTATTTTGCATGTTGCCATTATTGACGCGCTTATCACTAAAACACCAGTATGTTTTTATCTTTATCATATCAGAAGTGTAAAATTGATTCTTGCTTGATTGTACATTTTTGGACGGTAGGCAAAAAACGACTATGGAATACCGTTATTCAATGTTCGCATATTAATAGGCTAAAGCACAGAGACAGGCTAGACTGTAGCTTACATACACTACCCTTACCAACATTGCGTGAAAGTTTAAATCAAAGAAGAAACTACGAGTTCAACAAAGTTTAAGATTTCCCATCCGGAGGATAGACTCTCAAAGGCAAGTATCCCGTTAAACTTGTGACTGCAGAGAACGCGCTCGAGTGCACTCATTTATGTAAGGCAATGACTAAGACGCTTTTGTCAAAAATTTTTGGAGTATATTTGCTTACCATGTTGTTACAATGTTTCTGGTGAAGATGCATTTGGTTAAATTCGGAGCAACACAATGTATGACTTTACATCAGGAAGTTGAAGCTACGTGGCAAGAGAAAAGCGTCTCAAATTTCAAGTCTCAAATTGCAAGACTCCTTTTCAAACTTTTGACACCAGGGGCCGACATCTCGACAACATTTCAAAAAATTTCCAAGGAATTCGAATTCTAAATGAAACTTTCCCCATGCTTCACTTAGTGAAACTATCGTGGGAAAATAGTAGGTCCATACCATAGGCCTAGCAAAACATTTGACTCATAAATCGATTAAGCCCATATGAATGACAACACGTATGGAAAAACGTAATGTGTGATAGTTATTTTACAAAATAAATAATAAACCTCGCAGTAGGATATAATTTGCCGTTGTGAATTATTCCTACAGATGTGATAGTGATAACATCTGTGACCTGGCTGAATCTCCAGTGTTCTTAAATTTCGAAATATTATCCCTGTCAGTTTTACGCCGAAACTCAGGGTGGCAGCACTTTTAAATACATGCAATTGTCGCACCTGTCTGCAAGAGGAAAAAAAGCAGCGATTTGTTGACATGGCTGTTGAGGCGAACAGCGTGGCCCTCCTGCAGTTTCTAAAGAAAATAGAACTGATAAAACAGGGTGCAGAAGCTCGTGTATATCGGGGGCCGTTTTTGGGCAGGCCGACCATTGTTAAAGAAAGGTTTCCTAAATTGTATAGGCACCCGCTGCTGGATGAAAAACTCACACATCGCAGAACCGTGCAAGAGGTGCGCTCAATACTTCGCTGTCGAAAAGCTGGTGAGTGACTGCTGGGGTTCTAATCATGGTTTCAAATCATGAAATAAATCGAAGTTGCAGAGCTGCACCTACCCCTGAGCTTTATTAGTGTCTAATATTTCTCTATCTCTCTCCCTCTCTAGGCATATCTGCACCAGTCATCTACTTTGTAGACTACACCTCCCACTGCATCTTTTTTGAAGACATTGTGGGCTCCATCACCGTCAGAGACCACATCGCCTCCACGCAGCTCTCCTCCACCCAGAAAAGCCCAGAGGAACGTCTGGACCAGCTCGCTAAGAAGATGGGTCAGATTCTGGCCAAAATGCATGACGAGGATGTCGTCCATGGAGACTTGACCACGTCCAACATGCTGCTGAAGGCTGGCGCTCAGAGTGGCGAGACGGAGCTGGTCCTCATTGACTTTGGCCTGAGCTACATATCGGCCTTGCCCGAGGACAAGGGAGTGGACATGTACGTGCTGGAGAAAGCTTTCCTGAGCACCCACCCCAACACAGATGTTCTATTCGAGAAGCTGCTGAAGGCCTACGCAGCCTCGTCCAAGAAGTCCCACGCCGTTATCAAAAAGCTTGACGAAGTTCGGTTGAGAGGGAGAAAGAGGTCGATGGTTGGTTAAAGGGAACCTATGAGATCGTTTGTGACAATGCATTTACAAGGACATGGCCCGTTTGGCACTGATTTGTTAAATGTTCTATTTGATATTTAGATGGAAGCATATAGGCATAGATAGTGGAGAGGCTGTCGGTGTGACAATGTTACTACAAATATTTGTTTTTGAAATAAAACACCCTTGGCTTTATTGGTTTGTCTTTTTTCTTAACATAATAATATACGCTATTTAGCAGACGCTTTCATCCAAAGTGACTCACAGTCATGCATTCTAAGTATGGGTGGTCCCCGGAATCCACTATTCTGGTGTTGCAAGCTCTATGCTCTACCAACTGAGCTACAGAGGACCACTTTACATTTTAGTCATTTAGCAGACGCTCTTATCCAGAGCGAATTACAGTTAGTGAGTGCATACATTTTTTTTTTTATATATATATTTTTTATACTGGCCCCCCGTGGGAATTGAACCCACAACCCTGGCGTTGCAAACTGGTTAATTCAATGTGATGAGAATCTAGAATGGGGTTCTTCATTCTGCCCCACACGACGTGCCCGCAGGCAATTTCTCAATCCCATTTCTATTGTGCCTTTCTGATGGCCCACAATCATATTTACTGTTATGTAAGGAAGGCCTTACTTGGGATATTTGATGAGCTTTCCTGTTTCAATTGGAGCTGGGAAATCACATGACTGAGATAGGCATGTAAATGTTTGCTTTCAGAATTTCTCTCCAGTCCTGCCACGGTAAAAATCCCAACCAAAGGTGAATCCCAATGAATAGCAGCTGGGATATTAACAATGTCATCCCAATTATGCTCATCCTTTTGGATTGTAAAGGTAAAGAGGAAAAACACTCAGTATTTTGATTGTCTTTGTATTTTCACCAGGGTTTTCTTAGAAGTATTGGGACAAAGGTCAGTCAGCCCTACAAGCAAACAACAGAACTTGTCTTGGCTACGAAACAAGTTCAGTTTTCAGTTTTTAATATTGTTGTATTACTAAATGTATGCGAAGACATCCTACAGTAGCTGTTTATGCTTTGCATGTTTTTTTATGGGGATATCTTAAAATACCTGCAAGATACATGCTGCAGTCTCACATGCAAGATAGAGAGGTCACTTTTCAAATACTGCAGCAAGGCACTTAAACTCCATCCCAAACTATCATTCCAATGCAGAAAGATATAACCCAAAGTGGTTTGTGTTTTGGACTTTGTAGGTGCAATGGCAGAGCCTACAAAGAAGTTAACCATCTTAGCTGGCACTGACGTTACCCTATACTGTCCTTTTATCAAGCTGGACCATGTACAGCTGAAGAAGATCACAGTTGAGTGGGGGATCATGGTGGATAAAGACACCATAAAGTGCCTGGTGTATACATTCCAGAATGAGACTGCTAAGGTTCATGGTGAAGGTTCTCAGGTGGACCAAATGGGGTTGCTTCAGGGCAATGTCTCCCTTCATCTGTTGAATGTGACCGTGGCTGACGAGGGACTCTACCACTGCAGAGTGATCATCGATCCCAACACGTGCAAATTCTCCTCTCAGCTGGAAGTGTTAGGTGCTGTCTGACAAGCTGTGTTTGCCCGTTCTTTTGTACATTTGATGACCATTAATAATTTGGACCAGTGACAAATAGCACCTCTATACACCTCTGCAATGTTATTGATATTGCTGTGAGAGTAAGTGGAATTGCTCAGAATAGGCCTACAGTATTATCCTAATTAGTGTGTCTTGCATATACAATAAATTTGTTTGGGTAAGGCTTTATCTTACATTCACAGTTGCCGTTAATGTGTGACATCACAGGATTCTACCTAGAGAAGCTGGCAGTGACCGGGTTGATCCAAAATGGCTCCCGGGAGCATAGCCTGCAGGGCCCTCTCACAATACATGTGTACCAGAATGGCTGTGTCCAATCCAGACGGCATCTACAGTGTGAGCAGTCAAATCAATGTCCAGGCTCCCCAGGGAGCGGAGGAGCCATTGACAGTGCATTCGGAAAGTATTCAGAACCCTTTACTTTTTCCACATTTCGTTACATGACAGCCTTATTCTAAAATGGATTACATTGTTTTTTCCCCCCCTCATCAATCTATACACAATACCCCATAATTACAAAGCAAAAACTGGTTTTTAGAAATGTTAGCAAATGTATTTAAAAAATAAAAATAAAGATCACATTTACATAAGTATTCAGACCCTTTACTCAGTAATTGTTGAAGCACCTTTGGCAGCAATTACAGCCTTGAGTCTTCTAGGGTATGACGCTACAAGCTTGGCACACCTGTATTTGGGGAGTTTCTCCCATTCTTCTCTGCAGATCCTCTCAAGCTCTTGGATGGGGAGCGTTGCTGCACAGCTATTATCAGGTCTCTCCAGAGATGTTTGATCAGGTTCAAGTCCAGGCTCTGGCTGGGCCACTCAAGGACATTCAGAGACTTGTCCCGAAGCCACTCCTGCGTTGTCTTGGCTGTGTGCTTAGAGTCGTTGTCCTGTTGGAAGGTGAACCTTCGCCCCTGTCTGAGGTCCTGAGTGCTCTGGAGCAGGTTTTCATCAAGGATCTCTCTGTACTTTGCTCCGTTCATCTTTCCCTTGATCCTGACTAGTCTCCCAGTCCCTGCCGCTGAAAAACATCCCCACAGCATGATGCTGCCACCACCATGATTCACCGTAGGGATGGTGCCAGGTTTTCTCCAGACGTGACCCTTGGCATTCAGGCCAAAGAGTTCAATCTTAGTTTTATCAGACCAGATAATCTTGTTTCTCATGGTCTGAGCGTCCTTTAGGTGCTTTTTGGCAAACTCCAAGCGGGCTGTCATGAGCCTTTTAACTGTGGGACCTTATATAGACAGGTGTGTGCCTTTCCAAATTATATCCAATCAATTGAATTTACCACAGGTGGACTCCAATCAAGTTGTAGAAACATCTCAAGGATGATCAATGGAAACAGGATGCACCTGAGCTCAATTTTGTGTCTCATAAAAAAGGGTCTGAATACTTAAGTTATTTCTGTTTTTTATTTGTAATACATTTGCAAAAATGTCTAAATGTTTCTGCTTTGTCATTTTGGGGTATTGTGTGTAGATTGATGAAGAAGTGTTTTTCTTTCATCCATTTTAGAATAAGGCTGTAACGTAACAAAATGTGGAAAGAGTCAAGGGGTCTGAATACTTTCCGAATGCACTGTACACCTCTCACATCACACACAGGTCCCACCCTGATGGGAACTACAGCAAAAGCGTATTGTTGACCGTGTAAGATGGGAAGCCAACACACCACTCTCCTATGAGCTTTATTCTGGGATTAATGACAAATAGTGCATTTCGTCAGGTAATCAACATATGAAGAGTTTATTTCCAAAATGCTATATATCCACAATTCTTTCATATTTGTGTTTTTTCATCAGAAATTAATGCTTGCTTATGGGTACCTTTCTGTGTGTGTAAAATATGAATGTCCTCAGATTTTTTAGTAATAGATTTTAGATGTGTATTACAATTGGTTTGTTGCAAAACGCTATATATCCATTGTTTAGCTAGAATGGAATGTTCGTATGAGTCTAGCCTCATGCTATAGTGTTTGGTTAGAGTTAGGTCTCATCCCAAATGAAACCCTATTCTCCATAGTTCACCACTTTTGACCAGAGCCCAGATCTCATATTACTGTATTGATCATTTAAAAAATATTTTTCTAAATATCGATGTCACAAATGTAAAAAATCATACAATGTGATTTTCTGGATTTTTGTTTTAGATTCCGTCTCTCACAGTTGAAGTGTACCTATGATAAATATTACAGACCTCTACATGCTTTGTAAGTACGAAAACCTGCAAAATCGGCAGTGTATCAAATACTTGTTCTCCCCACTGTATCTCGTTTTGCCACAAAATATGATTGTTTGTCACTCTGAAATGAAACCATCTAGTGATAAGTTTCAGACAAATATATGTCTGTCATTCAACTCTTTCATAAGTTCTTTAAACAAAAAAAAGCTAAATATAGCGTTTTGGAATGAAACACTTCAATAAGCTTATATCTCCTCTCTCTCTCTCATCAGCTCCAAAAGAACCAATGTTGTAACACTGGTGGCAGTTACCAGTGTTAATATTGTTCTTCTCTGTCATTGGTGGTGTATTGGTCCTCTACAGGTATTTTCACACAGGTACGTTTACATCCAAGAAGTGATTAGTAGTAGGTTCAGGTTAGTTTGTGCTGGGGTGAAACAAAAGCCTGCACACTTTGCAGCATGGTGACTACCGATGTAAAAGAGTATGTGAAATGGTACAAGAAAACAGCCAATAGGGACTGTTCTGCAGTCTCTAACAGCCACTCCATGGTGCTGTTATGGAGCCACGAGGACCTGAGTGACCAGGCTGACATCCACTCTGAAGGCATGTACCACCCTGTCCATATGCCTGTCTGTCAGTGAGGACCAAGCTAAGTACCAGTGTGTTGTCCTGTACAGAGGCAGGAAGATCACCAGAGAGACCACTGTGAGTGTAAAAGGTAATGATATAATGGAATGGAATAATAATAAACATGTATAGGGGGAAGGGGAAACCTAGTCAGTTGCACAACGGAATGCATTCATCTGAAATGTGTCTTCTGCATTTAACCCAACCCCTCTGAATCAGAGAGGTGTGGGGGGCTAAGGTAATGGAACCAGTGCAGTCATGCTGAACTGTTCTGTGGTCAAAGTCAGTTAGTAGTCCAGGCTTGAAGTGGGCCTTGAGAGCAATATAAATGAGTTGACATATTAATATTCATATTGCTCCTCATCAATCGAGTAGAATTGAAGACACTGTCATTCTTAAAGCACAACCAACATTGGTAACAAAGTCCAGCCAACTGAATCTGTGGCATTATCTAGAAATGTGTCACTTTTGACTTAGAATTAACACACTCTTTTCACTTTCCCCAGTGGATCCATCATTCTTTCACATCTCCATCATCCCTCAGATCCCAAATGTGGAGAATTTGCTGGTGCTATGCTGTTGGGTCGAGAAGTTCTACCCGGACAAAGTCCATCTCGAGTGGTTGAGAAACGATGGGGAGCAGGTGTACAGCGTGTGGAGTAAAGTCGAGCTGACCATGGCTCAGGAGGACGAGAGGGCGGTCTACACGTGCCGCGTGTATCACTCCAGTTTCCCTGGGCCAGTATACTAAGACGTTCTTGATCATATCAACACACAAGGTAACTAAATAATCAGAGACATGATGGCCATTTTAGCTCCGGGTCACAAACTCGTTCGGCCCAGGGCCCACATTCTGGCACTCGGGACGCCAGTTTGAAACCCCTGTTTTAGTTACTTGCTTACATTTATCTTACAAATGTATTCTGCCAATCAGAGCTTGGCTATATGGTGGTAATTGTCATAAGGATGGAGTGTAGATGAAATACGAGTTAGTGGGCAAGTTTTCATCCTGGAAATTGAATTCTACATGTTTGGTTTTCATAACGTTGCTCATGAGAATGCATCAACAGAGACAAAATATAACTGATGGAGCTGATATTCAAGATAGCCTTAAGTTAGTTTCTTCTTATAACTTTTTAGCGCAAACGTAATGTGCATCATTTAGGGCTTATCATAGCAAAACGTTTTGCAACCTAAAAGTCCAGCTACTCCCTCCCTGTTTCTATAAACTATCTTCCATTTGGTGCCTAATGAATAGGACCCCCGTGTCTTCTTCAACAGGTACCCCTCTGAATGTGGTGTTCATCAAGTGTGAGCCACTACGCCCTCTGCCGGATGAGGATTGCACGCTCAACCTCTGCGTCCCGAACAAGTGTCGGTCAGCTGGTCTAAGGACGGACAGAAGGTCCCTGCTGGCCAGGTCTTCAACTCACCGCCCAGCCAGAACGTCAACGGCCTGTACTGTATGTGGAGCTTCCTCAAACTGAGTCCCACCACGGAGGACTATGTCTCAGAGTTCAGGTGCCGAGTGGTCCACAGTGCCCAGAAGGAACCGGAGGAGAGGGTGTTCACACTGTCAGATATCATAGGCACATAATAATAATAATTTGGTGGTTGCTGATATTTGTCCTATTTCACGCATGTACAAATGTGTATTATACCAATGTGTGAATCTGAAATGTTTTCCTGAGACACCCTCGGAGAGTGCCGACACAGCCCATAGGCCTAGTGTATACACAAGTTGTACAACTGACACGCTCAGGTTGTACAAAGCATTTGACACAATGGTTGTGATACAATAGTTGTGTGATGACTGCAAAAACATCAGTTGTATCACAACCATTGTGAAAATGCGTTGTACATTTGAACAGTGAGAGACAGAATAACAACAAAAAAATCCAGAAAAATGCATGTCACAAATGTTATAAATTGATTTGCATTTTAATGAGGGAAATAAGTATTTGACCCCCTCTCAATCAGAAAGATTTCTGGCTCCCAGGTGTCTTTTATACAGGTAACAAGCTGAGATTAGGAGCACACTCTTAAAGGGAGTGCTCCTAATCTCAGCTTGTTACCTGTATAAAAGACACCTGTCCACAGAAGCAATCAATCAATCAGACTCCAAACTCTCCACCATGGCCAAGACCAAAGAGCTCTCCAAGGATGTCAGGGACAAGATTGTAGACTACACAAGGCTGGAATGGGCTACAAGACCATCGCCAATCAGCTTGGTGAGAAGGTGACAACAGTTGGTGCGATTAACTACACAGGAGGATCTTGTCAATGATCTCAAGGCAGCTGGGACCATAGTCACCAAGAAAACAATTGGTAACACACTACGCCGTGAAACCTGAAATCCTGCAGTGCCCGCAAGGTCCCCCTGCTCAAGAAAGCACATATACAGGCCCGTCTGAAGTTTGCCAATGAACATCTGAATGATTCAGAGGAGAACTGGGTGAAAGTGTTGTGGTCAGATGAGACCAAAATCAAGCTCTTTGGCATCAACTCAACTCGCCGTGTTTGGAGGAGGAGGAATGCTGCCTATGACCCCAAGAACACCATCCCCACCGTCAAAAATTGAGGTGGAAACATTATGCTTTGGGGGTGTTTTTCTGCTAAGGGAACAGGACAACTTCACCGCATCAAAGGGACGATGGACAGGGCCATGTACCGTCAAATCTTGGGTGAGAACCTCCTTCCCTCAGCCAGGGAATTGAAAATGGGTCGTGGATGGGTATTCCAGCATGACAATGACCAAAAACACACGGCCAAGGCAACAAAGGAGTGGCTCAAGAAGAAGCACATTAAGGTCCTGGAGTGGCCTAGCCAGTCTCCAGACCTTAATCCCATAGAAAATCTGTGGAGGGAGCTGAAGGTTCGAGTTGCCAAATGTCAGGCTCGATACCTTAATGATTTGGAGAAGATCTGCAAAGAGGAGTGGGACAAAATCCCTCCTGAGATGTGTGCAAACCTGGTGGCCAACTACAAGAAACGTCTGACCTCTGTGATTGCCAACAAGGGTTTTGCCACCAAGTACTAAGTCATGTTTTGCAGAGGGGTCAAATACTTATTCCCTCATTAAAATGCAAATCAATTTATAACATTTTTGACATGCATTTTTCTGGATTTTTTTGTTGTTATTCTGTCTCTCACTGTTCAAATAAACCTACCATTAAAATTATAGACTGATCATGTCTTTGTCAGTGGGCAAACGTACAAAATCTGCAGGGGATCAAATACTTTTTTCCCTCACTGTATAGAAGGATATTACCGCTGATGGATTCTGTTAAAATGTAACATGTTCCAAGTTAAACTGTAGTTTGTTTGTATCCTGTTTAGTGAATGATTACTGTGAGTATTAATGGAGTTTAGGCCATGAAACTGTGTGTATGCTAATTTGGAAAGGTTGACCTAATCAGATAAGAGGAAATTGCCTCGGATCAGGGAGCAGGGTCAGGCCCATGACAATGAAGATGGACGGGTTGTGATTCTGACATCTAGCTAAACAAAGAGAGGACCATGGACATTCCACAGGGAAGAGAAGGGAAACTCATTGGGGTCATAAATGTATAGCTGGGGAGGTGACATCTACAAGAGGGTGGTGACCAAAAGGAGGGAGGAGTATAAGATGTGTGACCAAAAGGAGGGAGGAGTATAAGATGTGTTGTGAACTTTCTAAATGTATGCACTCAACTGATGGCATCCTTGGTATTAAACACTTGAAACTTGTTTTGGTCTCAATTCCTTATTGCAAAGAGGTTGCAATAGCATTTTTCTTTTTAACACTGCTAAGGTTTGTAGCATTATGTCGTTATTTTTGTACTTTCAGTAGTTTGATGTGCTTATCCTTGTTTTGTTTATTTCATTCGCTCTATTCATCCTCAAAAGATGGGAAATGTTGACGCGAGTATGTATGCTGATCTATGATCAGATGATCCCGTGTGTTATACATTATGATCTAAAAGGCTAAACTGATCCTAGATCAGTACTTAATGAATACGAGCCCTGATCGCTGAAATGATGCCCTGCTGTGTTAATAGAGAATTACAGTCAGCGTTCGTTAGTTACTCGTAATTCTCTTGTTGCTGGACAGTTATAGACTACAGGGTAGTATGTAGTATACTGCTAAAACAACAAGAAATATACCTCACAGTTGCACCAAACATTTGTAATAAACTTTATTTTTATTTATCGTACATAGCGTCCAAGACTTTCTAAACAGTTGTGGTTCAATGGGAACTGAAGCATGTTCCACAAGCAGACTCTCATCACAACTATAGCTTACAGAAGGTTTTGGTCCAGAATGAAATTAAATACTTATAATACATTTTCATCAATATCACAATGGCAGTGTTGCGCTATAAACCATCATGCTCCAATCAAGGCCATCAACATATTTCAATATCTTTGTATTTGTGGTCATAACTGAGCTTGAGGACATCATTCTAATTGTGGTATGTGTATATGACATAATGTCTGTCAATTTGGAACTGAACCATTGGCCTAAATGCAAAGCGTAAATTACAAAAACATAAGTAGATGGCTTGTATAGGCCTACATTTATTTTTTTAAATTACGATGTGTTTTTGTTGTAGATCCTGTACATGTATTTCAAAATATGCTTAAGTTCCTTCAGTAAGCATGGCTTCAGCCTATTGATTCAGTCAATGACATTCATACATTCAATCTCCAAGACACAAACTTAATAAAGCTGACAAATATTTGGCAGAAGCATAAATAATTTAAGTAGATTGTGGATCGCTTTCAAAAAAACATATTTTTCAACAAACATTGATTGCTACACTTATTTTGTGTTGATTTCAATTCAACGATTCAAAAAACACAAACATTTACAGATACGTAAGGCATTGGAAGGCATAGCAGCTTACTACAATATCAAATCATGTAAGGATAAACCTATGCAAACTCAATTACTACTGAACAGTGTTGGCTACGATTAAATAAGCATCTGTAATACTGAAAACTTTGAGGGTATAAGTGCAAACAAAACAGTTACCGAACATCATGTCACCAAATGTCATACTAAGCGACTTCTTCAAACACAAAGATAAATATAACAGTAAAGGGAATAAATGCTTTTGAAAATAACAATTCAACTCAGATATCAAGCAATAATTGTGACATAGTCGATAGATGTGATTATAGGTGCTAAATATTTGTGGGCTAAATATAACATTGTTTAAAAAATATTTGTTTATTCTCCTCTTACCACTTACGGTCCTTGGAGAGGGTCAGGAATGGTCAGAATTGTAGTTTGAGTCTATTCTTAAGCCTATATTTCCCATAATGCAGGAATATAACATCCATAGACATATATTGACTCATGAGATAAATTATATATATTTTTAATGAAAGATGTTCCTTTGACATGAAGGTCAACTATCCCTGTGTTTGGTCCCAAATTGCACAAAATGTCAAATGTACCAACACAAGGCTAGAGATTTAACACCAGGTTCATGTGTGAATCTATCTCTTCTAATAGATCTAAAATGCTAACTACAGAGATATTTTTATGAAAAACCATCAACATCTAGTACACAAAAACACAGTCCATTTTGACTGAAAATCACGTGATATGTAGGCAATAAGGTCAATGTTTATGTAAAACGTAAAAAAACTAAGCAAAATCAGGAATCAAGATAAGAAAAGTGAAAGATGAATACTGCGTTAGCGGAAACCTTTTCAGCTAAAGTCCCGGTTGATGAGTATCATGGGGGCGACCAGGGTCCAGACATAGAGGGTGAGACACACCCAACTGGAGCTGATCTTCACCCAAACCGCCGGCCACTTGCTGGTCATGGCATTGTATTCTGCATCAGGACTATATAGGAAAAAAATAAGATTTCTATATTAATATCTGAACAATTGTTATGGTGTGAATCTGTAAGAGAAATATCCATGGTAGAAGTATTGCGTTGCAGCATTGCTGTGTTGCTTTGCGGTCGCTTCCATGTTAGAGAGCTAGAGCTGCCTCGTGTTGCGTGAGAGAGTTGAAATATAAATGTTGAACTATAAAAGACACATTTGATATGTTATTTCCTCTTTAGTGACAGAATGTTGTGGTTCCCGTTGACATACATAATATCAACAATGGGAGTACAAAAGAACTTCACCTCAATCAAAATGTGCATGACCAAACTTGACACCATGGCTGTGTCTGAAAATGTTACTAACTGTCAAATCCTTGCTTCCTCAATTACTTTCAAAGCTCATTGGAGGAGTATGACCGAGGCAGGAACCTTGGATCCTCTCCAAGGTCTGTCAAGAATAAATCCTCAAGGGGAATCAAGGAAACAAGGACGAAGGAAGCAAGGGCTTGACAGCTAGTAACGTTTTCAGACATTCCACTCCATGACGTTGGTCATCTGTGTAGTTTGGCCATACTGACCTATACATGTCCGGTCTAAAGGGACATCTGTGTAGTTTGGTCACTAATCTGGTGTTCGTTGCCCCACAGAAAAAAAAAAAAAAAAAAATTATATTACATTTGTTGTTGTGCAATTAATGGTATTTCCTCTTTAGTGACAGAACGTTGTGGTTCCTCTCCATTTTTGACATACATAATATCAACAATGGGAGTACAGAAGAGGAAGTCAACTTCACCTCAATCAAAATATGCATGACCAAAATTGACACCATGGCTGTGTCTGAAAATGTTACTAACTGTCAAATCCTTGCTTCCTCTGACCTTATTTCCTCAATTACTTTCAAAGCTCATTGGAGAAGGATGCGTGAGGGAGGGACCTTGGATCCTCTCCAAGGTCTGTCAAGAACAAATCCTCAAGGGGAATAAAGGAAACAAGGACGAAGGAAGCAAGGGCTTGACAGCTAGTAACGTAGCACTTCATGACGTAGTTTGTGTAGTTAATCTGTGTAGTTTGGCCTTACTGACCTATACCAGTTGGTGAGAGTCATCATGATGTAGAGCGAAGCCAGGAAGAGCATGAAGTGGAAGAAGGAATAGCTGTACTGGACCGTGTCCCTCTCGTTGTCCTCCAAACGCCTGGGTCCCTTCCTCCCCGTCCCCGTCCCTCCCACCTCCTCGTCCGGTGTGCCCGCGTTACTCTCCTCCAGGATCACCGTGTCATTGGAGGTCATGGTCAACTTGTTCACCTGGCTGGTGTTGGACGAGCGGATGCTACAAGGAAGTGAGCATTTATAAGCATTATAAGAATTACAATTCATAAGTAATTATAACATTTATAATAACTTCTAAAGCATTTATAAGCATTTGTATATATTTATAAGCATGTATAATTATTCAATAAAGTTATAATGAAGTATAACCACAGGTATTAGATTAACAAGTCACAATCATGGGTTGCATTGATATAGCGCTTTTCAGAATGCTCAAACGGCAAACTGATATTCATATTCCAAGAACGGGGGCGTCACCAGTCACCAAATCCACTGATACTGTGTAGCAACAACAAATTGACATTACTTCTATTTCCCAAACCACTATGTGCTATAGCAGTACCAAGGTCTGCCTTGCTGACCAATCATACCTGGAGTAGAGGATGCAGAGGACGAAGATGGACAATCCCACGATGCTCTGGGCGTCCCACCACTGCAGATAGGGAGAGGACAGGATGGGCTCCTCGGTGCCGACGATCACCACGGCCGTCTGGTTCTCAATCTCCAGAGGGGCCAACGTGGGCACCAATGTCTGCTGGAAGATGCTCAGCAGGCTGGGGTTGCATGTCCGGTCTAAGGGGGGTCCGGGGGTGGTTTCCCCACGGGGATTTTTGTTTTTAGATTTGAGAGATATTGTTTATTCTTATTTCTTTCATTTATATTACAATATTAATAATTATCATCATATCATTCCTTGTTTAGGAGGGGGTGGTGACCTTTGAGTGTAACTCGAGCTGAACAAATACATTTGCAATTAGCGTGGAGAATGGCGATGTGTTTGCAATTTATGGGCAAATGTTTCAAAGGATGTTAGTCTGACTGAGAAGCTATTTGATTGTTCCCAATAATTATTCATATGATTGCATTTAAACGGTTAGATATATGAACAATGAACTGTGAATTCATTAGGTATTAATGAATAATGAACATAGATGACCAAGTCAGGGAGGCAGTGCTGTTGGGCAGCAGCTTGTATAACAGTGGCTCTCACCAGGCTCGTTGGTCATGGCAGACCAGGTCAGATACATGGTGTACATGGTCATGATGGAGGACTGGAGTAGACCAGATCGGGGCTGGGATTCCTAAAAAAACATTAAACAAAGTAACTGTGATTTACAAAGGGAAACCAAACATAATGGAAATGCCGTCTGAGTAGGCATCAGTGGGGGGTTTCTCCAGGTGGGAAAGGGAGGATGGACCTCCGTACATTTTTTAAAAACAACAATACATATCCTTGTAATAAATATTTAAAAATAATAGTGTTTAAGTCATCAGCTGCCACTGGCAGACGTGTGTTCTAATTAGGACCCAGATTTGTTCTTGACCACATTACATTTTAAGATGTACTTTAAGCTGACTAGGCCCACTGTGATATTCACAGCCATTTTTGATAACTTAAAATTAGGCTGCAGCTGCGCCTTGCATCACAAAGTTGGTCACAACTCAGAATCAACTGAATGTGAGTTGAAACTTAGTTTAGGCATGTCTCTTCACTAATGCACACTGACTCTTGCAAATGGGTGACAGGTAGCATAGTGGTTGGAGCGTTGGGCCAGTAACCAAAAGGTTGCTAGATCTAATCCCTGAGCCGACAAGGTGAAACATCTGTTGATATTCCTTTGAGCAAGGCACTTAAGCCTAATTGCTCCAGGGTTGCTGTTGATAATAGCAGATCCTGGTTGTGACTCCACTCTCTGACGGTGTCTCAGGGAGAGTTGGGATATGCAAAAAACACATTTCTAATACACCCTTGTACAAATATAAGCACACATTAAATTAGTGTGCATTCTTTGTGTCAATGGTTTGCCTTTTGTTTATCAATTCCGATTAAATATATACTCAGTATTGAAGTTACCGTTTATCCCCGCATTTCCCCAGTAATCTAGGATGTTTGGTTACGGTGACTTCTGTTAACTCATTGAATATAATATTACATTCATTTACCATTCTCATTCTCGTAGTGGAGCTCAACAACTGCGCGAAACACTTGTGATAAAGAAGCGTAGGTTTATTTAATAGTCAATTTCTTAATTATCTTTGTTTGGAGCACATCTGGTTTCTCTGTTTTGTCTAATGGTGTGTGAGCGCATGCGCTTAAGCGTGCATAGATGTAACTGGCCTGCGTGCAAGGATAGGTGTGGCTTATGGTATTTACAGTGCCTTTAGAAAGTATTCATACCCCTTGACTTATTCCACATTTTGTTGTGTTACAGCCTGAATTAAAAATGGATAACATTTATTATTTTTCTTACCCATCTACACACAACACCCCATAATGACAAAGTGAAAGCATGTTTTTGCAAAGTTATTGAAATAGAAATACAGAAATATATAATTTACATAAGTATTCACAACCCTGAGTCAATACATTTTAGAATCACCTTTGGGAGTGATTACAGATGTGAGTCTTTCTGGGTAAGTCTCTAAGAGCTATGCACACCTGGATTGAACAATATTTGCCCATTATTCTTTTCAAAATTCTTCAAGCTCTGTCAAATTGGTTGTTGATCAGTGCTAGACAACCATTTTCAAGTATTGCCATAGATTTTCAAACAGATTTACAGTACCAGTCAAAAGTTTGGACACACCTACTCATTCCAGGGTTTTTCTTTATTTTTACTATTTTCTATATTGTAGAGTAATAGTGAAGACATCAAAACTATTAAATAACACATATGGAATCATGCAGTAACCAAATAAGTGTTAAACAAATCAAAATATATTTTATATTTGAGATTCGTCAAATAGCCACCCTTTGCCTTGATGACAGCTTTGCACACTCTTGGCATTCTCTCAACCAGTTTCACCTGGAAGGCTTTTCCAACAGTCTTGAAGGAGTTCCAACATATGCTGAGCACTTGTTGGCTGCTTTTCCTTCACTCTGCGGTCCGACTCATCCCAAACCATCTCAATTGGGTTGAGGTCGGGGGATTGTGGAGGCCAGGTCATCTGATGCAGCACTCCATCACTTTCCTTCTTGGTAAAATAGCCCTTACACAGCCTGGAGGTGTGTTGGGTCATTGTCCTGTTGAAAAACAAATGATAGTCCCACTAAGCCCAAACCAGATGGGATGGCGTATCGCTGCAGAATGATGTGGTAGCCATGCTGGTTAAGTGTGCCTTGAATTCTAAATAAATCACAGACAGTGTCACCAGCAAAGCACCCCCACACCATAACACCTCCTCCTCCATGTTTTACGGTGGGAAATACACATGCAGAGATCACCTGTTCACCCACACGCGTCTCACAAAGCCACGGCGGTTGGAACCAAAAATCTCCAATTTGGACTCAAGACCAAAGGACACATTTCCACCGGTCTAATGTCCATTGCTCGTGTTTCTTGGCCCAAGCAAGTCTCTTCTTCTTATTGGTGTCCTTTAGTAGTGGTTTATTTGCAGCAATTCGACCATGAAGGACTGATTCACACAGTCCCCTCTGAACAGTTGATGTTGAGATGTGTCTGTGACTTGAACACTGTGAAGCATTTATTTGGGCTGCAATTTCTGAGGCTGTTAACTCTAATGAACTTATCCTCTGCAGCAGACGTAACTCTGGGCCTTCCATTCCTGAGAGCCAGTTTCATCATAGCGCTTGATGGTTTTTGCGACTGCACTTGAAGAAACCTTCAAAGTTCTTGAAATTTTCCATATTGACTGACATTCATGTCTTAAAGTAATGATGGACTGTTGTTTCTCTTTGCTTATTTGAGCTGTTCTTGCCATAATATGGACTTGGTCTTTTACCAAATAGGCCTATCTTCTGTATACCCCACTACCTTGTCACACAACTGATTGGCTCAAACGCATTAAGAAATTCCACAAATTAACTTTTAAGAAGGCACTCCTGTTAATTGAAATGCATTCCAGGTGACTACCTCATGAAGCTGGTTGAGAGAATGCCAAGAGTGTGCAAAGATGTCATCAAGGCAAAGGGTGGCTATTTGAAGAATCTCATAAATAAGATATATTTTGATTTGTTTAACACTTTTTTGGTTACTACATGATTTCATATGTGTTATTTAATAGTTTTGATGTCTTCACTATTATTCTACAATGTAAAACATAGTAAAAATAAAGAAAAACCCTTGAATGAGTAGGTGTGTCCAAACTTTTGACCGGTAGTGTAAGTCAAAACTGTAACTTGGCCACAAAGGAACATTCACTGTCTTCTTGGTAAGCAACTCCAGTGTAGATTTGGCCTTGTGTTTTAGGTTATTTTACTGCTGAAAGGTGAATTAATCTCCCAGTGTCTGGTGGAAAGGTTTTCCTCTAGGATTTTGCCTGTGCTTAGCTCCATTCCGTTTATTTCTATCCTGAAAAACTCCCCAGTCCTTAACGACTGCAAGCATACCCATAACATGATGCAGCCACCACTATGCTTGAAAATATAGAGAGTGGTACTCAGTAATGTGTTGTATTGGATTTGCCTCAAACATACTGTAACACTTTGTATTCAGGACAAAAAAGTTAATTGCTTTTGCTACATTTTTTAAAGTATTACTTTAGCACCTTGTTGCAAACAGGATGCACGTTTTGGAATATTTGTATTCTGTACAGGCTTCCTTCTTTTAGGTTGGTATTGTGGAGTAACTACAATGTTGTTTATTTATATGTTGTTGATCCATCCTCAGTATTCTCCTATCATAGCCATTAAACTCTGTAACTGTTTTAAAGTCACCATTGGCCTCATAGTGAATTCCCTCAGCGGTTTCCTTCCTCTCCGGCAACTGAGTTAGGAAGGTACGCCTGTGTCTTTGTAGTGACTGGGTGTATTGATATACCGTCCAAAGTGTAATTAATATCTTCCCCATGTTCAAAGGGATATCCCATTCAACGTTAGCTTTTTTTCTTCCAGTAGGTGCCCTTCTTTGCGAGGCATTGGAAAACCTCCCTGTGGTTGAATCTGTGTTTGAAATTCACTGCTCGACTGAGGGACCTTACAGATAATTATTTGTGTGGAGTACAGGGATGAGGTAGTCATTCAAAAATCATGCTAAACACTATTTTTGAACAAAGAGTCCATGCAACTTATTATGCGACTTGTTAAGCACATTTTTACTCTTGAACTTATTTAGGCTTGCCATAACAAAGGGTTGAATACTTATTGACTCAAGACATTTCAGCTTTTCATTTTAAATTAATTTGTAAAAATTTAGAAAAACATAATTCCACTTTGACATTATGGGGTATTGTGTGTAGGCCAGTGACAAAAAATCTAAATTTAATACATTTTAAATTCACGCTGTAACACAACAAAATGTGGAAAAAGTCAAGGGGTGTGAATACTTTCGGAAGGCACTGTAAGTGCCCGTTTGGGTATGTTCTGGTCAGTTCTGTTTGACGATTCGTTTGGGGAGGCTGCAACTGAGTCTAGTAGACCCTACCTGTGTCTTTATGCTTAGGACTGGTTATGCCTGATTGAATTCTGACATTTTGAAGTCAGACGTTTGTAAATATATCAACTTGTGAATTGATCACCATCATCACCAGCGCTGTCAAAAATAAATCCAACACTAATTTCCAACTCTACCTCCTGCTAATTCTTTTGTCCTTGCGACTGCTACAAGGTCCCTATTTTACACTCTCTAATAGTCCTATCTGTTCTATACAGTAACTTTGGAGCAATTTCATCAAATGAAATGATGAATATGAACGTTGAACCAGCATTGAATGAGCGTTGAACGAGGGCTCACCTGTACTCTGGGCAGGACAGACACAACAGAGGCTACGGCACAGAGGAGCAAGTTGAAGCTGATGAAGAACTTGTTTAGTACACAGCCCTCTGACTGCGTGTAGAACAGGTACATCAGGATGACGGCGATGAAGGCCATGACGTAGTTGAGTCCAGTTACAGCGAGCAAGGCTAGACACAAGAGGATACACTGAATCAGAATCAAGTTGCATTGTTATTATGAAGCAGAACAGATTCTGTCTAAGAGCACTCTACAGAGTGTAAGCACTATTGACACCTGAACTTACTGTATGTTACGGTTAACCATTTATTTAGCTGGTATCTCTCCCTCCCATCCCGGAGGACCTGAGCCCTAGGACCATGCCTCAGGATGTGATGAGGTGTGAATGACGGAGTCAGGCGCAGGAGGTAAAACACCGAAATCCAGAGTTTATTCAGTGTACATGAATAAAGCGCAGCAAGCGTCAAAACGAAACTAGCACAAGGGAAACATCCACCTTGGCTACATACAAGGAAAGAGTAGCTCAACCGAGCTACTCACTCTCACAATGAACAATCACTCACAAAGGACAAGGGGGCAGAGGGAACACTTATACACAGACTAATGAGGGAATGAGTACCAGGTGTGTGTGATTGACAAGATAAGACAAGACAAATGGAGTGATGATAAATATAGCAGTAGTGGCTTGCAAGCCGGTGACGACGAACGCCGAAACCTGCCCGAGCAAGGAGGAGGGGCAGCCTCGGCTGAATTCGTGACACAGGACTACCTGGCCTGATGACTCCTTGCTGTCCCCAGTCCACCTGGTCGTGCTGCTGCTCCAGTTTCCACTCTTCTGCCTGCGGCTATGGAACCCTGACCTGTTCACCGGACGTGCTACCTTGTCCCAGACCTGCTGTTTTCAACTCTCTCTCTCTACCGCACCTGCTATTTCAACCTCTAAATGCCCGGCTACGAAAAGCCAAGTGACATTTACTCCTGATGTACTGACCTGTTGCAACCTCTACAACCACTGTGATTATTATTTGACCCTGCTGGTCATCTATGAACGTTTGAACATCTTGGAGAAAAATCTGCCCTTAATGGCCATGTACTGTTATAATCTACACCGGCACAGCCAGAAGGGGACTGGCCACCCCTCAGAGCCTGGTTCCTCTCTAGCTTTCTGCCTTTCTAGGGAGTTTTTCCTAGCCACCGTGCTTCTATATCTGCATTGCTTGCTGTTTGGGGTTTAAGGCTGGGTTTCTGTATAGCACTTTGTGACATCTGCTGATGTAAAAAGGGCTTTATAAATAAAATTTGATTGACTGATTTGATACAGTAATTACTCTTTTGGATTCATTCAAATAATTACTGTTATGTGCTATTTGGTACCAGGTAGTTACCAATTGTAATTGAAGGTTGAGTCATGCGTCCTCCGAAACATGACCCGCCAATCCACGCTTCTTAACACCCGCCCGCTTAACCCGGAAGCCAGCTGCACCAATGTGTCGGAAGAAACACCGTTCACCTGACGACCCAGGTCAGCCTGCAGGCGCCCGGCCCGCCACAAGGAGTCGCTAGAGCGCAATGAGCCAAGTAAGCCCCCCCCACGGCCAAACCCTCCCCTTTCCTGGACGACGCTGGGCCAATTGTGCGCCGCCCTATGGGACTCCCGTTCACAGCTGGTTGTGATACAGCCCGGGAACGAACCAGGGTCTGTAGTGACGCCTCTAGCACTGCGATGCAGTGCCTTAGACCGCTGCGCCACTCGGGAGCCCCTGTAAGTGGATTTTAAATAAAGTTTGATTGGATTTGATTTCCAGCAAAGTGCCAGAAAGACTCACCTGCGTACCAGCCCCTGGAGTTCCCTCTCTCCATGTTGTCCACCCAGGATTCATTCCAGGAGTGGGCAAAGTCCACCAGCAGAACCAACTGGATCAGGATGAAGCAGAACGCCCCACAGGTACCCACCACGAACCACACTGCACACACACACACACACACACACACAGAGAAAGAGACCATCATCATATTACACTTATCCACAAGCAGTTCCTAAAAATATTACTGTTACTTATTACATGATTATCATTGTGTATATCAATAATTAATAGTGTTAATATTACAATACATTTTAATATCAAAGTATATCATGTATGCTGATTGTGCATGGTATGCATGGTCAAGGGCTGCATTGATAAATCATAATAATATACAAATATCAATCACATCATAAACTATGACAGAAAGGATTTCAATTGTGTCAATCTTACTGCGAGTAAAAGGCCCTTCAGGAATGTAAAAGGCACCGACTGTCACCGCAACCATGGCAGCCATCTTAAAGAACCAAAACCTGGAGGGGGGAGAAAAGTAATTTGTCAACTAGTAAATATACATGAATAGGCTGCTACTGAAAACTCTAGTTCAGTTATTCTCCTCCTCAGCACGGTGGCCTGAAGCACGTTAGCTCAGTGACCCGTTGTGTATGAGATTATTTCACTAATATTGCCCTTGGTTGCGGCAGTGCGTGTAGCAGTGTGATAATCATATGACTGAAAGAAAGTTGTCAGCAAACAACAGTGTCTTATCAGCACCTCATTATGAGAATTGTTAAGTTACAAGCAGTGTTATTTTGAGGTAGCACTTTACAATCGTACCCGTATACGGGTTGAAAATTGCAGATAAACGCCTTAATTGGAACACAGTGGCTGTACAGTAACATGCTATACATGACGTCAGAGCTCTGGCTCTGTGCTTCACAGTGCTGTATGGGTTTTGACTGACAGCCATTCTGAACTTGAGCACCTCACGCGACAAGAAGTTGCCCCCATCCATTTTTTGTTGTCTGTAAATGCTGGGAAATGCTGTAAATTAAGAGGACTCAATGTATTTTCAAAGATGAGACGTTGAGGATTATAATAAATACCGCTTCGATGTCATACAAGCAAGCCAAACAGCCGTGACTCCAAACGTGCACTTCACATTTACATATCATAAAACTCATCTCATATACAGTGTCAACGTTTATGATCACTATGTTTGATGTACAGTTACAAGATGACATGGTGTCATACATACCCTTGGTTGTTCTGAACAGAATGAGCCTGTTTGTCTATTGTGAAGAAAATATGCCTCGGCACAAGCACCTGATGCACTCATGATTCCTTTCTGTGGGCACCAAAATTATGATCTGTTACCCTGAATTACATTGTGAAAGCCCAACACTGTAATATCGTATTTTATAACTTAGCTACTCATGTTGGCAATAGAACAGGCTTTCAAATGATGCCCACCTCACCCAGATTGCGATTTATAATGGACCGTTTTTGGATTGTGTAAACAACATCAATAATTGTGTGAGAGTGGTGATGCAGGGTTGTGTTACAAACAAAACAAATACAAGTGTGCTTGCTCTAGTTCCTCAACGGCAGAGGTAGGAGAGCAACAACAACTAAAAAACGTATAGTTGAAGATTCTTCGAGTCATAAAAGTGCATTGAAATTACTTAGGAACTGTGCACACTTTGGAGAGGTGTGTGGCCACTTGGAGACACCAGTTAGTCCTCTCACTCAAACCCTTGTAATGTTTTTTGTCTTATGTTGCACCTACAGTGAGGGAAAAAAGTATTTGATCCCCTGCTGATTTTGTACGTTTGCCCACTGACAAAGACATGATCAGTCTATAATTTTAATGGTAGGTTTATTTGAACAGTGAGAGACAGAATAACAACAAAAAGATCCAGAAAAACAAATGTCAAAAATGTTATAAATTGATTTGCATTTTAATGAGGGAAATAAGTATTTGACCCCTCTGCAAAAATGACTTAGTTTGTTGTTTTCACACATCTCAGGAGGGATTTTGTCCCACTCCTCTTTGCAGATCTTCTCCAAGTCATTAAGGTTTCGAGGCTGACGTTCGGCAACTCGAACCTTCAGCTCCCTCCACAGATTTTCATTGGAATTAACGTCTGGAGACTGGCTAGGCCACTCCAGGACCTTAATGTGCTTCTTCTTGAGCCACTCCTTTGTTGCCTTGGCCGTGTGTTTTGGGTCATTGTCATGCTGGAATACCCATCCACGACCCATTTTCAATGCCCTGGCTGAGGGAAGGAGGTTCTCACCCAAGATTTGACGGTACATGGCCCTGTCCATCGTCCCTTTGATGCGGTGAAGTTGTCCTGTCCCCTTAGCAGAAAAACACCCTCAAAGCATAATGTTTCCACCTCCATGTTTGATGATGGGGATGGTGTTCTTGGGGTCATAGGCAGCATTCCTCCTCCTCCAAACACGGCGAGTTGAGTTGATGCCAAAGAGCTAAATTTTTGTCATCTGACCACAACACTTTCACCCAGTTCTCCTCTGAATCATTCAGATGTTCATTGGCAAACTTCAGACGGGCATGTATATGTGCTTCTTGAGCAGGGGAACCTTGCGGGCGCTGCAGGATTTCAGTCCTTCACGGCGTAGTGTGTTACCAATTGTTTTCTTGGTGACTATGGTCCCAGCTTCCTTGAGATCATTGACAAGATCCTCCCGTGTAGTTCTGGGCTGATTCCTCACCGTTCTCATGATCATTGCAACTCCACGAGGTGAGATCTTGCATGGAGCCCCAGGCCAAGGGAGATTGACAGTTATTTTGTGTTTCTTCCATTTGCGAATAATCGCACCAACTGTTGTCACCTTCTCACCAAGCTGCTTGGCGATGGTCTTGTAGCGCAATCCAGCCTTGTGTAGGTCTACAATCTTGTCCCTGACATCCTTCGAGAGCGCTTTGGTCTTGGCCATGGTGGAGAGTTTGGAATCTGATTGATTGATTGCTTCTGTGGACAGGTGTCTTTTATACAGGTAACAAGCTGAGATTAGGAGCACTCCCTTTAAGAGTGTGCTCCTAATCTCAGCTCGTTACCTGTATAAAAGACACCTGGGAGCCAGAAATCTTTCTGATTGAGAGGGGGTGAAATACTTATTTCCCTCATTAAAATGCAAATCAATTTATAACATTTTTGACATGCGTTTCTCTGGATTTTTTTGTTGTTATTCTGTCTCTCGCTGTTCAAAGAAACCTACCATTAAAATTATAGACTGATCATTTCTTTGTCAGTGGGCAAATGCAAAATCAGCAGGGGATCAAATACTTTTTTCCCTCACTGTACCCAACATTTTCCAGGAATATTCTTATCATGTTACTGAATGTATCCAGATTATTTTCAGATTTGAAATGTGGTGAAAAGTACAGTAAATGTAAAATTAACATAAAATCAACAGTGTAATGTTTGGATTCAGTCTTGGTGAACTGCTGTGTTCTCACCTTTGGTCTAATAATTTTACCATAACTCAAAACTGTTCCCTTTCAGTTGCTACCATGGTTATGCATATGCTTTCCATATTTCTTCTGTAAGAAACATTTCAATTTAGCCATTTCCATAGACCAATTCCCACAAGTGTAAAGGGTTAATAATAAAGGGATTTCACCGAAATACTGACTTTGAAGTCAAAGTTGGCATTTCAGTTTTATTACATGTAGTAGCATGTAGGCCCTTTTACTTTTTTTGAGGGGTGCGTTGTGTGATGGGTGGTTACCCGTTGTGGATGGCGGCGCGCGGGTCTCGGCTGTTCTTCACGTTGATCATGATCAGAGCAAACGCCAGGAAACACATGCTCATCCCGAAGCACACCCGGTACACGGCTTTGTAGCCCACTAAGATCGTACAGTTGATGTTTCCATTGATGCCTGGGATAGAGGAGCCTGCTCTGTCTTCACAGAACCCAGGAATCTACAGGCACAGACGGACATAGGCACAAAGCATTCAGGTCAGTCTTATCTACTGTCCATACCAGCATTACCATAGTCTGGCTGTGCGATTCTGCATTCAATAACGTAACATTTTTGCTTTGGTACTGTAAATCAATAACAAGTTGGCTACTATCATTACTGTACCACAAAAGTCAAATTTTCACAATTCATCCGTAACCAACCATAGTCATTCAACATTCCCATTTGGAATGAATATGTGTCAATGTTTCAATTTAGGCCGAGTTGCAATGTAAATGCAACCTTAACATACAGTAAGGTTGCATTGGAAGTTGCAACTCTGTGTGTAGGCCCCCACCGTGCTATACTATGTGTGACTTGACTCTTTCCACCAATAGCCTCCCCGTGTATTCAAGCATTATTAAAGTAACAAATGATCATTCACCATGTACGAACATCTACTATGACACAGCATGATTCATCGTCTCCATAAGCCCTCCACACAAAGACACACACGCACACGCAAACGCGCACACTTCCTGTCTCACTCAGATGGATTGAATTGATTTGACCCGTCTCCTACCTTTTTTAGCTGCTCGTCCACTCCTGGTGACAGCATGATGCAGGCTATAATGGTCCCTAGCAACAGGATGAAGGCGTAGATGACTCGCGTCACCGTGGAGTTCTTGCTCTGGGGACAACATCTGCACATCAAGCATGTCGCACTGCTACACAGACACGGCACCTAGACGGAAAGAGACAAGGGAAAACCATTGCCAAATGTTCCTGTGAGGTTGTAGATAGAGGGGGAAACCATTGTCAAACGTTCCCCTAACGTTGTAGGTCAGCTAGGGACAAGCCAGAGTCAGTGCAGACACTCAAGTGGACTGATTAACCTTAGTCGTGGCACTTCAAGCTCTACGTACTGCAGCAATGTGGTAGTAGGCCGGAACCTAATCCAAACGCAATCAAAACAAGTCGACAACTGTCTTTTGGACTGTGGGGGTAAAATCAAGTGTACTTAGGAGAAGTTGAGATATTGCTGTTCCTTACTTATTCAACCAAGACAGAGAAACAATAAATATGTCTAACCCACCGCAACTGTGATACAACAGTGTTACAGCATGGCCATTGCCTAACCATTACAAAGGGATTACGGCGTTGTACCCTTAAGACACCTGACTCTGAGGAGCCCTAGGTAGCCTACTAGCTTGTAAACAACTTAATACCCCAGGCAGACAGACACAAGGTCAGTTTAGCCATGGGAAGCCAGAATATGTGCAAGCCAGCGAGACAAATCTTTTACACATGACTGATGAGGCCATCCTGTGGTTAACATAAACCTGACCTGCTTTAGCTGGGTCAATGTGGAGAAGAACCAAGAATCACAAGTTGACTGTCTAATAGCCAGACAATTAAAATGGAGGTTGGAAGACATTGGATTAGACTTGTTGTTGTATGCGTTTGTCTCAATCTCAACACTACCCCTCAGCAAAAGCCTAAATTCGTATGTCTAGCTGCATGTACCTGAGTAGCTACTGAACGTCCTGGCCTACTAATGTTTTTGAAACTATTCATGGAAACGTTGTGTGGTGGTTGTGTATTTGGTGGCTCAGCCTACACTTATTAGCTGGGCCTGAGACAAAGTACGACTGTATATCTTATCTCTGAGCTGCGCCCAATGCAGGACCAATGCCCCTTTGTCCTCTTGTTGTTACATCATGACATATTTTGCTCTAGTCTCTAGTCTAGGCTATAATATGACAATAACACTGTATGAGATGACCAAAAGATGCATTTCTTACATGTAGACTATTATATGTACGTTATTACATGTAGGTTATATTGCTCCACATACATATTATGGCAACGGTTTAAGCATGCCATGGCCTTTGTTTTTGGACTAGGACAAGGCAGCAAGCACTGTTAATCCAATTAATCATGAGTAGAGCAGATGACTACTAGTAGTATGATTAACCCTTTAGGATTTACAGTAGTCCCATACTATGTGTGTATTGTCGGCTACTTGGGGGAGGCAAATAGGTTTTATTTCCCTTTTCCCTATGAAAATGTATATTCTATTCTATAATGTAAACAAATATTGCGACCTGAAATTTGAGGAGACCAGTGCAAGCCAGAGCAAAAGCAGAGGCAAATCAAAACCTTCTTTTCACACAAGCAGATACATAACCAAGTCCTAGTCAATCACATAGGCTACCACCATCCGAGTCCGTTTGTTAATGTAATTCGTTTCAAGATGAGTGACAGGCTCCTGCGCCTCCTCATGATTCTGACCTGTTGCTTACGTGACATAATCCTGACAACCTTGTATGAGCTCAGTTGAAGATTGGGATACTAAACCATTCTTTATGTTTGTCACATATGTCAACCTGGTTTTTGTGCACAGATATGTTCGTGATATCATATGAGAAGAAACGTACCCAGCTTGCGACAGAAAAGGCGGCCAAGACAGCTCCCATAATATTCCAGTTTCGGCACAGGAGTGAACACAATCTATAGCGGTTTTCTTCCAGGAACGGCACCCGTTACTTTTCTGTCCCTCCAGGTTGAATTCTCAATGTATTTACAATTAGAGCACCAACTTTTGAAAATGATAAATATTTTAATTAAACGATTTTGTTGTAGTGTCGTACAAGCGAGCCCTACTTTTCCAACTCGAGCAATCGTCTACGCTTTCTTGGATATTGCAATCCGGGATACTTGGGCAGTGTTGCCGACTCCTCAGTAAGGAAAGTAGCTATTGGCTGTCCTAAAAGTCGGTAGAAGTCGCTAAATGACGTCATCGTCTAATTTGCATAATTGGCCATGTACATGTAATTGTGATGGATGCTGTAGGAGAGAGGAATAACGTCTTGGGAGAGACAAAATGTGAGTAAAAAACACCCTAAATAAGTTTAGAACTACAAATGAACTTTCTTCTGTCGAGTCTTGTTTTTTTTTATGTCACAATTCCAACCCTCCTCCTTTATCTGGGCTTGGGACCGGCAAAAGTGACCCAAAAGAGACACTCTGGCGGAGTTACTTAAAAAAAAAAAATTGTATTTATTTATTTTTGTTGCATGCTTCCCGCATGCGCGATTCATTTGCAGTCTGGACGCGGAGGTCTGACTGCAGCTGGGAGGACTGGGACGCCTGTGAGTGCTTTGGGACAGGGGTGGGGCCCACGGCAGCACACGCTGCTCATTGAGAAGAGTAAGAACAATACGTGCTTTCACGTCAGAGTCTCCAAAAGTCTCCAATAACACCAGAAAAAGTCGCTAGATTTGTCGCTAGTCGCTTTTTTGAAAATGTGTCGCTAGAGGGGTATGAATACTCGCTAAATATAGCGACTTGGTCGCTAAGTTGGCAACACTGTTAGGACGTGCATACCCTAAACCCTAACCTTAACCCTTATCCTAACCCAACCAGAACCATAACCCTTACCTAACCCAAACCTTAACCTTTGATATAATGGCGCCGGGGAAGATGGCTGCCGTTTTACAGCCCTCTAACCAATTCTACTATTATGTGTGTTTTTTGGTGTTATTTGTAATTTATTCTGTACATAATGTTTCTGCCACCGTCTGTTATGACCAAAAAGAGCTTCTGGATATCAGGACAGCGATTACTCACCTCGTATTGGACGAAGATTTTTTCTTCAATGAGTCGGACGAGAAGGATATCCTACAGACACCCGACAAGGCCAAAATCCCCGTCATTCGCATGAGAAAGAGATGGAGATATCGTGGACGTAGGTCGGGGTGCTTGTAAGGATCCGACGGCGAGCGAGTAAACTGCCTCTTCCATCAATCCTATTAGCCCATGTTCAATCATTTGAAAATAAGGTAGACAACCTAAGATTACAGTTATCCTACCAACGGGACATTAAAAACTGTAATATCTTATGTTTCACTGAGTAGTGGCTGAACGACGACATTGATAACATACAGCTGGCGGGATATACGCTACATCGTCAGGATAGAACGGCTGACTCCGGTAAGACAAGGGGTGGCGGTCTGTGTATATTTGTAAACAACAGCTGGTGCAAAAAATGTAATACTAAGGATGTCTCAAGGTTTTGCTCGCCTGAGGTAGAGTATCTCATGATAAGCTGTAGACCACACTATTTACCTAGAGAGTTTTCTTCTATATTTTTCGTAGCTGTCTATATACCACCACAAACCAATGCTGGCACTAAGACTGCACTCAATGAGCTGTATAAGACCATAAGTAAACAGGAAAACGCTCATCCAGAGGCAGCGCTCCTAGTGGCCGGGGACTTTAATGCAGGGAAACTTAAATCCGTTCTACCTAATTTCTACCAGCATGTTAAATGTGCAACCAGAGGAAAGAAAATTCTAGACCACCTTTGCTCCACACACAGAGATGCATACAAAGCTCTCCCTCGCCCTCCATTTGACAAATCTGACCATAACTCTATCCTCCTGATTCCTGCTTATAAGCAAAAACTAAAGCAGGAAGCACCAGTGACTCGGTTAATAAAAAAGTGGTCAGATGACGCAGATGCTAAGCCACAGGACTGTTTTGCTAGCACAGACTGGAATATGTTCTGGGATTCTTCAGATAGCATTGAGGAGTACGCCACATCAGTCACTGGCTTCATCAATAAGTGCATCGATGACGCCGTCCCCACAGTGACCGTACGTACATACCCCAACCAGAAGCCATGGATTACAGGCAACATCCGCACTGAGCTAAAGGCTAGAGCTGCCACTTTCAAGGAGCGGGACTCTAAACCGGACGCTTATAAGAAATCCCGCTATGCCCTCCGCGAACCATCAAACAGGCAAAGAGTCAATACCGGACTAAGATTGAATCGTACTACACCGGCTCTGACGCTCGTCGGATGTGTCAGGGCTTGAAAACTATTACAGACTACAAAGGGAAGCACAGCCACGAGCTGCCCAGTGACACAAGCCTACCAGACGAGCTAAATCACTTCTATGCTCACTTCGAGGCAAGCAACACTGAAGCATGCATGAGAGCACCAACTGTTCCGGATGACTATGTGATCACGCTCTCCGTAGCCGATGTGAGTAAGACTTTTAAGCAGGTCAACATTCACAAGGCCGCAGGGCCAGACGGATTACCAGGACGTGTACTCTGAGCATGTGCTGACCGACTGGCAAGTGTCTTCACTGACATTTTCAACATGTCCCTGACTGAGTCTGTAATACCAACATGTTTCAAGCAGACCACCATAGTCCCTGTACCCAAGGACACTAAGATAACCTGTCTAAATGACTACCGACCTGTAGCACTAACGTCTGTAGCCATGAAGTGCTTTGAAAGGCTCGTCATGGCTCACATCAACACCATTATCCCAGAAACCCTAGACCCACTCCAATTTGCATACCGCCCCAACAGATCCACAGATGATGCAATCTCTATTGCACTCCACACTGCCCTTTCCCACCTGGACAAGAGGAACACCTACGTGAGAATGCTATTCATTGACTACAGCTCAGCATTCAACACCATAGTGCCCTCAAAGCTCATCACTAAGCTAAGGATCCTGGGACTAAACACCTCCTTCTGCAACTGGATCCTGGACTTCCTGACGGGCCACCCCCAGGTGGTAAGGGCAGGTAACAACACATCTGCCACGCTGATCCTCAACACGGGGGCCCCTCAGGGGTGCGTGCTCAGTCCCCTCCTGTACTCCCTGTTCACCCATGACTGCATGGCCAGGCACGACTCCAACACCTTCATTAAGTTTGCCGACGACACAACAGTGGTAGGCCTGATCACCGACAACGATGAGACAGCCTATAGAGAAAGGTCAGAGACCTGGCCGTGTGGTGCCAGGATAACAACCTCTCCCTCAACGTGATCAAAACAAAGGAGATGATTGTGGACTACAGGAAAAAAAATAGGACTGAGCACGCCCCCATTCTCATCGATGGGGCTGTAGTGGAACAGGTTGAGAGCTTCAAGTTCCTTGGTGTCCACATCACCAACGAACTATCATGGTCCAAACACACCAAGACAGTCGTGAAGAGGGCACGACAAAGCCTATTCCCCCTCAGGAGACTGAAAACATTTGGCATGGGTCCTCAGATCCTCAAAAAGTTATACAGCTGCACCATCGAGAACATCCTGACTGTTTGCATCACCGCCTGGTATGGCAACTGCTCGGCCTCCGACCGCAAGGCACTACAGAGGGTAGTGCGTACGGCCCAGTACATCACTGGGGCCAAGCTTCCTGCCATCCAGGACCTCTATACCAGGCGGTGTCAGAGGAAGGCCCTCAAAATTGTCAAAGACTCCAGCCACCCTAGTCATAGACTGTTCTCTCTGCTACCGCAAAGCAAGCGGTACTGGAGCGCCAAGTCTAGGTCCAAAAGGCTTCTCAACAGCTTCTACCCCCAAGCCATAATACTCCTGAACAGCTAATCATGGCTACCCGGACAATTTGCACTGCCCCCCACACCCACCCCGTCCCCCTTTTTTACTCTGCTGCTATTCTGTTCATTATTTATGCATAGTCACTTTAACTCTACTCACATGTACATATTACCTCAATTACCTCGACTAGCCGGTGCCCCCGCACATTGACTCTGCACCGGTACCCCCCTGTATATAGCCTCCCTACTGTTATTTTATTTTACTGCTGCTCTTTAGTTATTTGCTTTTCTTTTTTTTGCTTAACACTTTTTTTATTTGTTTTACTTTGCATTGTTGGTTAAGGGCTTGTAAGTAAGCATTTCACTGTAATGTCTACACCTGTTGTATTCGGCACATGTGGCAAATAAAAATTGATTTGATTTGATTTGATTATCAATTTCAGCTTCAATGGGGTGAGTTGGGACCTACAAAGTATCCCACATAGCAAGGGATGTGCTTTCTTTGTGCGAATGATTTTTTACTATGCATAACACAGGATGATGTCATTACGTTAAGATCAGTACAGTAGATACAATGTTGATGCTGCTGTGGCTTCGAATGCGAATGTCATTTTGACTTTCGAATGAAACCTTGTAGCAACCGGATTAATCTCGTAATGCTGTCTGTCATTGGTGTAAAATCAAACATTTGAATTCCAACCTCAACATAAAGTTTAAGCTACAATTGACATTTTATTTAGTAACCTACACAAACACAAATCTGTCATCAATAAAATGTAAATATTAATGAAGATTTCCTCTGTGGAGGCTAACAGTCAGATGTAATTTACAAGATCTTGATGAAAGATATTGTAGACCTAATAAACCTTGCATTCAACTTCCCATGACAAAACAACAACAAGATAAAATGTTGTCATCTTTAGGATGATATGTTAGCCTTCACGAACACAAAGCGTACATTGGTAACAGTTTATTTGAACTGTATGTCATAACAGTGTCATAACATGGTCATAAACATGACATAACAAATGTCAAAACATGTCATGACATCTTATGTGACAAGGAATGGAATGATGCAAAATATAAATGTATGTTGGCATTACTGACGGTGGCTCCCGATAGTGGCTAATATTGAACATGATACAAATTGTAAAATAAAAAATATATTCAAAACATTCTAAAGCGCATACATCAACTTCGTAGGTTCAGCCTTACAGCCTATAGCTTGGGTCTCCAAATTTCATCCACACAATTAAAATTCAAAATAACGGCACAGCTATTTATTTCCTGTCATGTTAATATGATTTTCAGTTTGCTTCCATATGGCTGGTTTCACATTCGTCTCCAGTAGGGTTGTCCCCGAATAAATATATATTTGTCGACCGAAAGTCGTCTGTTCTTTCGACCAATCGATTGCTCAAAATTTTTAAACGTGTATTTTTCCATATATAGACACACCCTATGTGTTTTAACAAAATCAACTATATGCATTGAGCTTGTCTTATGCTTACGTTTTGATGCCTCAAGAGGGCGCCAGAGATCTAGATAACCAGAAGAAAAAAAACGTAACCTGACCCAACTATTCGCCTCCAGCTCCTGCTGGCTTTCGCAGATTCTGCCATTACTCACTGAAGTTGCCAGTAATAGGCTACACGAGGAGTCGGCAACCTTTCTCATGTGGAATGCCAATTTATCTTACTATTTCTACCAATCTGCATGCAAGTTATGGTTTTAATATGCACATTTTCGTGAAACAGTTTAATTTATAATAATGTCTTCATATCTCAAAATCATTGTCATGTGGTTAATCAAAATTATATCCAAATCTAAATGAAAATGATACAAACCTAAAAAATAACTTCTATTGCCATTGCCAACTATGTAAAAATTGCCTACATAAAGCCAACAAATAAAAACATTGTAGCCTGCAGGTAGAAAATATCTTGATAAAAATAAATATCCATAAATCACATTGGCTACACATGGCCTGTCTGCAACGAACTTGAAACATTGTATCAACTATTAACTTGGGTCCGGCCCGAAGCTTGTCAAACTTGTAAAGTATAAAATATTCTGGGCCCTCATAGTTTACAGCGCAAGTGAACTCGGGACAGACACAGCTGTAGGCTATTTGGGCAAGGGATAAGAAGCAGTGCTTGACTTGTGCAGGAGCTCACCGGAGCTAAGTACTGGCACCTCAAATGTTCTACTGCTTGAGCTCCTGTAATGTGGAGCTCCTGCACCTAAATATAAACAATACCAGCACCCAAAATGAGTACCGGAACCTATTTCAGTCCAAGCCAAGCACGGATACGAAGCCTATTTTATGACGTTTCCACTGGATCAGAGCATTACATGTTTCCCTTTCACGCTGAGTGGTTAACGAAAGGGAGAGAGCTGGAAAGATTTTTCAAATACATTGAGGAACTATTGTAATTCTCAATAGATGTAAAAACAGACTTCATTTGCTTGCTGTTTTGAGGTGAATAAAACATTAATTTGAGAAGCTCCACAGGTCATTACCGCTGGTGCGTTAAGCCAATCAGAAATACTATCGGATCCCCAAATGGGCACATTTATATGCCTACATTTGCGCGCAGGCCAGGTAGCCTATAGGCCTACTTCTATGCGTGCGCGTCCTTACTCAACATTGACAGGAGCGCTACAAACAAAAGACAATTACTAAATTGACAAATTAAATAAACCAAAACTTGTTTCTCACAAGTGTAGCCTAGGTTGTGCACTCTGCAAACAACGTGTCCACTCCTACAATGAGAACAGGAAGACTGGAATAATAATATTGAATGCATTAAAATAAATGACCATAACCAAAGTAACAAACATTGTAGATTAGACATTATAGGAATTAATGGTAAATGTACTACTGGTGATATATGTAATGGGGAATTGATATACACTAACAATCAAACGCAAACAATTCACACAATAAGTTCAAGGTCAGAATACGCATAGAGAGAAAAGAGCATGAAATGGGAATTACGTTCCATTTAGGCGAGCTTAACTCGGGTCACCATCTAAAGTCTCACTGTCTAGACAATTATTTACACAGTTAACAGAGCCTGACTGTAGTGGTTAAAGTCACGTGATTCAATGAAAGGGAATATACTGTACAGTTACTTTTTGGTTGTCGTTTTTTTTCTATGTTTTGAATATTATTTATTTTATGTTTTGTTTTAGAAATGTAATATGCCTGTAGAAAATAATTTACAAAAATTCACAAGGGAACTTCAGGAAAACAACGCCATCTTGAGGGGATATAATATAGTGTTATTGACCATTTCTAAAATTGAAAAGATTTGGTAAATAAACCCATCTTCAAGGTTATGATGTTTTTATTTGATAATTCAGGATTCTCCACTAACGAACAGCGAGTGATACATTTGATTATAATTTGTGCCACATATTACATCCATATACATTTTTGTTTTTAAATTATGTGAAAAACTCTTAAGAAAGTAAGCTCTGTAAGAACAAGTGTAGCACAAGGCCATTAAATCTATTCATGAAATATATATATATATATATATACACTACCAGTCAAAAGTTTGGACACACCAACTCATTATAATAGTGTATGAAATAACACATATGGAATCATGTATTAACCAAAAAAGTGTTAAACAAATCAAAATATATTTTATATTTGAGATTCTTCAAATAGCCACCCTTTGCCTTGATGACAGCTTTGCACACTCTTGGCATTCTCTCAACCAGCTTTATGAGGTAGTCACCTGGAATGCATTTCAATTAACAGGTGTGCCTTCTTAAAAGTTAATTTGTGGAATATATTTCTGTCTTAATGCGTTTGAGCCAATCAGTTGTGTTGTGACTAGGTAGGGGGGGTATACAGAAGATAGCCCTTTTTGGTAAAAGACCAAGTCCATATTATGGCAAGAACAGCTAAAATAAGCAAAGAGAAACGACAGTCCATCATTACTTTAAGACATGAAGGTCAGTCAATATAGAAAATGTAAAGAACTTTGAAAGTTTCTTCAAGTAGCCACCCTTTGCCTTGATGACAGCTTTGCACACTCTTGGCATTCTCTCAACCAGCTTCACCTGGAATGCTTTTCCAACAGTCTTGAAGGAGTTCCCACATGCTGAGCACTTGTTGGCTGCTTTTCCTTCACTCTGCCGTCCGACTCATCCCAAACCATCTCAATTGGGTTGAGGTCGGGGGATTGTGGAGGCCAGGTCATCTGATGCAGCACTCCATCACTTTCCTTCTTGGTAAAATAGCCCTCACACAGCCTGGAGGTGTGTTGGGTCATTGTCCTGTTGAAAAACAAATGATGGTCCCACAAAGCCCAAACAAGATGGGATGGCGTATCGCTGCAGAATGCTGTGGTAGCCAAGCTGGTTGAGTGTGCCTTGAATCCTAAATAAATCACAGACAGTGTCACCAGCAAAGCACTCCCACACCATAACACCTCCTCCTCCATGCTTTACGGTGGGAAATAAACATGCGGAGGTCATCCGTTCACTCACACTGCATCTCACAAAGACACAACGGTTGGAACCAAAAGTCTTCAATTTGGACTCCAGACCAAAGGACAAATTTCCACCGGTCTAATGTCCATTGCTCGTGTTTCTTGGCCCAAGTAGGTCTCTTCTTCTTATTGGTGTCCTTTAGTAGTGGTTTCTTTGCAGCAATTCGACCATAAAGGCCTGATTCACACAGTCCCCTCTGAACAGTTGATGTTGAGATGTGTCTGTGACTTGAACTCTGTGAAGCATTTATTTGGGCTGCAATTTCTGAGGCTGGTAACTCTAATTAACTTATCCTCTGCAGCAGAGGTAACTCTGGGTCTTCCTTTCTTGTGCTGGTCCTGATGAGAGCCAGTTTCATCATAGCACTTGATGGTTTTTGTGACTACACAAAGTTCTTGAAATGTTCCGAATTGACTAACAGGTGTAGACTTTACCGTGAAATGCTTACTTACAAGCCCTTTCCCAACAATGCAGATTTTAAAAGAAAGACACATTTGCTAAATAAAAAAGGAAATAGTAACACAATAAAATTACAATAATGAGGCTACAGTATATACATGGAGTCCCGGTACCGAGTCAATGTGCAGGGGTACGAGGTAATTGAGGTAACTGAGGTAATATGTACATATAGGTAGGGGTAAAAGTGAAAAAGCAATCAGGATAGATAATAAACAGAGTAGCAGCAGCGTATGTGAAGAGTGTGAAAGTGTGTCTATGTTTGATTGTGTGCGTTTGGCGTCAATGTGTTTGTTTTGTGTGAGTGTATGTAGTGTGTGTGTGTGTGTGTGTGTGTGTGTGTATTGGAGTGTCTGTGTAGTATGTATGAGTGTGTAGGTAGAGTCAATGAGTGTGCATAAAGCCAGTGCAAGAGAGTCAGTACAAAAAAAAGGGGTCAGTGCAAATAGTCCAGGTAGCCATTTGATTAACTGTTAAGAATTCTTATAGCTTGGGGGTAGAAGCTGTCCAGGAGCCTTTTGGCGCTCCGGTACCAGACTTGGCGCTCCGGTACCACTTGCCATGCGGTAGCAGAGAGAGCAGTCTATGACTTGGGTATAGAGGTCCTGGATGGCAGGGAGCTCAGCCCCAGTGATGTACTGGGCCGTAAGCATTACCCTCTGTAGCGCCTGTAGCGCCTGTAGATGCAAAGCAGTTGCCGTACCAAGCGGTGATGCAGCCAGTCAAGATGCTCTCAATGGTGCAGCTGTATAACCTTTTGAGGATCTGAGGTCCCATGCCAAATCTTTTGAGCCTCCTGAGGGGGAAGAGGTGTTGTTGTGCCCTCTTCACAACTGTGTTGGTGTATTTGGACCATGATAGGCCCTTAGTGATCTGGACACCGAGGAACTTGAAGCTCTCAAACCGCTCCAGTACAACCCCGTCGATGTAGTCCACGATCAACTCCTTTGTCTTGCTGACGTTGAAGGAGAGGTTGTTGTCCTGGCACCACACTACCAGGTCTCTGACCTCCTCCCTATAGGCTGTCTCATTGTCATCAGTGATCAGGCCTACCACTGTCGTGTTGTACTCAAATGTAATGATGATGTTGGAGTCGTGCGCGGCCACACAGAAGTGGGTGAACAGGGGGGGACTAAGCAAGCACCTCTAAGGTGCCCCGTGTTGATGGTCAGCATGGCGGATGTGTTGTTGCCTACCTTCACCACCTGGGGGCGGCCCATCAGGAATTCCAGGTTCGTTGCATCACAGACATTCCTCTTCTGTCGGCATGTCTGGACAGCACCTGTATAGACACCACCAGTCAGAGTCTGACTGTAGCTCCCCTTCGCTGCTTGCTGGTCTCGCAATTCTTGTTCTCGCTGTCTCAACTCCTCTTCAGTGTATTCCGGCTCAAATTAATAGAGCAGTATGTCCCTATCTGATTATGTAAAAGAACATCAAAAACAGTTTTTTCGTCCAGTTCTTCTTGGAAAGAGGAATCATCAGATGCAGCCATTGTAATTATTTAGCTAGCCATCTCAGATAGACAGTGCACAGTAACATAGCTCCCGTGAACCTGTACAAACTAGTACCACCTCCATTTAGAAAAGCCTGCCCCTCGAGGGTGGGAACACAATTGGACAAGGAGGTAGGGCTCCCGTCTGGCTGTAGTCTTTACAAAGCCAGGGAAAATGAGTCAACCTAGGTATCTTGCAATGTTGTGGCAGATAGGAATATCATTGAGACAAGTCCAACGGCTCTATTGAACAAGGCCAACCAAATCTACTCACTGCTAGCGTGGTCGTGAAATCAGCGAAACACAAAGGCCACAATAATTGCTACAAAACATGACTCCATTCATTTTTTTTTATCAGACAGCACACTCAATCAACCAATGAACTCTCCCAGTGCAAAAATTACAAAAATACCGCTATGGTGTTTAATTATGTCTGAAACACCTCTCATCCAGTGGCTGATATAAGCATGTAAATCTTGGTGGGGTAAACACATGTATTTTTATTTTTATGCATGCCAGCAAACCCACTACACAACACAACACTAAATAATACATTAATTGCACTATAATGGTGACAAATGGTGCCCACAAACTTTTAGGGCCTACATAAAGTTGTCCCAACAGCAGAGTCCCAACAGCAGTCCCAACACCTTACCACTACTACACCTGGCTATCTGCGGAGCCTGGTCTGGCAGCGAAACAGTTCATTCAGCCTCATTTACTGCCTTTAAAAAAAAACATAGCTGAAATGGCTGACTTGCTTAAAGAAATGTGGTTTCTACTGATAATTGAGATGTACAAACTATGGCATAAGGGGACGACGAGCGGATAAGAGGCAATCCGTAATTTCGATTAAGACATTAATGAGCAAGCTAGGATGGACGTAGTCAATATAACTATTTGTTCAGCACTTTTGAAATGTACAGCGACAGAATTCAGAACATGGGCCGTTCTTACAGTATTCTTCCTGTATACCAAGTCAGAACAGTAGGATAAATAAAGGGGGCATATAAGCAGAGAATGAAAGCTCTTACAATATTTGATGATTACATTTCTCTATAACAGGCTATAGGCTACATGTGCACCACCAAGTCAAAACATTAGGCGAAATTAGGAGGGGAATGGGCTACTAACTGCTTACTACACAACATACACTTAGTATTACTTTCTTAGCTACAGTATACATATCTCCCTGGCATATTAGATCATTTTTGCAGCAGCATACAATACATATTTGGACTCACCTTGTTGTGCTGTGCTCATTTGAACAGGAAAGTGGCGCGGTGGTCCTTCGTGGGCAAATTTTGTCATCAAACTTTGTCATCAAAGTCTGGCATTCTCTGGATTTATGGTGCTTTCAAGACAACTGGGAACTCAAGTTGGATGACTGTTCAAAGCGTATTTTCCCAGTCGGAGCTCGTTTTTTTTCAGAGTTCCCAGTTGTCTTGAACTCACTGAAATCAGATTTCCCAGTTCTGAGTTTCCAGTTGTTTTGAGCGCGGCAGAAGTCATGCTGGGTTGACAGCATGGCCAATGTTGAATGTTTATCCTTTTAAGCTTGGAAAAGAGAACCTTAAACCCAGACATGGGACCACACACCCACTCCACTGAATAGCAGGCTAGTGATTGCTTTGCAATGCTTGAAGTTAGCCACTGATTCCTTCCAAACCACTCATTGTTGAATTTGCGATTTCCAACTTGTTGTGTAACGTTTATGTCCAATGACCGATGAGCACCGATACGTTTTATCTATAATTTCTCTTGATTATTTCTCTTCATATGACAAGGATTAAAAAGGATTTGCCAGTAGATTGTCGACTTGATTCATGATGATGACTGCTAGCTTGCTAGCTAAGATTTTGAAAGTGTGAAGTTGACATGATCAGTCCAATCAAAACTGCTATAGATATAATGTGATTTGACGTCATTTTATCTGTGGCCTCAATCATTTTATTCAACTACAAATACACCCAAATCTGCCAAACAGCCCCCACACACACACACATTTTTTTTTTTAGCTACTGCTCCCATCAACCATAATTATTTACAGGGACTGGAAAAAACACAAATAGTGCCTAGTGGTGAAGTTTCCCTTTAACAATATTTAACATTTTTCAAATGAAAAATATCATGTTGTATTGTATCAATGTTCTGTCATTATTAATTTGTTTTACATTTTGCAATAAAAAGCAAAACAGTTATTGTAAAATAGATCTGTTTTTCACAGATATACAGTACCAGTCAAAAGTTTGAACACACCTACTCATTCAACAGTTTTTCTTTATTTTTACTATTTTCTATATTGTAGAAAAGTAGTGAAGATATCAAAACTATGAAATAACACATATGGAATCATGTAGTAACCAAAAAAGTGTTAAACAAATTGAGATTCTTCAAATAGCCACCCTTTTCCTTGATGACAGCTTTGCACACTCTTGGCATTCTCTCAACCATCTTTACCTGGAATGCTTTTCCAACAGTCTTGAAGGAGTTCCCACATATGCTGAGCACTTGCTGGCTGCTTTTCCTTCACTCTGCCGTCCGACTCATCCCAAACCATCTCAATTGGGTTGAGGTCGGGGGATTGTGGAGGCAAGGCCATCTGAAGCAGCACTCCATCACTCTCCTTCTGGGTAAAATAGCCCTTACACAGCCTGGAGGTGTGTTGGGTCATTGTCCTGTTGAAAAACAAATGATGGTCCCACTAATCCCAAACAAGATGGGATGGCGTATCGCTGCAGAATGCTGTGGTAGCCATGCTGGTTGAGTGTGCCTTGAATTCTAAATAAATCACAGACAGTGTCACCAGCAAAGCACCCCCACACCATAACACCTCCTCCTCCATGCTTTATGGTGGGAACTACACATGCAGAGATCATCCATTCACCGCGTCTCACAAAGACAAGGCGGTTGGAACCAAAAATCTCCAATTTGGACTCCAGACCAAAGGACACATTTCCACCGGTCTAATGTCCATTGCTCGTGTTTCTTGGCCCAAGCAAGTCTCTTCTTATTATTGGTGTCCTTTAGTAGTGGTTACTTTGCAGCAATTCGACCATGAAGGACTGATTCACACAGTCCCCTCTGAATAGTTGATGTTGAGATGTGTCTGTGACTTGAACTCTGTGAAGCATTTATTTGGGCTGCAATTTCTGAGGCTGCTTACTCTAATGAACTTATCCTCTGCATTAGAGGTAACTCTGGGTCTTCCATTCCTGTGGCGGTCCACATGAGAGTCAGTTTCATCATAGCGCTTGATGGTTCTTGCGACTGCACTTGAAGAAACGTTCAAAGTTCTTGAAATGTTCCGTGTTGACTGACCTTCTTGTCTTAAAGTAATGATGGTCTGTCATTTCTCTTTGCTTATTTGAGCTGTTCTTGCCATAATATGGACTTGGTCTTTTACCAAATAGGGCTATCTTCTGTATACCCCCCTACCTTGTCACAACACAACTTATTGGCTCAAACACATTAAGAAGGAAAGAAATTCCACAAATTGTCACGAATACAGCCGAGGCTGCCCCTCCTCCTTGCTCGGGCAGGCTTCGGCGTTCGTCATCACCGGAGTACTAGCTGCCACCGATCGATGTTTCTGTGTCACACTAGTCTTGTCTTTATTTATCACACCTGTTACCCATTATGCTTATTTGTGTCCCTATAATTACCTCTGTTTTCCCTCCTGAGTTTGTGCGTGATTGTCCGTTGTTTTACGTCGTTTGGTGAGCTGTTGTTCTGCTCTTCCCTGCGTGGAGGGTTTGTTATGGTTTACTTTTGTTTAGTAAATCCATTCATTTTCTCAGTTCTGTGTCCTGCGCCTGATTCCGTTTCACCACTTCACCCAGACGTTGACACAAATTCACTTTTAAGAAGGCACACCTGTTAATTGAAATGCATTACAGGTGACTACCTCATGAAGCTGGTTGAGAGAATGCAAAGCTGTCACCAAGGCAAAGGGTGACTATTTGCTATTTACGCTTTTTCGGATACTACATGATTCCATATGTGTTATTTCATAGTTTTGATGTCTTCACTATTATTCTACAATGTAAAACTTAGTAAAAATAAAGAAAAACCCTTGAATGAGTAGCTGTGTCCAAACTTTTGACTGGTACTGTGTATACTGTAGGCTGTTATAAAGTTATCTACCTCATATGGTGTGCTTGTCTGTATTATAGTACGTTTTTGGGGAGTTTCTCCCATTCTTCTCTGCAGATCCTCTCAAGCTCTGTCAGGTTGGATGGGGAGTGTCACTGCACAGCTATTTTCAGGTCTCTCCCGAGGTGTTAGATCGGGTTCAAGTCCGGGCTCTGGCTGGGCCACCCAAGGACATTCAGAGACTTGTCCCGAAGCCACTCCTGTGTTGTCTTGGCTGTGTGCTTAGGGTTGTTGTCCTGTTGGAAGGTGAACCTTCGCCCCAGTCTGAGATCCTGAGCACTCTGGAGCAGGTTTTCATCAAGGATCTCTCTGTACTTTGCTCCGCTCATCTTTCCCTCGATCCTGACTAGTCTCCCAGTCCCTGCTGCTGAAAAACATCCCCACAGCATGATGCTTCCACCACCAAGCTTCACCGTAGGGATGGTGCCAGGTTTCCTCCAGACGTGACACTTGCCAAAGAGTTCAATCTTGGTTTCATCAGACCAGAGAATCTTGTTTCTCATGGTCTGAGAGTCTTTAGGTACTTTTTGGCAAACTCCAAGCGGGCTGTCATGTGCCTTTTACTGAGGAGTGGCTTCCGTCTGGCCACTCACCATAAAGGCCTGATTGGTGGAGTGCTGCAGAGATAGTTGTCCTTCTGGAAGGTCCTCCCATCTCCACAGAGGAAGTGTAGAGCTCTGTCAGAATGACCATCGCTTTCTTGGTCACCTCCCTGACTAAGGCCCTTTTCCCAGTTTGGCCAGGCGACCAGCTCTAGGAATAGTATTGGTGGTTCCAAACTTCTTCCATTTAAGAATGATGGAGGCCACTGTGTTCTTGGGGACCTTCAATGTTGCAGACATTTTTTGGTACCCTTCCCCATATCTGTGCCTCGACACAATCCTGTCTCGGAGCTCTACAGACAATTCCTTCGACCTCATGGCTTGGTTTTTGCTCTGACAGGCACTGTCAACTGTGGGACCTTATATAGACAGGTGTGTGCCTTTCCAAATCACGTCCAATCAATTGAATTTACCACAGGTGGACTCTAATCAAGTTCTCAAAGATGATCAATGGAAACAGGATGCAGCTGAGTTCAATTTCGAGTCTCATAGCAAAAGGTCTGAATACTTATGTAAATAAGGTCTTTTTTTTTAAAATACATTTGCAAAAATTTCTAAAAAACCTGTTTTCGCATTGTCATTATGAGGTATTGTGTGTAGATTGATGAGGAAAAATAAATAATGTAATCCCTATTAGAATAAGGCTGTAACTTAACAAAATGTGGAAAAAGTTAAGGGGTCTGAATACTTTCCGAATGCACTGTATGTGTGCCATTCAGAGGGTGAATGGGAAGACAAAAGATTTAAGTGCCTTTGAACGGGTTATGGAAATAGGTGTCAGGTGTTCCGGTTTGAGCGTGTCAAGAATAGCAACACTGCTGGGTTTTTTACGCTCAACAGTTTCCCGTGTGTATCAAGAATGGTCCATCACCCAAAGGACATCCAGCCAACTGGACACAACTGTGGGAAGCATGGGAGTCAACATGAGAGGAAGGCCCTCAAAATTGTCAAAGACTCCAGCCACCCTAGTCATAGACTGTTCTCTCTGCTACCGCACGGCAAGCGGTACCGGAGTGCCAAGTCTAGGTCCAAAAGACTTCTCAACAGCTTCTACCCCCAAGCCATAAGACTCCTGAACAGCTAATCATGGCTACCCGGACTATTTGCACTGCCCCCCCACCCCATCCTTTTTACGCTGCTGCTACTCTGTTAATTATTTATGCATAGTCACTTAACTCTACCCACATGTACATATTACTTCAACTACCTCAACTAGCCGGTGCCCCCGCACATTGACTCTGCACCGGTACCCCCCTGTATATATAGCCTCCCTACTGTTATTTTATTTTACTTCTGCTCTTTTTTTTTTTTTTCTCAACACTTTTTTTGTTGTTGTTTTATTTTTGCTTTTTTTGTTAAAAATAAATGCACTGTTGGTTAAGGGCTGTAAGTAAGCATTTCACTGTAATGTCTGCACCTGTTGTATTCGGCGCATGTGACCAATATTTTTTTTGGGATTTGATTTGATTTGAGCCAGCATCCCTGTGGAACGCTTTCGACACCTTGTAATCCATGCCCAGACGAATTGAGGCTGTTCTGTGGGCAAAAGTGGGTGAAACTTAATTTTAGGAAGGTGTTCCTAGTGTTTTGTACACTCAGTGTGTTGCCCTAAGAGTTGTGCGAAGTTGGTAGAATCTTATTTGAAATGATTCACAGCTGTAATGGGGAAGTGACTGCAATTTATTTGTTCAGCCCCACCTCCATCCCATCTCTTTGGAGGACAACTTTATTACTATGGCTTGGTAGGTAACCAAAACCAAGGGCTCTATTCAATCCATGGCGCGATTGACAATTAAAGGCAATGTTCCCTCAGTCGCGGAGACTGCATTCACAGTAAACACTGCATATGTCGGCTCAATTGGATATTATCTTGACATTTTAACGCGGCTGTTCCGCGATACTTTGGCGTTACGGATTGAATCTAGCCCCAAAGTATGGATTGCAGTCTCTCCTTGTCCATAGACTGCTTGCTAGCGTAAAGGAACAAACAAATATACAATGTTGTGATTTGGGTGAACTATCCCTTTAACCCTGTCAAACACACAAAACCTGCAGTGAGTTCTGAGAAATCTGAAAAAAAACTTTCAAAGGAAATAACTTCTTTACCACAAAACGTAGAGAAGGGCCAAAGGACGTGTGTGGATTTAACATCCCTGCAAATGTTCAAATTGTTATCTAGAACGACGGTATCCACAGTTGTGCCAGGGTTGGTCTTTGCTCTGTAGGTTTTGCTCACTCTGTGAAAAACACACAGAGGGAGAGAAATACATCATATGATCTCCCCATAGAGAAACTGTGAAGTCATGGGGGAGAAGCTGCTTTGTGAGGTTATGTTATCGTAACGGCAGATGCTTGAGCGTGTTTCAGCAGACTGCGTCATTTACATTTCCTTCACACTGTATTGGTGGGCAAAAATACATCCAACCTTGAGGTAAAGGCTTATTTTTGGAAGCAGGGAAGCAAACAGTGGTCTAGTCTTTGGTCTGTCTTTGGTAGACAGATGTGGTGAAGTCTGTTGCAAGTTGTAAGTGTAGGACAGTAGTGGTCATATAACATTTTAGCTACATTGGTGGGGCATTCTACCCCTACAATGTAAAGTACTTTGAAACCTAGTGAAATAAATAATACTGTACAGGCTTCTGAGGGCTAAGTTGTTGCCTTAATTCAAATGTAATGCTACACAATTTTAAAGTGACTATTATTAGCCTGTAGAACAACCACAAGTTTCATCACAGTGAAAATAACTTCAGCTGTACTTCTGTAGTTGAGAGTCACTTAATCTCAGCACCCAAAACAGAATCTCGCCGTCTAATATTTAAGTGTTAACGTCTGTCACAAGAGACTAAAAGTCACTCTAACCAAAGGTTGGGCATACAGTAGAAGTTACCTTGGTGAACCTCTGTGTATTACACAGTGCCAACAAAACACCAGGTCAAAGCAGGAACATCATCCCGGTTAGAAATACAGACAACTCAACTCAGCCACGACCAATCACAAGCACAATTCACCACCTCAATACACAGTATATGGACTTCAGTCTAAACTGCCCCCAAAAGCCATGAAAGTCTTCGGAAAAAGTGCTTGGCTTGGAGAGAAAGAGAGAGAGCGTGAGACTAAGGAAATGGGTTGCAGGAATGTGGAATTAGAACTATTTTTGATTCCTGTCCAGTAACTATTTACATTGCAGTCCCCCGTCTGTGACATCAGAAGGCAGACTTTATAAATGAATGGACAGAGGCAGGCAGTTTGCTAACACACAGCATTAATGGCATCGCGGCTTTCTTGAGGAGATAGAGATAAAGAGAGAGCGAGAGAGAACTGGCTAAGCCCTGAAGATGGACCGTAGAGACGCTACGCTCGTTGGTTCCCTGCTGTTGTGTATCATCACTCAGGTGAGGGTTGACAAGCTCAAGAATGTCCTCAAGAATTCAAGTTGTCAAACATCTTTCATTTGTCAAAGTAAGCTTGTGATATTTTGGGGAATAAATGGAATTCAATGTTTGAAGGATGTCATGGGATGATGAACTTGTTTGCAACATACTGTATGCACTTGTTTTTGGTAAGTGAATAGTATATGGGGGGTCACAAACTGATACTAAACGTCTACAAGAAAGTAGAGCGTTGTGGTATAGCTGAACACACAACACAGTTGGATGTTCGCTGGAGCGATTGGATGTTTGCCCATGTCATAGGGATGCTGGGGGTTGAGATGTTCCGCGTTGAGAGGTTGGAAAGTTGTGTATTGCGTAACGTGAAGAATATGTCTTTGACTCCAGGAGGCAAGAGATTGAAGACCTCTCTAGGCTATATTCCACCGAACTAGTAGAACTCCTTTGCGGTTATGTATTTTGTCTATACAGCAATAGTCTAAAGGAACTTACAACAGGGAGTCATGCTGAGACCAAGGTCTCTTTCTCAGATGAGCCCTGCATACACATCAATACACATAAAAAACATAAATATACACTCAGTGGAGGCTCCTCAGAGGAGGAAGGGGAGGACCATTCTCCTCAGTGAATTTCATAAAAATAAAAATAGTGAAACATTGAAAAAGTTATAATTTTTAGATAAAACTGTACTAAATATATTCACGTCACCAAATAATTGATTAAAACACACAGTTTTTCAATGAAGCTTTACATTAGCCTCAGCAGCACTCTCTGGGGTAGCACCATGGTGTAGCCGGAGGACAGCTAGTTTCTGTCCTCCTCTGGGTACATTGACTTCAATACAAAACCTAGGAGGCTCATGGTTCTCAACCCCTACCTTAGACTTACACAGTAATTATGTCAACTTCCGGAGGATGTCCTCCAACCTATCAGAGCTCTTGCAGCATGAACTGACATGTTGTCCACCCAATCAAAGGATCAGAGAATGAATCTCGTACTGAAAGCATAAGCTAGAGTTAGCTAGCACTGCAGTGCATAAAATGTGGTGAGTAGTTGACTCAAAGAGAGAGAAAGACAATAGTTGAACAGTTTTGAACAAATTAATTTATTCAAAAATGAAGGAGAAGCAAGAGAGAGAGAGAGAGCTAGCTATATTTCGTTGTATTTTTTTTTCTCACTTTCAATTACTTAGCTGATGAATGCAGCTAGCTAGTTTAGCCTACTCAAACATCCGGCTCAAACAGAAAGGGATGCTATGTTAGCTAGATGGCTATTCAACATTGGAACTCTCCCAAGTCAAGGTAAGCTTTTGGTTTTATTAATTTATTGCCACTGGGGCCCGCCGGTGTAACTGTTAAACTGCTTGCTGACTGTACACTGTACTGCATGATTGAAGCGGGTTTACTAATGCGTTAGTTCTAGTAGCTATGTTGACTATGACGTTAGCTAATATGGTGACAATGATGTAGGCTGTGTGTAGCGGTTAGCGGTTATGGTATGATAGCTTGGCTTGGAAAGTTTTTTTTCGCCTGGTCACAGACAGCTGTTGTATTGTGCACTGAAGTCCACAAGCGAATGTAAAAGTTGAGAGGAGGACAGCGCATAGGAATTATACAACAAACTAAGTGATCATGCTGTTTTTATGTGTGCTGCTATGAAAGTGAACTGTATTTGTGGGTGATCAGAGGTGTATTCATTCCATCAATTCAGTTGAAAAACATTTCTTAAACGTAAGCAAACAGAAAGAAATGGGGATAAACATATTTGAATTTGTCCTATCGAAACTCTCATTTGCAACTTTTGGACTAATGATTACACCCTAGATCAGCTAGATGCAGGTAAGAGTGTGCAATGTGGTATTGAATGTGTCACTGTCTGACACCTTGATACTAAAGAAATTCTGTAAACCTGTGCACCTACGCTGTAAACTTTCATTCATCAGTCGTAGCAACCTCATGATGGGTATATGGAAAAGTCAAGTATCATGTACATTAGTAGCCTAAAACTATCGATGTTACATTGAGCTGGGTGAATGGAATATGAATGACAGTTATCCAATATGCTGTAAGGCCGTGCTCAAAAATGGGTTCTCCCTCATCTTAAACGGCACCGACCGCCACTGATACACATCAATAATACACATCAATATTCACATCAATATACTAAAAGCAAAACACAATTATAGAAAACAAACACATTTTTCTGTAAAAAGGTCATCAATCAGCCTTTTGAATTGCCCTAGAGGCACCAATTCAACCAATTTTAGAGAGCCCTGGAGATTATTCCACAAGTAAGGTGCAAAAAAACTAAAAACTGATTTACATAACTCAGTGGAGATTGAAGGGATCTCCAGAGTTAGCCATCCCTGAAACCTGGTCTGGTATCTCATAAGCTAACAACAAGGTAAAATATGCTGGAAGTTTATGCTGGAGGGCTTTATAAACAAAAAGAGTGCAATGCGTTTGCACTGCAAGAGTGCAGTGCAATTTGACCAGTATTGTCGCAGCAAAATAATCCTGCATCAACTGGATTTTAATGTTTAGTCCATAATGTTGCTTGATTGGTGGTTAGGCTATTAGCTGAACAAAATTAGGCTACATGAATAGTGCAATACTGTTAATATAGCTGTGTTTTAGTGCTGGGTTTAAGTGAATTTATGTAAATCACAAAGCTTATCTGCATTTCCTGCAGTGCAAAAAAGTGATCAAATTTGACATGAATTTAAGTGATGCTATGAATGACCAGCTTATGGTTTTTGTGCGTAATATTAGTGCAATATATCCTGCATGATGTTCATGGATAAAGAATTCCAGGTTATAGGATTCCCTTGCAGCTTATTCCCTGCTAATTCCAGAAATCCTCCAACTGGGATTTTGGGAAACTGTAAGGATTTTTGCAACCCTACAGGTTACACAAACAAATATACACAAAAGTACAGTAACATTTATAGTACAGTCACAGACAAAAAAGCCTTAACCCATACAGTCAACAAAAGGCCACAGGAGAAAACTGCAGTCTCACACATATTTTTTTCCACAAACGCCACTACAGTTAATCAACCTACTGTAAACCAACATGTGTTAGGTGTGGTGCCAGCTATGTGGGGGCCCGTGCCACAACTGCCCCTGGCCCACGCCACGCTGCCCTCCGGGGGTGCCCACCGTGCTGGATGGGTGCCGCTGCTGCCCGGTGTGCGCCAGACAGGAGGGCGAAGGCTGCACGGAGAGGTTTGTGTGTGACAGCCAGCTGGGCTTGCAGTGTGACTACAGCGCCAGCTACCCCGGAGGTCCTGGAGAGTGTGTCAGTGAGTACAACGCTACCCTGTTAAGCTGGTTAAGCTGGTTCCAGGTCTGTAAGATATATCAGTTTGTGGTATCTTCCCATCTGTAAGATCCAACTGCAAGACGACAAAGCAGTACAGTTGGCAAGACAGCACAAACAGATCTGGGACCAGGCGATTACTTTGTAGGGGACAAATACTGTACAAGGCCTCAAAGCATGTCCATTATGTGACCACGATAATGATAATAAGACCTCAAATGGAGTGAGATGTAAGAATGTATCCCAGTTTTCAGGCACAGCAAGTCTTTGACTTAGACTAATGTTGAATGTCCTAATCCATGGCCATAAATAATAGGAAAATACTTCAAAGTTATTTTGGATTGTGAAAGGCAGCCATGGGTAATAATCCCACAATCTCCAGTCGGATACAACAAGTATTACAACATTGATGTTAATAGAGGGCAGCCATTAGTAGTGTTACAAATAAAATACAAAATATGCACTCACTACTGGAAGTCACTCTGGATAAGAGCGTCTGCTAAATGACTCAAATGTTATTTTAGTACACATATCTTGTCCCTAGACTTGACCCCACATACATTGTCCATCTGCTTCACCTACTTAACTGAGCAAAGTTCACTCTCTCGCTTCCCCGTCTCTCTCCCCATCTATTCCTGTTAGTTATTTCCTGTTCATATTCTCTGTTGCCAGGCAAGAACTCGCTGGGGTGTGAACTGAACGGCATGCGCTTCGATGAGGGCCAGACATTCCAGCCGTCGTGTGCACAGCTGTGCCACTGCCTGGGTGGCGGGGTGACCTGTGTGCCACTGTGCAGCGATGACCTCCAGGTGCCCGCCGCAGCCAACTGCCCCAACCCCCAGCTACTGCGCCAGCCAGGGAGGTGCTGCAGGGAGTGGGTCTGTGAAAGCCTGGACAACAATATTTACGCAGACACTATGGCTACAGGTACAGAACTTGATAGGCAAAAATGTGAAAATAAGTCTTTGTCCTTTGCCCATTTGAATAGGAATAATTAATAATAATAATTTATTACATTTGTAAAGTGTTTTTCATTATACAGAAATAATCTCAAAGTGCATAAAAAAAGATAAAATGGAGAAATAGTGAATAAACAAAAAATTATATCTATATATACAGCGCATTCGGAAAGTATTCAGACCCCTTGACTTTTTCCACATTTTGTTACGTTACAGCCTTATTCTAAAATGTATTAAATAGGTTTTTCCCCTCATCAATCTACACACAATACCCCATACTGACAAAGCAAAAACAGGTTTTTAGCTATTTTTGCAAATGTATTAAAAATAAAAAACTGAAATATCACATTTACATTAGTATTCAGACCCTTTACTCAGTACTTTGTTGAAGCACCTTTGGCAGCGATTATAGCCTCAAGTCTTCGTGGCTATTGATTGATACTGCCACCACCATGCTTCACCATAGGGATGGTGCCAGGATTCCTCCAGACGTGACGCTTGGCATTCAGGCCAATCTTGGTTTCATCAGACCAGAGAATCTTGTTTCTCATGGTCTGAGTGTCCTTTAGGTGCCTTTTGGCAAACTCCAAGCAAGCTAAACATTTCAAGAACTTTGAAGGTTCCTTCAAGTGCAGTCGCAAAAACAATCAAGCGCTATGATGAAACTTGCTCTCATGAGGACCGCCACAGGAATGGAAGACCCAGAGTTACCTCTGCTGCAGAGGATAAGTTTAATTAGAGTTACCAGCCTCAGAAATTTCAGCCCACATAAATGCTCCATAGAGTTCAAGTAACAGACACATCTCAACATCAACTGTTCAGAGCGGACTGTGTGAATCAGGCCTTCATGGTCGAATTGCTGCAAAGAAACCACTACTAAAAGACACCAATAAGAAGAAGAGACCTGCTTGGGCCAAGAAACACGAGCAATGGACATTAGACCGGTGGAAACTTGTCCTTTGGTCTGTAGTCCACCGTAAAGCATGGAGGAGGAGGTGTTATGGTGTGGGGTGTTTTGCTGGTGACACTGTCAGTGATTTATTTATAATTCAAGGCACACTTAACCAGCATGGCTACCACAGCATTCTACAGCGATACGCCATCCCATAAGGTTTTGGCTTATTGGGACTATCATTTGTTTTCAACAGGACAATGATCCAACACACAGGCTGTGTAAGGGCTATTTGACCAAGAAGGAGGGTGATGGAGTGCTGCATCAGATGACCTGGCCTCCACAATCCCCTGATCTCAACCCAATTGAGATGGTTTGGGATGAGTCGGACCTCAGAATGAAGGAAAAGCAGCCAACAAGTGCTCAGCATTTGTGGGTACTCCTTCAAGACTGTTGGAAAAGCATTCCAGGTGAAGATGGTTGGGAGAATGCCAAGAGTGTGCAAAGCTGTCATCAAGGCAAAGGGTGGCTATTTGAAGAATCTCAAATATAAAATATATTTTGATTTGTTTAACACTTTTTTGGTTACTACATGATTCCGTTATTTTTTTATAACCAAACCATGATCTGTACTTCTCCACAACTTTGTCCCTGTTTTCATCATAGTTTTGATGTCTTCACTATTGTTCTACAATGTAAATAATAGTAAAATTAAAGAAAAACCCTTAAATGATTAGGTGTGGCCAAACTTTTGACTGGTAGTGTATATATACAGTATATACAGTTGAAGTCGGAAGTTTACATACACCATAGCCAAATACATTTAAACTCAGTTATTCACAATTCCTGACATTTAATCCTAGTACAAATTCCCTGTCTTAGGTCAGTTAGGATCACCACTTTATTTTAAGAATATGAAATGTCAGAATAATAGTAGAGAGAATGATTTATTTCAGCTTTTATTTCTTTCATCACATTCCCAGTGGGTCAGAAGTTTACATACACTCAATTAGTATTTGGTAGCATTGCCTTTAAATTGTTTAACTTGGGTCAAACGTTTCGGGTAACATTCCACAAGCTTCCCACAATAAGTTGGGTGAATTTTGGCCCATTCCTCCTGACAGAGCTGGTGTAACGGAGTCAGGTTTGTAGGCCTCCTTGCTCGCACACGCTTTTTCAGTTCTGCCCACAAATGCTCTATAGGATTGAGGTCAGTGCTTTGTGATGGCCACTCCAATACCTTGACTTTGTTGTCCTTAAGTCATTTTGGCACAACTTTGGAAGTATGCTTGGGGTCATTGTCCATTTGGAAGACCCATTTGCGACCAAGCTTTAACTTCCTGACTAATGTCTTGAGATGTTGCTTCTATATATCCACATAATTTTCCTTCCTCATGATGCCATCTATTTTGTGAAGTGCTCCTGCAGCAAAGCACCCCCACAGCATGATGCTGCCACCCCCGTGCTTCACGGTTGGGATGGTGTTCTTTGGCTTGCAAGCTATCCCCCTTTTTCCTCCAAACAGTTCTATTTTTGTTTCATCAGACCAGAGGACATTTCTTCAAAAAGTTTGATCTTTGTCCCCATGTGCAGTTGCAAACCGTAGTCTGGCTTTTTTATGGCGGTTTTGGAGCAGTGGCTTCTTCCTTGCTGAGCGGCCTTTCAGGTTATGTTGATATAGTACTCGTTTTACTGTGGATATAAATACTTTTGTACCTGTTTCCTCCAGCATCTTCACAAGGTCCTTTGCTGTTGTTCTCGGATTGATTTGCACTTTTCGCACCAAAGTACGTTAATCTCTAGGAGACAGAATGCGTCTTCTTCCTGAGCGGTATGACGGCTGCGTGGTCCCATAGTGTTTACACTTGCATCCTATTGTTTGTACAGATGAACGTGGTACCTTCAGGCGTTTGGATATTGCTCCCATGGATGAACCAGACTTGTGGAGGTCTACAATTTTCTTTCTGAGGTCTTGGCTGATTTATTTTGATTTTCCCATGATGTCAAGCAAAGAGGCACTGAGTTTGAAGGTAGGCCTTGAAATACATCCACAGGTACACCTCCAATTGACTCAAATGATATCAATTAGCCTATCAGAAGCTTCTAAAGCCATGACATTTTCCAAGCTGTTTAAAGGCACAGTCAACTTAGTGTATGTAAACATCTGACCCACTGGAATTGTGATACAGTGAATTATAAGTGAATTAATCTGTCTGTAAACAATTGTTGGAAAAATTACTTGTGTCATGCACAAAGTAGATGTCCTAACCGACTTGCCAAAACTATAGTTTGTTAACAACAAATTTGTGGAGTGTTTGAAAAAAAACGAATTTTAATAACTTCAACCTAAGTGTATGTAAACTTCCGACTTCAACTGTATATATATATAAAATTGGGTGACACATACTTAATCAGATTTTCGTCTAACATGATCCACCATGATCTCTTAAACTCACTGCTATATATGACATTTTTCCTAAAGACGCGAAATGCCTTGCGATGTGAGATCGGGTTGCCATAATGCGCAATCATGTTGCAAGATGCGGGGCTCATTCACTCGTGACAATTGCGACATTCCCTCCACATTGTTGTGTCCTATATGTCATAATTTGGTTAAATTATGATTTATAGGACACAACAACCTTGAGGGTTAAGTCGAGGCATAACTCTGGTGAGATTATAATTAAAATAAGACTTTTGGAGAGTTTAAAACATAGAAAACATACTGCATTTTTTATGCTTCACACGGGAATGTCTCACACCCTTGCAAGCAACTCTTCTACAACTTGGTAACACCTACTCTGCTTCCCTCGCATGGACAAATACCACAACGCCGCCCAACCTCATCCTGTAACTACCTTGTACAAATATTTTTGAAAAGAAGCCTAAAGCTGGCGATCAGGCTGAACTTTCCATCAAGTGTCCATTTTCTTTAAAATAACAATCTTTAAAAAAAACTTTACAGGTTGGCGAAGTATATCTGTTTTTGCATCTACAGATAATCTGCAGGAGACATTCCAAATAAAGTGGTCCCAATATAAATAATTATTTTTCTTTCATTTTCTTTTTCATTTATTTTATATACTTAAAGGGATACTTCAGGATTTTGGCAATGATGCCCATTATCTACTTCCCCAGAGACATGAACTCATGGAAACCATTTTTAAGTTTGTGTGTCCAGTATGAAGGAAGTTAGAGGTAGTTTCGCGAGCCAATGCAAACTAGCGTTAGCACAATGACTGGAAATCTATGGGTATCTGCTAGCATTCCGTTCATTGCGTTAATGCTAGACTGGGGAAGTAGATAAATGGCATCATTGCCAAAATCCCAAAGTATCCCTTTAACTACAAATGAATAATTCTAAGTTACACATCACAGTAACAAAATAGAGAATCCCTTGGATCCCTTGGTCAAAATGTTGAAAACATGTATCAACAACTTGGTGTGACGTTAACGTCTTGAAATAACTTAAGTGCTGCAGTGAGATTTACTGCTTGTTTGCCAGGATAAAACATCTTCAGGTGTACAACATAGAGGAATTTGGTTGTATTTCAACTATTTCCTTTTTTGACAAAAGGGTTCAATTGAACCTGCATGGCAGTGTTTCCACAGTAGCATTCAGGTGACAAAATAACATCATAGAATAATTTTCAATACTGTATTAATAACAGGTAGACTATTGTTTTGAGGTAATACTTTAATTGAAGGGGGTTTACATAAAGCATTCGTTATACCTTTATGAAATACCACCTTTATGAATGGACAGTATCATTCATAAAAACGTTCTTAATAACAACGTTCTTAACACATGTTATGAATGGGTTCATGAAGGTGTTATGAATGCCTTATGTACGGATAACCCCTTCAAGTAAAGTGTTACCCTTTTTTGTAGCTAACCTGTTGATGCTTCAAAGGAAGACAAGTGTGTGCAAGGAGTAGTTACAACATACAAATAGGCAGGCTGTATTGAATCCAGCAGTCAAATATAGTTAAGCATTTAAAACCACAATATTCATATTTAATGGACAAGAAATGTACATAAAATGTCCTTTGTGTGTAATAGCATAGCCATATCAATAACCTCACATAACAAACCCCATAAGTATACAAATGGACTAATGGCATCACATTGCCCTTGTCTTTCAACACGACCCAGTGGAGAGACCACCAGAGAGGGAGAGGGTGCGTCAGGACTTTCGTGGTGATGGGGGTGGGGCTCAGTCTCAGGGCCAGGGCCTGAACTCCAACTGCATTGAGCAGAGCACAGACTGGAGCCCCTGCTCCAGCAGCTGTGGCCCAGGTGTCTCCACCCGCAGCTCAAACCAGAACTGGGCCTGTCGCCCGCAGACCCAAACCAGACTGTGCCAGGTCAGGCCATGCCAGGCCACTGCCGTGCCTCGCAGCAGGTCGCAGGCGGTGAGTGGGAGCAGCGCTCTCTGCCTTTCTTTACCTCAAACACTCTCAAACACTTTGCAAATACTCTTACTGCTGTCTGGCCATTTTGTTTTCGAGGTAAGTTGACGTAGAATGGATTGCCTCTCGAGGTGGGTGGACACAGTTTGGGCATTAGAAATGTTTTGCTTTCATTCTCGTACCTCACTTTTTGGCAAATGGGATGAATTACTTGATATAATTTACATTGTACCTTTGCTTAGATACAGCATTGACCATAAATTGACCATAAATGTGTGCCATCAGAAGAACTGCGTTATGAAGAATTGCATTGAGAGTTGTCAAAATGTCAAAATATTTCAAAGTCCATGTTGATCAACTACAAGTTGAAGTAAGAGATCATTTAAAATCATTCAATGTTTTCAATTGAAGTCCACTGTTATGTGTATTGCAGGGAATGGGTGGCTGCGATAGTAGCTTCAGGTCTCCCGTGCCCATTCATCTGGAGCACCAGGGCTGTTTGAGCACGTTGGCCTACAGGTCCCGGTTCTGTGGCCTCCAGTGTCCGGATGGCCGCTGCTGCAGCCCCTACCGCACCAGGACCGTCAGCATGGCCTTCCGCTGCCCCCAGGGCAGGATGAGCCACCAGCAGGTGATGATGATTGAGTCCTGCTCCTGCCACCACTACAACTGTCCCCAGTCCCCACTCACAGCCTACAGGAGAGCCATGCCCTGGCTTTAGAGTATTGGACCGTGGAGAGTGAAATAGCCCTGACACCAGAGATGGGCAGGCCCTGTCAGAGAAGATACTGGACAATGACATAAGAATAGGAATCGAAGGTTAGGGTAGGATTCAATCAAACACATGGTTCCTGCGCTGTTGCAAAAGCACCATTCATTTAACTCAGTAAATATAGTCAAATGCTTTGCATTACTTAGAGTATGTTTAATAACAGTGATAACAATTTCCACAGTGCAGGTTTGATTGAATTTCATCATCTATTTGATTTTAAATACCTCCATCGTCAAGATTCTTAGAAAAGGTGTGTGTGAGAGAGAGAGCGAGAGAGAGAGAGAAAGAGAGCTAGAGAGAGAGAGCGAGAGAGAGAGAAAGAGAGCTAGAGAGAGAGTGAGAGAGAGAGAAAGAGAGCTAGAGAGAGAGAGAGAAAGAGAGAGAGAGAAAGAGAGCTAGAGAGAGAGAGCGAGAGAGAGAGAGAAAGAGAGCTAGAGAGAGAGCGAGGGAGAGAGAGAAAGAGAGCTAGAGAGAGAGAGCGAGAGAGAAAGAGAGCTAGAGAGAGAGAGCGAGAAAGAGAGAAAGAGAGCTAGAGAGAGAGAGCGAGAGAGAGAGAAAAAGAGAGCTAGAGAGAGAGTGCGAGAGAGCGAGAGAGGATGACTGACTAGTTAATTGATTAACGCATGGTGGTGGATGGATGGAGATGGAGGCCTATTGCAGCTGTGTCGGTTACCTCAAAGTAAATACGTAGTTACTGTAACTAAGAATAGGTTGGTGTCAACTCCAAGTGACCTTCATATGCAAGCTTAGCTGTCAGTCATAATTCCTATAAACTGTAAGTATTACGTTATCAATTATATAGTTTTTTCAGTAATATTGTTATTATGCTATGTTACAATGAGCAATTGGATTAGTAAAAAGTCATCAACCAGTACTATTTTCATTTTATTTCAACCAGCGTTGTAAACATTAAAATTAGGGGAAAACTTCAACTTAAATACAATGACTTAACCTGACTAACAGGTTGTTACATCAGTCTAATTTCAACATAATCATCAGAACTATGTAAAGTTGAAATTTAGTAGAAGATTCCACGTTAAAAATCCTTTTGATCCTATATTCAATATATTGAGTGGTTGAAATTATTTTAATTTCATATTTGATTAGACATATTCTATTTGACCTTGTTTCAATGTTGATAGTAAAAAGGTATGTTTGAATCAATGTCAATGTTTCAACGTCTTGCCATCAACCTAAATAAAGGGAATATTGAAATAAAATGTGAAACCACAGTCCAACGATTCCTGCCTGAACAGTGACTACTGGTATATGAGGGGTAATGCACTTCAGTGAGAACAAGTCTACCATCTAGATGCCTACCTCTATGTACACTGCATAGCTTTGTACATTTAGATATTGAGCAAAGCTTCCATACTCATTTGCGTAGACAACCGAGATAATATTGAATAGTGGAAAGTAACTCCTCTGACTTTTCTTACTCAAGCTGTATGTGAAAGTGAAAGTAGATTCGGAGTGAGGTTGGGTTTATCTAGGCTACAATGACATCTGATTTGCCCAAAGGACACAATAATTTCAGCGTGACGCTATAGGACTGGCACTAATGCCAACCCCAGCTTCCTCAGGAATTCTCTCAGTGGTCTGTGAAGGTAACAGAAGGGAGCGAAATATCACTGCATGCTTGTGCTGCTGGAGAATGAGACTTTTCACTAAGCCTGTTTTGTGCAAACATTCTACTTCTTGTACTCGAATGCTCACACAAACAGACTTTGCTTTGTTTTTATCAACTGTTCTTAAATGAAAGTTATTTATGCAGGGTATAAACTGTTATGTGTTATCATCCCAGCCAGTCAAACAGTCCCCCTCTTTTTAAGTAATGATGAGAGAAAGTGTGTGTGTCTGTTTTTCTATTTTTACTGCTCTATTTGTCATTAGGTTCTAAAAAAAATAAAACCAAAAGGCACCCTATTCCCTTTATAGTGTGCTACTTTTGAGAGCCCTATTCTCTCAAGCCCTCAAGTCCCCAGTCTCTAACCTGCACATAAAACCCTACTCACCAGTCATATGCCATTCATAAACATGTATGACATCAATTTCCTGTGCATGTTGGTGTTGAGGGATTGTTGCCCTCAGTTCAAATCTTTTGTTCCCCCTGGGAAGCCAAGAATTTGGAGGAGTAGATAGCATGATATACTACCATTATATTATCTCAAAGACAAGGTAAGATGGACAAAGTCCTTTGAGCTTGACACATTTTTATTGTTTATTGACAACAGAGGAATACTTCAGCCATTGGTATGTAATGGGCTGCTGGAATACCTGTATGCAATATAGGAAATGCATATTGATGCATATTGTTTTTTTCAGTGATATAGCCCTACATATCACTGACTAAATGGAACAGTATTTCACTTTACACAAGTGCATTCAGCCACTCATAGGCTCTCACTTAACACAATAAAATACTCTGAGAATTATGAATAAAGCACAAAGTACAGCATATTTACATACAGGCCTTTGGTACAATACTGGTTTAAATAACTAGCTGGTTAAAGTGAGCTGGTTGAGATGATTCTGTTGGTGGATATGCCTTGCGGTAAATTACAGCACCAGTCCATTGAACAAGAGACATCCTGGCTTGTTTGCTGACATTATGAAATCGCAGGAGGAAATCATCATTTCCAACTAGGTAAATCAACGGATTGATAGCGCTATTCAGGCAAGCCAGGCCGCGGCTGATTTGATGAGCAACATAGATGTCATCGAAGCTTGCGTTGCAGGTGCCTTCCATTTTCAAAATCCTTATCTTCAAATTGAGATTTCTCAAAACATGGTAAGGGATAAAGCAAATTGAGAATAACACAGTCAAGATGATGATTAGTTTTAGACACCTCTGTTTCAATAAAGTATTGACGTTGGCTTTGGTGGCAAGGACCACTACTATATGTCCATAGCAAGCAAGAATGATGAGCAATGGTATAACGAATCCGGTAACGGACCAACCAATGCTATATGGCAGGTAATCCTTGATAAGGTGGTCGGCAGTTGAGTCAAAGCACGCATCTGAAGAATTTGGCGCTGTCTTGTCAAAAAACATATCGGGAAGTATCTGAATGAAAACCAAAATCCAGACAAGAAAACTTATTGCCACGGAGTGTCGAGTGTTGATTTTTCCCATCACTTTCATTGGGTGCACAATACCAAGGTATCGATAAATACTGATGCATGTCAGGAACCCGATACTGCAGTAGAGATTCAAATTGAAGCAGAATCTGGTGATCTTGCAGAATGTTTGTCCAAATATCCATTTACTGTTTAGCGCGTAATAGACAACCAAAAATGGTAATGTAAATAGGTACAGCAAGTCAGCTATTCCAAGGTTGAGAATAAATATGTTTATACTTCCAATTTTCTTCCAGCTGGTACAAACAGTTTTTAACCCAAAGAAGTTTGCAAAAGTTCCGACGACAAACACCAGCACGAACACAGCTGGTAAAAATCTGCGAGTAAAAGACAGGTCAATTTCTTCACATATGGTAATGTTGAGAACGTGCGCGCCGTGGTCCTCTGACATTTTCAATTCGTTCTTGTCGATCAGAGTGAAGTCAAGACACAAGCTCTTTTTCGAATTGCAGAACAATATGAATCGATATCGCCCGGAAGTTAATGAGATCAACCTTGCACATGGACACACTTCTGAAATCGCAGCCGACCACAAACATGTTGCGCATAAATACTAATGTGAAACCAAAGTTTATACGCCCACTTCCTTAGATATAACGATTATTTCAATAGTTTACAGGAGGTGAATAGTTTACAGGAGGTATTAGCAGAGTTAGAGTATCCTGCAATTATTACTGCAAGTCAAGATATGAGTAACAACCCACTGGGCACACACTGGTTGAGTCAACATTGTTTCATTGTCATTTGTCAACCTATTGTGACGTGGAATCTAAGTGGAAAACACATTTGGTTTTGAAAAACATAATAAACCAGTAGATTACTCATTTCATCTAAATTCAACCAGCGTTGTAAACATTCAAATGACTAGCAGGTTGATACATGAACATAATCATCAGAACTATCTATACATGGAAATTGCGTCAAAAATACCATGTAGAAGCGTAAAAAATATTTTTCAACCTTTGTACTGAGTGTACAAAACATTAAGAACACCTGCTCTTTCCATGACATAGCCTGACCCGGTGAAACCAGGTGAAAGCTATGATCCCGTATTGATGTCACTTGTTAAATCCACTTCAATCAGTGTAGATGATGGGGAGGAGACAGGTTAAACAAGGATTTTTAAGCCTTGAGACAATTGAGACATGGATTGTGTACCTATGCAATTTAGAGGGTGAATGGGCAAGACAACATTTAAGTGTCTTTGGAAGGGGTATGGTTGTAGGTGCCAGGCGCACCGGTTTGTGTCAAGAACTTAAACGCAGCTGGGTTTTTCTCGCTCAACCGTTTCCCGTGTGTATCAAGAATGGTCCACCACCCAAAGGACATCCAGCCAACTTGACACAACTGTGGGAAGCATTGGTGTCAACATGGGCCAGCATCCCTGTTGAACGCTTTCGATACCTTGTAGAGTTTATGCTCTGACAAATTGAGGCTGTTCTGAGGGCAAAAGGAGGGGGTGCAACTCAATATTAGGAAAGAGTTCTGAATGTTTTATACACTCAGTTATTGTTGTGGTTTAAATGATGTGGAATTTCATATTTGATTAGACATATTTTATTTGACCTGGTTTCTATGTTGATAGTAAAATGGTATGTTTGAATCAATGTCATTGTTTCAATGTAATGCCATCATCCTAAATAAAGAGGTATATTGAATTAAAATGTGAAGCCACATTCCTGCCTGAACAGTGACTCCTACTTGGATAATACACGTCAGTGAGAACAAGTCTACCATCCAGTGGCCTACCTCTATGTAACCTACTTAGATTTGAAAAACACGCTTTTCGTTACAGGTGAGCTATCATGTCAACAAATTCAGACATTGATGAGCTTCCATACTCATTTGCGTAGACTACCTGAATCACATTGACTAGTGGACAGTAACTCCTCTACCTTTTCTTACACAAGCTGTATGTGAAAGTGAAAGTAGATTTGAAGTTTAGAAGTAGTTATCATTAGCCCTATAAATATAATGGCACATTTATGATATTATTAATACACTTTTACCTTTGGATATTGTCTTTTATATGAAGGATGGTTGGTTGATTTCAAATGTAATCTACAAGTTAATAATTAATATGTTATATTCAAGTCTCCATCTCAACCAAAAATCAAATAGGACTAAATCAAATCACATTTTATTTGAAGTGCATTTAAAGTTTGATTTGATTTAGTGCTGTTCTTTAACAGATTTTTGGTTGAGATGGAGACGTGAAACCAACATATCAGTCATTAATTTGTAGACAAACTGGATATTGAATGAACGCAACCAAATCAACATTTGAGGGAGATGTATCTTCTGCTTGGATAGTATATACAGTACCAGTCAAAAGTTTGGACACATACTCATTCAAGGGTTTTTCTTTATTTTTACTATAAATAGCCACCCTTTGCCTTGATGACAGCTTTGCACACTCTTGGCATTCTCTCAGCCAGCTTTATGAGGTAATCACCAGGAATAATATGCCATTTAGCAGACGCTTTTATCCAAAGCGACTTACAGTCGTGCGTGCATACATTTTTTTGTGTATGGGTGGTCCCGGGGATCGAACCCACTACCTTGGCGTTACAAGCGCCGTGCTCTACCAGCTGAGCTACAGAGGAATGCATTTCAATTAACAGGGGTGCCTTCTTAAAAGTTACTTTGTGGAATTTGAGTCAATCAGTTGTGTTGTGACAAGGTAGGGGGAGCCCTATTTGGTAAAAGACCAAGTCCGTATTATGGCAAGAACAGCTGAAATAATCAAAGAGAAATGACAGTCCATCATTACTTTAAGACATGAAGGTCAGTCAATAAGGAAAATGTCAAGAACTTTGAAAGTTTCTTTAAGTGCAGTCGCAAAAACCATCAAGCACTATGATGAAACTGGCTCTCATGAGGACCGCCACAGGATTGGAAGACCCAGATTTACCTCTGCTGCAGAGGATAAGTTCATTAGAGTTACCAGGCTGAGAAATTGCAGCCCAAATAAATGCTTCACAGAGTTCAAGTAACAGACACATCTCAACATCAACTGTTCAGAGGGGAATGTGTGAATCAGGCGTTCATGGTCAAATTGCTGCAAAGAAACCACTACTAAAGGACACCAATAAGAAGAAGAGACCAGCTTGGGCCAAGAAACACAAGCAATGGACGTTAGACAGGTGGAAATGTGTCCTTTGGTCTGGAGTCCAAATGAGAGATTTTTGGTTCAAACCGCCTTGTCTTTGTGAGATGCGGTGTGGGTGAACGGATGATCGCCGCATGTGTATTTCCCACCGTAAAGCATGGAGGAGGAGGTGTTATGGTGTGGGGGTACTTTGCTGGTGACACTGTCTGTAATTTATTTAGAATTCAAGGCACACTTAACCAGCATGGCTACCACAGCATTCTGCAGTTACACGCCATCCCATCTGGTTTGGGCTTAGTGGGACTATCATTTGTTTTTCAACAGGGTAATGACCCAACACACCTCCAGGCTGTGTAAGGGCTATTTTACAAAGAAGGAGAGTGATGGAGTGCTGCATCAGATGACCTGGCCTCCACAATCCCCCGACCTCAACCCAATTGAGATGGTTTGGGATGAGTCGGACGGCAGAGTGAAGGAAAAGCAGCCAACCAGTGCTCAGCATATGTGGGAACTCCTTCAAGACTGTTGGAAAAGCATTCCAGCTGAAGCTGGTTAAGAGAATGCCAAGAGTGTGCAAAGCTGTCATCAAGGCAAAGGGTGGCTATTTGACGAATCTCAAATATAAAATATATTTTGATTTGTTTAACACTTTTTTGTTTACCACATGATTCTATATTAGTTATTTCATAGTTTTGATGTCTTCACTATTATTTTACAATGTAAAAAATAGTAAAAATAAAGAAGAACCCTTGAATGAGTAGGTGTGTCCAAACCTTTGACTGGTAGTGTATATATTATGAATAACATATATGAAAGACCATATGCAAAGGTAAAAGTTGATTGTTAATATTATGCATTTGGCATCCTAGGCTAATATAGGGCTAATGCTACTATTTCTAAACTTCCAAAGATCCAGTCAACCCATGGATGAATGATAGTATACATACACTCAACAAGGGTTCTTACATTTTAAATTTTTAGTCATTTAGCAGACGCTCTTATCCAGAGCGACTTACAGTTAGTGAGTGCATACATTATTATTATTTTACTTTTATTATTATTATTATTATTTTATTTTTTTATACTGGCCCCCCGTGGGAATCAAACCCACAACCCTGGCGTTGCAAACGCCATGCTCTACCAACTGAGCTACATCCCTGCCGGCCATTCCCTCCACTACCCTGGGCCAATTGTGCGCCGCCCCATGAGTCTCCCGGTCGCGGCCGGCTACGATAGAGCCTGGGATGCAGTGCCTTAGACCACTGCGCCACTCGGGAGAAGGATCCTCAAAGTTCTTAGAAGAACCTTCGGTTTCTTGGCACTGATGGCCCACAAAAGGTTATTCCAAGAACCCCATAGGAGGTGGGGTTCATCGAGGAACCTCCTTAGTTGGTGGGGGTTCTTGCAGGAACCTAACTGCCCAACTGAAATATTTGGATTTGAAAGAACAGCAGGTGCAGGCACTTAACTGAAAAATGTAAATATCTCCTCAATTTAAGGTAAGGTTTGTCCCTTGTATGATCTAAATTGATATTATTTTATGATGATACCATCTATCTTTTCATATTTGTGCAAATCTTTCTAAAACAGAAAATTGACACAATTCAATGGATATCAATCAACAAAGAGGTAAGAATATGTAGGCTATAAGAAAGAATATGTTGAAGGCTAGTTGTATTGGATGCAGATGACTGAACTGCTCACTTTTGTGTGTGCAGGTATACAGACGAGGAGGCATACAAAGGTATGTCAATTGGTATTGGTATGTTATGCTGATCACATTTACCATCCTCCTCCCTTACCTCTTCAATGAATTTCCCATAGGCCTCTACATTATGGACAAGGTATGTGTATGAAAACTATTATCAAAACATTCACATTCACCACATAAACCAAGGTATGAATTCTGTCGTGTGCATGTTTTGTTAATCATCTGTATAATTACAATTTTTTGGATTCACAGACTTCACCCTTCCTACACCTCTGATGAATATAACAGGAAACCTGTTCAATCACCATGCACTGCAAAATCATTCTGGCTATGGATACGGAGAACATCAACACATTAACATCAACACGCCAGAGGATATACCCATTGGACTTGGGACTCTGCTGGGAGTTTACCTCATATTTTGATTTTTAATTCTGCTTTGCCACTAAAATCATAATAAACACTGAGAACTAAAATATTGTGTTATTGTTGTTATTGTTATTATTGTTATGCATATTATTATTATCATTAATAATAATAAAGGAAGGGGGGCAGTTAAAACATTTACCCCAAAAGGTTATTCAAAAGGTTATTTGAGGATCCATTAAAAGGGGTTCTTTGAAGAACCCTTTTAAAGGGTTCTTCAAATAACTTATAGGGGTTCCCCCACAGTTTCAATTTGAAGAACCCCTAAAGGATACTCCAGGAACCTTTTCTTTTTAGAGTGTAACGGATTACTGTTTGTGTTCTGAGAAAACGGTGCCAAAAGAAGTTTAAATAAAAAAATCAGCATAATCTGTTTTGATACTATGACCTACATCATTTATTGATATAGTATGACCTCAACCGGCACTCCATTGCGGTCAGCAGTTCAAGAACACTGTCAAACTACAATTTGCCATTGACAGCATGACAATGAGTGACAAAGGAGTTGGATTTCATGATAGCACAATCAGATCTGGGACCAGGCTAGGGCACTTCTATCAGTCACACATACTGTACAGCAGAGTTCCATGTGATCATTTATCTAAACCTTGTTTAACACTTGTCCAAACACTTGTTAGAGCTTAACCAAAATAAACCCAGCCTGGTTTCCAGTCTCTGTTTAGCTATTACATTCCACTAATGTTTAGCATGACAGGCGTGGCAATGAGTGGAATAATAGCTAAACAGACTGGTACCCAGGCTACAATACACCACCTTAAATACAGTTATACAGTGGTGCCAAGGAAAGAGACATGCTGTATAGTGTTATGACTCTACATGTTTCGTGGGTGGTCATGCAAGACAAGGGAAACAGTGACTGTAAATGAAAGTCAAACCGATATTTCCATTTCACCTGAAATGGAAATGGTCACTGTTTACAAGAACAGACAAGATCAAATCTGTTCCCCTCACAACACCAGTTTCGGGTAAATAAAACAATAGCCCCACAAAACCCCCGAATTACCCAAAGTAATTCCAGTCCAGCCATTACAATGAGCCCGTCCTCCAATAGCTCCTCCCTCCAGCCTCTACTGATGTGGGTGTACTGCGCCTATGGGAGAGCCAAGCAGCCTCTTGGTGTGAAACGTCCACCGAGGCTGGACTCAAGAACTTGAACTTGAAATGGAAGCTCTAGCAGGGTAAACATTTGACGAACTGACTTGTTGGAAAGGTGGCATCCTATGATGGTGCCACGTTGAAATTAACTGAGCTCTTCAGTAAGGCCATTCTACTGCCAATGTTTGTCTATGGAGTTTGCACGGCTGTGTGCTCGATTTTATACACCTGTCAGCAACGGGTGTGGCTGAAATAGACGAATCCACTAATTTGAAGGGTTGTCCACATACTTTTGTATATATAGTGTCTTTCATAATACCAAGGGCACTGCATGTGGTTTCTCATAGTTCCTTTTTTCCTTAACAGGGCTAGTTCAGACCATACTCGGCATTTGAAATACGGAGAAATGCAAGCACTGATTCATCCCCCTCTATCGGTCTGATACGTGGGAGGCCGGAGATGAGATTGGTTGCGTCCCAAATAGCACCCTATTTCCTATGTAGTGCATTACTTTTGGGTCTATAGGGTTCTAGTCAAATGTAGTGCACTGTATAGGGAATAGGGTGTCATTTGGGATGCAGACATTGTTTTGTCTAGGCGGCTTATTAAGGCCTCACACATGTTTTTGTAGGAAGACACAATATAAATATTAGCATTTTCTATTTGTGAGACAGGCAATCCCTGATGCTCTATATGGGTGATTCTACAGAAGTGGTGCAAATAACAGTCCCACCCCAAAAAAATTATAAAAAAACACTTGAGTCTCCAAATTTAAGACATTTATTTACATCATGACATGTTCCAATTCAATCCAAGGCAATAACAAACATATTGGTAAATTAACATAGTACAAAGTCATTGTTTACACACATATTTCTATTGAGAGGTGGCTGTCCCAAACCCTTACTCCTAAACTTCATGTTTGAAAATAAAGCAATTTTTTAACACTATTACTTCAATAGAACATCTTGAGTTGTTCTATTATTACATATAAAGATACTGATCTAATTATTCGTTTTGTTAATTTTTACTTTCTCAATAAAAATGCTGATCCACCTTTTAATGTCACTACCGAAACACACACATTAAAAGACTGTAGATTGTATGTGCCTTAAGCCACACCCCCTACAAATATCACCAGGTGATGGGATTGCACCCCTCTCCAGCATGGCCACATGGTGAGTAGTCTGTCTGCAAACATTTTGGAGAAAATTTGTGAGCAATTGGTAAATGTTCATGTAGTTTGAAGAAGTGTCACTACCGAACATCTAATATATCATGAAATATGTAAAGTACGGTTTTGGGACTAAAATATGTTTGTCCATATGAAAAATAGCCAGCCATTTCATAGCTATAGGGATTCTTTAAAGTCCAAAATAAGTAGAAATTGTCCAAACCGAAACGGTCACAACCAAAACAATTGATACCATAGCGATATATAGAAGTCTCATCTTAGTATGTGTGCCATTATGGCATCTGTGACAATACAGACAGCGCCATAGAGGCTATCTCCATTTTAAAGTTGCATGTGTCAAGATCTACCAACTGAGCTGCAGAGGACCACCATGTGGCTAGTGGACAAGTGCACACTTCAGGAAAAAGTGAATAGAGATGCATAGCCAGCTGGGGGGGCTTTATCCCTCCAAGACCCCAAACATTGACATACTGTATACAGTTGAAGTCGGAAGTTTACATACACTGCGCCACACTCCCGAGTGGCGCAGTGGTCTAAGGCACTGCATCGCAGTGCTAGCTGTGCCACTAGAGATCCTGGTTCGAATCCAGGCTCTGTCGTAGCTGGCCGCCACCGGGAAACCCATGGGGCGGCGCACAATTGGCCCAGCGTCGTCCAGGGTAGAGGAGGGAATGGCCGGCAGGGATGTAGCTCAGTTGGTAGAGCATGGCGTTTGCCAGGGTTGTGGGTTCGATTCCCACAGGGGGTATGAAAAAATTAAAATTAAAATGTATGCACTCACTAACTGTAAGTTGCTCTGGATAAGAGTGTCTGCTAAATGACTAAAATGTAAATGTACATAGGTTGGAGTCATTAAAACTCGTTTTTCAACCACTCCACAAATTTCTTGTTAACAAGGAGACGCGGTCTGTCTCCTAGAGATTAACGTACTTTGGTGCGAAAAGTGCAGATCAATCCCAGAACAACAGCAAAGGACCTTGTGAAGATGCTGGAGGAAACAGGTACAAAAGTATCTATAACCACAGTAAAACGAGTCCTATATTGACATAACCTGAAAAGCCGCTCAACAAGGAAGAAGCCACTGCTCCAAAACCGCCATAAAAAAGACAGATTACGGTTTGCACCTGCACATGGGGACAAAGATTGTACTTTTTGGAGAAATGTCCTCTGGTCTGATGAAACAAAAATAGAACTGTTTGGCCATAATGACCATCGTTATGTTTGGAGGAAAAAGGGGAAGGCTTGCAAGCCGAAGAACACCATCCCAACCGTGAAGCACGGGGGTGGCAGCATCATGCTGTGGGGGTGCTTTGCTGCAGGAGGGACTGGTGCACTTCACAAAATAGATGGCATCATGAGGAAGGAAAATTATGTGGATATATTGAAGCAACATCTCAAGACATCAGTCAGGAAGTTAAAGCTTGGTCGCAAATGGGTCTTCCAAATGGACAATGACCCCAAGCATACTTCCAAAGTTGTGGCAAAATGGCTTAAGGACAACAAAGTCAAGGTATTGGAGTGGCCATCACAAAGCCCTGACCTCAATCCTATAGAAAATTTGTGGGCAGAACTGAAAAAGTGTGTGCGAGCAAGGAGGCCTACAAACCTGACTCAGTTACACCAGCTCTGTCAGGAGGAATGGGCCAAAATTCACCCAACTTATTGTGGGAAGCTTGTGGAAGGCTACCCGAAACGTTTGACCCAAGTTAAACAATTTAAATGCAATGCTACCAAATACTAATTGAGTGTATGTAAACTTCTGACCCACTGGGAATGTGATGAAAGAAATAAAAGCTGAAATAAATCACTCTCTACTACTATTCTGACATTTCACATTCTTAAAATAAAGTGGTGGTCCTAACTAACGTAAGACAGGGAATTTTTACTAGGATTAAATGTCAGGAATTCTGAAAAACTGAGTTTAAATGTATTTGGCTAAGGTGTATATAAATTCCGACTTCAACTGTATTTGGCCAAAACATAGACGTTTATAATGTGCTATACTCTACTGTACTGTGCTCTACTGTACTGTACCCTACTCTATTGTACTCTACTCTACTGTACTAGAGTTTACTGTACTTGAGTTTCTTACAATTGAAGAAAGGGCCCATGGACTCTTGACCTAGTGGTCTTGGTCTTGAAACCCAATTCGGTCTTTAATTAAACTTGTCATGGTCTCAACTCACTGGGTCTGGATCTTGGGACCAATGTCCTGGTATAAATCTTGGTCTTGGCTCCTGGATATTACCTTAGTGTCACGTTTGTTTAAGGACGGGTCAGACCAAGGCGCAGCGTGAAATGCGTACATGTTTATTTCACCGATAAACACACGAACAAAACAACAAACCAACGAAACGTGAAGATCTAAGGCTAAACACAAAACAAGCCTACTCACAGAACAAGATCCCACAACTAATGAGTGCAAACAGGCTGCCTAAGTATGATCCCCAATCAGAGACAACGAGCGACAGCTGTCTCTGATTGGGAATCACACCCGGCCAAACATAGAAATACAACACCTAGACCTAACTCCACACCCTGACTCAAAATACAAGAGTCCCCTCAGTAATGTGGTGGCCTCCTCTCTTACCCTGCAGATCCGATCCTTCTCTTTCTCTCGGCACTCCTCCTCCAGTGAAGCAAAACCTTTATTTTATTTTTATTTTTTAAAATCACATTTACATAAGTATTCAGACCCTTTCCTCCGTACTTTGTTGAAGCACCTTTGGCAGCGATTACAGCCTCGAGTCTTCTTGGGTATGACGCTACAAGCTTGGCACACCTGTATTTGGGGAGTTTCTCCCATTCTTCAGTGTTGCTGGACAGCTATTTTCAGGTCTCTCCAGAGATGTTCGATCTGGTTCAAGTCCGGGCTCTGGCTGGGTCACTCAAGGACATTCTGAGACTCGTCCCGAAGCCACTCCTGCATTGTCTTGGCTGTGTGCTTAGGGTCATTGTCCTGTTGGAAGGTGAACCTTCGCCCCCAGTCTGAGGTCCTGAGCGCTCTGGAGCAGGTTTTCATCAAGGATCTCTCTGTACTTTGCTCTGTTCATCTTTCCCTCGATCCTGACTAGTCTCCCAGTCCCTGCCACTGAAAAACATCTCCACAGCATGATACTGCCACCACCATGCTTCACCGTAGGGATGGTGCCATGTTTCCTCCAGACGTGACGCTTGGCATTCAGGCCAAAGAGTTCAATCTTGGTTTCATCAGACCAGTGAATCTTGTTTCTCATGGTCTGAGAGTCCTTTAGGTGCCTTTTGGCAAACTCCAAACACTTCCGTCTGGGCACTCTACCATAAAGGCCTGATTGGTGGAGTGCTGCAGAGATGGTTGTCCTTCTGGAAGGTTTTCCCATCTCCACAGAGGAACTCTGGAGCTCTGTCAGAGTGACCATCGGGTTCTTGGTCACCTGCCTGACCAAGCCCCCCCCCCCGTTTGCCCAGTTTGGCCGGGCGGCCAGCTCTAGGAAGAGTCTTGGTGGTTCCAAACTTCTTCCATTTAAGAATGATGGAGGCCACTGTGTTCTTGGGGACATTCAATGCTGCAGACATTTTTTGGTACCCTTCCCCAGATCTGTGCCTCGACACAATTATGTCTTGGAGCTCTACGGACAATTCCTACGACCTCATGGTTTGATTTTTACTGTGACATGCGCTGTCAACTGTGGGACCTTATTTAGACAGGTGTGTGCCTTTCCAAATCATGTCCAATCAATTGAATTTACCACAGTTGGACTCCAATCAAGTTGTAGAAACATCTCAAGGATGATCAATGGAAACAGGATGCACCTGAGCTCAATTTCGAGTCTCATAGCAAAGGGTCTGAATACTTATGTAAATAAGGTATTTCTGTTATTTATTTTTAATACATTTGCAACCATTTATAAAAACCTGTTTTTGCATTGTCATTATTGGGTATTGCGTGTAGATTGATGAGAAAAAGTCAAGGGGTCTGAATACTTTCCGAATGCACTGTATATGATTCCATAAACATAGTGTATTGAGTTAAACGTCAGATTGTTTGATTATGCGTAATCCCAACCATAGAGATGCAGTACCACACACAGCTTCAAAATACATCACCAATAATAACATGCTGTTATGTGAGATATGGCAATATGTCTAGGAGGTAGACATAACAATGTCATAACAACATATCAGACGCACATTCTCAAGGGACAATATGTTTTTGAAATGTCTATATATTTGGCTATGTGAACACTCAGTCCGTTTAACCTGAGGAAGATCCTTATGGATCGAAACGTTGTCAATGAAGGTGGTAATTGGAAGCTTATACAGTGTGCAGGCCTTTCTGTTCTTTTCAGGTATACTTCATTAGCCAAGCACCTGCTTTTTAAAGGATGTGTTTATGACCACGTACTTTTCTTTACACTGAATGTACTCTCAAGCTTGATAAGCAACGATAAGCTTGGCTAGTTATCTTTCCATTGAAGACAGATTTGAGACTTCCTCTTTCAACCTAAAAGCCACAAACTGTCAAGCCGTAAAGAATAATGTTGTAAATCACCACTTGACAGTCGAAATGATACAATGTTAGGGAAAATAACAAATAAGCTAGAGATTCAGTGTCTTGATGGAATATTCTCCTAACCCTCAGAAACACTGGACACATGAATGTTCTTGCAATGTTCTCATTTAACGTGTCTAGAACATTAATATCTTATATTCTGAGAACATGGAAACCATGTTCTGTGTATGTTTGGTGGTACATTGATGGAATATTCTCCTAACCCACAGAAAACTCGACACATGAATGTTCTTGAAACTTTCCCATGAAACGTGTCTAGAACATTAATATCTTAAGTTCTGAGGTCATGGTAACCACGTTCTGAGTAATTTCTATTTGACATTAAGGGAATGGTCTCTAGGAAACATCACAGGAACATTCCTATGAAAATGTTAGTTAATGACCTAATGAGACTCTTAAGGGAACGTTCTCTAAAGTTGTAGGACGTTTTTTTGTTGGCTGGGAACCTTGTACAGCATGTCAACTTCCCCACATACAATTGTGTGGGTATACACTAGACCTCATAATCACTGGAGAAGTCCCTGCCTCAGACCTCCCTTGACACACACTTCTTCCAGGAGTCTGTTCGCCCTGCCCTACAAGCTGACTGCCTTGAGTCCACCCTGACAAGATGGTCGACCTGCATAATAGCAACACCTTAAACAGCCTTGCCCCTGAAAAAACATGTAAAGTATCCTTCCAACGGTCCTCCCCAGGGTTCACAGAGGAGCTGGCAGCATGAAGACCCATGGACGCAGTTTAGAACGTCTGTGGAGAAGTACTGGCCTATAAAGACCACCAGGACTGCTATTTCAAAGCACAAAAATCAGTCTGCTCCACCTTCTACTGTGCCATGATAGACAATGACCACCCATATTTTTCATTAGAAAAAAACTATTTTTGAGAGAGAAGCACAGAGGGACGTAATCCGACAATTAGGCCTATGATGGAGAGAATTTTATAGAGACATTGACTGCACCATCTACAGACAAGCACAAATTGGCCATAAAGACCCTTTGTTGCATTCAAACACAACTGTTACATCGAAATCCAGTTCCAGGAATGACTTGTTAATCACACCATGTGATTGAACAATAGATTTATGTAGGATTGAACCATCCCAAAAAATGTAGGCCTATGATCTAAAGCTGTACACAAATCCCAGCTAGCACATAACGTTCTGAGAATCATACGTTTCTTAGAGCGTGGTTGTCTTATGGTTATTATTTAGCATACAAACTTTCCACAACATTCTGGGAAAAGTGCAGGATACCCAGCTATCACATAACGTTCTGAAAACCATATGTTTCTTAGGTGGGAATTTCAGTACCTCAGGATAAAGTTTTATGCAGGTTTCCTCATGGTACTATTTGAAGTCATGTTCTCAGAACATTAAGAAAACGTTCCATAAAAACCACAAGAAAACATTAATGTCCAAATAACATTCTAAGAATGTTATTTAAAAACATACACATTCTGTTCTCAGTGTCAACAAAGCTCTCTCTATCCTCTATCTTGTTAAGTGTGTTAATGAGTGCTTGTTGTCTTTGAAATGGGGTCTGTTTGAATATACTAAAATGAAAAGCTTTGTATGAGTTAAAAAAACATCCTGGTGGTGCAGTGGACTAATTCCATGGATAGAGAATAGAAGATCATAGCTTCGATTCTCATTGAGGCTGTGACACATTTTTATTTTTCATGATTAATGCCTGAGCAAATTAATTTCCATGTGTCCTATCTGTGCATGGAGTTCAAAACAGTTAAACTAAGCTAGCATTGCTATTGAAAGTCTTATTGAAACATTAGGGGAAAGTTTTAACGAAGTTATTCAAAAACCTCCAAATAACGTATTATTTCTGTTCTCAGAGCGTTAATAAAACCTCCCAGGAAACGTTCAAGGAACCAGAGTAAAACGATCTCCAAACCTTCCTGCAACCTAAAAATAAACATTCCCATTAAAGGCAAAATATACACTTCTGTTCTCAGAACGTTCAGTTTTACCGGTCAGGAAACGTATGGCTTCATTCCCAACCAATGTGACACCAAAAACATACGTTCCCACAACTTCCAAGGAACCAAATGTGCTAGCTGGAAAGAAACCCTTAACTTGCAACTGGTGAATCTTCTTCTGTGAATAAAAAATTAATTTGCCCATGTCGAATCTGCGGACTCAGAGTTTTGACACAAATGTAACCTCTAACTTCCCAAAATGGTTTGTAGTTTTAAATCCAGCTGTAACACAAGTATTATGGAGTCAAATCCGATTCAAAAGTCAGGCAGGCCAGCGTGGTGCACACAAATGAAACTTGAGAGCTTGCGAGTGTGACTTTGAGTGAGCAGAACTGCATTGCCGCACGCAGTAAATTAATTTGTTCCCCTGAAGAAATAACCAGATTTATGACCACAGAAGATGAAAGGGGACGGTGAAAGGTGAACGATGGCTGACAATAAAGAGGTAAGTTTGATCGTTTTTCATAAACCAACCAACCAACTAGCTAGCTAATCAACTATGATTCCAATATTGAAATAGCTAGTTATTTGGCCTTCTGTTATTAAAGCAGGCTGGCTATTGATTAGGCAAGCTAGGTTAACGTCAGCTAGCTAGGAAGCAAACTAGCTCTCGAAAACCCTTCTCCGTATGTAGGGTTTTCAGCCATTACATTCGCCTACATTTGGTAAACTACAATTACGACGCTGTGTTTTACCATTTAGAAACGTCAATAATCATCGTTTATGAAACGGTTTTCGAAACATATGCTGATATGTCCCTTATCTTTCATGTCAGCAGGATAAAATCTTTCAAATAAAAAATATACACTTACTGTAGCAATTTTGCACAGATCCATGAACTACACTTCCTCCCCAGTTAGCTTACACACAGGTGTTCGGAGCATGAAAGATAGTTAATTAGCACAGGTGGCGGCCTATGTCTTCCGTCTGTCTTCCGTAAACAAGCGCTGTAACATGGAGATATGGCCGTGTGAGAACATTAACCCCTTTAAAAATTGAGATGTACAAACTATGGCATAAGGAGACGACGAACGGATAAGCGGCAATCCGTAATTTTGATTAAGACATTAATGAGCGAGCTAAGACGGATGTAGTCAATATAACTATTTGTTCAGCACTTTTGAAATGTACAGCGACAAAATTCAGAACATGGGCCGTTCTTACAGTGTTCGATCACCAAGCCAGAATCGTAGGATAGAGGGGGCATATAAACAGACAATGAAAGCTCTTACAATATTCGATGATGACAGTTCTCTAAAACACGCTATAAGCCATATGTGCACCACCTAGTCAGAACAGTAGTCTAAATTATGAGGGGAAAAGGGACCAAATTATTAGGCTGAGGCACATGGGCTACTAACTGCTTACTACACAACATACACTTAGTATTACTTTCTTAGCTACAGTATACATATCTCCAGGGCATATTACATAATTTCTGCAGCAGCATACAATACATTTTCTGACTCACCTTGTTGTGCTCACTTGAACAACAAGGTGGTGCAGCGGTCATTCGTGGGCAAATTTTGTCATCAAACTTTGTCATCAAAGTCTGGCATTCTCTGGATTTATGGTGCTTTCAAGACAACTGGGGAATTTGGAGAAAAAAAACTGTTGAATCATGACGTTAGTGATCTACAGGTCGGAGCTCTAGAAAGAGGGCCGAGTTCCCGACTTGGAATTCCGAGTTGGATGACCATTCAAAACGTATTTTCCCAGTCGGAGCTAGTTTTTTTTCAGAGTTCCCAGTTGTCTGAGATTTCCCAGTTCCGAGTTTCCAGTTGTTTTGAATGCAGCAGAAGTCATGCTGGGTTAACAGCATGGCCGATGTTGAATGTTTATCCTTTTAAGCTTGGAAAAGAGACCCTTAAACCCAGACTTGGACCACACACACACTCCACTAAATAGCAGGCTAGTGATTGCTTTGCAATTCTTGCAGTTAGCCACTGATTCCTTCCAAACCACCTATTGTTGAATTTGTGATTTCCATCTTGTTGTGTAATGTTTATGTTCGATGGCTGATGAGCACCGATACGTTTAATCTATAATTTCCCTTCATAATTTATCTTCGTATGACAAGGGTTGAAAAGGATTTGCCAGTAGATTGTCGACTTGATTCATGATGATGACTGCTAGCTAAGATTTTGAAAGTATGATGTTGACATGATCAGTCCAATCAAAGCTACTGTAGATATAACAGGATTTGACGTCATTTTATCTGTGGTCAATGACCATGAGCCTTCTTGGACGGGCGTGTTTTTTTTTTGTTTTTTTTCTCCCCAATTTTTTATCTTGTCTCATCACTGCAAATCCCCAACGGGCTCGGGAGAGGCGAAGGTGGAGTCATGCGTCCTTCGAAACATGACCCGCCTAACCACGCTCCTTAACACCCGTCAGCTTAACCCGGAAGCCAGCCGCACCAATGTGTCGGAGGAAACGCCTTTCTTCTGGCAACCGGAATCAGCCTGCAGGCGCCCGGCTCGCCACAAGGAGTCGCTAGAGCGCGATGAGCCAAGTGAAGCCCCACCGGCCAAACCCTCCCCTAACCCAGACGACACTTGCCAATTGTGTGCCGTCCTATGGGACTCTCTGCCACGGCCGGTTGTGGCACAGCCCGGGAATTAACCCGGGTCTGAAGTAACGCCTCTAGCACTGCGATGCAGTGCCTTAGACTGCTGCGCCACTCGGGAGGCCCGGATGGGCACTTCTAATGTAACTCTATGGCAGCACCCAAGGGGCTTGAATTTTTGATCTCTCCCTGTAGATTTTGTGGTGACGTAGTGTCCCCATGAGTGACAGAACACTGAGCCAATCACAGCGCAACTAGAGAACATTACCAACCCCTACGCTCCACATTATCCACTGGCTGCCCCACCACCACAGAATTCACTGAGCTAGGCTGAAACACCTGCATTTTGGAACTGCCTTACTCAAGAAAGCAAAAAAAGAGACCATGTTTGTTTGCGGCTTTATTAACTCAATGTTTAAATTTTTAATTTTTATTGTTTGCAAATTGATATGTGACACTTACTAATGCCAAAATAACATGCAAAACAGGCAAATAAAAACTAATAAATAAAAATATACACTACCAGTCAAAAGTTTGGACACACCTACTCATTCAAGGGTTTTTCTTTATTTTGACTATTTCCTACATTGTAGAATAATAGTGAAGACGTCAAAACTATGAAATAACACATATGGAATCATGTAGTAACCAAAAAAGTGTTAAACAAATCAAAATATATTTTATATTAGAGATTCTTCAAATAGCCACCCTTTGCCTTGATGACAGCTTTGCACACTCTTGGCATTCTCTCAACCAGCTTCATGAGGTAGTCATCTGGGATGCATTTCAATTAACAGGTGTGCCTTCTTAAAAGTTAATTTGTGGAATATGTTTCCGTCTTAATGCGCTTGAGCCAGTCAGTTGTGTTGTGACTAGGTAAGGGGGTATACAGAAGATAGCCCTTTTTTGGTAAAAGACCAAGTCCATATTATGGCAAGAACAGCTCAAATAAGCAAAGAGAAACAACAGTCCATCATTACTTTAAGACATGAAGGTCAGTCAATATGGAAAATGTAAAGAACTTTGAAAGTTTCTTCAAGTGCAGTCGCAAAAACCATCAAGTGCTATGATGAACTGGCTCTCATGAGGACCACCACAGGAATGGAAGACCCAGAGTTACCTCTGCTGCAGAGGATAAGTTCATTAGAGTTACCAGCCTCAGAAATTGCAGCCCAAATAAATGCTTCACAGAGTTCAAGTCACAGACACATCTCAACATCAACTGTTCAGAGGGGACTGTGTGAATCAGGCCTTCATGGTCGAAGTGCTGCAAAGAAACCACTACTAAAAGACACCAATAAGAAGAAGAGACCTACTTGGGCCAAGAAACACGAGCAATGGACATTAGACCGGTGGAAATTTGTCCTTTGGTCTGGAGTCCAAATTTGGTATTTTTGGTTCAAACCTCCGTGTCTTTGTGCAACGCGGTGTGGGTGAATGGATGATCTCCGCATGTGTATTTCCCACCGAAAGGCATGGAGGAGGAGGTGTTATTTACATTTTAGTCATTTAGCAGACGCTCTTACCCAGAGCGACTTACAGTTAGTGAATACCTTCTTTTTTTTTTTATACTGGCCCCCCATGGGAATCGAACCCACAACCCTGGCGTTGCAAACGCCATGCTCTATCAACTGAGCTACATCCCTGCCGGCAATTCCCTCCCCTACCCTGGACGAATTGTGCGCCGCCCATGAGTCTCCCGGTCGCGGCTGGCTGCGACAGAGCCTGGATTCGAACCAGGATCTCTAGTGGCACAGTTAGCACTGCGATGCAGTGCCTTAGACCACTGCGCCACTCAGGAGCCAATGGGGTGGGGGTGGGGTGGGGGTGCTTTGCTGGTGACACTGTCTGTGATTTATTTAGAATTCAAGGCACACTTAACAAGCATGGCTACCACAGCATTCTGCAGCGATACGCCATCCCATCTGGTTTGGGCTTAGTGGGACTATCATTTGTTTTACAACAGGACAATGACAATTAAATTGTTTTATTTTCTTATTTTTTCCCTTATTTTTTTATACATTTGCAAAAATGTCTAAAAACCTGTTTTCGCTTTGTCATTATGGGGTATTGTGTGTAGATTGATGAGGACAAACAATTATTTTATCAATTTTAGAATAAGGCTGTAACGTAACAAAATGTGGGAAAAAGGAAGCGGTCTGAATACTTTCCGAATGCACTGTATCCCCATATGCATCAGAGCCACATCTTTTGTGGGCATTTTAAAGCTTGTTTCTAGCATAAGGCATCAGAGTGAAGCATTGTTATAGAACACTTCATATTATCATGACATTGTAATACATTTGGTCTCCAGTCAATGGGCTACAGAAAAATCTCATTGGGTACTACTCTTTCTACCGTAGGCTACATAATGTTTTCCTCATCAATCTACACACAATACCCCTTAATGACAAAGTAAAAAAAAATTTTTGTGTGCAAATGTATAAAAACAAAACAAAAAAATATCACATTTACACAAGTATTCAGACCCTTTACAGTAGTTTGTTGAAGCACCTTTGGCAGAGATTACAGCATTGAGTCTTCTTGGGTATGAATCTACAAGCTTGGCACACCTGTATTTGGGGAGTTTCTCCCATTCTTCTCTGCAGATCCTCTGAAGCTCTGTCAGGTTAGTTGGGGAGCGTTGCTATTTTCAGATCTCTCCAGAGATGTTTGATCAGAGAATCTTGTTTCTCATGGTCAGAGAGTCCTTTATGTGCCTTTTGGCAAACTCCATGCGGGCTGTCATGTGCCTTTTACTGAGGAGTAGCTTCAGTCTGGCCACTCTACCATAAAGGCCTGATTGTGAAACGACTGTGTGATCACGCACTCCGTAGCCGATGTGAGTAAGACCTTTAAACAGGTCAACATTCAGACGGATTACCAGGACGTATACTCCAAGCATGCGCTGACCAACTGGCAAGTGTCTTCACTGACATTTTCAACCTGTCCCTGACTGAGTCTGTAATACCAACATGTTTCAAGCAGACCACCAAAGTCCCTGTGCCCAAGAACACTAAGGTAACCTGCCTAAATGACTACCGACCCGTAGCACTCACGTCTGTAGCCATAAAGTTATTTGAAAGGCTGGTCATGGCTCACATCAACGCCATTATCCCAGAAACCCTAGACCCACTCCAATTTGCATACTTGTTGCATTATCATGCTGAAACATGAGGTGATGGCGGCGGATGAATGGCACGACACTGGGACTCAGGATCTCGTCAGGGTATCTCTGTGCATTCAAATTGCCATTGATAAAATGCAATTGTGTTCGTTGTCTGTAGCTTATGCCTGCCCATACCATAACCCCACCGCCACCATGGGGCACTCTGTTTACAACATTGACATCAGCATAACGCTCACCCACACAACGCCATACACGCTGTCTGCCATCTGCCCGGTACAGTTGAAACAGATTCATCCGTGAAGAGCACACTTCTCCAGCATGCCAGTGGCCATCAAAGGTGAGCATTTACCCACTGAAGTCGGTTACGACACCGAACTGCAGTCAGGTCAAGACACTGGTGAGGACGACAAGCACGCAGATGAGCTTCCCTGAGACGGTTTCTGACAGTTTGTGCAGAAATTATTCGGTTGTTCAAATCCACAGTTTCATTAGCTGTCCAGGTGGCTGGTCTCAGATGATCCCGCAGGTGAAGAAGTCGGATGTGGAGGTCCTGGGTTGGCGTGCTTACACGTGTTCTGCGGTTGTGAGGCCGGTTGGACGTACTGCCACATTCTCTAAAATGACATTAGAGGCAGCTTATAGTAGAGAAATTAACATTAAATTATCTGGCAACAGCTCTGGTGGACATTCCTGCAGTCAGCATGCCAATTGAACACTCCCTCAAGACTTGAGACATCTGTGGCATTGTGTTGTGTGACAAAACTGTAGATTTTAGTGGTCTTTTATTGTCCCCAGCACAAGGTGCACCTGTAATGATCATGCTGTTTAATCAGCTTCTTGATATGCCACACCTGTCAGGTGGATGGATTATCTTGGCAAAGGAGAAATGCTCACTAACAGGGATGTAAACAAATTTGTGCACAACATTTGCGAGAAATAAGCTTTTTGTGCTTGTGGAACATTTCTGGGAGATTTTATTTCTTCTCATGAAACATGGGACTGACACTTTACATGTTGCGTTTATATTTTTGTTCAGTGTATATTCTTACAGGTGCCAGATGTATAAAAGGTTAATTGCAAGGGGGCTGGGCATTTTACACATGCGCTTATTCTTCAGAAGAACTGTATAAAAAAGCAACACACACACACCAATAAATAACTTTTCTTAAAATGATATGTTTATATGTTGCTTAAAGTAATTAGGAAAGAAGTGGAGGTCATCCACCGTGAGTCGAGGTGCAACCAAAACATTTGCTCATCATTGAAAAGGAAAAGGCGCAACGCTCGCTCACCATTATAACTATTAAAAGCTTCTTAAAAGTAATTAGGTCATTTTAAAAACATCTGAAAACGAAGCATTTCAATAAATAACACAAAGATATGTCAAATCAGGTAATGCCAAATTCCAGTCTGAAGGAAGTATGCTTTGAAATCATTTCCCTCAGTCATTAGTTGCATTTTTTTTGTCACTCTCCCTTCTAATGAGTACTTATGAGCATCAGAGAGTCACATACGTGTTCCTGAGAGTCATTGCATTCAGGAATGGGGTTATAATATTTTGAAGCTTAAACCATTAAAATACTAAAGCCAAATTCATATGAAGAAAAAATAATCAAACATGCTACATACGTGCTTTTCACCTGAAATGGAAATAGCCACTGTTTACAAGTTTCTGTGAACTAAAACAATACGAGCGAGCAAATACCCCCCAAAACCCATGAATCACCCAAAGTAAAACAGCAAGGGTATAGAGTTAATGAGGGGGGGAAACATAGTGACTCATTCATTGTTTGTTAATACTACGGTAGCTCTGTCATATATTTAGCCCTGTCCAGCAGACCTGTGTTCAGGTACTATTTGAAATATTTCAAATACCTTGAGTGTTTGCTTTAAGGTAAAGCCTGTCTGAAATGCCAGGTGGGCGGGGTTTGCACATTTGGGACTTTTCTATTGGTTCCATTGCAACATGCCAGCTCAATCAGGCACAGTTAAAGTATTTGAAATTATTTCGAATAGTATTTGAACCCAGGTCTGCTGTCCAGCTCTGGCCGCTTGTGGTCAACGTGTCCTTTCTGTGCAGTGATCAACAGGATCTGGAGGCTGTTCATTACCGCTAATTAATCTGGAGTCCATGACATACTGCGCTTCCTCTCTGGTTTGCATTTTGGCTCATGATATGGCAGTAAACAGGAATACACAGTTGAGGAGGAGGATGTGGGTGTAGTCTGCCTATAGGAGAGCCAAGCAGCCTCCTGGCGTGGACTCAAGAACTTTAACTCGAAATGAACTGTAACAATTTCGGCATCACAATGCACAATTGTTACAGTGCCCTTAGTGCCCAGTGCCCTTCTTGTGTTATCAGTGATACACCCCCAATATGACACAATGTAAAAACTGGGAAGTATAGGCTTAATGCTGGAAGGTTCTAATGCACTACAAACATTCACATATTTAACAATAACAAGGGCTCTGCATGTGATGTCTCATACTTTTTTCCTTAACAGTCCTAGTTCAGTGGAGGACCTCGAGAATTAGGTGTTAGCCAGACTAGTTCAGACCATACTCGGCATTTGAAATACGAAGACATCCAAGCACTGATTCATCCCCCTCTATCTGTATGATACGTGGGAAGCTGGAGAGGAGATTTCTGCATCCCAAATGGCAACCTATTTCCTACGTAATGCACTACTTTTGACCAGGGTCCATAGAGCTCTGGTCAAAAGTAGTGCACTATATAGGGAATAAGGTGCCATTTGGGATGCATATATTGTTTGTGTAGTGCTTATAAAGGCCTCACATAAGTTTTCGTAGACACATTATAAATATTAGCATTTTCCATTTGTGAGAGAGGCAATCCCTGATGCTTTATATAACCTATAGTTTAAGTCGGAAGTTTACATACACCTTAGCCAAATACATTTAAACTCAGTTTTTCACAATTCCTGACACTTAATCCTAGTAAGAATTCCCTATCTTAGGTCAGTTAGGATCACCACTTTATTTTAAGAATGTGAAATGTCAGAATAATAGTAGATAGAATGATTTATTTCAGCTTTTTTTTCTTTCATCACATTCCCAGTGGGTCAGAAGTGTACATACACTCAATTAGTATTTGGTAGCATTGCCTTTCAATTGTTTAACATGGGTCAAACGTTTCGGGTAGCCTTCCACAAGCTTCCCACAATAAGTTGGGTGAATTTTGGCCCATTCCTCCTGACAGAGCTGGTGTAACTGAATCAGGTTTGTAGGCCTCCTTGCTCGCACACACTTTTTCAGTTCTGCCCACAAATGTTCTATTGGATTGAGGTCAGGGCTTTGTGATGGCCACTCCAATACCTTGACTTTGTTGTCCTTAAGCCATTTTGGAACAACTTTGGAAGTATGCTCTGGGTCATTGTCCATTTGGAAGACCCATTAGCTTCCTGACTGATGTCTTGAGATGTTGCTTCAATATATCCACATAATTTTCCTTCCTCATGATGCCATCTATTTTGTGAAGTGCACCAGTCCCTCTTGCAGCAAAGCACCCCCACAGCATGATGCTGCCACCCCTGTGCTTCACGGTTGGGATGGTGTTCTTCGGCTTGCAAGCCTTCCCCTTTTTCCTCCAAACATAACGATGGTCATTATGGCCAAACAGTTCTATTTTTGTTTCATCAGACCAGAGGACATTTCTCCAAAAAGTACGATCTTTGTCCCCATGTGCAGTTGCAAACCGTAGCCTGGCTTTTTTATGGCGGTTTTGGAGCAGTGGCTTCTTCCTTGCTGAGCGGCCTTTCAGGTTATGTCGATATAGGACTCGTTTTACTGTGGATATAGATACTTTTGTACCTGTTTCCCCCAGCATCTTCACAAGGTCCTTTGCTGTTGTTCTGGGATTGATTTGCACTTTTCGCACCAAAGTACATTCATCTCTAGGAGACAGAACGCGTCTCCTTCCTGAGCGGTATGACGGCTGCGTGGTCCCATGGTGTTTATACTTGCGTACCATTGTTTGTACAGATGAATGTGGTACCTTCAGGCGTTTGGAAATTGCTCCCAAGGATGAACCAGAAACCCTGAAAAAACATTCCACTAATGCTTAGCATGACAGGAGTGGCCAAGGAAAGAGGCATGTAGTGTTTGTACAGTGTTATGATCAGGGTTGGGTGGCCAAGCAAGATAAGGGAAACACCTGCTCATCTCCAGCTGTGACTGTAAATAAAAGTCAAGCTGGTATTTTCATTTCACTTGAAATGGCCACTGTTTACAAGTTTCTGTGAACTAAAACAATACGAGTGAGCAAATACCCCCCAAAACCCATGAATCTTTATATATATATTTATACATATATAGCTAGCACTCAAGGGAAATAGCCTCATCTGCTTTTGTCTCACGGTGAAGCCCTCTGGTGATAGTTTCTGAGCGTTTCAGAACCCGTTGAGCAGGCAGTAAGCATCGGCCTGCTTCACCGTGAACTCGTAGCACCTCTGTGCCAGCAGGTTGTTGACCTGTATTCAGAAGGAGTCACAGTTCACCGTTCCTAGCTGGTTCCCTTCGTCCATGTTGGTCGGCTGGAGGAGCTTGTAGCGGATCTCGAACTGTTCCCCAGGCTCCTGCTCCTCCTGCCCCAGTGCAGCCAGGTGCAGTCGGCCAGAGCCTCCGAGCATGACGTGTAGAATATCACGGGCATCTTGACGGGCAGTCTCAAATGGATCTGGGGCATCTTGGCGTTGCCCGTCTCGGACAAAGCCGGTGCTTTGTGTGCAGCTGCCCGGGCATCAGTATCGAGTCAAAGTCCGCGATCGCCTTAATGAGCTGCACAATCCACTGATTTATGTAATCGACCTCCTGATCTCCATAGGCTATGGCCTCCATCTCCACTTTGCCCTTGCAGCTGCTCATCATTCTTTTTGCGTTAGCTGCAAAACATACATGGACATTTTCCTTAGATTATATTTGATACTGTATATTCTCTCTTATGTGGAGGTTACACTGAACACACTGTCAAGCTTGATAAGCAACGATAAGCTTGGATAGTTATTTTTTGGTCAGGCTTTCCAATGAAGACAGATTTGAGACTTCCTCTATCAACCTAACCTGTCCTCCCCAATTAAGGTACCACCAACCGCCTGTGGTAGAAACCCCATGCAGCCCTGTTACAAGACAAGTTCAAACACTGGAATGTGTAATATAATCTACACCTCGATTAGGCTGAGATAAATCCCTGTTATTTTGTTTAATGGTTTTCAATTTGAGTGCCATTATTTCTATATAGCCTACACTTTATAGTTTTCAACTTCTAACGTGGGTGGGTGTGGCTTCGTGACTATGACCACAAGACCAGCCACTCACTGATTTGACAGCTCCAACGCAGTTACACCTCGGACATCACAATTGCGTGTAAGCATGTTTCATCTTCAAAACATTGGCGAGCTCCAGTGCTATCAAAGAGGTGTGGAATGTTGACTAATTCAAAGGTCCGAATGAGATATATAGGCCAGTCCAAACAGAGCGCTTTAACATCTGTACAGCAGGTAAGAAGTAGGCCTAGCCAGTGATCAAAGTTGATGTTTGTCCAACCTCAAAACAAATAGAGTATGACCGAAAGTAGCCTAAGTTGAACAACGTTTGGATCATTTAGAAAAACAATTGGCTACCTGGTTGAACAAAAAATTCCAAATGAAATCAAATAATACAATGGCAGCTTGTTGGTTAAAATATGTCTGACTAAATAAAATACACAGTGAAATCCCTATAGGCTATCTATTGATTGGATACATGTAGACTATATGCCTGCTCATTAAACTATAGGCTAGCTAATTGATTTTCTGTTTTGATTCATTCTTAGCAGTAGCACCAGTAATCATAATTTCAGCCACATGAAAATAAATGAATCTTTACTCCCCAAATGACTGAGATTGTGTCCAGACAATTCAAATCTGATAGGCTACTAATAGCAGAAGATAGCAAGTGCAAATTTACAGAAGGCTTTCGGAACAGTGGTCAAAACATGCACAGAGAAGCTGTCTTTTCTTCAAGTTGAACAATTTTCTATGACTAACCAATGGTGTACATTAGGCCTACTGTATTTCAAGTATAATTTCTTACCTGCTCCGTCTAATGCATTGCTGTCTTGCACAACGAATGGTTTGAAAACATCTGGAAGTCCTTCCAGAAATTGTGTTTTTATAGGTATTTTTCAAAATTACCATGCAACGTTGTGAGGTCATATTGTATGCATTTTGAGAAAAGTCCTCAAATGTCTGAAGACTACAGTAGCCAGAGGTCTTCGCATCAGCATGTGTGTGGAATTTTTACATACAGTGCCTTCAGAAAGTATTCATACCCCTTGATTCCACCTGTAGGTGTGCTACAGACTGCATTCTAAATGGATTACCACACAATACCCCATAATGACAAAGTGAAAACATGTTTTTAGAATTTTTAGCAAATTTATTGAAAATGAAATACAGTAATATCTCATTTACATAAGAATTTACACCCCTGAGTCAATACATGTTAGAATCACATTTGGCAGCGATTTCAGCTGTGAGTCTTTCTGGGTAAGTCTCTAAGAGCTTTGCACACCTGGATTGTACAATATTTGCACATCATTATTTAAAAATATTTTTCAAGCTTTGTCAAATTGGTTGTTGATCTTTGCTAGAAAGCCATTTTCAAGTCTTGCCATAGATTTCCAAGCCAAAATTGTAACTAGGCCACTCAGTAACATTCAATGCTGTCTTGGTAAGCAACTCCAGTGTATATTTGACATTGTTTTAGGTTATTGTCCTGCTGAAAGGTGAATTTGTCTCCCAGTGTCTGTTGGAAAGCAAAGTGAACCAGGTTTTCCTCTAGGATTTTGCCTGTGCTTAGCTCTATTCCGTTTCTTTTGAATCCTAGAAAACTCCCTAGTCCTTGCCGATGACAAGCATACCCATAACATGATAAAGCCACCACCATGCTTGAAAATATGAAGAGTGGTACTCAGTGATGTGTTGTGTTGGATTTGCCCCAAAAATAAAGCTTTGTATTCAGGACATAAAGTTCATTTCTTTGCCACATTATTATTACTTTTTTTAGTGGGTAGATCAGCTTTAATATTGCAGATAGATTGTAGCTTCCATCAATGTTATTGTCTGCATCATTTCCAATACCCCATATATTGTTTTGTAAATATGTATACAGTACAAGTCAAAAGTTTGGACACACCTACTCATTCAAAGGTTTTTCTTTATTTGTAAACATTTTTACATTGTAGAATAATAGTGAAGAAATCAAAACTATGAAATAACACATATGGAATCATGTGGTAACCAAGACAGTGTTAAACAAATCAAAATATATTTTATATTTGAGATTCTTCAAATAGCCACCCTTTGCCTTGATGACAGGTTTGCACACTCTTAGCATTCTCTCAAACAGCTTCATGAGGTAGTCACCTGGAATGCATTTCAATTACCAGGTGTGCCTTCTTAAAAGTTAATTTGTGAAATGTATTTCCTTCTTAATGCGTTTGAGCCAATCAGCTGTGTTGTGACAAGGTAGGGGGGGTGGGGGGTGGGGGGGGGGTATACAGAACATAGCCCTATTTGGTAAAAGACCAAGTCCATATTATGGCAAGAACAGCTCAAATAAGCAAAGAGACACAACAGTCCATCATTACTTTAAGACATGAGCAATGGACATTAGACCAGTGGAAATTTGTCCTTTGGTCTGGAGTCCAAATTGGAGGTTTTTGGTTCAAACAGCCATGTCTTTGTGAGACGCGGTGTGGGTGAACGGATGATCTCCGCATGTGTAGTTCCCACGGTAAAGCATTGAGGAGGAGGTGTTATGGTGTGGGGGTGCTTTGCTGGTTACACTGTCTGTGATTTATTTAGAATTCAAGGCACACTTAACCAGCATGGCTACCACAGCATTCTACAGCGATACGCCATCCCATCTGGTTTGGGTTTAGGGGGACTATCATTTGTTTTTCAACAGGACAATGACCCAACACACCTCCAGGGTGTGTAAGGGCTATTTTACCAAGAAGTTGAGTGATGGAGTGCTGCATCAGATGACCTGGCCTCCACAATCCCCTGACCTCAACGTAATTGAGATGGTTTGGGATGAGTCGGACGGCAGAGTGAAGGAAAAACAGCCAACAAGTGCTCAGCATAAGTGGAAACTCCTTCAAGACTGTTGGAAAAGCATTCCAGGTGAAGCTGGTTGAGAGAATGCCAAGAGTGTTCAAAGCTGTCATCAAGGCAAAGGGTGGCATCTTCACAAGGTCCTTTGCTGTTCTGGGATTGATTTGCACTTTTCGCAAAGTACATTCATCTCTAGGAGACAGAACACATCTCCTTCCTGAGCGGTATGACGGCTGCGTGGTCCCATGGTGTTTATACTTGCGTACCATTGTTTATACAGATGAATGTGGTACCTTCAGGCGTTTGGAAATTGCTCCCAAGGATGAACCAGAAACCCTGAAAAAACATTCCACTAATGCTTAGCATGACAGGAGTGGCAAGGAGTGGAATGATAGCTAAACAGACTGGTACCCAGGCTACAATAAACCACCTTAAATACAACACTAGAGTGCCAAGGAAAGAGGCATGTAGTGTTTGTACAGTGTTATGATCAGGGTTGGGTGGCCATGCAAGATAAGGGAAACACCTGCTCATCTCCAGCTGTGACTGTAAATAAAGGTCAAGCTGGTATTTTCATTTCACTTGAAATGGCCACTGTTTACAAGTTTCTGTGAACTAAAACAATACGAGCGAGCAAATATCCCCCAAAACCCATGAATCTTTATATATATTTATACATATATATAGCTAGCACTCACGCCCCACTAGCCCACTACAAGGGAAATAGCCTCATCTGCTTTTGTCTCACGGTGAAGCCCTCTGGTGATAGTTTCTGAGCACCATGGTGTCGTTCCAGAACCCGTTGAGCAGGCAGTAAGCATCGGCCTGCTTCACCGTGAACTCGTAGCACCTCTGCGCCAGCAGGTTGTTGACCTGTATTCAGAAGGAGTCACAGTTCACTGTTCCTAGCTGGTTCCCTTCGTCCATGTTGGTCGGCTGGAGGAGCTTGTAGCGGATCTCGAACTGTTCCCCAGGCTCCTGCTCCTCCTGCCCCAGTGCAGCCGGGTGCAGTCGGCCAGAGCCTCCGAGCATGACGTGTAGAATATCACGGGCATCTTGACGGGCAGTCTCTTTTTGCGTTAGCTGCAAAACATACATGGACATTTTCCTTAGATTATAATTGATACTGTATATTCTCAAAGGGTGGCTATTTGAAGTATCTCAAATATAGCTTTGCACACTCTTGGCATTCTCTCAACCAGCTTCACCTGGAATGATTTTCCAACAGTCTTGAAGGACTTCCCACATATGCTGAGTACTTTTTACTTTATTTATCTTCAGCTCCATTCAACCCCTCCCATCTATCTCTTAACAGCATCCATATTGGATTTCTATCGATTTAATCCATTTTAAATTCAGGCTGTAACACAACAAAATGTGGAAAAAGTCAAGGGGTATGAATACTTTCTGAAGGCACTTCTTCATAATGTGTTCAAAATGGAATGTTTGATAACATCAATTATTATCAATATTTCGCAAGATGCATCTTTTCAAAAGATTTTGCACTACTTTAATAGCCTATTTTTACACCGGCCAGGAATACAGTTAGCTATTCAACTAAATGCACGGAATGTTTATTCCAATGTCCATCTCTTTCCCCATATTTCAGTATGTTAGGTTCTAAATAAACAGAGTAAAACTAGGAAAAGCTCAAACCAAGTTTATTCACCCACTGGGTCAAACAGCTGCATAAAACAAAGACATATTTACACAAGTACATACATTTATACCCTCTACTGGGCGGAGTCAACTCCTTGCACATCTAGACAGCCAATACATCTCTGTTGCTAGGCAGGACTATAGTGATGCCTGTTCTTTCTCACTTCATCTGACCTGACCTCGGCCCAAATTCCTCACTCCTCCCCAACTCACGGCTGTCCTAACTTATCAGTTGACTGAAACCAGACTGTGGCCCTTCTCCTCTCCACAGGATACCTGAGATTTAACAATAACATGTTCTGACAGAATGTAAACTTTCTGCACTCAGTAGATTTCCATAACCTCAGTTCTAATATGGTAACATGAATAAGGGTATTTCATATTTCAAATTTAGAAGTTAGTACCCAACAAGTAGAAATAAACTATTTTTGAGAGAGAAGCACAGAGGCACGTAATCCGACATATGATGGAGAGAATATTATCAAGACATTGACTGCACCATCTACAGATGAGCACCAAGTGGCAATATAGACCCTCTGTTGCATTCAAATACAACTGTTATATCGAAATCCAGTGTTTTTTTGTCATTTAGCAGACGCTCTTATCCAGAACAATTAGGGTTAAGTGCCTTGCTCAAGGGCACATCGACAGATTTTTCACCTAGTCGGCTCGGGGATTAGAACCAGCAACCTTTCGGTTACTGGCACAACACTCTTAACCACTAAGCTACCTGCCACCCCAGTTCCAATAATGACTTGTTAATCACACCACCTGATTGAACAATAGACTTATATAAGATTGAACCATCAAAACCATTTTTAGGCCTATGATCTAAAGCTGTACACAAATGTAACATGTGAAAACCAGTCAGCAGTAAAATTGGGCAGACAAAAACTTTAAAAAGTGAAATTTATTTTTAAGAACTTGTTGAGTGAGAGGACTTTAATAAAATAAATTTTATAATGAATTATAGTTTATTAAATATAACAGTAAATATAATAACAAACGTATGAGGTACAATAAACCTACTGAAAAATCCAGTGAAGGGAATTGCCATTTTCAAGGGAGCTCTTTTCTTGATCAATAAATTGTTGTTTCATAATGCAAGACCAAGCATTAGGCTATTTCCAAATATGTATATTAATGAATTAGGACTAAATGTTGATAAAAGCATGCGTAAACACACAGATTTAGAACAAATATTTAATTTCTGTTTTGTATCAATTTAAATTATTATTGCTGGTGTCTTCTGATAAAATAATATTGCACACCTGACATTACTGGAGAGACATGACATTAAGGAGATGACATCATCAGCCTCAAATTAATTCAAATGTGTGACTGTAAAAGTGCAGTAATGTAAAAGGTATTATAAACTGGATTGTTCGAGCCCTGAATGCTGATTGGCTGAAAGCTGTGGTATATCAGACCGTATACCATGGGTATGACAAAATATCTATTTTTACTGCTCTAATTACGTTGGTAACCAGTTTACAATAAGGCTCCTCAGGGGTTTGTGATATATGGCCAATATACCACGGCTAAGGGCTGTATCCAGGCACTCCGCATTGCATAGTGCGAAGAACAGCCCTTAGCCGTGGTATATTGGCCATACACCACACCCCCGAGGAGCCTTATTGCTTAGATATAGTGCATTCGGAAAGTATTCAGACCCCTTTGACATTTTGCCTTATTCTAAAATTGATTAAAATGTTTATTTTCCCTCATCAATCTATACACAATACCCCATAACGACAAAAAAAACTGGTTTTTAGAAATGGTTGTATAAAAAAATACAAAACAGAAATATCACATTTACATAAGTATTCAGACCCTTTACTCTGTACTTTGTTGAAGCACCTTTGACAGAGATTACAGCCTTGAATCTTCTTGGGTATGACGCTAAAAGCTTGGCACAACTTTATTTGGGGAGTTTCTCCCATTCTTCTCTGCATATCCTCTCAAGATCTGTCAGGTTGGATGGGGAGTGTCGCTGCACAGCTATTTTCAGGTCTCTCCAGAGATGTTCGATCGGGTTCAAGTCCGGGCTCTGGCTGGGCCACTCAAGGACATTCTGAGACTTGTCCCGAAGCCACTCCTGCATTGTCTTGGCTGTGTGCTTAGGGTCATTGTCCTGTTGGAAGGTGAACCTTCGCCCCAGTCTGAGGTCCTGAGCGCTTTGGAGCAGGTTATCATCAAGGATCTCTCTGTACTTTGCTCCGTTCATCTTTCCCTCGATCCTGACTAGTCTCCCAGTCCCTGCCGCTGAAAAACATCCCCACAGCATGATGCTGCCACCACCATGCTTCACCGTAGGGATGGTGCCAGATATCCTCCAGACGTGACGCTTGGCATTCAGGCCAAAGAGTTCAATCTTGTTTCTCATGGTTTGAGTCCTTTAGGTGCCTTTTGGCAAACTCCAAGCGGGCTGCCATGTGCCTTTTACTGAGGAGTGGCTTCTGTCTGGCCACTCTACCATAAAGGCCTGATTGGTGGAGTGCTGCAGAGATGGTTGTCCTTTTAGAAGGTTCTCCCATCTCCACAGAGTGGCCATTGGGTTCTTGGTCACCTCCCTAACCAAGGCCCTTCTCCCCCGGTTGCTCAGTTTGGCCGGGCGGCCAGCTCTAGGAAGAGTCTTGGTGGTTCCAAACTTCTTCCATTTAAGAGTGATGGAGGCCACTGTGTTCTTGGGGACCTTCAATGCTGCAGAAATGTTTTGGTACCCTTCCCCAGATCTGTGCCTCGACACAATCCTGTCTCGGAGCTCTAAGGACAATTCCTTCAACCTCATGGCTTGGTTGTTACTCTGACATGCGCTGACAACTGTGGGACCTTATTTAGACAGCTGTGCGCCTTTCCAAATCATGTCCAATCAATTGAATTAGTAGGAGAGATTCCTCTCAGGAAAACAAGCAAACATATATAATGACCGACAAAGACAAATGACAGAGGGATTATATATACAGTGAAGGGTGTTTGCCAGCAGCAGGTTCGGCAGCAGCTAGAAGGCTGGCGACGCCGAACGCCTGAGCTGGACAGGAGGGGGAGGCAAAGTGAAGGCTGGTGTGACACATGCCTATTTTGTCAGACTGTCTGTCTCAGTCTGCTTTCCAAATGATACCCTGTTATTCCCTAAATAGTGCACAAAATGTTCTAGTTTTAAAGCATGTTTTCTATAATTCCACACATTTTGCGATGGGGCGGAGAGAAAATGTAGACTTTTTAAAACAAATTTCATGCAATTCTACTCATTTTGTCATTTGATAGAGAGAACAATGTTGGCGTTTTAAAGCTAAATTCCTGCAATTCTACACATATTGTAATTACTTATGCCATGTTAATGTGATGTCTGAGTGAGAATGACTAACAAAATCAATGGGGGCCCCTGGAGGTCAGGGTCCCTGGGCACATGCCCTGCGTGCCCGGTCGGTATTTGGTCATGAATACTACAAGTTTAGACTAACTGGCTAGACTAACTACCAATCAAAAATGGGTTAGCTGACATGGCTAATTGAGTGAATGTCAGTGACTGCCATAACAAGAGAAAAACTGCTGATGCACAACCACATTTAGAAATTGCACCTTGTGTATGGCCTCCCAAGTGGCGCAGTGGTCTAAGGCACTGCATCGCAGTGCTAGCTGTGCCACTAGATCCTGGTTCGAATCCAGGCTCTGTCGTAGCCGGCCGTGACTGGGAGACACATGGGGCGGCGCACAATTGGCTCTGCATCGTCCAGGGTAGGGGAGGGAATGGCCGGCAGGGATGCTCAGTTGGTAGAGCATGGCGTTTGCAACGTCAGGGTTGTAGGTTCATTTCCCATGGGGGCCAGTATGAAGAATAAAATAATGTATGCACTCACTAACTGTAAGTCGCTCTGGATAAGAGCGTCTGCTAAATGACTAAAATGTAAATGTGTATTCTACTATTCTCACTCTAAACAGTAAATTGAGACCCTGAGTTCCCTCCCCAAAAAATAAAGTATTTCTTCAACAAACAAAAAAAATTTATCCGAGGGCCATCACTAGTCTAGAGGCAACTTCAGCCTACACCCTCTTCGGGGCCATGTACCGTCAAATCTTGGGTGAGAACCTCCTTCCCTCAGCCAGGTTATTGAAAATGGGTCGTGGATGGGTATTCCAGCATGACAATGACCCAAAACACACGACCAAGGCAACAAAGGAGTGGCTCAAGAAGAAGCACATTAAGGTCCTGGAGTGGCCTAGCCAGTCTCCAGACCTTAAACCCATAGAAAATCTGTGGAGGGAGCTGAAGGTTCGAGTTGCCAAACGTCAGCCTCGAAACCTTAATGACTTGGAGAAGATCTGCAAAGAAGAGTGGGACAAAATCCCTCCTGAGATGTTTGCAAACCTGGTGGCCAACTACAAGAAACGTATGACCTCTGTGATTGCCAACAAGGGTTTTGCCACCAAGTACTAAGTCATGTTTTGCAGAGGGTCAAATACTTATTTCCCTCATTAAAATGCAAATCAATTCATAACATTTATGACATGCATTTTTCTGGATTTTTTTGTTGTTATTCTGTCTCTCACTGTTCAAATGAACCTACCATTAAAATTATAGACTGATCATGTCTTTGTCAGTGGGCAAACATACAAAATCAGCAGGGGATCAAATACTTTTTTCCTTCACTGTATATATTTTAATTTCTCTCCCTCATGAGGTGGGAGGATTATACATTTTCACAGAAGCAACACGTGAAGATAGACCTACCAATTAGTTCGTGTTTTTATGGATAACAATTTTGTTTATGAATTATTAAGTGATTAAAATGAATCACTCTATTACCAATTCGGTAATTAGGCTATGTCATCTTTGAAGAAAAAACATTGGTCAAACTTTATGTGGATAGTTCATCTGTAGATGCTCTTCGGATGCTCATACATACATAGGCTACTAGCAACGATCTGATGAAAAGCAACTGCTTGTTAATGTTAGGGTTAGATTTAGAGTAAGTGTAGTAAGGGTTAAGGTTAGGGCTAGGGCTAGATAGTTAGTTGAAATACACTGAGTCTGTTGAGCATCTACAGATGGACTATCCAAATAAAGTGTTACCAAAACATTGCCTCAATGCATTGGTTTCAATAAACATTCACGGACTTTCATTGTGCCAGATAGACAATTGAATGGATACAAAATGACCAGTATATTCATACAGTAGGAAAGCTGCCGGCCTACAGAGAAATTATGGCGTCGGCATATCAGTGAATTGATACAGGCTACAGAGGATGTGTAACTTTTAATGAGGTCTCCACCAACTGCAAGTACTGCATGGATCGCTTGTTCCCCTGACTCATTTTTTTTTTTGCCATAACGTTTCTTTGTAACACACATTCTTCCAATTCCGCCACATTCTCATGTCGTTTCTCCAGGCTAGCCAGGGCCCAGAATTCTGAGAAGGCAAGCTCGACATTTTCTGGTGCAACGCATCAAAGTTTCTTTACTGCAACTCTTGCACCCGATCTCCGTGCAATCGCTTCATAGACCACGCCATAGCTGCCTCTTCCGACCTCGCAAAGTAAACTGTACATTGGAGCCAGGACCCTTTGCTCCAAACTCCCATCTTTGAGAAAGCCACCGTCATCGTCCATGGTATCATTCTCGTCTGCGTTCCCAACACTCAATGATCTTAGGACGTTTGCATGTTCCATTTTCACAGACGCATCTTGTGTCCCAGTTATTTTAAAGGCTCTCACACTCCTCGTCCGTCTACGTCTGTTGTCACCTGTATCCATGGGTGTATTCACGTTAAAAGCGAATGCACGAGGAAATTAGGTTTACACGTTTTCCCTTTCATACCTTTGGACTAAAAAGCAAATGAGAGCTTGTTATTTGTAGGCTACACTTTCCAATGTTTGTGTGAAGGATTTGATTAGGTAGCCTACACTCGCTCAGTGCGCTAACAGCGCACAATCAACAAGGGAATTCGATTATCTGGCCCGGGTTGCCCCGTTGGAAGGACTCGAGTATTCACCGGGTGAAAAGTGATAGCATTCGTCTTGGAACCGGGCTGCCTCCCGGGCGTGAGCCAGGTGCCCTGACGGCGAAGTCGTCTCAAAACAAAAGTGAGGCAGGTTAAGCATGTGTATTCTAATGAGCAGGATTCTGTTTTTTCACATGCAAGGGGGATTTTTCAAAACAAGCAAAAAACGTTTTATCTTCCTTCCAATTAAAATTAAAACATTTCTTGAAAAGAGATGCTGCCTTGTTGACAGCATTACTGAGCAGCACAGATTACTGTTCATTTGAGAAAGGCGCTCCTCCCGATGCACCGCGGTTCAGGTTAATAGAGCTCCCTCAATGAGCCTAGCGGAGCAAAAATGTGAGGGGAGACTATATAGAGACTACCCCATTCTCTTATCGCAGGTGTGCAGGCAGGGCCGGCCCTAAGAAAACATTTTAGTGCCCCCCCTCTTGATGGCAGGAAGAAACATTTAAGTTTTTAATTGAATTTCCTGCAATTTTGCCATGGTTAGTCGAGAAAATGTTGCAGTTTTAAAGCAAGTCTACACATTTTGCAATGGGGCAGAGAGACTCAGCAATTTTATAACAATTTTCATGCAATTCTACTAATTTTGCCATGTGACAGAGATAATATTTTTTTAGTTTTACAACTAATTTCCTGCAATTTTACCATAGCTATATTTTCAGCACCAGGCGCTGGGCACCTCATATTGATTGCGCTGCGGTTGCAGCTTTACGTTTTAGCACCACAAAATGATCCGCTGCCTGCTTTATTAGATGACTGTGTCCTGCATTCTCTCTCCTCGTGAATTAAGTTAAAATGTAACTTTTGCATTATTTAGGTAGGGTAACTTCCTTCTTGGGACATTGCATATGGGACTTTTTAAATCTCGGGCCCTAGATTTTTATTATTTTTTATTATAAATTTTTTAATGGGAAAATATATTCATAATAATTTTCGGGGCTTTTGGGGGCCATGGGCCACCAGTTGGGGAACCCTGGTGTAGTCCATAAGATGAGGCATCATGGGGTCTGCTGGAGGCTAAGCTGGTGCATTTGGTGGCACGGGATATGGAGACCCAGACTCAAGCTGTGGCACTGGGTATGGCGCTGGCTGCGGCCCAGGATGTGGGGCTGGCTGCGGCCCAGGTTGTGGGGCTGGCTGCGGCCCAGGATGTGGGGGTGGCTGCGGCCCAGGTTGTGGGGCTGGCTGTGGCTCAGGTTGTGGGGCTGGCTGCGGCCCGGGTTGTGGAGCTGGCTGCGGCCCGGGTTGTGGAGCTGGCTGCGGCCCGGGTTGTGGGGCTGGCTGCGGCCCGGGTTGTGGGGCTGGCTGCGGCCCGGGTTGTGGAGCTGGCTGTGCTGTGTCTAGGGGCTGTGGCCCAGGACGTGGTGGTGTCTGGGCAGGCTAAGCTGGACCTGGAGGTGGCCAAATCGGTGATGCTGGCCGGGATGGTTGTATTGGGTTGACTCCCGGTAGCAGAGTATGAATTGGGTTATGTGGATCCAGGAGAGGAAGGCTCTGATGATGTTGGAGCTGTGTGGATAGGGAACTTGTCTGGCTTTGTTCATGACCACTGATAGCCCTTCAGTTAGTGCTAAACACGGCTGCTAGAATCTTGACTAGAACCAAAACATTTGATCATATTACTGCAGTGCTTTTAAGGCTGGGGCTGATTTCAAGGTTTTACTGCTAACCTACAAAGCATTACATGGGCTTGCTCCTACCCATCTCTCTGATTTGGTCCTGCTGTACATACCTATACGTACGCTATGGTCACAAGACGCAGGCCTCCTTATTGTCCCTAGAATTTCTAAGCAAACAGCTGGAGGCAGGGCTTTCTCCTATAGAGCTCAATTTTTATGGAATGGTCTGCCTATCCATGTGAGAGATGCAGACTCGGTCTCGACCTTTAAATCTTTGCTGAAGACTCATCTCTTCAGTAGGTCCTATGATTGAGTGTAGTCAGGTCCAGGGGTGCGAAGGTGAATGGAAAGGCACTGGAGCCACAAACCGCCATTGCTGTCTCTGCCTGGCCGGTTCCTGTCTCTCCATTGGGATTCTCTGCCTCTGAACCTATAACGGGGGCTGAGTCACTGGCTTACTGGTGCTTTTCATGGCATCCCTAGGAGGGGTACATCACTTGAGTTGTTTGAGTCACTGACGTGATCTTCCTGTCCGGTTTGTCGCTCCCTCGGGCTTGTGCAGTGGATGAGATCTTCGTGGGCTATACTCAGCCTTGTCTCAGGGTAGTAGGTTGGTGGTCTGTTGATATCCCTCTGGTGGTGTGGGGGCTGTGCTTTGGCAAAGTGGGTGGGGTTATATTCTGCCTGGTTGGCCCTGTCCGGGGGTATCGTTGGACGGGGCCACAGTGTCTCCCCCCCCTCCCTATCTCAGCCTTCAGTATATATGTGCCAGGGGGCTAGGGTCAGTCTGTTATATCTGTTGTTATTCTCCTGTCTTATCCGGTGTCCTGTGTGAATTTAAGTATGCTCCCTCTAATTCTCTCTCTCTCTCCCCTCCCAGAGGCCCTGAGCCCTAGGACCATGCCTCAGGACTACCTGGCCTGATGACTACTTGCTGTCCCCAGTCCACCTGGTCGTGCTGCTGCTCCAGTTCCCACTCTTCTGCCTGTGGCTTTGGAACCCTGACCTGTTCACCGGACGTGCTACCTTGTCCCAGACCTGCTGTTTTCAACGCTCTCTCTCTACCGCACCTGCTATTTCAACCTCTAAATGCCCGGCTACGAAATCCCAAGTGACATTTACTCCTGATGTACTGACCTGTTGCAACCTCTACAACCACTGTGATTATTATTTGACCCTGCTGGTTATCTATGAACGTTTGAACATCTTGGAGAAAAATCTGGCCTTAATGGCCATGTACTGTTATAATCTCCACCGGCACAGCCAGAAGGGGACTGGCTACCCCTCAGAGCCTGGTTCCTCTCTAGGTTTCTTCCTAGGTTTCTGCCTTTTTAGGGAGTTTTTCCTAGCCACCGTGCTTCTACATCTGCATTGCTTGCTGTTTGGGGTTTTAGGCTGGGTTTCTGTATAGCACTTTGTGACATCTGCTGATGTAAAAAGGGCTTTATAAATAAAATGTGATTGATTGATTGATTGATCTGTCGGGTCCTGCTGGGCCAGGGACATTTACAATCATTGGTTGTCCATGCTGGTTGTTCTCCATTGTATGGATCTCTGGAATAGGCCATGGTGCAGCAGTTGTACATCCAGCTTCGGAGGACCACTTGTGAATTATTAAACTATTTTGATGGTTGTACAATGCTGCCCTTAATCTTCTATTAAAATGATGTCTGCACTCCAGGAATCCAGTTTGGGATGTTTAATGGAATGTTGTAAATGTGTGTTTAGTATCTGAACGCACACACAACAGTTGTAGAAATCCTGGAGATAATCTTTAGATGGACACCTCAGTAGGCAATCTCACTCTGGCTCGAAGGGGGACAGAGAGTGAGATGCGTGAACAGCTAAGCTGAGATTGGCTGAGAGAGTGGGTTACTGCATAGATACATACAAATTAACCATATAATGGATAAAAGACAACTGTATGAGTGACGAGGCACCCAATATGTGATATAAGGCAGGGGAGGGACTAATACAATTATTATTGTGTAAAATGTGCAATTGCACATGGTCGTTTGGCATAATTACTGCTTTGCCGCTTCTTATCTTTGAAGTAGGCTACATATTATGATTATATCTCCTTTATGTAATTAAGTATGCATTGGTTAAAGTCAGGGACATTCGAAGATACATTTAATGAATTATGATAGGCCTACAGAAATAATAAGATATTTTGCAAACACCATAACTTTATGAAAACGTCTTGAAAAAAGTGATGTGAAATACAATACAGTACAACATCTATTAGTATGATTGCACTCCAATCAAGTCATTCAATCTTATTTGTGACCCGCCTATTGCTACAAATTCGGGTCCTCTGAAGCTTACAGTTAGGCCCATCTGTGTATAGTGACAAACTGGTAAAACTAAGGTTGAGTAATATCACAGCTATTATGACAGCATGTTGGGGAAACTTTTGACTGGAAACCCTTCTTCCACATGAACAATTGAAACCATTAGGTACTATCCTGCTAAAATCAAAGTTGTTGCATTGACTTCTTCATGAATTAAAAAGGCAACAGTACATTTTTGGGAAATTATAAAAAATGGTTGTATGATTTGGTTTAGTATTATACACTAAGTGTACAAAACATTAGGAACACCTGCTCTTTCCATGACATAGACTGACCAGGTGAAAACTATGATCCTTTATTGATGTCACTTGTTATATCCACTTCAATCAGTGTGGAGACAGGTTAAAGAAGGATTTTTAAGCCTTGAGACAATTTAGATGGATTGTGTATTTGTGCCATTCAGAGGGTGAATGGGCAAGACAAAATATTTAATCTATGGTAGTAGGTGCCAGGCGCACCAGTTTGAGTGTGTCAAGAACTGCAACGCTGCTGGGTTTTTCACACTCAATAGTTTCCCGTGTGTATCAAGAATGGTCCACCACCCAAAGGACATCCAGACAACTTGACACAACTGTGGGAAGCAGTCAACATGGGCCAGCATCCCTGTGGAACACTTTCAACACCTTGTAGAGTCCATGCCCTGACGAATTGAGGCTGTTCTGAGGGCAAAAGGGGGTGCAACTCAATATTAAAAAGGTGTTTCTAATGTTTTGTACACTCATAATAATACAGACACCACAGCTTGAAAGCAGAACCATGGTTAGTCCATCCATCCACAATTTCCAATGTGCCCGTTCAAGTCTGTAATAACTCAATGTGGTTGCTGAACCTGGCTTTATACACCGCTGACATCAGCCTCTATAAAACAAATAAAAGATGGCCACAGAATAAGGATGTATTTATTTTAACTAAGCCTATTTTTGGTTGAATTTTAATTCTCAGAACATTTGAGATGGGAGCCTACTTTTTTGGTTTCCTATGCATTCCTATGAGTTCTCGAGTCCAGCTTTCCGACACTCGCAACCCGGAACTACCAGAACGGCTTTGTTTACAAACATTCTGATTTTATCTATACTGGCCGTTGTCCCTCCCCCTAGTTGTTGAGTGTCCCTTGGTGGGGGAGTTATGGAGTGAAGTTTGTTTATTTAAGTATTTATTTTTTCTGTAAGTATGTCTATCACAATCCGTGTGTATATTCAACATAACTCACAAATAAAACTATGATCCGTGAATATGTAAAAGATTTCCCAAATAAATTCATGATCTGTAAATACATTCACCATAGCTCACAAATAAAACTACAATTTGAACAAATGTAGAATGATTTGTGAGAAAATGTTCAGATAAATCCCTAATATTTACAATTGTGGAATGTGCATTTGCGTATTCAAAAAGTGCTTATGGATCTGTATTCTGTGTTGACCTGTCGTATTACAATCCACAAATGTGACTTCAGATGAGTCGGCTATCTCCATTCATTGGGATAATCTTTGTATCACGTGACACGCAGAGTGAAGCAGTGTCTCATTCCGCCATGTTTTAGGAGAATGCTTTCTAGATAGCTAATAAAGAACAACTTCATGAAATGTGTATAATGTTTATTTATTCAACAAATTGTTAAAATATTCAACAAATGGCTTTTATATGAATGTTAAAATTCAACCATTGGCAGGGCTGCCAACCTTTGAAGAAAGCTTTGAGTGAGATTTGCTATGTGAATTTGATTGTCCTCTGGCACCCCTAGATAGGAAAATTGTACTTTTTTAAAGCTAATTTCCTGCAACTCTACGTATTTTGACATGGCTTAGGCCTATGACCAGGGTGAACATTTTCAAAATAAAAACCACAGGTCATGATGCTTTGAACATTAAATTAATACTCAAAATGTTGTTACTTTGCGATTTGGGGGGGATTACATTTATGGTATGCTAATATTTGTTTAAATATTTTTTAGGACACTTTATTAAGACAGTAATGAAATTAGATAGGGAGACAGGCAAATTCTAGATATAGTGGGAAGGTTGGAAGCAGCGATTGATCCATGTTCTCAGGTGAAAAGTTGTATGCGACACGCTTCGGGGAGTGTTACCACTACACCAAGCCTCTGCACAGGACATTTTTATATTAACGGTTGATGGCAGTGGGTAGCCAAATCATAGATTGCAGTCACCTTGTCCATAGACTGCTTTCAAGGTAAGGACACACATTTTTGCATTTTGTCATTTGGGTGAACTCTCTCTTTAAAATAGGTCTGGAAGAAAATACTTCTTGCTCTTCAGGAGGGTTGGCCACCCCTGATCTATTTTTCTCAAGTGCTGTGTGTTTGAAAATGTTCTTATTATAACAATTCATTTCTCAAAATCACCCAACCTTCAAGAAATGGCTTTATGCCTACTAGTTGAAGACCCTTACCATCATATTACTCTACATAGACAAAATATGATGCGTTTATGAGTTGTGAGTTCCTCTAAAATGTCAAATCTTATTTCATACATGGAGCATTTAATATCCAATGCTTATTTGTATTGACTTATTCAAAACTGTCCATGAATAGCTGAAAAAAATACATAGCCTCATATAATTAATTTTCAAAGACACAAGTAGGCATATCAGATTTCAAATATGTGATTACACTGGCAACATTGGGAAGAAGTGGAATAATACAATAAGTGTGAGGAATAACAGTTGTGTTTTTGCTGACCAACCTGGTCTCAGAGCATTTTGTATTATTCTGTACGTAGATCAGAAACACTTCATTTACACTGAATCTAAATATAAAGGCAACATTGTGCTGGGAACAATAAAAGGCCACTATAATGTGCAGTTTTGTCACACAATGCCACAGATGTCTCAAGTTTTGAGGGAGCGTGCAATTGGCATTCTGACTGCAGGAATGTCCACCAGAGCGGTTGCCAGAGAATTGAATGTTCATTTGTCTACCATAACGTCGTTTTAGAGAATTTGGCAGTATTGGGCAAATGCTCACCTTCGATAGCCACTGGCATGCTGGAGAAGTGTGCTCTTCACGGATTTCAACTGTACCAGGAAAATGGGAGACAGCGTGTATGGTGTCGTGTGGGCGAGCATTTTGCTGATGTCAATGTTGTAAACAGAGTGCCCCATGGTGGCGGTGGGATTATGGTATGGGCAGGCATAACGAACACAATTACATTTTCTCAATGGCAATTTGGATGCACAGAGATACCGTGACGAGATTGTTGTGCCATTCATCCGCCGCCATCACCTCATGTTTCAGCATGATAATGCAAGGCCCCATGTTGCAAGGATCTGTACACAATCTGTACACGATCTGTACATAATTCCTGGAAGCTGAAAATGTCTCAATTCTTCCATGGCCTCACCAGACATGTCACCTATGGAGCATGTTTGGGATGCTCTGGATCGACATGTACAACAGCGTGTTCCCGTTCCCGCCAATATCCAGCAACTTCGCACAGCCATTGAAGAGGAGTGGGACAACATTCCACAGGCCACAATCAACAGCCTGATCAACTCTATGTGAAGGAGATGTCGCGCTGCATGAGGCAAATGGTGGTCACACCAGATACTGACTGGTTTTCTGATCCAGGCCCTTACTTTTTTTAAATCTGTGAACAACAAATGGATATCTATATTCCCAGTCATGTGAAATCCATAGATTAGGGCCTAATAATTTATTTCAATTGACTGATTTCCTTATAAGAACTGTACCCAGTAAAATCTTTGAAGTTGTTGCATTGATATTTTTGTTCAGTGTAATATGATATGTTACGTTTGGTATGGTTACATAAGACCGATGGTTACTTAAGGCAAAAACTAAAGGAGGTTGATTGGTCGGGGTGGATGGGTGGGTGTATAACGCAGCAACCTGGTCAGTACATTATGTATTATTCTGTACGTAAATCAGAGCCACTACATTTAGTATGATATGTTAAGTTTGCTATGGTTACTTAATAAAGCAAAAACTAAAGCAGAGTGGATAGGTGGGCGTATATCACGAACGTGTAGCAACTGAACATGTAGCAACCCAAAGTTTGCGAGTTCAAATGTCATCACTGACAACTTTAGCATTTTAGCTAATTAGCAACTTTTCAACTACTTACTACTTTTTAGCTACTTTGCAACTACTTAGCATGTCAGCCTAGCTAGTGTTAGCGAGCTAGCTAACGTTAGCCACCTAGCTAGAATTCGTAACATATCATAATTTTTGCAAATTCGTAACATATTGTAAATTTTGCTAATTAATACATACCATACGAAATGTAACATATAACCCACAAAAAGCTTATTTCTCGCAAATGTTGTGCACAAATGTGTTTACATCCATGTTATTGAGCATTTCTCCTTTGTGAAGATAATCCATCCACCTGACAGGTGTGGCATATCAAGAAGCTGATTAAACAGCGTGATCATTACACCGGTGCACCTCGAGCTGGGAGCAATAAAAGGCCACTCTAAAATGTGCAGTTTTGAAAAACTCATTATGATTGGCTGGGCCTGGCTCCTGTGGGTGGGCCTATGCCCTCCCAGACCCACCCATTGCTGCACCCCTGCCTAGTCATGTGAAATCCATAATTAGGGCCTAATTGATTTATTTCCATATATGAACTGTAACTAATTTAAATTGTTGCATGTTGTGTTTATATTTTTGTTCAGTGTATATACAGTTGAAGTCGGAAGTTTAAATACACTTAGGTTGGAGTCATTAAAACTTGTTTTTCAACCACTCCACACATTTCTTGTTAACAAACTATAGTTTTGGCAAGTCGGTTACACAAGTAATTTTTCCATCAATTGTTTACAGACAGATTATTTCACTTATAATTCACTGTATCACAATTCCAGTGGGTCAGAAGATTACATACACTAAGTTGAGTGTGCCTTTAAACAGCTTGGAATATTCCAGAAAATTATGTCATGGCTTTAGAAGCTTCTGATAGGCTAATTGACATCATTTGAGTCAATTGGAGATGTACCTGTGGATGTATTTCAAGGCCTACCTTCAAACTCAGTGCCTCTTTGCTTGACATCATGGGAAAATCAAAAGAAATCAGCCATGACCTCCACAAGTCTGGTTCATCCTTGGGAGCAATTTCCAAACACCTGAAGGTACCACGTTCATCTGTACAAACAATAGTATGCAAGTATAAACACCATGGGACCACGCAGCCGTCATACCGCTCAGGAAGGAGACGCATTCTGTCTCCTAGAGATGAACGTACTGTGGTGCGGAAAGTGCAAATCAATCCCAGAACAACAGCAAAGGACCTTGTGAAGATGCTGGAGGAAACAGGTATAAAAGTATCTATAACCACAGTAAAACGAGTCCTATATTGACATAACCTGAAAGGCCGCTCAGCAAGGAAGAAGCCACTGCTCCAAAACCGCCATAAAAAAGCCAGACTACGGTTTGCAACTGCACATGGGGACTAAGATCGTACTTGTTGGAGAAATGTCCTCTGGTCTGATGAAACAAAAATAGAACTGTTTGGCCATAATGACCATCGTTATGTTTGGAGGAAAAAGGGGAATGCTTGCAAGCCGAAGAACACCATCCCAACCGTGAAGCACGGGGGTGGCAGCATCATGCTGTGGGGGTGCTTTGCTGCAGGAGGGGCTGGTGCACTTCACAAAATAGATGGCATCATGAGGAAGGAAAATGATGTGGATATATTGAAGCAACATCACAAGACATCAGTCAGGAAGTTAAAGCTTGGTCGCAAATGGGTCTTCCAAATGGACAATGACCCCAAGCATACTTCCAAAGTTGTGGCAAAATGGCTTAAGGGCAACAAAGTCAAGGTATTGGAGTAGCCATCACAAAGCCCTGACCTCAATCCAATAGAACATTTGTGGGCAGAACTGAAAATGTGTGTGAGAGCAAGGAGGCCTACAAACCTGACTCTGTTACACCAGCTCTGTCTGGAGTAATGGGCCAAAATTCACCCAATTTATGGTGGGAAGATTGTGGAAGGCTATCCGAAATGTTTGAACCAAGTTAATCAATTTAAAGGCAATGCTACCAAATACTAATTGAGTGTATGTAAACTTCTGACCCACTGGGAATGTGATAAAATAAAAGAAAGCTAAAATAAATAATTTACTATTATTCTGACATTTCACATTCTTAAAATAAAGTGGTGATCCTAACTGTCCTAAGACAGGGAATTTTGACTAGGATAAAATGTCAGGAATTGTGAAAAACTTAGTTTAAATGTATTTGGCTAAGGTGTATATAAACATCCGACTTAAAATATATACTGTATGTGTATACAGTTGAACAAACAGTAGAGTTAGCAATAATAAAATATACACTAATATAATTGACAGATCATTTAAAGGTCACTTAAAAACGACAGTGAGTGCAGTATTTAACTCATTTGATTCAACATTGCACAATATAGAACCTAAAAGCACATAATACATTTGTCTCTAAAATGTAATTAAAAAATGTATATTCATAGTGCACTGATCCGGTGCCGAGACCATGTCTTTCAATGTAGACCGTGCTTACAGGCTACTTTGCGCACAGAGATCTTGTCAGCTTCTGTGACAAAGTTCCTTGCTCTATAATGTTTGAGGAGCTGTCTCCAAGCGCCACTGCGGCTCAACAACTCTTGGTTACCTTTAAGAAAGGAAGAAAATACATTTAAAAATGACACTGTAGTTTAGATTAGTCTTGTTCTAATAGATCTTAACACTAAGCCCTGGATGAAAAGTCTTGCTCACCGATAATGCACAGTCCCTCTTTGGCCCTGGTGATGCCCACATTGATCTGGTTGGGGTCGCCAACAAAGCCCACATGTTTGGACCTCCAGGCCCTGTCTGGCTCGATCTCAATCTCCTTGCTGGGTAATGAGCGCACAGTGGACAGTATGACGTAGCACCATTCACTTCCTGCATTGGAAACGAAGCAGCATTTGTTATAGCAATGGCTAACCTAATCAGATTAAAGTTCACTAAAGGACAATGGGGGACAACCATAGAATCACAACCAAGATAAAACAGAGGGGAAAGTAAGAGAGAAAAATGGTCACCTTGACTTTTTGTGATGGTGCTGACAGTGATTTTGTCCATTTTGAGTTCATCCAGTTTCTTCTTAATTTCAGACACCTGGGCGTTGTAGGGTGATAGAATTGCAATATTCTGTTGTTTTATTTTGGATTCTTTTACCAGTCGTTTGGCGAGCCGGACCTGTGATGAACAAAAAGAAAACCATGAATCATATAAGTTCCGTTTGGGAAAGTGACTCACCTGACTATACCAGTAGAATGGCAAGATTTGAGCCGTAGGTGTTGAAGTTAAAGGTGTTGAAGTGTGAGTTAAGACAAACCAAAAGGGGTTCCTTACCACTATGTCTCTCTCCTCTCTATTCGCTTTGGAGTTTTCATTTCCCTTTTCCGTGCTCACAACTAGGCTGACCTCTTGTCCACTGACGTTCCCGAAAACAATGTGCGTCTGCCGTCTGTCAGCCTGAAGGACACTATTTGAGGGCTTCACTACAGTCTTCAGTTTTCCTTCATAATATTCCTCCGATGGGAACTTGCATATATCTTCATGCTAAAAAAGGGTAAACAATGGAGAATACTATGTACTTTGTCATCGGATATTAATCTATGTGCATCAAAATGCATATCTGTGCAGTCAAAGGCACAGTGGCATTTGATCTTTTGATAAACATTTGGCAAATTAGACTATATGATGTGAATTAGGCCACGATAAATTCATAGCCCAAACATTTCCCCCCTCTTACCATTCTGTACTGGGTATCCAGCATCACTGTATGGGACCGGCGCTCAAAGTAGCGCTCAAACAGAGACTTTGACATCCCTAACTTCCTCAGAAGTTGATTCTTAACGATGGGACGTAGTTGCTTGTGGTCACCGAGCAACACAATCTAGGAAGTGGAAAGAGGTTATTTCGTCATCAATCTTCATCACTTGCAAATGTGGTGATGACCTTTAATAAACATATAGGAATGGAATAAATGTAACACAGTCAAACATGTGGTTTCCATATGTTTCATGTGTTTGATACCATTCCATTTATTCCATTCCAGCCATTACAATGTTCCTGTCATCCTATAGCTCCTCCCTCCAGCCTCCTCTGCTTGTGATGCAGGTGAGAAAACAGGGTTGCTGTTAAGGCTTAGTTTAACAGATTCTGTATCGATGCACTCTTTACATGCCCAAACTCAATGGTTAAACTAAGAAAATAAATCTACATTGTTTTTAAAGAAATGCTCACACTCACATTCTTAAAATGTAGAACCCTCTGTACAAAGGGTTCTACATGGAACCCAAAAGGGTTATACCTGGAACCAAAAGGGTTCTACCTGCAAGCAAAAATTGTTCTTCAAAGGGTTCTCCTATGGGGACAGCCAAAGAACCCTTTAAGGTTCTAGATGGCAACTTTTTTTTCTAAGAGTATAAAACTCCAAAATGTGATTGTCAAACTAAGTCAAACAAATGATCATACGGAGCATCTTACTGAGGAGCCCCACTGAGGTGAACGTCGTATGAGCCATTGCTGGATTGAACAATCATGGAAAACCGTGTTATTAATGACGACATTCTATACACTATACATAAATAGGCAGCATCACAAACATACAAAAATGATTTTAACCTTAAAGCCTAAGCTAAGGTTCTACTAAGCTAACATATGAAATTGTTTTAAGAAGGTCATACAATGGATCATTTATCTATTTGATTTTGAATTTTAGGCCCCCTTTAAGTACAGTGCATTCGGAGAGTATTCAGACCCCTTGACTTTTTCCACATTTTGTTACGTAACAGCCCTATTCTAAATGAATAAATTAATGTTTTCCCTCATCAATCTACACACAATACCCCATAATGACAAAGCGAAAACAGGTTAGACATTTTTGCACATTTAAACAAAAAAAAACGTTTTTACATAAGTATACAGACCATTTGCTATGAGACTCGAAATTGAGCTCAGGTGCATCCTGTTTCCATTGATCACCCTTGAGGTGTTTTTACAACTTGATTGGAGTCCACCTGTGGTAAATTCAATTGACTGGACATGATTTGGAAAGGCACACACCTGTCTATATAAAGGTCCCACAGTTGACAGTGCATGTCAGAGCAAAAACCAAGCCATGAGGTCGAAGGAATTGTCCTTAGAGCTCCGAGACAGGATTGTGTCGAGGCGCAGATCTGGGGAAAGGTACCAAAACATTTCTGCAGCATTGAAGGTCCCCAAGAACACAGTGGCCTCCATCATTCTTAAATGGAAGAAGTTTGGAATCACCAAGACTCTTCCTAGAGCTGGCCGCCCGGCCAAACTGAGCAATCGGGGGAGAAGGGCCTTGGTCAGGGAGGTCCCCAAGAACCCGATGGTCACTCTGACAGAGCTCCAGAGTTCCTCTGTGGAGATGGGAGAACCTTCCAGAAGGACAACCATCTCTGCAGCACTCCACCAATCAAACCTTTATGGTAGAGTGGCCAGACAGAAGCCACTCCTCAGTAAAAGGCACGATAGCCCGCTTGGAGTTTGCCAAAAGGCACCTAAAGACTCTCAGACCATGAGAAACAAGATTCTCTGATCTGATGAAACCAAGATTGAACTCTTTGGCCTGAATGCCAAGCGTCACGTCTGGAGGAAACCTGGCACCATCCCTATGGTGAAGCATGGTGTTGGCAGCATCATGCTGTGGGGATGTTTTCAGCGGCAGGGACTGGGAGACTAGTCAGGGTCGAGGGAAAGATGAATGGATCAAAGTACAGAGATATCCTTGATGATAACCTGCTCCAGAGCGCTCAGGACCTCTGACTGGGGTGAAGGTTCGTCTTCCAGCAGGACAATGACCCTAAGCACACAGCCAAGACAACGCAGGAGTGGCTTCGGGACAAGTCTCTGAATGTCCTTGAGTGGCCCAGCCAGAGCCCGGACTTGAACCCGATCGAACTTCTCTGGCGAGACCTGAAAATAGCTGTGCAGCGACGCTCCCCATCCAACCTGACAGAGCTTGAGAGTATCTGCAGAGAAGAATGGGAGAAGCTCCCCAAATACAGGTGTGCCAAGCTTGTAGCGTCATACTCAAGAAGACTCGAGGCTGTAATCACTGCCAAAGGTGCTTCAACAAAGTACTGAGTAAAGGGTCTGAATACCTATGTAAATATGATCTGTTTTTTTATTTGTAATAAATGTTCAAAAATGTCTAAAAATCTGTTTTTGCTTTGTCATTATGGGTTATTGTGTGTAGATTGATGAGGGGGTAAAAAACAAGTTAATCCATTTTAGAATAAGGCTGTAACGTAACAAAATGTGGAAAAAGTCAAGGAGTCTGAATACTTTCCGAATGCACTGTATATAATTGTAAAAAAAAAATGATTTGATAAAATATAGAATTTGGCCTTTACTACTATAGGTCATAGGAACGCATTGAATAACACATTCATAAATGTCAAAAAAGTCAGTACAAAATCATAAAGGTATAAGGTTTTGAAGTGTCTGTCCTATATCTAGGAGATGTAAGAAAGCTCAGGAAATATAGTATTACATTTTTCTCCCATATTTAACCCCTTTGTTGACACAAAACTACCTCCATACTTCCATTAATTTGTATGGGTTACATACAGATGAGTCCTGTGACACCGTAAAGCAAAATGGAGAACACCATTGTGTTTTTGAGTCTCCCCTTTCAACAGTGGAGTCATATTAGTTTGTAGCCAAAACGGTTCGGACACTACAGACAGAAGTTGGCACATCAGTATTGCCGACTTCAGACGAGTCCCATGGGGCATGTGGGGGTCGTGTAGCTCAGTTGGTAGAGCATGGCGCTTGCAACGCCAGGGTTTTGGGTTCGTTTCCCACGGGGGGTCAGTATAAAAATAAATGGATGCACTAACTGTAAGTCTGCTGAATGACTAAAATGTAAAAATGTAAAATGTAGACTCTACAGATTTTCGGGATGTCTCCTGATGTGACAAACAGCGCTGTAGCTCTGACACTTTCAGATATCTCTAGCTTAAACTGACAGATTTTGATGGGGATTTTTTTATTATGTTCATCATACATGGAAATATAATTCTATAACAAAAGTTAATGAATACATGGATTTTAACACACCTTTTCTGGTTTGTTGCAGACCAAAGGGATGAGGGACTGAGGTTCTGTTGCCATGGCACATTCATCAATAAGAATCTGCCGCGCACTGACTGTTTTAGTCAGGTTAGGGGTGGAGGCTGTTGTACAGGTGCACAGAATGACATCATGTCTCTGCAGCTCATACACACGAGCTTTATTCAGAAGCCCTTTGTAGCTAGAAGAAAACACATATGGGCGTACATACATACGTCAGTCAGATGTTGGTTTCAAATACATTTTTTACAAAATTGCATTACAGCGAAATTCTTTACTCACTCCTCAACTTCTTCTTCTGTCAACTCCTTTCCCTTTGATTCTCTTGCTAGCTTTATTCTGTGGTCAAACTCTTTTATTGCCGTGGAATGTGGATTTTGTTCTTCCCGTATGCGATGATGCAAGGTAATATCTCTAAAAATGGTACAGATATGGTAAAATACAGTGATATGGTGAGTTTGCGTAATGTGAACCGTTTGACAAAAAGATGCTGAGACACTGGTCAGACATGATAAAGCCAGTCCTACGATCAGATTGTCAAAAGACAGAGATGATGGATTCCCTGAAAAAGTGGCCACAACTGCAGAGTGATGTGTGTATCTGTTATACCTGAGTTCTGCCTTGGACCGCTCCTGGCGTAGTGACCTGGGAGAGAGCTGAAGGACACTCCCTGGGTAAGGGTACTCCGCAATCTCCATTTGTCGGCTGTACACCCTGAGGGGCTTCAACTTGTCTCCAAACTTCACCAGGCACTCTACAGAATGTTCAGAATTAATAGAACGTTCCCTAGAATGTTCCCTAGAGAACTTGGATCATGTTCAAGTTGTGGTTGTATTATACATTATTTTGTAGTGACAATTTCAATTTAAGTATGAAGTAACTTGCCAGCAACCACATCGACAGACTTGTTGGAAGGACCACAGTAGAGAACAACTTCTTTCTTGTCCTTGTCCTTCGGATTTTCAAATATCTTGGGGGTTTTAGAGTTCAACACAAGGAACCAGTACACAATGTACACTCCTAAAACAGTCTTTCCAGTCCCTATGAAACAGGTGTGTAGTTTTAATTCCAGTAAACATAGCAATGGTCAATATAAACAGCTTCAGGTATTCTGGTAGTAGCATTTAATAACTTACCAGGTGGCCCTTGTATGATTGTGAAGTTGTTATTCAGAGCTTTCTCCAATGCATCAATTTGACTCATATTTAGCTCTGGGAGACCTTCTGGTGCCTTTTCCCTCATGAGTTGGTACCGTGGTACAACAGATTGCGAAGCTGCAATACCGCAAAGCAATACTTTGAAACATATAGCTTAACAAGGTTGTTGTAAATTCCCACAGAAAAAAGTTCTTACCTCCTTTTGGAATGGGTTGTCCTAGGGCTATTTTCTGAACAAGCTCATTTGCAGACCCAACATTTTTCACAGCCATTTCTTTACGTCTAGACAGTAGAAAATGTTAACCATTAATTATATTTACTGAATTAATTATGGGAACATTATGTCCATCCAATACAAATATGGGATAGTACTTTTACATTATCTTATTTTAAAGTGTACTTAAAAAAACAATCATATTTTAAAATGTGAGTAGCACTTTATATTTGAGTGCAGCAATTACCAGGTATTTACTACAAAAGGTACATGTTTAAATGGTAATTACATTTTAAGCACCATTTTGTTGACAGTTTTAAATAATTACTGGAAAATAAAGTGAAACGGAAACACAATTGTTCAATTCATGGCTCATGGCGCTCTCTTTTTTCACATACTAATTAATGTAATACTTGCATGTCTATGAGAAGCTTTGGGATTATCTCAACTGTGTATGTTGTCTTTCTCTGGTAGACACACTCTGGAATGGTATCCATTGGCAAGTGGTTGATGTTGAAGTGCACTTTTCTGGCTTGATTTGGAGAGTTTGTTTTTGGTTCTTTAAAGTTGGTTGTAACACCATGTGCCACCCATGTGTAATTCTTAGGGTCGACTACTTCCTCTGATTGGTCAGGGGTTGAAGTCAGTTTCAATCCCCTTTTTCGGATGCACAGCAAGCACCTGCTAAGGTTGCATTCAATGGCCCATTCTTTAATGAATTTGAGAGGAAGGTCAAAACTTCCTTTCTGTGCTAAATGAATCAAATGTAAGTCCAGCTCCAGGTCCTCAATTATTATGCTGTCACTTTCCTCCACAGCATTGTCTGCAGATTCCATCTCACAAAGTGGTTGCCAGATCTCCACATACTCTTTTGCGTTGCTATATTTACTATTGGATGGACAGTCTGCATATTTGGAGAAGCATGTGATAGGGCTGTGAGCATGGTCTACACACACCTCAAATGTTGGTTTGATGCACACCAACTGAACAGTTGGTGTCCAATAACTTGTATTTATTTCAGATGTCATTTGGACTTGAAGTGTATCTCCTGGCTTCAACTGTAGGGTAAGATCAACATAGTGCTCCATTTCAATTTTTTCATCTTGTCCATGTGCAGTTCTATGGGAGTCATTCCCAGCTTCAAGCAAATCCATCTTGGCATGTTTTGGCAGACTCTTTATATTTTCCATTTGCTTTGTTGGGGCACCTAGTATGAGAGACCTTGCTATGTTCCATCTTTCCTGGTCAATTGCATTAACAATGGCTTGCCAAGTCTTTTGTGGGAGCTTGATGCACGCAGTTGAATTTTGCACCTTTTTTAGCTCTTGGTGAATTTTGGGAGTGTCAACTGAGTACACTCGCCTTCTCCATGTCAGAGTCATGTGGTTCTCATTTGAATTGTACAGTGGTTGATCCCCCAGTTGCAAATCTCTGTACATAACAGGCAAACTGTCAGGAAATGAGTGCCTGTCGAATGGAAATGACAGCTTGAAACTGTCTCCTTCTACACCAACAACAAATGCTAGCTTCGGAGCATTTTGTTTCTTCATGTTCATGGCAAAGGAGATCATCTCGGCCTTCTTTTCATACGCATTGACCTTCTTGCAGCTGCCTTCAATCTTCTGACACAGAATGTCAATCTCTTGTGGAGAATATTGGACCGGAGTGCCGCTTAGGACCGAATGCAAAAGCCTTTGCAGGATAACATCCATGTAGCGACGTATGGGCGAGGATGCTTTTGTATAGGACTCAAGTTGCAAGGAATAGTGCCCAACTGTTGCCTTTTCGGATGAATTGGAACGGATGACATAGGTTTCGTCAAGACACTTCCTAAACTCACATATCACTGGAAGGAGCTGGGGGTAGATGTCATCTGTACCAATCAGATCAATCATTCTGTCAGTGTCAACTTCCTCTTTCTTGGCAGCTGACAGGATCTCATTCCACATTGATGTTAGCACATAGAAGCTTTTGCTCTCCATGGCCTTCTGGTCAAGGTCAACGTCATGGTCAAGGTTGTGCCTCAGGTGTGAGGACAGTGGTATGATGTCTTTGTACTGCTCTTTCAAGTCTTCTAACATTACAGGGTCAGGTCTTACTTGACATCGGAGAGGGGTGCAGTACATGGTTTCATTTGCATTGATCAAAAATTCAGACACAGAATTGTTGAACAGTACACTAAGCTCCTCAATCATCTGATGGGATCTCCTCTTCCCCGGCATCTGGTGATTGTCCAAGCTTTTATAGCTCCAATCCTTGCCAAGCCTGGCCTTCCTTTGGACTTTGGCAAAACGATATGCCACAGCAACACAGTCTTCTATAGTATCAAACTTGGCCTCTTCTCCTGACTGCTTACTGAGGATGTCCTCTGCCTCATCATAAGACAACTTTCGATCAGACTTGATTTGCGATAGCTGGAACTTCTTGTCAATGATTGTGTGTGTTGCCTTGTCCACTTTGACCATTAACGAAACCACCTTTCGATCTTGACCAGGCAGGAGACTCAAGTGGTTGATGCTAACTGGTTTTGGGAACATGTAAACTGGTTCTTTTCTAGGGCTGTAAGTTGTTTTGCCCTGTTTTTGTGCATCATCATCCAACGAATCACCAAGATTCACAAAACTTGCCACATCTGCTATGTGGACTCCAACCTCATAATCGCTTTCCATATCAATGACACTGATTGCATCATCCAAGCCTTGGGATTTCTTTGGGTCAACAGTGAAAGTAATCAACTTTCGGAGGTCCTTTCTGTTACCATTTTGGGTGTCTTCCCAGGAACACGGTTCAGCTAAAACATGGCTGGGAGGCAATGGTTGAACTTTAAATTCTGCATCCAAAATCCTTAAGCCCTCCTCCAAAGATGATCCTATGGAAAGAATGTCTATCACGTTCCCTAACGGATAGGCATAGTTTCCTTTATTTTCGTTTTTTGTTTTCCAGCAGAACACCTCCACCATGAATACACGATTGCGTTTGATTTCTTCATCAAGGTGTTGATATCCGACAATCTCCCATTCTCCATCATCATGCTTCCATATTGGAATACAATTGGAACTCTTCTTGCTGACCAAGGTGCACATTTTGCTGGCGTTTGTGTTGAGGGGTACCATACATTTTCGGAGGAATTTATATTCCGACTTCGTTTTGGGTTTATGGTAATCTTCATCTTCAAGGGTACAAGCAAACACACGACGGGATTCAGATGCCTTGATGGTGCCTAACACCTTTCCCTGTGGAATGCCCTCACAAGGAACTATTTCAGCCACCACTTCATCACCACAGAAGGACTTGCCGAGGTTACCTCTACCTTTGATGATAATGTGGTTAGTTGGGTTGTCAAATGGAATGATATAACCTGCGTTATGTTTCTCCATGACCAATTCACCTCGCTTGTACACATTGGGCTGCTCTCTCAACAACTGCAACAAGGCATCTCTTTCATCTTTGGTACTATCGTATGGTCTCTTTCGTTCCACTACATGTTCACATTCTGAACTGTCTCCATAAGATGAATTGTAGTGTGCCATGTTTTGCTCCTTTTGTAGTTCTTGGAGAATAGCATCCATGTCGAACATAACTGACTGAGTGCTGCTCTCATCCAGGTATTCTGTCCGTTGGAATCTTGAGATTTCTTTGATATCACCATCAATGAAGTCGTTGGTAAGGTGTTTCGGTTCAGCACTTCCCTTGCTAATACAATGGTGAATGTAGCTTCTCCAGATTCTTGAGCACTTCCCAAAGTAGCAGAGCGCAGCAGCATCTCCAACCACAACAACCTGGGATTGAGCCCTAGTCATGGCCGTGTTCAGCATGCGAGCATTGTTGAAAAACTCCACACAATATGAGTCAGGTGGGTGAAGGCTGTCACGGGTTTGAACGGCTGTCATTACTATTGCTCTGAACTGTTTGCCTGTCAAGAAATAATGAAAGTGTTATATGGTTAAGGACCCATTAGGTTGAAGAATAGAAAGGTTTCTATACAAAGATCAAAATAAAAGAACAGAAAATAAGTCAACAAAAATATTACTAAAATGTAATATTAACAAATTACTGGTTAATGTTTGCAAATTAATCACATCAAGGCCGGGATTCAATCCAATCGTGCTTTGTCGACAATGCACCATTTAAAAGTAATTTCTGATTGAGCCGACATATGCAGCGACTGAACGCAGGAACATTGCCTTTAAAAGCCGCATTGTCCACAAAGCACGATCGGAATGAATTCCAGCCCAAATCTTTGAGTTGTTTTCATGATAAATACCTTGAACATTGGCTATGTTCTCCACAGTCACTTGGCCAAGCAATCTTTTCCGAAGCTCTTTCCTGATCATTGAGATCTATGAAAAATAAATAAATAATAACACCAAAAAAGTTAAGGACACAACACAACATTGACTTGGTTTTTCCGCATTCTCTCAAGAAATGATTTAGAATTCTTAAACATGGTAATTGATATGTTTAAATGAGGAGCAGCTGTTTTACCTGGCATCGTTCAGAGAGAACACAGATTGAGTTTTGATCACGATTCCCCCATGCGAGTGGCCAATCTCTGAGCAGATTTTGCACTATTTTAACCACGCATTCAACCTCGTCAAGGTTAAACCATGACATAGATGTGGTGTCCAAGTGGGATTCTCCTCTGACATGGTGAAACCTCAGGGGGTGGCAGTTCGGATGAGCTGGAACATTACCTACAGCCTTGATGGCATCAGACTTGCCAACGTAGAAGTGAGTGGACACAAATTCTACAATCTCTTTTGTGGTGCGATAGTTCTCGTTAAATATTATTCTGCTTTTCAAAGCTGCACTACTCTCCTGGCCTTGATAGAAGTGGAACAGACGGCTCAGCAAAGTGTGATTGGAGCATTGGTCATCGTCTACTGAAAATAGTTTTGGTCCCATCTGCATGTGATCTCCGGCTAGAACCACTCGAGTTACTGGCCCTGCCAGACCAAGCGGCATCAGGGCTTCACATTCGAGCATCTGGGAGGCTTCATCAATCAGGATGTGGGTGAAGTAGCCATCAGAAAGCTTCAAGTCATTGAAGTGCCTTGCCATTGCAGTAGTTGTTATGACTATTTGGTGGCAATCCAAAGCAGATTTGGTAGGAGGGAGAAAAAACTGTCCATCTTTGGATAGAAGGCAGTACTTCTGTGTGATCCCATCCGTGGCACTCACTGGAACCCCTTTTTTATTTGCTTTTATTCTCAGTGGCTTCATCTCAGGGTGTCCAGAGTTGATGTATGGATGGAAGTGGTCTTTGACATACAAATCTGCAGAACTGACCAGAGAAAGAGAGGGTTTAACTGTGTTTACAATTTAACAGTTCCACTAAAATGTGACTGTCCTTCAAACCAGAATGGAAAACTGGTCTCCCTACATTTTCATGAAATTGATGTTGCACCAGTAATTAAAAAGCAGGTACATTGTAACTACAAGTGTGTGTGTGTGTGTTAACATTGGGATTAAAATATGTGTGTTAACATTGGGATTAATACAAAGCATAATACTTATAACTGTCAAACCTAAATCAGGCTTACACAATTCAAATGATTAACGGGCAAACTCATGATAGCCCTATGGCCTAACTGTGTTATCTTAGTTAATCATTACACAGAGGTCAAATAAACTTCCTTTGTTGCAAATCTAATGTTTACAAAAAGCTCACATACGTTTTTAACAGTTTTAAGCACTATTATGTAACAATGTGTACCTGTCAACTCAGGGCTGGGGTCAATTCAAATTGAAGACAGTCAATTCCGGAAGTAAACATAAATAATAATAAAAAATGTGAGTATAAGCTATTTTAAATGTTTTTCAATTGTAAATGTAAATAACTTCCTGAATTGACTGCATGTCAACTAATTGCATTATGTAAGACTGAACATATATTAAGGTACTAGAAAGTTAAACTCTGTAAGTGAATCTATATAGAACACTGGAGTCATTACCTATTGGTGAGGGTGCAGATCAGTATTCTGGTGTGAGGCTGCCGTACCAGCTCTTTGGCTGCTGTAGCGAGCGTGAAGGTTTTCCCAGTTCCAAACGGTCCATAAATGAGGAGTGGTGCCACACCTCTTCCATCTGAGTCCCCTACGATGAAATCAATGGCTGCTTGCTGCTTTGCATTGAGTTTGGGATATTCCATTTTATTAACAGGGACAATGCAGTTCCTGAAGTCTGGCAACACTCTCTCTGTGTTTGGAAGGAGATCTATGGCTTTGTGCATCTCACAGAACTTCAGACGATTCAGCTGGAACTGGACCTCCATTTCACATTTTTCATTTCTTTGGAGCTTCAGGTCAGAGCAGCATCTTTCAGACAGCTGCAAGTGCATTTTATTCTCACTTGTGGCATCTCGGAGGATGATGGCTTCGTAGACCTTATCTGAAGATACTGGTGCTATGAGAGCTGACTGGACACTTCGTCTAAACACCCAACCCTCTGGGTTGTCTGGGGTGAGAGTATAAGGGACTGAGACGGCACAGAATAGTTCCCCCAGAGGAGCTGTCTTCAATCCGAACTGAGGGTCGTCTAGGGTGGCAGACAAGGTGATGGTCCCTCGAACACTGAGTCTAAAACCCGAAAGGCAATGGAGAGACTTAAGCTATGGTCACATGTAACAGCCAACATTAGGAGAGACGAGACGAGGCAAAACTAGACAGATCAAATAGACGAGACGCGTGGTTGATTTTTTTAAAGCCGATAAATAAAATTCCCGCTGGCCAATTGTCCAGGAGAAGAAAAATGTCCATTGCAAAATCATGCTTTTTAGCCTATTCATTGATAGAAATACCAGTCAATGGAAATACATTTGACTGGTCATGCGTATCGGTCTATAGGTTAATTATCATAATTCTGTGGAATTAAATTGGTGTGTGTACAGTAGCCTATGTTAGTTTTGTATCTTATTTATCACACATATACTGCATACAGATGCAGAGCCTTTGAGTGGAACATCTGTCAGACAGTTCAAGAGCTGCTGCTACAGCATCCTGTGGTGCTTTCAAGGCAACTGGGAAAAATACGAGGTCAAATCATGACTTCAGTGATCTTCAGGTCGGAGCACTAGAAAGAGGCCAGAATTCCCAAGTTGGAATTCTGAGTTGGATGACCTTTCAAAAAAAAAAATCCCAGTCTGAGCTAGTTTTTTTCCCCTGTTGCCTTGAACGCACTGAAGTCGGAAGTCGGAGATTTCTGAGTTCCGAGTACCCAGTTTTGAACGCGGCATCAAACGGCAAGCTTCATCAGCGCGTCACACACTACTTTGCAATGAGCTGGAGTGCAGTTTTGTCATACAACACAATGCCACAGATGTCTCAAGTTTTGAGGGAGCGTGCAATTGGCATACTGACTGCAGGAATGTCCACCAGAGCGGTTGCCAGAGAATATAATTTTCATTTCTCTACCATAAGCCACCTCCAATGTCATTTTAGAGAATTTGGCAGTACATCCAACCGGCCTCAAAACCGCAGACTACGTGTAACCACCCCAGCCCAGGACCTCCACATCCGGCTTCTTCACCTGCGGCATCGTCTGAGACCAGCCACCCAGACGGCTGATGAAACTGTGGGTTTGCACAACTGAAGAATTTCTGCACAAACTGCCAGAAACAGTCTTGGGAAGCTCATCTGCATGCTAGTCGTTTTCTGCAGTTCAGCGTCTTAACCAACTTCATTGGGTAAATGCTCACCTTCGATGGCCACTGGCACGGTGCAGAAGTGTGCTCTTCATGGATGAATCCCGGTTTCAACTGTACCGGGCAGATGGCAGACAACGTGTATGGCGTCGTGTGGGCGAGCGGCTTGCTGATGTCAACGTTGTGAACAGAGTGCCGAATGGTGGCGGTGGGGTTATGATATGGGCAGGCATAAGCTATGGACAATGAACACAATTGCCTTTTATTGATGGTCATTTGAATACACAGAGATACCGTGACGAGATCCTGAGGCCCATTGTCGTGCCATTCATCCGCCGCTATCACCTCATGTTTCAGCATGATAATGATTCAAGGATCTGTACACAATTCCTGGTAGCTGAAAATGTCCCAGTTCTTTCGTGGCCTGCATACTTACCAGACGTCACATGTTTGGTAAGTATGTACGACAGTGTTTTCCAGTTCCCGCCAATATCTATCAATTTTGCACAGCCATTGAAGAGGAGTGGGACAACATTCCACAGGCCACAATCAACAGCCTGATCAACTCTATGCGAAGGAGATGTGTCACACTGCATGAGGCAAATGGTGGTCACACCAGATACTGACTGGTTTTCTGATCCACGACCCTACCTTTTTTTTAAGGTATTTGTGACCAACAGATACATATCTGTATTCCCAGTCATGTGAAATCCATAGATTGGGGCTTTATTTCAATTGACTGATTTCCTTCTATGAACTGTAACTAAGTAAAATCTTAGAAATTGTTGCATTTTGTTTAATATTTTTGTTCAATGTATATATTATGAGGCATGTCTTACCTTGCTTCAAAGTAGCTTAGAAGATGTCCTCTCTTTAAAAATTTCACATGAAACCGCTGGCATGCACAGTGCCCTTTTGACAAGTGTTTTCCCACTAATTGCATTATGGAGCGAACATTCGCGCGCAGCCTACTGCCTTGTGTGCATTGCTGTGCTTATGTGAAGAAAAATAGTTTATCAACCTTTTAAGCTAAATGTTCTGATCTGTTGCATCAGACTCATTGCTTTTTAATGTATATATTTTTTATGTAGCCTAGACCTACTGGTTGTATGGAATTTGGGCTCTATAGTCCCACAACTGTCCCAGAGTCTGTTTGGAATAGGCAATTTCTTTCGACAAGCTGACCAATAGAATAGGTAGCCTAAACTTTTCTACTATAGTAGATTGACACAGGCTAGTGATTTTGCTGTTCGTTACTCCTCTTGTTGGTTGAGGAAAAGTAAATGTGGGCAGTTATTGTAACATGTTCAAAGTGCACATCAGAATTCGGTAAGAAGAGCTGCACATCGTTGCATCCTCGGACTTGCATGTTCTGTTAATATGAATTAACATTCTAAATGTGATTTCTGTCATTCTGAGCACAGTGGGTGGACACCCTAATCAGGTTACGCACCCAATACATATGGGTCCTTTAAATTTCTCAAATGTCCGGTCAATAAAAAAATTTTGCCGGTCAAATGTCCAGCGCCACATGTTCCTAACGGAAACCCTGGTTGAGAGAAATTTGAGCACTTAAGGCTTGCTAACCGGAGCTTCAGATCAAGCAAACTTCGTTTGAAAACTGCATAAAGCCGTCTAGTCTCGTCTCTGCTGTTAGATGTGATGTATTTATAATAGTATTGGGAATGATCAGTTAAGAAACAAAGCCATGAAAAAGGTACTGACGTTATTACCTTGAAACTACCTGATCTTCTGCCTTCTCCTCTGTGTACAGGAAGCTGTGCATTCTCTTTTTGTAGTTCTGGTGAGTCATGGCTGTGTTGCTGTCATCAAGTGGTTTATACTGCAAGTTCATCTGAGGTGGCTTGTACTCCTTCAGAAGCTCTTCCTGTACTTCTGTCTTGTCCAAGCATGGGACGATGACCCTGTTCCCCCTATGCCAGTGTTCCAGATTCTGGGAAGGGCGCCCAACGTCCTCAGGTGGCTCCTCGAGGATAGGGGATGGCTGCTGTCCGACTTTAACCTTGAGTTTCTGTAGAAGGACTGGCCTCATGTCGAAGTCAAACACCAACCACTGTTTGTAAAGACCTGGCTTGTTGGATTTGAAGGACACAGTGATGTCATAGGTCATGTCTGAGTTACATAACTGTTCACCCGTGGAGTAAGTGCAGGGCTCAGGACTGTTTTCATCCAGGGAGAAAGAGGCTCCAGGTTCCTGTTTCAGTAATGCTACATGTGCAAGTAATCTCTGTGAAGACACATGCAAAATGTACAGGTGACCAATGACATGAATGAAATAAAATATGAAAGTGGAGACATCACAAACAGCAAAATGTAAACTTAGCTGGGGCATACACTGGTTGAACCAACGTGAAATGACGTTGAACCAACGTGGAATAGATTGAATTGACATCTGTGCCCAGTGGGACCTCATCGTTAGAGGCATGAGGCAGCATTACAGTAGATAGCTTAAAGTGGAATGACAGCGTTTTAACTACTTTGCAGATATGAAACAGACAATCATAATCAGTCAAAAAATATAAAATTCCCAGTTTATGCTACAAAACCAACTTCATAAGAGGTTTTCCAAATAGGTTCTATTTGACTCAAAATTACATGACGTAAAGTAAGGAGTTGTTGGCAGAATAGATGGATGCAGTTCAATGCATGATTCATATAATTCACCAATATTTTTCATGGTAGTAATTTTTTTTGTTAACAGATTATAAAATCACAGCTGGCCTGGTACATTGTTTGCTGCCTCCACCCATTTGGGATGCACTTTTTCAGTTTCAATGACTCAATATTTTGGACGAAAACAGACAAATGTAACTAAGTCTGGGAATGTCTGGTAACTAGCAAGGGCAATGATCACAAGTCAGTAATAACGTGGCTAATAGGCTAGCGTATCTATTTAACAATGAATTTATTTAGCAAGCTAAAAAAACAGCGCCTAACGTTAGCTAGCTAGCTGCTGGGAGGATTGGAGGAGTGGGTCGGTGAATGACTGACTTGTTCCCCTCATCGTTTTTTGGTGGCTACAGCTAGAGATGCAGGTCATTTGGTTAGCTATAAATAAATGTGAATTGCTTTGCTAGCTAAATAGCTATGCTGAACTTGAACAACTGTTATCCAGTTAGCAAATCTTTTACGAATGTGCAACACCTGCTGAATATGACCGGTGTCAGTAAACGTCAACAAAATAAGTAATTAAATTGTTGCCAGCAGGACAGTTCGTCACTACCGTTCTAGATACCATGTAAACAGCCTAACTATCTCTGCTAGGGTGATTAAAATGGTCAGAATGAGGTGTTCTCTCATTTGTGTCTGGAAGTAGCTAGCAAGCTAGCAACTTTAGCCAGTTAGCTTGGGTGCTTGACTGCTGTGAAGAACACTTGGATCAACCCTACTCCTTGGCCAGAGCGTCTAGTGTCAATAGTGCCGTGTACGCTCTGAATTTACGAACGGACAATCTGACAACGCTCTGAATTTACGAATGACCTAGAGCGCATTCTGACACACTGAAGGTAATTTACAAAACTCACCCTCAGTTGTCAATCAAATGTATTTGGCATCGATCAAATGGGCGGGCAGGCAAGTTCCCACTCAGTTGTCAAAACATTGGTTGGGACAAGCATGCATTGGCAGGCAAGCTGCAGAAAGAAGATCAGGCTACTATTCCCCATCGTTTATCAGCACAATTCTGATGGCCAACTATCTTTAAAAGTACAGGAGAGATTTTAACTAATCTCGCTCTGGCTAGCATTAGTTGTTGATCTTGTTGTTGTTGTTGATGTGCATAAATGAGGGAGAGAGAGCCTACCTTTTCATGGTTGTTTGAGCAATAGTACTGTAAAGTTCCCAAATGCAAGACTCCCGTGGTGTCTCTTAATTGACAAATGCATGGCCGCTTTCCCACTCTATATTGCTATAGAATTTTCACAAATGCCTTACTGTAGGTAATTCCCAAGCATTCTATGAATTTACGAAAACGTAAAGTGCTCGCTTGTCAGAGCTTTTCAGAAAATGTAATAAAAAGGTGTCATATTCTTCCTGGGGGTATATATTAACAGATTTTAATGTTGCTAAACGCTGTCAGTTCCACTTTAAGAGAGAGTAGGAGTAATACCTAACATAACTGTAAATAAATATAAATAACCCTTGCTAGCTGTGGGGAAATACAATAAATGTTTGGTTTTGTGCAAGAAATGTGCTTTATAAATGAAAGAGCATTATCACTTCAGCCAGTTGATAAAATCACATCTATAAGAATGAGTCCACTTCAAATCAAAGGTGGGACTTTAGTGGAGGGAATATAGGCCTACTCTGTTTCTCGGAGCCCAAACAGATAGCAACAAAGGACTAAAAAAGTGGAAACAGTTGTGGGCAACAACTGGCCTTGAAGCTTAGATTTGCAACAGTACACCGATTGAGGAGAACCACAAATTGGGAAGAAAATGTAAGTGCACAGTTTATTCACAAACATGAGGAAAGCAGTGTGTTCACAGTGTATTTGAGGCATTCCTCACAAAACCAGGATTTCACAACATTTTATCCCTAGAATGGTCCTTTGGAGGAAAGATTGTTGACATACTCAGTGGCCCGTTAATTAGGTACACCCATCTAGTACCGAGTCGGACCCCCTTTTGCCTCCAGAAAAGCTTGGATTATTTGGGGAATGGAAACAGTATTCAGACCCTTTGCTATGAGACTCGAAGTTGAGCTCAGGTGCATCCTGTTTCCATTGATCATCCTTGATATGTTTCTATAACTAGATCTGTGGTAAACCTGTGGTAAATTCAATTGAATGGACATGATTTGGAAAAGCAAACACCTGTCTATATAAGGTCTCACAGTTGACACTGCATGTCAGAGCAAAAACCAAGCCATGAGGTCGAAGAAATTGTCCACAGAGCTCCAGTGCAGGATTGTGTCGAGGCACAGATTTTGGGGAATGGTACCAACAAAGTTCTGCAGCATTGAAGGTCCCCAAGAACACAGTGGCCTCCATCATTCTTAAATGGAAGAAGTTTGGAACCACCAAGACTCTTCCTAGAGCTGGCCGCCCGGCCAAACTGAGCAATCGGGGGAGAAGGGCCTTGGTCAGGTAGGTGACCAAGAACCTGATGGTCACTCTGACAGAGCTCCAGAGTTCCTCTGTGGAGATGGGAGAACCTTCCAGAAGGCCAACCATCTCTGTAGCACTCCACCAATCAGTTATTTATGGTAGAGTTGCCAGAGGGAAGCCACTCCTCAGTAAAAGGCACGACACCCCACTTGGAGTTTGCCAAAAAGCACCTAAAGGAGTCTCGGACTATGAGAAACAAGATTCTCTGGTCTGATGAAACCAAGATTGAACTCTTTGGCCTGAATGCCAAGCGTCACGTCTGGAGGAAACCAGGCACCGCTGATCACCTGGCCAATACCATCTCTACAGTGAAGCATGGTGGTAGCAGCATTATGCTGTGGGGATGTTTTTAAGCTGCAGGGAGACTAGTCAGGATCGAGGGAAAGATGAACGGAGCAAAATACAAATCAAGCAAATGTATTTATAAAGCCCTTTTTACATCAGCAGATGTCACACAGTGCTATACAGAAATCCAGCCTAAAACCCCAAACTGCAAGCAATGCAGATGTAGAAGCACGGTGGCTAGGAAAAACTCCCTTGAAAGGCAGGAACCTAGGGAGAAACCTAGAGAGTAACCAGGCTCTGAGGGGTGGCCAGTCCTCTTTTGGCTGTGCATTAAGGCCAGATTGTTCTTCAAGATGTTCATAGATGACCAGCAAGGTCAAATATATTACAATACACAGAGAGATCCTTGATGAAAACCTGCTCCAGGGTGAAGGTTCACCTTCCAACAGGACAACGACCCTAAGCACACAGCCAAGACAACGCAGAAGTGGCTTCAGTACCAGTCTCTGAATGTTCTTGAGTGGCCCAGCCAGAGCCTGGACTTGAACCCGAACAAACATCTCTGGAGAGACCTGAAAATAGCTGTGCAGCGACGCTCCCCATCCAACCTGACAGAGCTTGAGAGGATCTGCAGAGAAGAATGGGAGAAACTCTCCAACATACCCAAGAAGACTCAAGGCTGTAATCGCTGCCAAAGGTGCTTCAACAAAGTACTGAGTAAAGGGTCTGAATACTTATGTAAATATAATATTTAAGTTAGTTATTTTTGATGCATTTGCAAACATTTCTAATAACCCGTTTTTGCTTTGTCATTATGGGGTTTTGTGTGTAGATCGAGGGGGGGAAAAACAATTTAATCCATTTAATCCATTTTTGAAAAAGGCTGTAACGTAAAAAAAATGTGGAAATAAACAAGGGGTCTGAATACTTTCAGAAAGCACTGTATACCTAAATATACCCTCCACGACACCACTGCCCACAACGACAGCCACACACAGCCCCCAAGCGCTGCCCCCTTCCAATACAACTGTTGGATTTTCAAATCCAAACAAGGAGGGTTCACAACCCCACAGGACATTTTTTTTTGAGAGAACCAAACAAAGCTCAAGACAGCTTCTGCACGAATACTACACTAACAACATACTCCGGTCTAGGCTTAGTCTCTTTAGATATCCTCGTTGCCTCCCACTATGTTCAAACACTCCTTCTTAACAGCACCTGTTTCAACGTCAATTTGGCATAGGAAAAGGAGTTGCGAGATCCGGCTTTCCTACTTCACTGCCATTTCCCATTGTTGCCCCGGGTAAACATTCCTGCGGACACAAAGTAGTAGCAAAGATAGTACAGTAGCTAGCTAGATTCTCGTCCTCTGGCATTCTAAATTAATCTTACAGATCGCGCTAAATAGTGGTAACTACCATATTAGCGAAATTGAAGTATTAGATTTTTGGGAATACACTGGTAAAGTCAAACTTCACAACGCGTTCTAAACCGAACCTTCAGCTCCCTCCACAGATTTTCTATGGGATTAAGGTCTGGAGACTGGCTAGGCCACTTCAGGACATTAATGTGCTTCTTCTTGAGCCACTCCTTTGTTGCCTTGGCCGTGTGTTTTGGGTCATTGTCATGCTGGAATACCCATCCACAACCAATTTTCAATGCCCTGGCTGAGGGAAGGAGGTTCTCACCCAAGATTTGACGGTACATGGCCCCGTCCATCGTCCCTTTGATGTGGTGAAGTTGTCCTGTCCCCTTAGCAGAAAAACACCCCCAAAGCATAATGTTTCCACCTCCATGTTTGACGGTGGGAATGGTGTTCTTGGGGTCATAGGCAGCATTCCTCCTCCTCCAAACATGGTGAGTTGAGTTGATGCCAAAGAGCTCGATTTTGGTCTCATCTGACCACAACACTTTCACCCAGTTCTCCTCTGTCGGTAAAGGGAGAGTGTGGTATGCTACTGGATAGGACAGGTCATTTGGTGGGAGGACATTATGAAAAGATTCTCCACTTCCAATTCCTAGAGGGGAAAACTTTGAGGACAGAGAGATAATAGCAACATAATATACAATGCTGTCTAATCTGAGTATAATAAAGCTTGTTTCTTCATGATATTTCCAGTCTTCAGATATGGAAAACTGTGAAAGCAATTTGTCTCAATGAATGTCCCAAGAGACTAAGGGTGTCACGTTCCCCAGCAAGAAAACCAAATAATGTCGCTCAAACAGAAGTGGGAACTAACAAAGAGTCACTGACAACAACCAAAACGAAACAGGTGGGGTGTCCACTGAAAGTTGACTAGCAACAACAACCAACCTAAAAGGCACCCACCATGAGCGCCCACTAAATTTGAGGCAAACAAAAGAAAAACCCATCAAACTTAAAGACAGGACGCAAACCAAAAAGTGGAACAGGGAAGATCAGACAAAGGAATGTTTTTCTAAAACTCAAAAAGGAAGAGCCAACTAAAGGTGTTGACCCTCCGCCTCTCTCAAGACAACTGGAGTGCTGGGCCAGCCACTCTTCAATATCGCCTGGGCCAGCACAGGTGAAACACCTTCCGACTAACGAGATGGACAAGCCAGCACAGGTGTAACAGATACTAACTAACAAGGTGACACCAATCGGAGCGCCCAACGTGCTAAAGTGCTATATGTGCTAAAGTCCAACCTCAAAACATAAATGGAAAAGCCAAAACCTGTAACAAAGGGTATATCCTATATGGCATGGGTTCCTATGTTAGGAAATGTTGTTTCAACTGGAGCAGGCCAACCTTGCTGAAGGTCTAGGCTTATTTTTCAGCCTAGCAATAACACACCTGATTCACATTTTAGGAGACACTCTTATCCAGAGCGACTTAAAGGAGCAATTAGGGTAAAGTGCCTTGCACATCTACAGATTTTTCACATAGGCTACCAGCCACCGCTAATGAGGTGATAATCAAGTGTGCTATTGCTGGCCTGGAACAGAAGTCTGCTCACCCGGTAGGTCGGGGATCAGTGGAGTAATGTTGGCCACCGCTGGTATTGACTTTTTTTGGTTCACCTGAAATGACGCTTTAGTTATAACAGCCTACTTGTTACTACTCAATGATCTATTGTTGTTTAGACTAAGATGTCTAATCTTTACATACAAGTTAGCTTATTTGTAAATTTTGAATATGAAGTGTTGATTCTTTTAAGTTAAGTGTTTAAATTTGTATTGTTAAACTATTATTCAAAATGAACTAGTATCAATGTTGATTAATCACAGATCACAATCCTGCAATAAAGAGGAGAATGGGTTCTGTTGTAAGATATTCAGTCTGTTTTATTTGATTGTCAGTCTCAGTATATCAGCCATGTAAATCCATTTAGCAGCTTATCATATGGCTTCGCCAATGCAGCCATACAGTATGATGACATTACTGGCCTGGTAGTATGATGGGCATGTGCAATGCACCCCTTGTGATCTGAAGCAGAGAACAGCTAAACTCACACATTGTTTACATGTTGAGCTATATGTTCTCAATTAAAAATGATACCAGCAGACTATATATATGAGGCAACCTATATACCAGATTTTGTACATGCCTTTAAAGTGCAAATTGTTTAGTGCAAATCCAATCCTTGCAATTTAGGTACAGTATGAAAATAAGGAGATGGGTTTTAAGCTACAGGAGATGAGCTTTACATGTAAAATATTTTGAGGTTCATTATAATTTATTTAATTCATTTTAGCAATGTTCCTTGCAAAATGGTTGAAGTTGTTCCCATAGGCAGTATATGGCTGCTTTATGTATCACTGACCCTGGAAAAGCTAGAGACTGGGCTAACATGCATGTCAATCGCTCCTGGCTCAAAGTAGAAGTGAGATTTACTGCATTACTACTAGTCTTTGTGAAAGGTGTTGATATGTTGAAAGCTCCGAGCTGCCTGTTCAAACAACTAGCACACAGCTCAGACACCCATGTATACCCAACAAGACATGCCACCAGGGGTCTCTGCACAGTCCCCAAGTCCAGAACAGAGTCTGGGAAACAAAGACGTTTTTTCAATATTCATGTTTAGATTTTTCAATATTTATAAATAAAAGGTAAGAAAATTGTTATTGAAACCTTACTGCTATGTAGCACCTACAGATGAAACATGATGGAGTCTTAAAGGAGGCCTGGGTAAGGCCAAAATGTCACAAATATTCTAACTTCAATTAAATTATGCTTTAAGATACAAATGCCAAATATATGTCAACAATCCTTCCACCAAAGGAACATTCCATGGATAAAATTAGGCAAAATGCAAAAACAATGTTTCTCCTTGTTTCGTGAGGAATCACCCAATCACTGTATTCAAGAGCAGTGTATTCACACTTAACAGACACTTAAAGAGATATTTTACCCAAATTACAAAATGACATATTGATTTCCTTCACATGTAAGAAGTCCATGGACAAGGTATAACAATGGTTTCCCTGGCAGTGTTTCCAAATGCTAATGTTTTATTATTTGTGTCACAAATCCCATTCAAGTCATGGTACCGATATTAGCATTTTTCGCGCATCATTTTCGAATCATCTACCGTGCCTGAAAATATTTGGCATGGGCCCTCAGATCCTCAAAACGTTATACAGCTGCACCATCGAGAACATCTTGACTGTCTGCATCACCTCTTGGTATGACAAATGCACCGCCCTTGACTGCATTGCGCTACAGGGGGTGGTGTGGACAGCCCAGTACATCACTGGGACCGAGCTCCCTGCCATCCATGCCCGAAAAATTACCAAAGACTCCAGCCACATAGACTATTCACTCTGCTACCGTCCGGCAAATGGTATCGGAGCATCGGCTCTTGGACCGACAGGGTCCGAGACGGCTCCTACCCCCAAGCCTTAAGACTGCTAAATAACCAGACTGCTAAATAGTAAATTAATGGTATCAAATCTACAGTGCCTTCGGAAAGTATTCAGACCACTTGACTTTTTCTACATTTTGTTATGTTACAGCCTTATTCTAAAATGGATTAAATACAACTTTTTCCTCAGCAATCTACACACAATACCCCACAATGACAAAGCAAAAACAGGTTTTTAGACATTTTTGCACATTTATTAAAAACAAAAAACAGAAATACTTTATTTACATAAGTATTCAGACCCATTGCGATGAGACTCGAAATTGAGCTCAGGTGCATCCTGTTTCCATTGATCATCCTTGAGATGTTTTTACAACTTGATTGGAGTCCACCTGTGGTAAATTCAATTGATTGGACATGATTTGGAAAGGCACACACCTGTCTATATAAGGTCCCACAGTGCATGTCAGAGCAAAAACCAAGCCATGAGGTCGAAGGAATTGTCTGTAGAGCTCAAAGACAGGATTGTATCGAGGCACAGATCTGGGGAAGGGTACCAACAAATGTCTGCAGCATTGAAGGTCCCCAAGAACACAGCGGCCTCCATCATTCTTAAATGGAAGATGTTTGGAACCACCAAGACTCTTCCTAGAGCTGGCTGCCTGGCCAAACTGAGCAGTCGGGGGAAAACGGCCTTGGTCAGGGAGGTGACCAAGAACCCGATGGTCACTTTGACAGAGCTCTAGACTTCATCTGTGGAGATGGGAGAACCTTCCAGAAGGACAACCATCTCTGCAACACTCCACCAATCAGGCCTTTATGGTAGAGTGGCCAGACGGAAGCCACTCCTCAGTTAAAGGCACATGACAGCCCACTTGGAGTTTGCCAAAAGGCACCTAAAGACTCTCAGACCATGAGAAACAAGATTCTCTGGCCTGAATGCCAAGCATCACGTCTGGAGGAAACCTGGCACCATCCCTACAGTGAAGAATAGTGGTGGCACCCTCATGCTGTGGGGAGGTTTTTCAGCGGCAGGGATTGGGAGACTAGTCAGGGTCGAGGCAAAGATTAACGGAGCAAAGTACAGAGAGATCCTTGATGAAAACCTGCTCCAGAGCGCTCCGGACCACCTCCAAACAGGACAACGACCCTAAGCACACAGCCAAGACAACGCAGGAGTGGCTTCGGGACAAGTCTCTGAATGTCCTTGAGTGGCCCAGCCAGAGCCCGGACTAGAACCCGATAGAACATCTCTGGAGAGACCTGAAAATAGCTGTGCAGCGACGCTCCCCATCCAACCTGACAGAGCTTGAGAGGATCTGCAGAGAAGAACGGGAGAAACTCCCCAAATACATGTGTGCCAAGCTTGTAGCGTCATAATCACTGCCAAAGATGATTCAACAAATTACTGAGTAAAGGGTCTGAATACTTATGTAAATGTGATATCAGTTTTGTATTTTTTATACATCAGTAAACATTTCTAAAAAACGGTTTTCGCTTTGTCATTATGGGGTAATTTGTGTAGATTGATGAGGGGGAAACAACTATTTAATCAATTTCTGAATAAAGCTGTAAAGTAACAAAATGTGGAAAAGTAAAGGGGTCTGAATACTTTCTGAATGCACTGTAGACAGGTGTGTTGTTTTTCTAAATTGTGTCCAAACAATTGAATTGGCTGAGCTCAGTTTGATAGCAAAGGCGTGTGAAAACTTACAGTACCAGTCAAAAGTTTGGACACACCTACTCATTCAAGGGTTTCTTCTTTATTTTTACTATTTTCTACATTGTAGAATAAAAGTGAAGACATCAAAACTATGAAATTACACATATGGAATCATGTAGTAACCAAAAGAGTGTTAAACAAATCAAAATATATTTTATATTTGAGATTCTTCAAATAGCCACCCTTTGCCTTGATGACAGCTTTGAACTCTCTTGGCATTCTCTGAAACAGCTTCACCTGGAATGCTTTTCCAACAGTCTTGAAGGAGTTCCTACATATGCTGAGGACTTGTTTGGTTGCTTATCCTTCACTCTGCCGTACGACTCATCCCAAACTGTCACAGTGGCTGATGTGGATGTGGTGGAGGAGTCACACGCAGGACACAGAAGCTAAGTCCAACCGACTTTACTGAACACAATAAATTAGACTCTGGCCTCAACAAAATAGGAGGCGGACTATGCGCAACAATGCGCAAAACACAAGTAATCCAAAGCGCACGAAAACAGTACAGTGCGACGACAGGAAATACAAAATACAAAAGACAAGCCGCACCTGATGACAGGCGAACAATAACACACAATACACGACTAACAAAACGAGAAACTTATAGGGGACATAATCAACCCAAATGGAAAACAGGTGTACAATAAAGACACGAACATCGATAACATACAACGGTGGTAGCTAGTACTCCGGGGACGACGACCGCCGAAGCCTGCCCGAGCAAGGAGGAGGAGCAGCCTCGGCCGAAACCGTGACACAAACCATCTCAATTTGGTTGAGGTCGGGGGATTGTGGAGGCCAGGTCATCTGATGCAGCACTCCATCACTCTCCTTCTTGGGAAAATAGCCCTTACACAGCTTAGAGGTGTGTTTGGTCATTGTCCTGTTGAAAAACAAATGATGGTCCCACTAAACCCAAACCAGATGGGATGGCGTATCGCTGCAGAATGCTGTGGTAGCCAAGCTGGTTAAGTGTGCCTTGAATTCTAAATAAATCACAGAAAGTGTCACCAGCAAAGCACCCCCACACAAAGACAAGGCGGTTGGAACAAAAAATCTCAAATTTGGACTCCAGACCAAAGGACACATTTTCACCTGTCTAATGTCCATTGCTCATGTTTCTTTGCCCAAACAGGTCTCTTCTTATTATTGGTGTCCTTTATTGGTGGTTTCTTTGCAGCAATTCGACCATGAAGGCCTGATTCACACAGTCTCCTCTGAACAGTTGATGTTGAGATGTGTCTGTTACTTGAACTCTGTGAAGCATTTATTTGGGCTGCAATTTCTGAGGCTGGTAACGCTAATGAACTTATCCTCTGCAGCAGAGGTAACTCTGGGTCTTCCATTCCTGTGGCGTTCCTCATGAGAGCCACTTTCATCATAGTTCTTGAAATGTTCCGTATTTACTGACCTTCATGTCTTAAAGTAATGATGGACTGTCATTTCTCTTTGCTTATTTGAGCTGTTCATGCCATAATATGGACTTGGTCTTTTACCAAATAGGGATATCTTCCTTGTCACAAAATAACTGATTGGCTCAAACGCATTAAGAAGGAAAGAAATTCCACAAATTAACTTTTAAGAAGGCACACCTGTTAATTGAAATGCATTCCAGGTGACTACCTCATGAAGCTGGTTGAAAGAATGCCAAGAGTGTTTAAAGCTGTCATCAAGGCAAAGGGTGGCTTTTTTAAGAATATAAAATATAAAATGCATTTTGATTTGTTCAACACTTTTTTGGTTACTACATGATTCCATATGTGTTATTTAATAGTTTTGATGTCTTCACCATTATTCTACAATGTAAAAAATAGTAAAAATAAAGAAAAACCCTTGAATGGGTAGGTGTGTCCAAACTTGTGACTGATAGTGTATGTAAATAAGATATTTCTGTATTTCATTTTCAATAACTTTGCGAAAATGTCTAAAAACATGTTTACACTTTGTCATTATGGGGTATTGTGTGTAGATGTGTGCGGGGGGAAAAATCTATTTAATCAATTTTGAATTCAGGCTGTAACACAACCAAATATGGAATAAGTCAAGGGGTATGAATACTTTTTGAAGGCACTGTATGGATACCTTCGGATGATTTGTACGTGATGCGTGAAAAATGCTAATATCGGTACCATGACTTGAATGGGATTTGTAACCCAAATGCTAAAATGTTAGCATTTGGAAACTGTGCCAGGGAAATAAAACCAAAACATACCTTTTCCATAGACTGCTTACAGCGTAAGTAAACCAATATGTAATTTAACAACATAGAGTAGGCTACTTATAGCTATCCTTTACCTCTGTTTTGATCTGGAAGTTCCATTTTAATTTGACATCAGTCTCCACACACTCCACACACAAATCCTCATCAAAAGTGACACTCACGTCATCAACTTGCTCTGAAATCTGTAAATGGAGACATACAATTAGTTTGTTGTTTGGGGATAATTAAAATATTATAGTAAACCAAGTTGGATAATACTGCATACAGTAAGTAGAATTTCTAAGTGATCAGTGAACAGGAGGACAATGTCTTACAATGGTTTACGATCATATAAAATGCATTATAACAGATGGCTTTAAGCTAAGTGTTGACTATTTGATCAGTTCTCTGTTCAATCGTCCTATTCAGAGTGCAAAAACCCTGTGCAGTATTTCCTGCAAAATACCGTTTTTTATACCTTTGTTATTTTTCACACAATAAGCATTCATGAATAGCCTCACTTGGTTTACTTAAATGCAGGTTTGATTGAATCTCAATTGCATGGAGAAATTTTTCCTCATCTGAACTGTGATGACTTACAATGTGCACTTCATTGCTGCTATGTCTGTACTCCTCTAAGAGACGTTCCCTGTAAGACATGAGGCCTATCTCCTTGTCCTCTTTGGCTCGCATTAGCCACTCTTCAAGCTCCTCCACAGAGTGAGCTTTCACGCAGTTGGTGCCATATTCACATGTGTCAGGCCTGAGAAAAAATGGCAGTGCAAACTATAATGAGACGTATAAATGTTTTTTAAAGAATATGTCTAATTGATAACTTATAGACAATAAGGTCTATTTACATATGCATCAATCACTATCATACAGATTGCACTTTTAGGCTTTGCAGTGTTCGCAGACATAGGTGTCGCTCCTTGTTTACAAAAACAGGTTTACCTTTCGCACAGCCAAAACTCTGCTTTGCGGCTGTGAGGTGGGGGACGATGTTTCCACCCCGTGGTTGTGTCCCCGGAGATCATCTGGGTGTGCCCCAAGGAGGCACAGTGTTTGAAAGACCTGTCCTGAGAGGATAGGGCTATGAAGCAAGCCTTGCAGTAGGTCGCCACCTGCAGGTTAGGGGCAGGCACTACGTCTGGAGTCAACTGTTGCCTCTGCCGTTGCCTCTCCTGGGAGAGCTGCAGGAGTTCCTGGCAACTCCACCTGTGGAGGAAATTAATTAATGACATAGTATACTGTTTAAATAGACATACTATGCTGTTTTATACTGAAAGAATTGTCCATTGTTATCTGCTAGTATTTTATACTGATACAAACTTGTCTTATGTGACTTAGTCATAAATATGAGCGTACAGATTTATGAGCCGTTTGCAGGGAGGAACAGAGAATGGTGGCGATATAAGCTATCTTGATCTGCACAGATTAGCTACATTACTTTTAACAACTTCCCCGGCCCTTTTTCTGCACATCTGATAACTGTCACATAGACAAGAGGATGTACTTTCTATGAAAGGAGAGAGCCAACTCTGTTTGTTGGGCTTTTCAACTCGTAACTATTTGAGTGATTGTTGAATTGCTCAATTTTTGCTAATCTTATAATAAAGTTGCTGTTTGAAGAATCTACAGTCTCTCTCCTTTCGGTTAGAATTTCCACCACAAGTTGACGACGAGGATGGGATGGCTAACTCCGTCTGCTGATCTCTCCCGGGGAGACCAGGGTTAACCGTACGGGGGCTACGTTAGGCGTGGCTCAGGGAGCTCACACTCTAACTAAGCGGAATAGAAGGGATCCACCTCGGACCCGGCAGGGAGTGGACGGATACGCCATCCCGAACGTACAGAGTTAAGGGTGAGACTGATTTTCTTTCAAACATCATAGAAAGTCCTGTTCTGGGAACAGGTTGTGCATATTAGGTATTTTGTTGGCGCAAAAGACACCCCTAGTTAGAAACTCTGTTGTAGCAGAGTTATTTCTAATAAGGGAAGTCCTATCATTTTTTATTAGGAACTCTGTTGGAGGAGAGATATCTTTAATTAAAGGAGAAATTCTGGGACGACTTGCCCTGTTGGAGCAGGTTAGGGTTGATCAGAGAAGCGGCCATGGGATGACTTGACATGGTTACGAGTTATGTGATCCCAGGGCACAATCCTGAGATAGAAGTAAGAAAATATTCCTGCAGGTTAAAACAAATATTGTGTAAAAGAAATGAATTAATCAGTGGACTGGTAAAACAGTTGGTGTCACGCCCTGGCTCTGGGGACTCTTAAATGTTGAGCCAGGGTGTGGATTTGCTATGTTTAGTTTTTCTATGTTTTTGTTCTAGATCGTTTTATCTATGTTGGCCAGGGTGGTTCCCAATCAGAGGCAGCTGTAGCTCGTTGTCTCTGATTGGGGACCATACTTAGGCAGCCTGTTTTGCACTAGTCTTTGTGGGATCTTGATCCGTAAAGGTTTGTTGTGTTATAACCTCAGGACTTCACGTATCGTTTGTTGTCGTTAAGTACGTTGTCCCAGGTGGGCAAATGGTGGTCTTGGGAGGAGATATTCGCGGGCAAAGGGCCATGGGCAAAGGTGAATGCCCAGGCAGGAGAGGAGACTGTGGAGGCGCGCTACAGAGAGGAGCAGCGGCAACGCAGAGGGTACCGGCCGAGGAGGAAGCCCGAGAGACAGCCCCCCAAAATTTTTTTGGGGGGGCTAAAAGGGTGGTTGGCGGAGCCACGTACTGTGCCGCGAGTGTTCCGGCACAGTCCTGTACGTCCTGTGCATGCAGCCAGGACGGGGTGTGCCGGCTCAACGCTCGTGGCCTCCAGTACCCCTCCTCGGTCCCGTATATATTGCGCCAGTGCCACGTGCTGTAGCGCCAGTACGAGTGCACAGCCCTGTACGTCCTGTGCTGATGCCTCACACATATTGTGTGGAAATAGGCATTCAGCCAGGACGGGTTGTGTCAGCTCTCCGCTTCAGACCTCCAGTCCGCCTCCACAGTCCGGCCCGGCCCATTCCGGCTCCCCGCACCAAGCCAATGGTGCGTGTTCCCAGTCCAGCCCGGCCTGTTCCTGCTCCCCGCACCAAGCCAGTGGTGCGCGTCGCCAGCCCGGTCCGGCCTGTTCCTGTCCCTCGCACCAAGCCAGTGGTGCGCGTCGCCAGCCCGGTCCGGCCTGTTCCTGCTCCCCGCACCAAGCCAGTGGTGCGGCGTTGTCAGCCCGGTCCGGCCTGTTCCTGCTCCCGCACCAAGCCAGTGGTGCGGCGTCGTCAGCCCGGTCTGGCCTGTTCCTGTCCCTCGCACCAAGCCAGTGGTGCGCGTCGCCAGCCCGGTCCGGCCTGTTCCTGCTCCCCGCACCAAGCCAGTGGTGCGCGTTGTCAGCCCGGTCCGGCCTGTTCCTGCTCCCCGCACCAAGCCAGTGGTGCGCGTCGTCAGCCCGGTCCGGCCTGTTCCTGTCCCTCGCACCAAGCCAGTGGTGCGCGTCGCCAGCCCGGTCCGGCCTGTTCCTGCTCCCCGCACCAAGCCAGTGGTGCGCGTTGTCAGCCCGGTCCGGCCTGTTCCTGCTCCCCGCACCAAGCCAGTGGTGCGCGTCGCCAGCCGGGTCCGGCCTGTTCCTGTCCCTCGCACCAAGCCAGTGGTGCGCGTCGCCAGCCGGTCCGGCCTGTTCCTGTCCCTCGCACCGAGCCAGTGGTGCGCGTTGCCAGCCCGATCCGGCCTGTTCCTGCTCCCCGCACCAAGCCAGTGGTGCGGCGTTGTCAGCCCGGGTCCGGCCTGTTCCTGCTCCCGCACTCAAGCCAGTGGTGCGCGTCGTCAGCCCGGTCCGGCCTGTTCCTGTCCCTCGCACCAAGCCAGTGGTGCGCGTCGCCAGCCCGGTCCGGCCTGTTCCTGCTCCCCGCACCAAGCCAGTGGTGCGCGTTGTCAGCCCGGTCCGGCCTGTTCCTGCTCCCCACACCAAGCCAGTGGTGCGCGTCGTCAGCCCGGTCCGGCCTGTTCCTGTCCCTCGCACCAAGCCAGTGGTGCGCATCGCCAGCCCGGTCCGGCCTGTTCCTGCTCCCCGCACCAAGCCAGTGGTGCGCGTTGTCAGCCCGGTCCGGCCTGTTCCTGCTCCCCGCACCAAGCCAGTGGTGCGCGTCGTCAGCCCGGTCCGGCCCGTTCCTGCTCCCCGCACCAAGCCAGTGTTGCGCGTCGTCAGCCCGGTCTGGCCCGTTCCTGCTCCCCGCACCAAGCCAGTGGTGCGTGTGTCCAGTCCGGCACGGCCCGTGCCTGTTCCACCGGTGCCTGGTCCGGCACCGGTCAGCTGCTCCACTCCGGAGCCAGAGCAATCCAGTTGATGTTGAGATGTGTCTGTTACTTGAACTCTGTGAAGCATTTATTTGGGCTGCAATTTCTGAGGCTGGTAACTCTAATTAACTTATTCTCTGCAGCAGAGGTAACTCTGGGTCTTCTTTTCCTGTGGCGGTCCTCATGAGAGACAGTTTCATCATAGGGCTGATGGTTTTTGCGACTGCAGTTGAGGAAACATTCAAAATTCTTGAAATTTTTCAGATTGACTGACATTCATGTCTTAAAGTAATGACTGTCGTTTCTCTTTGCTCATTTGAACTGTTCTTGCCATAATATGGACTTTGTCTTTTACCAAATAGGGCTGTCTTCTGTATACCACCCCTGCCTTTTCACAACACAACTGATTGATTCAAACGCATTAAGAAGGAAAGAAATTCCACAAATCAACTTTTAACTAGGCACACCTGTTAATTGAAATGCATTCCAGGTGACTACCTCATGAAGCTGGTTGAGAGAATGCCAAGAGTGTGCAAAGCTGTCATCAAGACAAAGGGTGGCTGCTTTATAGAATCTCAAATATAATATATATTTTGATTGGTTTAACACTTTTTTGGTTACTACATGATTCCATATGTGTTATTTCATAGTTTTGATGTCTTCACTATTATTCTACAATGTAGAAAATAGTAAAAAATAAACAAAAACCCTTGAATGAGTAGGTGTGTCCAAACTTTTGACTGGTACTGTATATATTGTATTGTATCAGATATTGTATTGTATCATGGTTTTGTCAGAGGTTTACACCCCTTGTGATTCCTATAGAATAAACTGTATGGGACCTATAGTTTGCCGCATTGCAAGCCCAATGTGAGTTTCCTTTTTTATTGCTTCATCAAGCGGCCATTTTATCAGCAGTCACACCTTGTCTGTGTCACAAAATGCACCCTATTCCCTACATTGTGCACTACTTGTGACTAGAGCCCTATGGCCCCTGGTCTAAGGTAGTTCATTATATAAGGAATAAGGTGAGACACAGCTCTTGGCACGACTGAGGCAAATCCCTGAGATCTCTAAATCAGCAATGGAAACGATCTGTTCCCCTGAAATAATACAGTTGGTCATTTTAGTCTGACATAAAAAATTCAACCCTCAGTTTCTTAATATGACCTTTTATAAGCATTCAAATTAAACAAATACAATACCTAGATCCTCATCCATTCATAGGTCAAACAAAAGATGCTCTCCAGATCTTCAATAATATCTGGATATATATATTATTTTACATATTCATAGTCATGACACACTTTGTGTAAGAGCTATTGAAGATTGAAAGCCGGAATAATTGTTTGGGGAAAGTTCAACAAACAAATAAAGCAGTGGATTTTTTTTCATCCTATCCTGATTCAGAATATATAATTTTCATTTTCCTGGCACTATTGAACTATTGACGATTGCAAGGCAATATATATATATATATATATATATATATATAGAGAGAGAGAGAGAGAGAGAGAGAGAGAGAGAGAGAGAGAGAGAGAGAGAGAGAGAGAGAGAGAGAGAGAGAGAGAGAGAGAGACACAGGAGAGGAGCGGTTCTTTGGTTTATAATTAATCCATGAGGTGCTCTTTGATCATGGGACGAAATACTATAGAACAAAAAGAAGTTGATGCTGGATAGTAAACAATGCCTTTGTGCAAACAACATTCCAGAAGTAATCGAGACACTCTCATGTAGTGGAACATTTCAAAAGCCTTTATTGTTTTATGGCTTATGCATGGCAAGAATAAAAAACACACCGACGTGTTATGGCTACAACAGCCTTCATCAGGATCACCTACTTATTTTATTTCTTTAAAGGTGTGGATTGTTCTCCGTCCACCCCTGATACAGAATATACCATCTTCATAGTTATGGAATGCTTGGTTCAATAGCTATTGACGAGAGAAAACCGAATATCCACTGAACATCCAATATAAAACTAATTTGACCTCCCGAATATCCAGTATAAAACACATTTTACCTCGGTATAATGATGACACCATGCTGTCATTGTAATGATGCAGCTATTAAGATACATATAGAGCTCTTGCATTATATGAATGCGCAATGCTATGGATATATTTCATTAACCATTAATAATGCGTTTTGGACCTGTTAGAACACATTCATGATATGCTTATAGACGTGTAATGAATGTGTTTTGTTTATATAGTCAAAGTAAATATATAGTCCAAGTAAATCGTTACCGAATAAATACAGTTTTACATAGTTCAATTACTTTACCATCACATTTCACTCTAAGTCTCAACAACAGACCAATCATGTGCTTTTGTAACAGTAATTTCTGAAGTTACTGTCATGTAATTTTGCCTGTTTAATCAACTTACTTGGCTGACTTTTCATCAGGAAACAAATAGTTAATTTGTTGTCATTACAAAAAAATGCACCATCAAGTAATTACTGGTTTGAGCTAGAAGGGGGAAGTAGCTCATCTGACACTTCCTATTCACTGTGTTATTATATAAACACATTCATGTGTAGGCTACACATAGTAAATTAACTCATTTTGAAAAGCTTAACTTACCGCAATAGTTTCAGGAGGAGCTTTTAACAGTTGGTAAACCACAGACATTACCCATTCAATTAAAACTCCCGTTTTTTCTTCAGTTGTATTTCATAGTGGATATTGGAGACAATAATCCCTCCCATCACTGGAGGATTGTTTCATTCGCTGCTGAGTTAAGTTTTGTTTCTGTCATTCTGGGCGTCGGCCTCATGGAGTTACTCCAGTCTAAAGCATTGGTTCTCAACTGGTTTTACCTTGGGACCCAAATTGAACCAGGTTGTATCAGTCGCGACCCAATATTCGAATCCCAATTATTTTTGGGGTCAAAATGCAATCTGGAAAACTGTTTTTAATGCTATATTGATAATAAATGTAGCAATTATATGACAAGGGAACAATATTCCATTACAGTGAAAAATACAATGCTAATACAGTAGCTCTATATTAAACATACTGTGATCGAAGAAAAATTGTTCAGAGATAAAATTATAAAAGAAATGTAGGTGCATTATCATTTCTACACACTTTCTACCTCGTTTTAGTTAAGTTCAGACTGGAGTATTTTTTCTTATTTTTATTTCCCATAAAATAAAATCGAAAATGTTAATTGTTTTACTCAGACACCCAGGACCCATTCAAAACCTCCCAAGACCCAAATTTGTTGTCAACCCACCAGTTGAGAATCGCTGGTCTAAAGCCTTGATGATATCACATTTAACATACTTTTTTGACCAGAACCGGCACCTCCGCTTGACAACGCTTCGTAATATTTGAGACATTCACAAATATAATCAATTACTACGCGTAAATGTTTTGTATCCCAAGTGTCACGCAGACTTTCTGGCACCCACCAGTAACGGAAATAATTGCATGGCGTGTATTGATATAACGTCTTTTTATACAGTATTTGTTAATGTCTTTAAACTCATGAGCTGTATGTGGGAGAGAGGATAAGGACACGCCGTGTAATTATTTCCATCACTGGTGGGTGCCAGAAGGTCTGCGTGGCAAGATAGCTTGGGGGCCACTTGTGCTAATCTTAGAAGGAGTACGTGATGGAATATCCTGGCTAGGGTGCCACACGATACCATGTAGGGGGATCCTATTGTAGGAGATGAGTGACACTCAATAATGGTTGGCAACTGTTGGATGGAATTAGGCTCGGAAAGCATTATATAAACTGAGAGGTTTTCTATGTAAGTCATTCGGATGACAATAGGCTACGCCCGTACCGCTTGTCATACAAATCCAGTACTGTAATATTAAATAAACTCTGAATCAACTCTCCATCTAAGTGTTTAACTATTCTCTTACATCATGAAGTACTTGATAACAGAGAAACTCGTCATAACAGCCATCTGGCAGTCCGACAGACAAATCTGGGTTTGGCGGATGCCAGGAGAACGCTACCTGCCCCAATGCATAGTGCCAAATGTACAGTTTGGTGGAGGAGGAATAATGGTCTGGGGCTGTTTTTCATGGTTCGGGCTAGGCCCCTTAGTTCCAGTGAAGGAAAATCTTTACGCTATAGCATACAATGACATTCTAGACAATTCTGTTCTTCCAACTTTGTGGCAACAGTTTGGGAAAGGCCATTTCCTGTTTCAGCATGACAATGCCCCTATGCACAAAGCAAGGTCCATACAGAAATTATTTGTCGAGATCGGTGTGGAAGAACTTGACTGGCCTGCACAGAGCCCTGACCTCAACATCGAACACCTTTGGGATTGTTGGATTCTAGCTTGAAATATACTTATTCATGTTACCTTACTAGAAATTATTGATTACTATACACTACCGGTCAAACGTTTTAGAACACCTACTCATTCTTTATTTTTATAATTTTCTACATTGTAGAATAATAGTGAAGACATCAAAACTATGAAATAACACATATGGAATTATGTAGTAACCAAAAAAGTGGTAAAGTTCAGGGCAATGGTATGACGTTACAAGCTTGGCACACCTGTATGTGGGGAGTTTCTCCCATTCTTCTCTGCAGATCCTCTCAAGCTCTGTCAAGTTGGATGGGGAACATCGCTGCATAGTTATTTTCAGGTATCTCCAGAGATGTTTGATCGGGTTCAAGTCCGGCACTGGCTGGCCCACTCAAGGACATTCAGAGACATGTCCCGAAGCCACTCCTGCATTGTGTTGGCTGTGTGCTTAGGGTCATTGTCCTGTTGAAAGGTGAACCTTCAACCCAGTCTAAGTTCCTGAGCGCTCTGGAGCAGGTTTTCATCAAGGATCTCTCTGTACTTTGCTCCGTTCATCTTTCCCTCAATCCTGACTAGTCTCCAAGTCCCTAGGCTGAAAAACATCCCACAGCATGATGCTGCCACCACCATGCTTCATCAGTCCTTTAGGTGCCTTTTGGCAAACTCCAAGCGGGCTGTCATGTGCCTTTTACTGAGGAGTAGCTTCAGTCTGGCCACTCTACCATAAAGGCCTGATTGTGAAACGACTGTGTGACCAAGGCCCTTCTCCCCCGATTGCTCAGTTTGACTGGGCGGCCAGCTCTAGGAAGAGTCTTGGTGTTTCCATACTTATTCCATTTAAGAATGATGTGGGCCACTGTGTTCTTGGGGACCTTCAATGCTGCAGAAATGTTTTGGTACCCTTCCCCAGATCTGTGCCTCGACACAATCCTGTCTCGGAGCTCTACGGACAATTCCTTTGACCTCATGGCTTGGTTCTTGCTCTGACATGCACTGTCAACTGTGGGACCATATATAGAGAGGTGTGTGCCTTTCCAAATCATGTCCAATCAATTGAATTTACCACAGGTGGACTCCAATCAAGTTGTAGAAACATCTCAAGGATGACCAATGGATGACAGGCGGAACTATGTTACATGAACTGAAGACTTTCAAGCAAACATCTGTTCCTCACCTGATTGGTTAAAGGCAGCGATGGCCACATGCAATTTGCATAAAGTAGAGTGGGAGCCGATCTTCGTCTGACCAATTCGGAAGGGGTGAAAACCCTATGTTAGGGTGAAGTCGGGGCGGAAACAGCTAACCACCCCCAAGAGAAGAAGCCCCCTGCCTGTAATTCTCACAGAAACCACTAAATGAACGTTATTAACCGGTTCTCAAGATTAGAAAATAACGGTTCAGTTCCGGAACACTAGAGATCACTTTCGTTCCGGTTCCGTTTTCCTCAAAAAATGTTTGTTCTTTTTTTATGTTTGGTTCCGTTCCCTGAACCAGTTCCAACCCCTGGGGACAACCACATTTGTCTAGCAGGGAAGTGTGGTTGTGTCGCATCCCTCACTCACACATTCTCTTTTGAGGATGCACATCAGACATCCTAAGATGTTCTATATAATGTTTACATTTTCAGAATAAAAAAGATTGAAGCTACCTATTCAATGCTTTAGCAAGAAATACTGTAGTATGCGTGCCTGTGTGTATATGTGTGTGTGAAAGAGAGAGAGTGTGTGTGTGCATAGGCCTCTCTCTCTCCCCACCCCTCCCCCTCTCCTGGTCTCTGGCAGGTTGCAGCAGCCCCTATCGAGTCGAGCCGGCTGGTCATTGTCCACGCAGCACCGCAGTGAGGCTTGTGCACTGCGCCACTCGGAGACAGATATACACACCAAGCCATCTCTCCTCCTCCTCTCTCACATTCTCGCCTCTCCTCCATCCGGCAGCATCCTGCTCTCACCTCCGCCGCTAGCAACCATGGCCAGCACCGTATCAGGTAACTCATCCAAAACGTTGTTTCCACCTATCTGTTATAAAATGGGGGTGGATATGTATTTATCAGATGAAATCCTTCTGTTGCATGGTTTTAGACAAAATATCTAGATGTTATTGAAGATGCGTTGATGGGTGGGGAGTATTTTCATATGAACTGAGATGTATTGTTAATATAGGTGGTGTATTTTGTATAAAACAATTTCATGTAAAATAGATCTCCTGAGCATCTTTTAATTGTGGTCCTCTGTAGCTCAGCTGGTAGAGCACGGCGCTTGTAACGCCAAGGTAGTGGGTTCGATCCCCGGGACCACCCATACACAAAAATGTATGCACGCATGACTGTAAGTCGCTTTGGATAAAAGCGTCTGCTAGATGGCATATTAATTATTAATAATTTGACCTAATGTCTGGCCACATCAAATTTGACCATTTATGAATGGATGAGGATCTAGGAATCACATTAGTTTCATTTAAATGCTTATAAAGGTCATATGTAGAAACTGAGGGTTACATTTTTTATGTCCGTCTAAAATGACCAACCATGCTGTGTATCTTGTTCCTAAAGAACTGGATTATTTCAGGGGATCAGATCGTTACAATTGCTGATTAGAGATCTCAGGGATTTGCCTCAGTCGTGCCAAGAGCTGCGTCTCACCTTATTCCTTATATAATGCACTACCTTAGACCAGGGGCCATAGGACTCTAGTCGCAAGTAGTGCACGATGTAGGGAATAGGGTGCAATTTGTTTCACAACCAAGGTGTGACTGCTGATAAAATGGCCGCTTGAAGATGCAGATCTGAAGCAATACAAAAGGAAGCTCACATTGGGCTTGCAATGCGGGAAACTATAGGTCCCATACAGTTTATTCGATAGGAATCACAAGGGGTGTAAATCTCTGACAAAACCATGATACAATACAGTATCTGATACAATATATAGAATGTATCACAATCTGATTCAACAAAGTCTGATACAGCACAGTATAACAGCTCCAGCCTTTAGGCCTGCTTATTTGATTCTAGCACAGTTCAGAGGTCATCGACAGCTATAGGATCTGTCAGCATCATCAGCCATGCAACCAGCTAAAAGGCAGGCAGTTTGTGATACACATCAATACTCATTTCACCACTTTTTCATCAAAGACAAACTGTTCTTAGCGTAGGTATCACTGTTTTAGTATATACACAGCATGGAAAAAGTATTCAACATGTTATGGCGCTGTAGATTATCAGCCTTTTGTGTCATATCAAAAGCTAAGCACTGTAACAAACTCTACAGTTATTGCAGTGTCAAAATAATGTGTAAAGAATTAGTAGTATACATAAGATCATCCTGTCAGTCAATCCATTATTTTGTGGAAGTGTACTGTAGCTCCCTCTGAAGAGCTGATCTGCATCTGAAACCCCCTCCATATGGCGTTCACATCAATAATATTTTATCTAACCCCATGGTAAATGTAGAATGTGTTTATTGAATAACAATTATTGATCAATGAAAATCCATCAAAACGTGAGGAATCCCCAAAACCTTAAGAAAATATGTGTTATTTTTCTCTCACGTAAAAACCTAGTTAATTATGCATAGCCTATGGCCCAGTGGCTTTGCCCTGTTCATTATGCTAATGTTTATCTCTTTGTGGTTTCACCCTGTTCCCAAACACACAGCTTGTTATCTGCCACTGGTTAGACTCACCTCCATCACACAGTAGGGAGTCAATGAGAAATACTTATTTTTGGGGGTAAAAAGAGATAAACATGAATTGATGTCTAACTTACACTTAGATTGTCATCCGAAATGACAGTTTACATTCTGACCTTGAATCGCAGAAACATTTCCTTCATCTCCTAAACACGCCTTGAAAACGTAAAAAATATTTTCACCCTGAAAATGACCTGGTATACAAGGTGGCCATTTTGAAGTATTTCAGTGGAATAATGTAGGCGTTCAGTTTTCTTGTCCTTCTATTTCTTCATAATAATGTAACATTATACCGTTTTTTATAGATCCATAGGCCCCTCAGCCCACTCACCCAGAATGAGTCAGAGAGAGAGAGAGAGCAAGAGAGAGAGAACTTATTCAACATTCACATGCATCTGAAGATAGGAGTACATTCATGCCTGTAGGAATCTCTCCTCCAGAGAACCATATCGTGCAGTAATTTAACGGTAAAGCAGCGCTAGCTAGCATGCTGAGGTCATGGCTGTGTCGGAAATCTGGCTTGCCTACTACTTACTTAAACTGCATACTGTGTACTAATCATACTACGTACTATTTAGCATGTACTGTTTAGTAAAAAGTATGCAGTATGCCACAGCCAAAACGTACTACTTTTTGTGCGTTTAAGACAACTGGCAATTTGGAAACAAAACAAGCTCAGACTGGGAAAAATCGTGACATCAGTGATCTTCAAGTTGGAGCGCTAGGATGATGCCAGAGTTTATGACTTGTAATTCCGGGCTGGATGACCGTTGAAAATGGTTTTTCACAGTCGGAGCACGTTTTTCCCCCCGAGTTCCCGGTTGTCTTGAACGCACCATCAATTACGGCTTCATATGAACCGAAAAGGATCGTCTGCAGCCCCACACAGTGAACTTTCGTGCTGTTGTTTTGGGATAATGTTAGCTAAGTAGCTAGCATTTGGAACTACGTATTTGGAGTAAACTTCAGTGTACCGTAGGCCTACGCATGTATCAGTTGAAGAGTCACCTGAAGCTTGAGAGGAATGTGAGATGCAGTAGAGGAATGCAGTGCTGAGGCAGAGGGCTTGTAATGAGGACGACTGGCTACTACTCTGAACTGTGTGTGGTGAGCTTTCTGGCGCCCAGAGCTGCTGAGGCATCACCCAAGTGGGTGCCATACATTGTGAAGGAGAAGTCCAGTGGCTACACGACTACCTGAGTAGCCCTCTGCAAGATCGTCACCAGACTCCATCTTCATCAACCATCTCCCTGACCACCTTCATCTAATCAAGTCATGACCTGTCCCTCTCCTGACCTGGCCTCTATTGGTTGATATAGCCAACTATAGCTAGGTTCCTCATGATGTATTGCTTGTTTGTTTTTTGCTTTTGATGCGCTTTGAGATTATGAAAAGCGCTATTGAATTGTAATCAATTATTATTATACCAAAGTTAATTTATTTAGTTTAGTAGAGCAAAAAGCTCTGACGAAGGACAAGAGGCTGACACGTAAGCTTCAATAAAAAAGTGATACTAGCAAGAGCAGTGTGCAGTTATTTTTTAATTTTTTTACTTATCTAATTGTTACCATGCACCTTCAACAAGATACATTGGCTCAGATGTGCGAGTTCATTTCTTAATGTTGAAATGTTGAAAGTCAAACACACCAACAGTAGAAGTACCGGTATCAAATAAAAATGTTTATTACAAACAAGAAACACTTTTCAATGAGAAAACAGGACAGTAGAAAATGAATAAATTAATAGCTATAAATAAAATACACATACAAAATACATAAAACTACTTCTTAATCATGGCCTCTAAAATGGCCATAAAGCGTGCCTCCCTGGTAGTCACCTCCTTCTCCCGTCTCCACATCTGGACCCTTCTGGGAGGGAGAGGAGGAGATGATGCCCAGTGGGGTGATGGAGTGGCAGCCCCTGCAGCACCTTATCCATCACTGCATACCACCTCCAGTATGTGTCTGCGGCCTCCCCTCCCTCCGTGCTGACTCCGGTGGGGAGAGCTTTCAACTTCTGAAGAATATAGAAAAGGATAGCTTTCAGCATCAAACATATTACATGTAAAGGCCCGCAAAAGGTATTATGCCAATTGCAGTATATTTCTCTGGAATAGTTGCACTTTTCTAACATGTAGCCTATATCTTCACACTTACATGAATGTGCCGGTGAAGTATGAAAATAGATGGGAAAGTGTTGTTGCTCTCAGAGAAATTGGAACTTTATTAGCCAAGTACAGCACAGCAATAAATGTCAAGATAACATACAGTAGCATACCGTGTATTTTTGCTTATGGTTCTCCCACTTCTTTTTCACCCATGAAGGTGACAGCTGCCCCTCAAGGTCACACTCCATCACGTAGATCTTAAAATACATAAGATGAAGAACAACAATAAACCAAAACATGAGCAAAGTAGAGTTGTGTGAACATTCTGTTGATAGCTAGACTGCCACATACTTCAGCTTAATATTGCAGATAGATTGTAACTTCTATCAATGTAATTGTCTGCATCACTTCCAATCCCCCATGTTTTTTATATATATACTCCCCTTTATTACTTTTCAACCCCGCCATCCTTTCCCTACTTGGAGCAAATTAGTGAACAACAATGCCCAGGCCTCTACTTCCGGTCTATACTTACTATCTACACCTTATGGACACAGTTAATTTTACAATAATTATATTATATATATATACATACACAGTGGGGAGAACAAGTATTTGATACACTGCCGATTTTGCAGGTTTTCCTAATTACAAAGCATGTAGAGGTCTGTACTTTTTATCATAGGTACACTTCAACTGTGAGAGACGGAATCTAAAACAAAAATCCAGAAAATCACATTGTATGATTTTTAAGTAATTAATTTGCATTTTATTGCATGACATAAGTATTTGATACATCAGAAAAGCAGAACTTAATATTTGGTACAGAAACCTTTGTTTGCAATTACAGAGATCATATGTTTCCTGTAGGTTTTGACCAGGTTTGCACACACTGCAGCAGGGATTTTGGCCCACTCCTCCATACAGACCTTCTCCAGATCCATCAGGTTTCGGGGCTGTCGCTGGGCAATACGGACTTTCAGCTCCCTCCAAAGATTTTCTATTGGGTTCAGGTCTGGAGACTGTCTAGGCCACTCCAGGACCTTGAGATGCTTCTTACGGAGCCACTCCTTAGTTGCCCTGGCTGTGTGTTTCGGGTTGTTGTCATGCTGGAAGACCCAGCCACGACCCATCTTCAATGCTCTTACTGAGGGAAGGAGGTTGTTGGCCAAGATCTCGCGATACATGGCCCCATCCATCCTCCCCTCAATACGGTGCAGTCGTCCTGTCCCATTTGCAGAAAAGCATCCCCAAAGAATGATGTTTCCACCTCCATGCTTCACGGTTGGGATGGTGTTCTTGGGGTTGTACTCATCCTTCTTCTTCCTCCAAACACGGCGAGTGGAGTTTAGACCAAAAAGCTATATTTTTGTCTCATCAGACCACATGACCTTCTCCAATTCCTCCTCTGGATCATCCAGATGGTCATTGGCAAACTTCAGACGGGCCTGGACATGCGCTGACTTGAGCAGGGGGACCTTGCGTGCGCTGCAGGATTTTAATCCATGACGGCGTAGTGTGTTACTAATGGTTTTCTTTGAGACTGTGGTCCCAGCTCTCTTCAGGTCATTGACCAGGTCCTGCTGTGTAGTTCTGGGCTGATCCCTCACCTTCCTCTGATCATTGATGCCCCACGAGGTGAGATCTTGCATGGAGCCCCAGACTGAGGTTGATTGACCGTCATCTTGAACTTCTTCCATTTTCTAATAATTGCGCCAACAGTTGTTGCCGTCTCACCATGCTGCTTGCCTATTGTCCTGTAGCCTGATGTCCTTACACAGCTCTCTGGTCTTGGCCATTGTGGAGAGGTTGGAGTCTGTTTGATTGAGTGTGTGGACAGGTGTCTTTTATACAGGTAACGAGTTCAAACAGGTGCAGTTAATACAGGTAATGAGTGGAGAACAGGAGGGCTTCCTAAAGAAAAACTAACAGGTCTGTGAGAGCCGGAATTCTTACTGGTTGGTAGGTGATCAAATACTTATGTCATGCAATAAAACGCAAATTAGTTACTTAAAAGTCATACAATGTGATTTTCTGGATTTTTGTTTTACATTCTGTCTCTCACAGTTGAAGTGTACCTATGATAAAAATTACAGACCTTTACATGCTTTGTAAGTAGGAAAACCTGCAAAATCAAGTGTATCAAATACTTGTTCTCCCCACTGTATATATATATATACATATATATATATATATATATTTATTTTTTTTGCTCCTGAACTTCTTCTACTCTCAACCTCTCCGATCATTTTCGTGATGTCCATCCAGTTTGCTTCTATATGCCATATCTTTCTAACTGTGCTCTTTCCCAAAAGCTCCCAACATACAACCTATATACGTATTATGGACACAGTATGCTTACATTATTAGCTATCTTTGTTATTATTTGTTGTTATTTGTTATTAGCCCAATCCTTCAACTCTATTCAATAGCTCTTTGTTAAGGGTTTCAGTCACTTCATTAGCTGTGGTTGCTGATGCGTATATGGTTGAAGTATCAGCATACAAGGACACACATGCTTTGTTTAATGCCAGTGGCAGGTCATTGGTAAAAATAGAAAATAGTAGAGGGCCTAGAGAGCTGCTCTGTGGTACACCACACTTAACATGTTTGACATTAGAGAAGCTTCCATTAAAGAACATCCTCTGAGTTCTATTAGATAGACAGCTCTGAATCCACAATATGGCAAAGGTTGAAACGCCATAACACATAAGTGTTCTCAACAACAGGTTATGGTCAATAATATCAAAGGCTGCACTGAAATCAAAAGTACAGCTCCCACAATCCTCTTATTATCAATTTATTTCAACCAATCATCAGTCATTTGTGTCAGTGCAGTACATGTTGAGTGCCCTTCTCTATAAGCTTGCTCAAAGTCTGTTGTTAATTTGTTTAGTCAAACGCATTTTTCTCCAACAGTTTTCTAAGAGCTGGCAGCAAGCTGATAGGTCTACTGTTAGAACCAGTAAAGGCTGCTTAACCACTCTAGCAGAATGACTTTGGCTTCCCTCCAGGCCTGAGGTCAAAGACTTTCCTCTAGGCTCAGATTAAAGATATGACAGGTAGGAGTGGTTATAGAGTCAGTTACCATCCTCAGTAGCTTTCCATCTAAGTTGTCAATGCCAGGAGGTTTGTCATTATTGATCGATAACAATAATATTTACTTACAAAATACAAACCTACAATGCTTTTCTTTCATTATTTGTTTTTGTATGCGATGGCTCACTGTTCGTTGTTGCATTTCCTGCCTAAGTTTGCCCATTTTGCCAATGATGTAATCATTAAAATATTTGGGAACATCAAATGGTTTAGCGATAAATAAGCCATCTGATTTTATGAATGATGGAGTTAAATTTGTCTCTCTGCCCATCATTTCATTTAAAGTTCTAACAGTCAGTTTCTTAACAGGTGTATCAGGTTTATCAATAATTGAAAGAAGCAATTTAATAAAAAATCACTACAGAACTAAATCATGTGTACAGTGAGGGAAACAAGTATTTGATCCCCTGCTGATTTTGTAAGTTTGCCCACTGACAAAGAAATGATCAGTCTATAATTTTTAATGGTAGGTTTATTTGAACAGTGAGAGACAGAATAACAACAAAAAAATCCAGAAAAACGCATGTAAAAGTTTTTATTAATTGATTTGCATTTTAATGAGGGAAATAAGTATTTGACCCCCTCTCAATCAGAAAGATTTCTGGCTGCCAGGTGTCTTTTATACAGGTAACGAGCTGAGATTAGGAGCACACTCTTAAAGGGAGTGCTCCTAATCTCAGCTTGTTACCTGTATAAAAGACATCTGTCCACAAAAGCAATCAATCAATCAGATTCCAAACTCTCCACCATGGCCAAGACCAAAGAGCTCTCCAAGGATGTCAGGGACAAGATTGTAGACCTACACAAGGCTGGAATGGGCTACAAGACCATCGCCAAGCAGCTTGGTGAGAAGGTGACAACAGTTGGTGCGATTATTCGCAAATGGAAGCTACACAAAATAACTGTCAATCTCCCTCGGCCTGGGGCTCCATGCAAGATCTCACCTAGTGGAGTTGCAATGATCATGAGAACGGTGAGGAATCAGCCCAGAACTACACGGGAGGATCTTGTCAATGATCTCAAGGCAGCTGGGACCATAGTCACCAAGAAAACAATTGGTAACACACTACGCCGTGAAGGACTGAAATCCTGCAGCGCCCGCAAGGTCCCCCTGCTCAAGAAAGCACATATACAGGCCCGTCTGAAGTTTGCCAATGAACATCTGAATGATTTAGAGGAGAACTGGGTGAAAGTGTTGTGGTCAGATGAGACCAAAATGGAGCTCTTTGGCATCAACTCAACTCGCACTGTTTGGAGGAGGAGGAATGCTGCCTATGACCCCAAGAACACCATCCCCACCGTCAAACATGGAGGTGGAAACATTATGCTTTGGAGGTGTTTTTCTGCTAAGGGGACAGGACAACTTCACCGCATCAAAGGGACGATGGACGGGGCCATGTACCGTCAAATCTTGGGTGAGAACCTCCTTCCCTCAGCCAGGTCTTTGAAAATGGGTCGTGGATGGGTATTCCAGCATGACAATGACCCAAAACACACGGCCAAGGCAACAAAGGAGTGGCTCAAGAAGAAGCACATTAAGGTCCTAGAGTGGCCTAGCCAGTCTCCAGACCTTAATCCCATAGAAAATCTGTGGAGGGAGCTGAAGGTTCGAGTTGCCAAACGTCAGGCTCAAAACCTTAATGATTTGGAGAAGATCTGCAAAGACGAGTGAGATAAAATCCCTCCTGAGATGTGTGCAAACCTGGTGGCCACCTACAAGAAACGTCTGACCTCTGTGATTGCCAACAAGGGTTTTGCCACCAAGTACTAAGTCATGTTTTGCAGAGGGGTCAAATACTTATTTCCCTCATTAAAATGCAAATCAATTTATAACATTTTGACATGTGTTTTTTCTGGATTTTTTGTTGTTATTCTGTCTCTCACTGTTCAAATAAACCTACCATTAAAATTATAGACTGATCATGTCTTTGTCAGTGGGCAAAGGTACAAAATCAGCAGGGGATCAAATACTTTTTTCCCTCACTGTATATACAGTGGGGAGAACAAGTATTTGATACACTGCCGATTTTGCGGGTTTTCCTACTTACAAAGCATGTAGAGGTCTGTAATTTTTATCATAGGTACACTTCAACTGTGAGAGATGGAATCTAAAACAAAAATCCAGAAAATCACATTGTATGATTTTTAAGTAATTAATTTGCATTTTATTGCATGACATAAGTATTTGATACATCAGAAAAGCAGAACTTAATATTTGGTACAGAAACCTTTGTTTGCAATTACAGAGATCATACATTTCCTGTAGGTCTTGACCAGGTTTGCACACACTGCAGCAGGGATTTTGGCCCACTCCTCCATACAGACCTTCTCCAGATCCATCAGGTTTCGGGGCTGTCGCTGGGCAATACGGACTTTCAGCTCCCTCCAAAGATTTTCTATTGGGTTCAGGTCTGGAGACTGTCTAGGCCACTCCAGGTCCTTGAGATGCTTCTTACGGAGCCACTCCTTAGTTGCCCTGGCTGTGTGTTTCGAGTTGTTGTCATGCTGGAAGACCCAGCCACGACCCATCTTCAATGCTCTTACTGAGGGAAGGAGGTTGTTGGCCAAGATCTCGCGATACATGGCCCCATCCATCCTCCCCTCAATACGGTGCAGTCGTCCTGTCCCATTTGCAGAAAAGCATCCCCAAAGAATGATGTTTCCACCTCCATGCTTCACGGTTGGGATGGTGTTCTTGGGGTTGTACTCATCCTTCTTCTTCCTCCAAACACGGCGAGTGGAGTTTAGACCAAAAAGCTATATTTTTGTCTCATCAGACCACATGACCTTCTCCAATTCCTCCTCTGGATCATCCAGATGGTCATTGGCAAACTTCAGACGGGCCTGGACATGCGCTGACTTGAGCAGGGGGACCTTGCGTGCGCTGCAGGATTTTAATCCATGACGGCGTAGTGTGTTACTAATGGTTTTCTTTGAGACTGTGGTCCCAGCTCTCTTCAGGTCATTGACCAGGTCCTGCTGTGTAGTTCTGGGCTGATCCCTCACCTTCCTCTGATCATTGATGCCCCACGAGGTGAGATCTTGCATGGAGCCCCAGACTGAGGTTGATTGACCGTCATCTTGAACTTCTTCCATTTTCTAATAATTGCGCCAACAGTTGTTGCCGTCTCACCATGCTGCTTGCCTATTGTCCTGTAGCCTGATGTCCTTACACAGCTCTCTGGTCTTGGCCATTGTGGAGAGGTTGGAGTCTGTTTGATTGAGTGTGTGGACAGGTGTCTTTTATACAGGTAACGAGTTCAAACAGGTGCAGTTAATACAGGTAATGAGTGGAGAACAGGAGGGCTTCCTAAAGAAAAACTAACAGGTCTGTGAGAGCCGGAATTCTTACTGGTTGGTAGGTGATCAAATACTTATGTCATGCAATAAAACGCAAATTAGTTACTTAAAAGTCATACAATGTGATTTTCTGGATTTTTGTTTTACATTCTGTCTCTCACAGTTGAAGTGTACCTATGATAAAAATTACAGACCTTTACATGCTTTGTAAGTAGGAAAACCTGCAAAATCAAGTGTATCAAATACTTGTTCTCCCCACTGTATATTGTGACGTCACGAGAGGCTACACAGCTTTCAGCGGGATTGCTCAAGTAGTGCAAGGAGACAAGGTTCAAACAAAACAAGGATTTTATTATAGGTCTTGGGAAATTAACGAAAATATAACAAAATTCTGTTCTCTTGTGGCTCTTTAAGGGTTAACAGTTCAGGGATGTCTCTTCCACATCCAAAATCATAATTCTCACTCGCTCAGATAACTTTTCCCCAGCCTTACTGTAGTCCACGTTGCAGCTAGTGGCCAACCCAGCAAAAAGTCCTTCCAAATGTCTCTCACGTATTTCCACAGGTGCATATATCCAAAGGTGAGTATTTCCCAAAGGTAAGTATCTCCAAATCCTTATATTCCTCATGGAAGTGGACGTGCAGCACTCTTGTCCTCCAGAGAGCCCAGGTTGGAGACTGTGTCTCTTCACCCCCCACACACTCCCTCAGTGTGTCTCTTCCCTTCCCAAACCTTCAGCTCATCAGCTCCTCATTTGTTTCAGCTGCGTGGGAAGATTGGCCATAGAGGGGTGGAGTTCCCGACCATACCAGCAGATGGAGCCATAGCTGTCTGGGTTTGCAGCCACCTCAGGGGGATGTAACGTCCCTCCAGGACACAGCCTCTCGTGACATCACATCCCCCTCCTCGGGACCGACGTCCTCGTCGGGGTAAAGGCAGCGAAGAAGGCATCACGCCGGGAGAGGGCGTCCGCATTGCCGTGGTGCTTGCCAGCCCTGTGGACAACAGAAAAGTTAAACGGTTGCAAGCTCAAAAACCATCTGGTTACTCTACTGTTTGATTCCTTGTTCTTGGCCATCCACTGCAGAGGGCCGTGATCAGATACCACCATGAAACGTCGGCCCAGGAGATAGAACCGAAGGGACTCCAGGGCCCAGACTACAGCCAGACATTCTTTCTCCACCGTTGAATAGTTCTTCTCTCTTGGAAGTAACTTTCTGCTTAGGTAGAGAATGGGATGTTCTTCACCGTCATGTGCCTGGGTGAGGACAGCACCCAGACCCACCTCCGAAGCATCCGCTTGGACAATGAATTCCTTCTTGAAGTCCGGTGCTACCAGGATCGGACTGGAGCAGAGTGCTCGCTTCAGGTTGAGGAAAGCCGCCTCCGCCGCAGGGTTCCACTTCACCATTCGTGAGTGGCGTTTGGTCGTCAGCTCCGTCCAACGGTGCAGCTATGGTAGCAAAATCTGCAATAAAGCGTCTATAGTAGCCAGCGAGGCCCAAAAATGACCTTACTTGCTTCTTGGTGATGGGCTGCGGCCAGTCCTGTATGGCCCGCAGTTTGGCTTCCCGTGGTTTGACCAACCCCCGCCCAATGGTGTACCCCAGGTAGTTTGTCTCACTGAAGGCCAGCTTGCACTTCTTCGGGTTTGCCGTGAGCCCTGCTTCCCTGAGCGAATCCAGCACCGCTTGTACCCGGGGGTATGTGGCTGGCCCAATCCGGACTTTGTATAACAACATCATCCAAATAAGCCGCTGCGTGCCTCTTGTGGGGCGCAAGGACTCGATCCATCAGGCGTTGGAACGTGGCAGGTGCCCCGTGGAGACCAAACGGAAGTCGGGTATACTGGTAGAGCCCCTCCCGGGGGTGGCAAAGGCTGTCTTCTCCTTAGACGCCGGGGTCAGGGGCACCTGCCAGTAGCCTTTGTGAGATCAAGAGTGGTTAGGAAACGAGCATGCCCCAAGGAGTCTATTAAATCATCGACACGAGGCATTGGGTATGCATCAAATTCAGACACTTCATTCAACTTTCGATAGTCATTACAAAATCGTACTGAACCGTCTGGCTTGGGAACTAGTACGATGGGACTTGCCCAGGCACTGTGGGACTCTTCGATTACTCCCAACTCCCGCATCTTCCTTACCTCCTTCTGTATAACCACTTTACGAGCCTCTGGCACGCGGTACAGGGCGCTGGTTTACCGTTCGGCCAGGCATGGTGCGGATCTCATGTTGGACCACCTCTGTGTGACCGGGAAGGGAGGAGAAGACATCCTGGTTCTGCTCCACGAGTTCCAGGGCCATCTGTCGTTGATGTGGGGACAGATTTGGACCCAGCTGAACCTCTTCTCGCGCCGGTTCCTTGGTCTCTGTGGGGGGTAGACAGCTGAACAGCGCCTCTCTGGCGTGCCACTTCTTTAAAAGGTTAACATGATAAATCTGCTCAGTTTTCCTTTTATCTGGTTGCCTCACCTTGTAGTTTACTTCTCCCATGCGTTCAATGACCTCATATGGTCCTTGCCAGGTTGCCAGGAATTTACACTCAACGGTTGGCACCAGGACCAGCACTCTGTCCCCCGGCTTAAACTCCCTGGGTTGAGCAGATCTGTTGTAGGAGGCTTGCTGTTGCCGCTGACTGGCCTCCAGGTGTTCCCGCATCATGGGATAGATGGCCTTCATTCTCTCCCTCATAGCCCCGACATGGTCGATCAGTGTCCGCTGTTGGCATGGCTGCTCCTCCCAGGCCTCCTTGGCGATGTCGAGCAGTCCTCTGGGTCTGTAGGAAAGCAAGAGCTCAAAGGGTGAAAAACCAGTAGAAGACTGAGGTACCTCTCTCACCGCAAATAATATGTAGGGTAACAGCTGATCCCAGTTGCGCCCATCTTCCCCTACCGCTTTCCGCAGCATGGATTTTAGTGTTTTGTTAAAACGTTCGACTAGGCCATCTGTCTGGGGGTGGTAGACCGAGGTTCTCAGCTGTTTGATTTTCAGTAAAGCACAGAGTTCTTTCATCACTCTGGACATGAATGGAGTCCCTTGGTCCGTCAATATCTCTTTTGGGATTCCCAGACTAGTTGAGAGACGGAACAGCTCCTTGGCAATTTGTCTGGATGTAGCCTTCCTCAGCGGAATGGCCTCCGGGTACCGGGATGCATAGTCCAGAATGACCAGAATGTATTGATGTCCCCTGGAACTTTTCGGTAAGGGCCCGACTATGTCTAATCCAATCCTCTCAAAAGGAGTTTCGATAATGGGCAAGGGAATGAGCGGGTTTCTATATGTGGGCTTTGGCGCAACCTGCTGACACTCAGGGCAACTACGGCAGTAGTTCTCTATCTCTTTGTGTACTCCTGGCCAAAAGAAACGTTGCATGATTCTTTCCTTAGTCTTCTCTACCCCCAAGTGGGCCCCTTAGCGGGTGTGTGTGTGCTAGGTTGAGTACTGTGGCCCGATAGGGCTGTGGCACGAGGAGCTGTTCATGCACTTCATCATTTTTCTTGACTATCTGATATACTAACCCCGGTTTACTGCGAAATGGGGGTAAGTAGGGTTTGTCTTATCACCTACCACTACACCTTCTAATACCTGCACATTTCTTAAGGCATTTGCAAGAGTAGGATCTTGTAATTGAGCCGTACCATACTGGCCTGTGAGAGGGGGAAGCTCTTGGGTGCCTGGGACGTCTTCTTCACTGGAGAACGGAGCACTTTCCTGGGCTGCGTTCTCTTCTCCCGTATCCGGACCAGTCTCGGTGTCGGTCTGGGCACCTGCCATCCCTATCAGAGCCCGGGCGGGAGTGAGTAACTCGGAGGATTGCACCGGAGCCTTCCCAGGATGAGTCTTGCCTCTCCGTTTCCGAGGTACTCGGGTTATCCTCTCCTGAGACTCTCTCCAGAGTGGGTAAAAGGCTGGGCAGTCTCGTCCAATTAGGACAGGGACGGGGGGGAATCAACCACCCCCGCCGTCGTGTGTATGGTTCCCCGTGTGCTGGTCATTGTAAGTTCAGTAATGGGGTATTCTCTGGTGTCCCCATGGACACAGGAAACTGGGAGGACTTTCCCCGGGGGTCAGACACGTTGGGCCCACCAAATCCTTACGCACCAGGGTGGCCCGGCTACCAGAATCCAGTAAGGCCTCCACATCATGGTGATTCACAGTTACCGGGCAGGTGGGGGGTCGATCTGGGCCGCCATCTACGACTCCCAAGAGCGAGGCAAAAACGGTGTGTGGGTGCTGAGCTGGAGGACTCCGCAGTGGGCATAGGTTCATCGGCTGGTTTCCCACACTGCCAGGAGATATGTCCCATCTCCCCACACCGGTAACACTGTCGAAGTTTCCCCCTCCTGGTGTACTCTTCTTGGACCCGCCTGGTTTCTGGCTCCCCCTGGAGCCGGGATAAGTCCTGACGTGGCTGGGTTCGAGACCTTGGGGTCCTTTGGACGGGTTCTTCCCATTTGTGGTGGGGCCGCACTCCTGGGGTCTTTTCGGGAAGCATTCAGCATCTCCGCTGTGGCCTGGTACTTTTCCACAGCTTCCACGGTCAGATCAGCCGTGGTCAAGGCCTGTTGACTGATGAACCGTTTTGCCTCATAAGGCAGGGGCGCGTAGGGTAACGATCCACCACAACGGCCTCCACCACCGCCGCTGCTGTATTCCTCTGCGGATCCAGCCATTTCCTTGCGATTCGGACAAGTTCATGCATCTGCGCCCGAGGAGGTTGGTCTGGTTGGAAGGTCCAGCTGTGAAAGCGCTGGGCCATACCAAACTTTGTGAGTCCATATCTGCTGAGGATCTCAGACTTCAGGGCATCATAGTCAGTAACCTGGTCAGGGCCCAGGTCCCGGACAGCATTCAGCGATTCCCCGGTTAGAAAGGGGGCTAACAGACCAACCCACTGTTGCTTGGGCCAGGCTTCCCTAGTGGCCGTGGCCTCAAATGCATGCAGGTATGCCTCAATGTCATCGGTAGCTCCCATCTTAGATATAAAGTCACTTGCCTTTATTGGGCGGGTATTTTGGACCACCCTCTGTCTCTGCAACTGCAATTCCTCTGCCTTCAGAAGGTTGGCTTTCTTTTGCTCCTCCAAGAGAGCCACGTTTGCTTGCATCTGGGCTTGCTGGCCAGCAACAAGGGCTTTCAATATGTCCTCCATTTCAGTCGGCGGGGAGCCTACGGCCAACTTGGAAAACTGGGTGATCAAACCTTCGGTATCCTCCTCTGACATGCACTATTAACGCTTGAGCGTGCCCGTATTCTCCACCATCTGTGACGTCACGAGAGGCTACACAGCTTTCAGCGGGATTGCTCAAGTAGTGCAAGGAGACAAGGTTCAAACAAAACAAGGATTTTATTATAGGTCTTGGGAAATTAACGAAAATATAACAAAATTCTGTTCTCTTGTGGCTCTTTAAGGGTTAACAGTTCAGGGATGTCTCTTCCACATCCAAAATCATAATTCTCACTCGCTCAGATAACTTTTCCCCAGCCTTACTGTAGTCCACGTTGCAGCTAGTGGCCAACCCAGCAAAAAAGTCCTTCCAAATGTCTCTCACGTATTTCCACAGGTGCATATATCCAAAGGTGAGTATTTCCCAAAGGTAAGTATCTCCAAATCCTTATATTCCTCATGGAAGTGGACGTGCAGCACTCTTGTCCTCCAGAGAGCCCAGGTTGGAGACTGTGTCTCTTCACCCCCCACACACTCCCTCAGTGTGTCTCTTCCCTTCCCAAACCTTCAGCTCATCAGCTCCTCATTTGTTTCAGCTGCGTGGGAAGATTGGCCATAGAGGGGTGGAGTTCCCGACCATACCAGCAGATGGAGCCATAGCTGTCTGGGTTTGCAGCCACCTCAGGGGGATGTAACGTCCCTCCAGGACACAGCCTCTCGTGACATCACAATATATATATATACATATATATATATATATATATATATTTATTTTTTTTGCTCCTGAACTTCTTCTACTCTCAACCTCTCCGATCATTTTCGTGATGTCCATCCAGTTTGCTTCTATATGCCATATCTTTCTAACTGTGCTCTTTCCCAAAAGCTCCCAACATACAACCTATATACGTATTATGGACACAGTATGCTTACATTATTAGCTATCTTTGTTATTATTTGTTGTTATTTGTTATTAGCCCAATCCTTCAACTCTATTCAATAGCTCTTTGTTAAGGGTTTCAGTCACTTCATTAGCTGTGGTTGCTGATGCGTATATGGTTGAAGTATCAGCATACAAGGACACACATGCTTTGTTTAATGCCAGTGGCAGGTCATTGGTAAAAATAGAAAATAGTAGAGGGCCTAGAGAGTTGCTCTGTGGTACACCACACTTAACATGTTTGACATTAGAGAAGCTTCCATTAAAGAACATCCTCTGAGTTCTATTAGATAGACAGCTCTGAATCCACAATATGGCAAAGGTTGAAACGCCATAACACATAAGTGTTCTCAACAACAGGTTATGGTCAATAATATCAAAGGCTGCACTGAAATCAAAAAGTACAGCTCCCACAATCCTCTTATTATCAATTTATTTCAACCAATCATCAGTCATTTGTGTCAGTGCAGTACATGTTGAGTGCCCTTCTCTATAAGCATGCTCAAAGTCTGTTGTTAATTTGTTTAGTCAAACACATTTTTCTCCAACGGTTTTCTAAGAGCTGGCAGCAAGCTGATAGGTCTACTGTTAGAACCAGTAAAGGCTGCTTAACCACTCTAGCAGAATGACTTTGGCTTCCCTCCAGGCCTGAGGTCAAAGACTTTCCTCTAGGCTCAGATTAAAGATATGACAGGTAGGAGTGGTTATAGAGTCAGTTACCATCCTCAGTAGCTTTCCATCTAAGTTGTCAATGCCAGGAGGTTTGTCATTATTGATCGATAACAATAATATTTACTTACAAAATACAAACCTACAATGCTTTTCTTTCATTATTTGTTTTTGTATGCGATGGCTCACTGTTCGTTGTTGCATTTCCTGCCTAAGTTTGCCCATTTTGCCAATGATGTAATCATTAAAATATTTGGGAACATCAAATGGTTTAGAGATAAATAAGCCATCTGATTTTATGAAAGATGGAGTTAAATTTGTCTCTCTGCCCATCATTTCATTTAAAGTTCTAACAGTCAGTTTCTTAACAGGTGTATCAGGTTTATCAATAATTGAAAGAAGCAATTTAATAAAAAATCACTACAGAACTAAATCATGTGTACAGTGAGGGAAACAAGTATTTGATCCCCTGCTGATTTTGTAAGTTTGCCCACTGACAAAGAAATGATCAGTCTATAATTTTAATGGTAGGTTTATTAGAACAGTTAGAGACAGAATAACAACAAAAAATCCAGAAAAACGCATGTAAAAGTTTGTATTAATTGATTTGCATTTTAATGAGGGAAATAAGTATTTGACCCCCTCTCAATCAGAAAGATTTCTGGCTGCCAGGTGTCTTTTATACAGGTAACGAGCTGAGATTAGGAGCACACTCTTAAAGGGAGTGCTCCTAATCTCATCTTGTTACCTGTATAAAAGACATCTGTCCACAAAAGCAATCAATCAATCAGATTCCAAACTCTCCACCATGGCCAAGACCAAAGAGCTCTCCAAGGATGTCAGGGACAAGATTGTAGACCTACACAAGGCTGGAATGGGCTACAAGACCATCGCCAAGCAGCTTGGTGAGAAGGTGACAACAGTTGGTGCGATTATTCGCAAATGGAAGCTACACAAAATAACTGTCAATCTCCCTCGGCCTGGGGCTCCATGCAAGATCTCACCTAGTGGAGTTGCAATGATCATGAGAACGGTGAGGAATCAGCCCAGAACTACACGGGAGGATCTTGTCAATGATCTCAAGGCAGCTGGGACCATAGTCACCAAGAAAACAATTGGTAACACAATACGCCGTGAAGGAATGAAATCCTGCAGGGCCCGCAAGGTCCCCCTGCTCAAGAAAGCACATATACAGGCCCGTCTGAAGTTTGCCAATGAACATCTGAATGATTTAGAGGAGAACTGGGTGAAAGTGTTGTGGTCAGGTGAGACCAAAATGGAGCTCTTTGGCATCAACTCAACTCGCACTGTTTGGAGGAGGAGGAATGCTGCCTATGACCCCAAGAACACCATCCCCACCGTCAAACATGGAGGTGGAAACATTATGCTTTGGAGGTGTTTTTCTGCTAAGGGGACAGGACAACTTCACCGCATCAAAGGGGACGATGGACGGGGCCATGTACCGTCAAATCTTGGGTGAGAACCTCCTTCCCTCAGCCAGGTCTTTGAAAATGGGTCGTGGATGGGTATTCCAGCATGACAATGACCCAAAACACACGGCCAAGGCAACAAAGGAGTGGCTCAAGAAGAATCACATTAAGGTCCTAGAGTGGCCTAGCCAGTCTCCAGACCTTAATCCCATAGAAAATCTGTGGAGGGAGATGAAGGTTCGAGTTGCCAAACGTCAGGCTCAAAACCTTAATGATTTGGAGAAGATCTGCAAAGAGGAGTGAGATAAAATCCCTCCTGAGATGTGTGCAAACCTGGTGGCCACCTACAAGAAACGTCTGACCTCTGTGATTGCCAACAAGGGTTTTGCCACCAAGTACTAAGTCATGTTTTGCAGAGGGGTCAAATACTTATTTCCCTCATTAAAATGCAAATCAATTTATAACATTTTTGACATGTGTTTTTCTGGATTTTTTTGTTGTTATTCTGTCTCTCACTGTTCAAATAAACCTACCATTAAAATTATAGACTGATCATGTCTTTGTCAGTGGGCAAAGGTACAAAATCAGCAGGGGATCAAATACTTTTTTCCCTCACTGTATATACAGTGGGGAGAACAAGTATTTGATACACTGCCGATTTTGCGGGTTTTCCTACTTACAAAGCATGTAGAGGTCTGTAATTTTTATCATAGGTACACTTCAACTGTGAGAGATGGAATCTAAAACAAAAATCCAGAAAATCACATTGTATGATTTTTAAGTAATTAATTTGCATTTTATTGCATGACATAAGTATTTGATACATCAGAAAAGCAGAACTTAATATTTGGTACAGAAACCTTTGTTTGCAATTACAGAGATCATACGTTTCCTGTAGGTCTTGACCAGGTTTGCACACACTGCAGCAGGGATTTTGGCCCACTCCTCCATACAGACCTTCTCCAGATCCTTCAGGTTTCAGGGCTGTCGCTGTGCAATACGGACTTTCAGCTCCCTCCATAGATTTTCTATTGGGTTCAGGTCTGGAGACTGTCTAGGCCACTCCAGGACCTTGAGATGCTTCTTACGGAGCCACTCCTTAGTTGCCCTGGCTGTGTGTTTTGGGTCGTTGTCATGCTGGAAGACCCAGCCACGACCCATCTTCAATGCTCTTACTGAGGGAAGGAGGTTGTTGGCCAAGATCTCGCGATACATGGCCCCATCCATCCTCCCCTCAATACGGTGCAGTCGTCCTGTCCCCTTTGCAGAAAAGCATCCCCAAAGAATGATGTTTCCACCTCCATGCTTCACGGTTGGGATGGTGTTCTTGGGGTTGTACTCATCCTTCTTCTTCCTCCAAACACGGAGAGTGGAGTTTAGACCAAAAAGCTATATTTTTGTCTCATCAGACCACATGACCTTCTCCCATTCCTCCTCTGGATCATCCAGATGGTCATTGGCAAACTTCAGATGGGCCTGGACATGCGCTGACTTGAGCAGGGGGACCTTGCGTGCGCTGCAGGATTTTAATCCATGACGGCGTAGTGTGTTACTAATGGTTTTCTTTGAGACTGTGGTCCCAGCTCTCTTCAGGTCATTGACCAGGTCCTGCTGTGTAGTTCTGGGCTGATCCCTCACCTTCCTCAAGATCATTGATGCCCCACGAGGTGAGATCTTGCATGGAGCCCCAGACCGAGGTTGATTGACCGTCATCTTGAACTTCTTCCATTTTCTAATAATTGCGCCAACAGTTGTTGCTGTCTCACCATGCTGCTTGCCTATTGTCCTGTATTCTGATGTCCTTACACAGCTCTCTGGTCTTGGCCATTGTGGAGAGGTTGGAGTCTGTTTGATTGAGTGTGTGGACAGGTGTCTTTTATACAGGTAACGAGTTCAAACAGGTGCAGTTAATACAGGTAATGAGTGGAGAACAGGAGGGCTTCCTAAAGAAAAACTAACAGGTCTGTGAGAGCCGGAATTCTTACTGGTTGGTAGGTGATCAAATACTTATGTCATGCAATAAAACGCAAATGAATTACTTAAAAATCATACAATGTGATTTTCTGGATTTTTGTTTTACATTCTGTCTCTCACAGTTGAAGTGTACCTATGATAAAAAATTACAGACCTTTACATGCTTTGTAAGTAGGAAAACCTGCAAAATCAAGTGTATCAAATACTTGTTCTCCCCACTGTATATATAATAATAATAATAATATAATAATATGCCATTTAGCAGACGCTTTTATCCAAAGCGACTTACAGTCATGCGTGCATACATTATTTATTTTTTGTGTATGGGTGGTCCCGGGGATCGAACCCACTACCTTAGCGTTACAAGCGCCGTGCTCTACCAGCTGAGCTACAGAGGACCACCCATACATATACAGTGGGGAAAAAAAGTATTTAGTCAGCCACCAATTGTGCAAGTTCTCCCACTTAAAAAGATGAGAGAGGCCTGTAATTTCCATCATAGGTACATGTCAACTATGACAGACAAAAGGAGAATTTTTTTTCCAGAAAATCACATTGTAGGATTTTAAATTAATTTATTTGCAAATGATGGTGGAAAATAAGTATTTGGTCAATAACAAAAGTTTCTCAATACTTTGTTATATACCCTTTGTTGGCAATGACACAGGTCAAACGTTTTCTGTAAGTCTTCACAAGGTTTTCACACACTGTTGCTGGTATTTTGGCCCATTCCTCCATGCAGATCTCCTCTAGAGCAGTGATGTTTTGGGGCTGTCGCTGGGCAACACGGACTTTCAACTCCCTCCAAAGATTTTCTATGGGGTTGAGATCTGGAGACTGGCTAGGCCACTCTGGGACCTTGAAATGCTTCTTACGAAGCCACTCCTTCGTTGCCCGGCGGTGTGTTTGGGATCATTGTCATGCTGAAAGACCCAGCCACGTTTCATCTTCAATGCCCTTGCTGATGGAAGGAGGTTTTCACTCAAAATCTCACGATACATGGCCCCATTCATTCTTTCCTTTACACGGATCAGTCGTCCTGGTCCCTTTGCAGAAAAACAGCCCCAAAGCATGATGTTTCCACCCCCATGCTTCACAGTAGGTATGGTGTTCTTTGGATGCAACTCAGCATTCTTTGTCCTCCAAACACGACGAGTTGAGTTTTTACCAAAAAGTTCTATTTTGGTTTCATCTGACCATATGACATTCTCCCAATCCTCTTCTGGATCATCCAAATGCACTCTAGCAAACTTCAGACGGGCCTGGACATGTACTGGCTTAAGCAGGGGGACACGTCTGACACTGCAGGATTTGAGTCCCTGGCGGCGTAGTGTGTTACTGATGGTAGGCTTTGTTACTTTGGTCCCAGCTCTCTGCAGGTCATTCACTAGGTCCCCCCGTGTGGTTCTGGGATTTTTGCTCACCGTTCTTGTGATCATTTTGACCCCACGGGGTGAGATCTTGCGTGGAGCCCCAGATCGAGGGAGATTATCAGTGGTCTTGTATGTCTTCCATTTCCTAATAATTGCTCCCACAGTTGATTTCTTCAAACCAAGCTGCTTACCTATTTCAGATTCAGTCTTCCCAGCCTGGTGCAGGTCTACAATTTTGTTTCTGGTGTCCTTTGACAGCTCGTTGGTCTTGGCCATAGTGGAGTTTGGAGTGTGACTGTTTGAGGTTGTGGACAGGTGTCTTTTATACTGATAACAAGTTCAAACAGGTGCCATTATTACAGGTAACGAGTGGAGGACAGAGGAGCCTCTTAAAGAAGAAGTTACAGGTCTGTGAGAGCCAGAAATCTTGCTTGTTTGTAGGTGACCAAATACTTATTTTCCACCATAATTTGCAAATAAATTCATAAAAAATCCTACAATGTGATTTTCTGGATTTTTTTTCCTCAATTTGTTTGTCATAGTTGATGTGTACCTATGATGAAAATTACAGGCCTCTCTCATCTTTTTAAGTGGGAGAACATGCACAATTGGTGGCTGACTAAATACTTTTTTTCCCCACTGTATATATATATATATATAATTTTTTTTGCTCCTGAACTTCTTCTACTCTCAACCTCTCCGATCATTTTCATGATGTCCATCCGGTTTGCTTCTATATGCCATATCTTTCTAACTGTGCTCTTTCCCAAAAGCTCCCAACATACAACCTATATACTTATTATGGACACAGTATGCTTACATTATTAGCTATCTTTGTTATTATTTGTTGTTATTTGTTATTAGCCCAATCCTTCAACTCTATTCAATAGCTCTTTGTTAAGGGTTTCAGTCACTTCATTAGCTGTGGTTGCTGATGCGTATATGGTTGAAGTATCAGCATACAAGGACACACATGCTTTGTTTAATGCCAGTGGCAGGTCATTGGTAAAAATAGAAAATAGTAGAGGGCCTAGAGAGCTGCTCTGTGGTACACCACACTTAACATGTTTGACATTAGAGAAGCTTCCATTAAAGAACATCCTCTGAGTTCTATTAGATAGACAGCTCTGAATCCACAATATGGCAAAGGTTGAAACGCCATAACACATAAGTGTTCTCAACAACAGGTTATGGTCAATAATATCAAAGGCTGCACTGAAATCAAAAAGTACAGCTCCCACAATCCTCTTATTATCAATTTATTTCAACCAATCATCAGTCATTTGTGTCAGTGCAGTACATGTTGAGTGCCCTTCTCTATAAGCTTGCTCAAAGTCTGTTGTTAATTTGTTTAGTCAAACGCATTTTTCTCCAACAGTTTTCTAAGAGCTGGCAGCAAGCTGATAGGTCTACTGTTAGAACCAGTAAAGGCTGCTTAACCACTCTAGCAGAATGACTTTGGCTTCCCTCCAGGCCTGAGGTCAAAGACTTTCCTCTAGGCTCAGATTAAAGATATGACAGGTAGGAGTGGTTATAGAGTCAATAATTGCGCCAACAGTTGTTGCCGTCTCACCATGCTGCTTGCCTATTGTCCTGTATTCTGATGTCCTTACACAGCTCTCTGGTCTTGGCCATTGTGGAGAGGTTGGAGTCTGTTTGATTGAGTGTGTGGACAGGTGTCTTTTATACAGGCAACGAGTTCAAACAGGTGCAGTTAATACAGGTAATGAGTGGAGAACAGGAGGGCTTCTTAAAGAAAAACTAACAGGTCTGTGAGAGCTGGAATTCTTAATGGTTGGTAGGTGATCAAATACTTATGTCATGCAATAAAATGCAAATGAATTACTTAAAAATCATACAATGTGATTTTCTGGATTTTTGTTTTAGATTCCGTCTCTCACAGTTGAAGTGTACCTATGATAAGATGCTTTGTAAGTAGGAAAACCTGCAAAATCGTCAGTGTATCAAATACTTGTTCTCCCCACTGTATCAAGTGAAATCAAGTTTAATCTGCATTTAGCAAATTGTCATATCTAGTGCTTAAAATAGTACTTGCTATTACATTTATCATTGAATGACAATAATTGTATGTGCTATGATTGAATAATAAATAACTAATCAGAATGAAGAAACTGATGAAAATATATGGATTCATCAATGAAAAAAGGCCCTAGAATAACCCTATAGCCAGCTGTTACTATTGGGTCACAGAATTAGAGGTAGAACATAGCCTCAGGGTGTTCTGGTTATGACTGCTGTTTCACACATGGCTGGCTGGCTCTAGCTGATAGAATACCTATTCTCTGCCAAGCAGCCAGATATGTCACCTTGGCAGCACACAGTGATTGTGGTTGTTTTTAGGAGCAGTCGACTCACACAGACACACACAAGCTACCCGCCCACCCTCTAACTGTCTCTCTCGCTCTCTCTCTCTCACTCCATGTACACACGCACGCACACTCACTGACATCCACAGACACACACAAACACTGTAGGCTATTCATTTCACTACACATAGAGCGTGCATGCTAGGACACAATCCCTTCATTGTGGTGCTTGACTTGGTTGGTTGTTGCTTTGACATCGTGCCAAATTCTGAATGTATCATCTTTGTCTAAAATGGTCCCACCAGGCCACTATTTTACATACTGCACACACACGTGCAAACACACACACACACAAACAAACACACCCTCCATCACTGAGCTACTCAATTGAATAGCCCTGCTGCAGTGAGTGGAGAGAAGGGGGGGGTTGGTTTATGACTGCACTCAGCCCAGCAGACCTCTGAATGCAGTGACAATGCTCTCAAATCCACACAGCATGAACCCACTGACCCACAGACTGTGTCGCCAGGGAAACAGTGCCTGTGTTTGCAATTGTCTATTAAATTACCTGGGGTGTCTGGGAGAATTTATGAACATGCTGTGGGTAGACATTTGCTGTAGGCACAGATCTTGGATCAGTGTACCCAAATCCTAACACACTACTGCCTGACTGAAAATGTAAAAAAAAAAAATATCTGTTCAGTCCAACAATGAGCTTGCACTTGGCAGTTTTGATATGAGGAAACCAGACTCTTGTCCCTGGGGCTTCCAGGAAGGAGACATACCAACGCAATGACTGGATCTTTGTGGTATTTTAGATTGTTTAGATATGATTCATTTGGATAAAGTTGTATTTTGGGGGAAGGCAATGAGAAATGCACACGCATAACAGCATTTCAAAAATCTAAATGACATCTATGAAGATGATAGAGGCTATTTATTTTTATTTTTATTTCACCTTTATTTAACCAGGTAAGCCAGTTGAGAACAACTTCTCATTTACAACTGCGACCTGGCCAAGATAAAGCAAAGCAGTGCGATTAAAAACAACAACAGAGTTACATATGTAAAACATAGGTAAAACAAAACATAAAGTCAAAAATACAACAGAAAATATATATACAGTGTGTGCAAATGTAGCAAGTTATGGAGGTAAGCCAATAAATAGGCTATAGTGCAAAATAATTACAATTAGTATTAACACTGGAATGATAGATGTGCAAGAGATGATGTGCAAATAGAGATACTGGGGTACAAATGAGCAAAATAAATATCAATACAGGGATGAGGTAGTTGGGCGGGCTAATTTCAGATGGGCTGTGTACAGGTGCAGTGATCGGTAAGGTGCTCTGACAACTGATGCTTAAAGTTAGTGAGGAAGATAAGTGTCTTCAGCTTCAGAGATTTTTGCAATTTGTTCCAGTCATTGGCAGCAGAGAACTGGAAGGAATGGCGGCCAAAGGAGGTGTTGGCTTTGGGGATGACCAGTGAGATATACCTGCTGGAGCGCATACTACGGGTGGGTGTTGCTATGGTGACCAATGAGCTAAGATAAGGCGGGGATTTGCCTAGCAGTGATTTATAGATGGCCTGGAGCCAGTGGGTTTGGCGACGGATATGTAGTGAGGACCAGCCAACAAGAGCGTACAGGTCACAGTGGTGGGTAGTATATGGGGCTTTGGAGACAAAACGGATGGCACTGTGATAGACTACATCCAATTTGCTGAGTAGAGTGTTGGAGGCTATTTTGTAAATGACATCGCCGAAGTCAAGGATCGGTAGGATAGTCAGTTTTACGAGGGCATGTTTGGCAGCATGAGTGAAGGAGGCTTTGTTGCGAAATAGGAAACCGGTTCTAGATTTAACTTTGGATTGGAGATTCTTAATGTGGGTCTGGAAGGAGAGTTTACAGTCTAACCAGACGCCTAGGTATTTGTAGTTGTCCACATACTCTAGGTCAGACCCGTCGAGAGTAGTGATTCTAGTCGGGTGGGCGGGTGCCAGCATCGTTCGATTGAAGAGCATGCATTTAGTTTTACTAGTGTTTAAGAGCAGTTGGAGGCTACTGAAGGAGTGTTGTATGGCATTGAAGCTCGTTTGGAGGTTTGTTAACACAGTGTCCAATGAAGGGCCAGATGTATACAAAATGGTGTCGTCTGCATAGAGGTGGATCTGAGAGTCACCAGCAGCAAGAGCGACATCATTGATATACACAGAGAAAAGAGTCGGCCCAAGAATTGAACCCTGTGGCACCCCCATAGAGACTGCCATAGGTCCAGACAACAGGCCCTCCGATTTGACACATTGAACTCTATCTGAGAAGTAGTTGGTGAACCAGGCGAGGCAGTCATTTGAGAAACCAAGGCTATTCAGTCTGCCAATAAGAATGCGGTGGTTGACAGAGTCGAAAGCCTTGGCCAGGTCGATGAAGACGGCTGCACAGTACTGTCTATTATCGATTGCGGTTATAATATCGTTTAGGACCTTGAGCGTGGCTGAAGTGCACCCATGACCAACTCGGAAACCAGATTGCATAGCGGAGAAGGTACGGTGGGATTCGAAATGGTCGGTGATCTGTTTGTTAACTTGGCTTTCAAAAACTTTCGAAAGGCAGGGCAAGATGGATATAGGTCTGTAACAGTTTGGATCTAGAGTGTCACCCCCCTTTGAAGAGGGGGGATGACCGTGGCAGCTTTCCAATCTCTGGGGATCTCAGACGTTACGAAAGAGAGGTTGAACAGGCTAGTAATAGGGGTTGCGACAATTTCGGCGGCTAGTTTTAGAAAGAAAGGGTCCAGATTGTCTAGCCCAGATGATTTGTAGGGGTCCAGATTTTGCAGCTCTTTCAGAACATCAGCTGTCTGAATTTGTGTGAAGGAGAAGCGGGGGGGCATGGGCAAGTTGCAGCGGAGGGTGCAGAGCTGGTGGCCGGGGTAGTGGTAGCCAGGTGGAAAGCATGGCCAGCCGTAGCAAAATGCTTGTTGAAATTGTCAATTATTGTAGATTTATCGGTGGTGATAGTGTTTCCTAGCCTCAGTGCAGTGGGCAGCTGGGAGGAAGTGCTCTTATTCTCCATGGACTTTACAGTGTCCCAAAACTTTTTGGAGTTAGTGCTACAGGATGCAAATTTCTGTTTGAAAAAGTTAGCCTTTGCTTTCCTAACTGCTTGTGTATATTGGTTCCTAACTTCCCTGAAAAGTTGCATATCGCGGGGGCTATTTGATGCTAATGCAGTACGCCACAGGATGTTTTTGTGCTGGTCAAGGGCAGTCAAGTCTGAGGAGAACCAGGGGCTATATCGGTTCTTAGTTCTGTATTTTTTGAATGGGGCATGTTTATTTAAGATTGAGAGGAAATTACTTTTAAAGAACAACCAGGCATCCTCTACTGACGGAATGAGATCTATATCCATCCAGGATACCTGGGCCAGGTCAATTAGGAAGGCCTGCTCGCTGAAGTGTTTTAGGGAGCGTTTGACAGTGATGAGGGGTGGTCGTTTGACCGCGGACCCGTTACGGGACGCAGGCAATAAGGCAGTGATCGCTGAGATCCTGGTTGAAGACAGCGGAGGTGTATTTAGAGGGTAAGTTAGTCAGGATGATATCTATGAGGGTACCCATGTTTACGGATTTAGGGTTGTACCTGGTAGGTTCGTTGATAATTTGTGTGAGATTGAGGTTATCTAGTTTAGATTGTAGGATGGCCGGGGTGTTAAGCATATCCCAATTTAGGTCACCAAGCAGTACGAACTCTGAGGATAGATGGGGGGCAATCAATTCACATATGGTGTCCAGGGCACAGCTGGGGGCTGAGGGGGGTCTGTAGCAACCGGCAACAGTGAGAGACTTATTTCTGGAAAGGTGGATTTTTAGAAGTAGAAGCTCAAACTGTTTGGGCACAGACCTAGATAGTATGATAGAGCTCTGCAGAATATCTCTACAGTAGATTGCAACTCCACCCCCTTTGGCAGTTCTATCAACATACACTTCATTGTCATAGTGTATGTTGGGCAGTCAGATGCATAGCAGAGATCTGTATATAATGATGAGATGCTGATGTCTCTGCCCTAACAATGGGAGTAGTTGTCCCAAATGCGGGAAGGTAGGCAACAAGCTTAGGTCCAAAATAAGCCCATAGAAATGCAGTGGGGTTATTTTGGACAGATTTTGGCGAGAGTGAATCCTCTTTGCCTCTTCGTCTCTGTGCATAATAATTATTAGCCAAGCCAAAGAAAAGACAATATGTGCTGTTCGTGCACTAACTAGAGAGGTTTTATGATGAGGTTATGATGTTTATACAGTGTCATGTTGTTAGTCAGTAGTGGGCCTATCGGTATGTCCAACTCTAACACTGTGTCATATAGCATATGGAACATTTAGACACTCCTCGAACCTCATTTTGTTTTGCATGTGTAAAGGAGTTAAGAACGTACCGTAACTTTACTCCACAGCAAGCTTGAAATGTCACGGATGGAGCTATCGAATTAGATATTTTTCGGTAGCTCAAACCATTGGAACGTTGTCAAGGAAGGCGGTCACGTCTTTGGCGAAGCAGAGGATAACTGATTTGAGCCCGGACAGCTCAAATAAGCAAAGAGAAACGACAGTCCATCATTACTTTAATACATGAAGGTCAGTCAATCTGGAAAATTCCAAGAATTTTGAACGTTTCTTCAAGTGCAGTCGTAAAAACCATGAGCGCTATGATGAAACTGGCTCTCATGAGGACCGCCACAGGAAAGGAAGACCCAGAGTTACCTCTGCTGCAGTTACCAACCTCAGAAATTGCAGCCCAAATAAATGGTTCAGAGTGCAAGTAACAGACACATCTCAACATCAACTGTTCAGATGAGACTGCGTGAATCAGGCCTTCATGGTCGAATTGCTGCAAAGAAACCACTACTAAAGGACACCAATAAGAAGAAGAGACTTGTTTGGGCCAAGAAACACGAGCAATGGACATTAGACCGGTGGAAAATTGTCCTTTGGTCTGATGAGTCCAAAATTGAGATTTTTGGTTCCAACCGCTGTGTCTTTGTGAGACGCAGAGTAGGTGAATGGATGATCTCTGCATGTGTGGTTCCCACCATGAAGCATGGAGGAGGAGTTGTGATGGTGTGGGGGTGCTTTGCTGGTGATACTGTCAGTGATTTATTTCGAAATCAAGGCACACTTAACCAGCATGGCTACCACTGCATTCTGCAGCGATACGCCATCCCATCTGGTTTGCGTTTAGTGGGACTATCATTTGTTTATCAACAGGACAATGACCCAAAACACACCTCCAGGCTGTGTAAGGGCTATTTGACCAAGAAGGAGAGTCATGGAGTGCTGCATCAGATGACCTGACCTCCACAATCACCTGACCTCAACCCAATTGAGATGGTTTGGGATAAGTTGGACTGCAAAGTGAAGGAAAAGCAGCCAACAAGTGCTCAGCATATGTGGGAACTCCTTCAAGACTGTTGGAAAAGCATTCCAGGTGAAGCTGGTTGAGGAAATGCTAAGAGTGTGCAAAGCTGTCATCAAGGCAAAGGGTGGCTACTTTGAAGAATCTGAAATATAAAGTATATTTTGATTTGTTTAAAAAAAAATTGGTTACTACATTATTCCATATGTGTTATTTCATAGTTTTGATTTCTTCACTATTATTCTACAATGTAGAAAATAGTACAAATAAAGAAAAACCCTTGAATGGTAGTGTATATTTTTGGGCTGCCTCTTGGGCCCCCCACAGGCCTGGGCCAAGGGGCTTCAGCCCCGGTAAGCCCCTGCATATATCCAGCCATGCGGTCACTGGTATTGAACCTTAACACATACACACACTTGGACACAATCTGCCACACACACTCTACAGTCCCCGTGGATAAGCTGTGGGCATGTAACCCACCACACCCACACACACACACTGCACAGTCCCAGTTGGTGAAGTGAAAACCAGAGATTAAAGTCTACATATGAATAATTGAGAATTCTCTCAATGTTACTGGAAGATGGGATTAAACCCCCCAAATATTCATGCCATACCTCCTGCCATACAGTCATTTGTTATGTGCCTGAATTCAACCTTTTCGCATTAGACCTTTTGCGCATACAATATCTAGTCATTTGACAATATCAGCGCAGTTTAGCAAATGCAAAATGACTGTATCATTCACAACAAATGCCAGATGCCAATTTAAAAGTGGATGCATGGATAACTGTGGATATCTTTTCTCACTCCGTCTTCTCCTCTCCCTCTTTTCCAGCCTACTCGGACAAGATCAAAGAGATGTCCATGCTGTCTCTGATCTGCTCCTGCTTCTACTCACAACCACATCCCAACAGCCTCTACCAATGTGGAGGTTCGTGGTGAAGAGCTCTGTGGGTTTGTCTGTGTCCCATAGAGATCATATAATTATATACAGAATGTAATTCTATGGTTTGTCCATCCATCCACCCACCTTCGCTCTTTGTCTGTCTCTGTCTGTCTCTGTCTGCACATCCTTACTTCCCTAATACCTGCTGTCCTCCACAGACATGGAGGTGAAGTCCCTAAACAAGCGGGCGTCCGGCCAGGCCTTTGAGGTCATTCTGAAGTCCCCCGCAGACCTCTCTCCTGACAGGCCCCAGCCCCTGCTCTCTCCACCCAAGAAGGACCTCTCCCTGGAGGAGCTCCAGAAGAGGCTAGAGGCTGCGGAGGAGAGGAGGAAGGTAAACAGAGAACATGACAGAGAATGGGTCTCTGCAATATCTCTTTCACCAATATCTCTTTCACCCCTCAATTCTTCTCACTCGCCCTCTTCTCAATCATTCTCATCATCTATCCCTCTTCCTCACTCCCCTCTCTCTGTTTCTCCCTCTTCACCATCTCTCTCACTCGTCTCTCTCTGCAGTCTCAGGAGGCCCTGCTCCTGAAGCAGCTGGCTGAGAAGAGGGAGCATGAGCGAGAGGTGCTCCTCAAGGCCCTGGAGGAGAACAACAACTTCAGCAAGATGGCAGAGGAGAAGCTCAACTACAAGATGGAGGTCAACAAAGAGAACCGCGAGGCCCACCTGAACGCACTCAAGCAGCGGCTCCGGGAGAAGGTCAATTGCCCACTGACTGTCATTCAAAGCTATGGCCTAGTCTAGAGAAATGAAAGACGTGGAGCGTTATGTGGGTACCGAGTAGAGAGTATCAAAGGCAGGGTTGGAGGTGCTCTTTGGTTTAGGGGGCTACTGTAATGGTTAAAACAAGGAGGACATAGACATATGCAATGTGAATACCTACTGGAGGAGTGCGGATGACCTAGCCTGTGTGACAACAGGATGAAATGCAATAGCATGAAAGTATTAGCCTGAATGCCAGTCTGTAACTGAATACCATTCTGTAACATCATTGGCAAGCCATCAATTTAGCATTGCTAAATGCAGAAGCAATCAGATTTTGGATGGCAGTTGAGGTTGAAACTTGAAGAATAGAGGAAGGACTTGGACCATGTCTTGTCCTTCTTAAGAACAATTCTACGAGGTTATGGTTCTATCTATCTGCGCTCATACAGTGGCTTGCAAAAGTATTCACCCCCCTTGGCATTTTTCTTGGGGGTTTGTATCATTTCATTTACATAACATGCCTACCACTTTGAAGATGCAAAATATTTTTTTGTGTGAAACAAACAATAAATAAGACAAAAAAACAGAAAACTTGAGCGTGCATAACTATTCACCCCCCCAAAGTCAATACTTTGTAGAGCCACCTTTTGCAGCAATTACAGCTGCAAGTCTCTTGGGGTATGTCTCTATAAGCTTGGCACATCTAGCCACTGGGATTTTTGCCCATTCTTCAAGGCAAAACTGCTCCAGCTCCTTCAAGTTGGATGGGTTCCGCTGGTGTACAGCAATCTTTAAGTCATACCACAGATTCTCAATTAGATTGAGGTCTGGGCTTTGACTAGGCCATTCCAAGACATTTCAATGTTTCCCCTTAAACCACTCGAGTGTTGCTTTCGCAGTATGCTTCGGGTCATTGTCCTGCTGGAAGGTGAACCTCCTTCCCAGTCTCAAATCTCTAGAAGACTATTTAGCGCCATCCATCATTCCTTCAATTCTGACCAGTTTCCCAGTCAGTCCATGCGATTGAAAAACATCCCCACAGCATGATGCTGTCACCACCATGCTTCACTGTGGGGATGGTGTTGTCAGGGTGATGAAAGGTGTTGGGTTTGCGCCAGACATAGCGTTTTCCTTGATGGCCAAAAAGCTCAATTTTTGTCTCATCTGACCAGAGTACCTTCTTCCATATGTTTGGGGAGTCTCCCACATGCCTTTTGGCGAACACCAAATGTGTTTGCTTATTTTTTTCTTTAAACAATGGCTTTTTTCTGGCCGCTCTTTCATAAAGCCCAGCTCTGTGGAGTGTACGGCTTAAAGTGGTCCTATGGACAGATACTCCAATCTCCGCTGTGGACTTTTGCAGCTCCTTCAGGGTTATCTTTGGTCTCTTTGTTGCCCCTCCTTGCCTGGTCCGTGAGTTTTGGTGGGCGGCCCTCTCTTGCAGGTTTGTTGTGGTGCCATATTCTTTCCATTTTTTTATAATGGATTTAATGGTGCTCCGTGGGATGTTCAAAGTTTCTGATATTTTTTTAGAACCCAACCCTGATCTGTACTTCTCCATAACTTTGTTCCTGACCTGTTTGGAGAGCTCCTTGGTCTTCATGGTGCCGCTTGCTTGGTGGTGCCCCTTGCTTAGTGGTGTTGCAGACTCTGGGGCCTTTCAGAACAGGTGTATATATACTGAGATCATGTGACAGCTCATGTGACACTTATATTGCACGCAGGTGGACTTTATTTAACTAATTATGGGACTTCTGAAGGTAATTGGTTGCACCAGATCTTATTTAGGGGCTTCATAGCAAAGGGGGTGAATACATATGCACGCACCACTTTTCCGTTATTTATTTTGTATACATTTTTTAGACCAGTTTTTTTTATTTTTTTACTTCACCAATTTGGACTATTTTGTGTATGTCTATTACATGAAATCCTAATAAAAATCTATTTAAATTACAGGTTGTAATGCTACAAAATAGGAAAAACGCCAAGGGGGATGAATACTTTTGCAAGGCACTGTTTGTATCTCTCAATTGAAGGACATGACAAACAGATAGGAACAGTCTCCGCTAATCATAGCACAAAGCAAAGTCAATTCATGTGTAAAAGGCTACAACATACAGGGAATAGAGGTCAACAGTGGGAATATCTAAATTAATTTCTATTGCAGTATCGTATTGCAATTTCTTTCTAACTTTCGTTTTGTTCTATCACAGGAAATCCATGCCGCTGAGGTCCGTAGAAACAAGGAACTCCAAGCTGACCTCTCTGGTTGAAGACATTTTCTACAGTTTTGTCAAGAGATTATCGTCTGATGGGTTTTGATTGGAAGAAATGCTACTTTTTTAAATCTCGATGTCTGAAAGGCTTTTGCATTGTTCAATATACACTGGTTTCACAAGCTAATAATTCAACAACAATTTCCACAGATTGTTTCTCATCTCTCAATTTATTTTCTGAAAATAATATTTATATTGAGCACAGGTAGAGCTAAAGTAGGGCCCAAGGTCAAGGGTCAGATTTACTAAACATTTGCACCTTTCTTAAGACTGCACCTGTGAGTTCATACAAGGGAACAAAATGAAAACAATTGAAACATTTCTCTTACCTTTATTTTACCTTTTGGTTTAAATCGTTGTGTTTGGTTCTCTCTGGAAAAATAACCTGTACAATTTTGTGCTAGTACAAATGCTTGGTAAGTCAGGCCCTCTGTGTGTGTCAGACCTAAGAAGCTACGGTTATATCATCATTATGAATTGCCCTTATTGATCCAAAAACATAGCTCAATAGTTACGTTTAATTCTTATAGGAAGTAATGATTATGCTGCATCTGTACTGTGAGCGAACCTGTTACACATATTTCCAAAAGGTCTTTCTCTACACATTCCCCCATCTATTGCATAAGGTACTGTATAACAGGGGAGCAGAGCCAAGCTAAATTGATGTGTTTCCCTGTGCCAGAGGCTTGCTTGGGCCATGTGTAAAAGGGGAATCTGATAATATACGATATTCAGCACACTCTATAGGAAAACACCATAACCTGGTCATTCATCATATATAGTCACACCCATTGTCAGTTTGTGCAGTCGTCTTCAATCAAGCATGCAACGTCAATCAAGTGACTGTATAAAATGGAGCACAGTCGCATTTAGGCTTCAGTTCAATAAAGTTCAGTATTCACTTTGCCGTACATACGTTTAAACTGCTTTAAGAGTGGGTTCCGGTCTCTTTTAGGTTTAATTTCCTAGCTACTGAAATCTCCCACACAGTCTGTTTATTTCTGAATCACTCACTTGTGACTGTTGTGTGTCACTTTAAGGGACTACATTTAGTAACAAAATGACTCCACTATAGAGTGCCATAGTTTGTTTGCAGTGCGACACAGAGTCAATATGACAGAATTTGTTTTATGCAAATGATATGCAAAAGGTTTATTTTATTTTATTATTGGATTATGATGTGAACTTTGGCATGTAATGTAGAGGTATCAAATGCTGACACATAGCACTGAATGTATTGCCAGACACACTTACCCTTCTAGAAGCATATAGGCCTACATATGCCGTATCTTAATTTGATCATCCTGTTGTTGCAGGAATTTTAGGTTTAAAAAGGCTTCTAAAGTTTGTAATTTCCAGTTTAAAATTTCAGACTTGATTTGCCCTAATGAAAAATGTATCAACCCCTACAAAAAATGTCCATACATTATAATCCACATAATAATTCACAGTTCCTGTTGCTGCAGGATAATTTTTCTGCTGTAGCAAACTGGCTCAAATTAAGATCCTACATCTGTAGACTACTTGTGCCTGGTTTCCCTATACCAGTATTATTTGGGATAACGCTGCTCAGCTTCAGTGGGGTTACGCTAGGACCCAGTCCCTTCATGCTGGTGCTTGACTTGGTTGGTTGTCACCATGCATTAAGTAACATTGACATCGTGCCAACTTCTGTTTTTATTCTCTTTGTCTAAGATGGGACCACCAAGCCAATATGCTTACACAGTACATAAAAACACACACACACACACACACACACACACACACACACACACACACACACACACACACACACACACACACACACACACACACACACACACACACACACACACACACACACACACACACACTGTGGGCCATTCATTTAACTTAGATTCAATGCATACAGCGACTCTGTGTGGATAACTCAACAATATATCACCTTTAATAAAAGGTTAACTGGCTGTTGTTGCTAGAATATAAAGTCTGATGAACTATAATAAAGTTGGTGATACCTTATTTTGTCATTTACATTTGTGACACTTATTAATTAACATATTACATTGTTTACAATAATCAGGTTTCCGTCCAACCTTTTTATGCGAGTAAAGTCCATCTCGGATAAAGAATGTCACGACAGGCATGATGGAAACATGACATTTGTCGATAAACTAAAATACGCTAGACAAGGTGGTATTTATTTGTGTCTGTAAAATTAATTATGTGAGAAATGGTGGTGGAAACGCCTTAATGTGCAAATATTTATATAGTAACCATCATATCGAAGTCAACTTGGAGTCACGTGATGGTATGGTGTGTGGTCCTCCCACTACGACTAAGGAAAGCATGCAGTTTATTATGCTACAGATTAAATAAATTATGATGAACTTCACAGGGTGGTGAAAGTGCATGGTGATGAGCTCCTTTCCAATAAATACTGAGGGTCTTATTCTGGTGACATGATGATCGATGCTTGGCTGCCATTTAACAAATAAAAATAATATTTTGTCCATAATAATTTCATCATGTAGGTAGCCTACCTGCACTGTATCTGTGAGCTGTTGGCTAGAGCGTACATGCCAAGACCAGAGTGTGCACATTCTATATATAACACAACATATTTAACTAAAACATTTTTTGTGACAAATCCATCAGTAGAGTTGAAAATGCAATGCAACCATTTAACTTGTATTTCTAATTCGGTACATGGAAATTTAATGACAAAAGTTATTTTTATGTGCACTATATCATCACGCACAGCCTTTTATCTGCAACAAGTCAAACACATCTCTGGTGGGAAAATGCAGAATTTATTGACGGTCCCTAACTAGCCAGGGAGATCCAAAGTCAAACCAGGTGTTGAATATTTGCATGAAAATCCAGCCAATTAGATGGAAACCTAGCTATTATCCTTTTACTGTCGTGGGCTAAATCAGGGTCAAGCAGATTGATTCTTGGTAGTCTTAAACAAATCTATTTTGAAACAAAAGTACCTCACACACATGGTTATGGGCTTAAAAAAAGAAGACACCTGTACCATGTCAGATATAGAGTTGAAATGTGTTCAATTTTCAGTTTGCAACCCAATATTACACTTTATATACATCACAGAAGACTGAAATATAACAAAACTTGACATAGAAACACCTGTTCTGCTATCCAACGGACTATTATCATAATTTGCATATTCTGAAGATAAACTTGGCAGTCATAACATTTGGGCAGTAAAATATTAAAAGTGTAATACTAGAGTCATTCTGCACAGTTATGCCACATTTACAGTCTAATGGAAACTCGGAACCTCCAAGTTAAAATGAACGTGAGTTATTTGCGTAGAGCTTCCTATTGGTTGATTCTGGTACTTTCAAGTGGGAAACCCGGAGTTCATGTTTCTACAACGATTAGTAATATCCGGGATCCTTGGGACGTCCCTACCCTAAACACTAACCTTAACCCCTGCTCTAACCTTAAAGGGTGACAGCACTTCCTGATTTGGCCTAGTTTTAGATTTGGTTCATTATGAAATGCTAGCGGCCATGACTGAATTCAAACATGAGTTGGTTTCGGGGTGTGGTTTGATGTTGGTGTTTCGCGTATGTTCACAGGTGGAAAGAGTTAGTCAAATTATTTCGCCAATTAGCTTTAGCTTGGCAAAATATGCAAAATTCGTTTGACTTTGGATAGCCTATCACCTGGGCTAGTTAGGAACGTCAATAAATTACACAATGTAAATGAGACAATATTTTCACGTTGCACACCTTTTAGTTCTCAATAAATGCTTTTAATATGTGTAATTTAATTTCTACAATCTATAGCTGGTTTGAGGTTTTTAAGTAATTGAAATTTGGAGCTATTAAAATGTTAACATATTGTCCCATGTGCGTTGTGTAATTTACAGATGGTCCCTAACTAATCCCATAGGGATATCCAAAGTTAAATAAATGTACCACGGGCATTACGATCAGGTCGCGTGCAACTTGTTTTAGGCTTTGGGGTCTTACTCGATTTTGCTTTCGATTTCGAGGTTGGTTCTGTTTGGGTGTGGCTTGTTGGAATCTTCCTCATTAGTCAGGATGTGTTGCACTTGTCACCTCATTAGTCAGTCATTAGTTTCACCTGTGCTGGCACAGGTGATATTTAAGAGCGGCTGGCCCATTGCGCCAGTGGGCATGAGAGACGTTGGAAGAGCTTGACCGCTGTTTACCAGTTCCACATTGAGTTTGTGAAAAACAAAGCCGTTTATCTTTTCCCTTTTGGTTTGCACCACTTACTTTTGTACTCCATATTATAAGTTGGTGAGGGTTTTTATTTTGGTTTGCCTCTTCTGGGGCAAATTTAGTGGGCATTTATGGTGGGTGTCTTTTACGGACCCAGTTTCTTGTTGCTAGTCCACTTTCAGTGGAAACCCCCCTGAGTGTCTTTGAGAACACCTCCTAAAACCCCACATTTTTTGTTTTGGTTGTTGTTAGTGACTCTTTGTTAGTTCCCCCTTCTGTTTGAGCAGCAACATTTTTGGTTTCTTTTTGAGGAGCGTAACAAAATGGGGGCTCGTCCGGGATCTTGTTTCCCATGAGTATGGTCAGGGGCGCAACTTTCACTTGGGTGGTGTGCTTTAGGACCATGTGGACACCTCCGAGCGGTCAGGTAGGCTGTTTGGAGTGTTTATCCAACTGGATTTTGGACCACGCAGACACCACAGAGTGGACTGACAGGCTGTGTGAAGGCAAAGCTTCTGGACCAGCACGGGAGAGTTGTGCTCTTTCACCGAGTTGTGAAAGGAACAGAAACTGGCTACTCTTTAGCTGACTGCTTGCAAGGTAACTGCTGTTTAACATAACAGAAGAAGAAAAACGAAACTAGTGTTTATTCGCTGTACTGAGCTAGTATTGTAACCGACGTAACGTTAGCGAATGTTTCATCCCCTCTCGACTGAGGTGAATGAATAAGCTACGCTAGTGAGTAGCTACCACAGCCAGGTCAGCTTTAGCCTCTAGTTATCTGTCAGATAGCGATATGAGGTGGCTATCTAACAGCAGTTGTTTGTATGGACATGTTTTGTAGCCTTTGTTTTGTCACGTTTCAGAAGTAAATGAACTTGGCAAGCGTTCGCCAGTTGATGTACCGTTAGAGAGAGCTGGCCAAAAGTTGGCTTACCTTAGCTATTACTTTTGTCTCAATCAAACTAGACCTTTAATCAAACAATGGTCGGCCAAATGATTGAAGATTGATATTCTGACGTTTTTTCAGGGCAATGTGTTGTATTAGTCAGTATGGTAATGTTATTGATCTGTCAGTTTCCCTAGCTAATTCCCTACTTTTCATACTGACAAAGTAATAAACAGCTCTAATGTTACAGGCTTCACTGTCATGGTGCACAGTAGAGGTCTGCGCAGGACCAATTTTCTTCTTCCAGCTCCCGCTGGCTTTCTGTCTGACTCCCACCCGCTACCGTAAGAACCGGTCCCAAACCCAACCGCAGTCCCGCAATGTTATTTTAGGCGTATGTGACGCAGCTCACTTGCCAGCCATGGTCCCATCAAATGAGCAAAAATAACTTAAGAAATAGGTTAAATGACCAGATTCTCACATGGCCCTTACATTGTATTACTGGGCTATATCAACCAATATGCTAGATGTAGTTTGAAGAGAGCATAGTTGGAGAGACTTGCACTTTCTCTTGAACTATTTTTATAGCCTACCTTTTACATTTACATTTAGGTCATTTAGCAGACGCTCTTATCCAGAGCAACTTACAAATAGGTGCATTCACCTTATAGCCAGTGGGATCACCATTTCACAATGTTTTTTGTTTTTTTTGTTTTTTTGGTTGGGGTTTGGGTTGGGGTAAGGGGGGGGTAGAAGGATTACTTTATCCTATCCCAGGTATTCCTTAAAGAGGTGGGGTTTCAAATGTCTCCGGAAGGTGGTGAGTGACTCCGCTGTCCTGGTGTCGTGAGGGAGCTTGTTCCACCATTGGGGTGCCAGAGCAGCGAACAGTTTTGACTGGGCTAAGCAGGAACTATGCTTCCGCAGAGGTAGGGGAGCCAGCAGGCCAGAGGTGGATGAACGCAATGCCCTCGTTTGGGTGTAGGGACTGATCAGAGGCTGAAGGTACGGAGGTGCCGTTCCCCTCACAGCTCCGTAGGCAAGCACCATGGTCTTGTAGCAGATGCGAGCTTCAACTGGAAGCCAGTGGAGTGTGCGGAGGAGCGGGGTGACGTGAGAGAACTTGGGAAGGTTGAACACCAGACGGGCTGCGGCATTCTGGATGAGTTGTAGGGGTTTAATGGCACAGGCAGGGAGCCCAGCCAACAGCGAGTTGCAGTAATCCAGACGGGAGATGACAAGTGCCTGGATTAGGACCTGTGCCGCTTCCTGTGTAAGGCAGGGTCGTACTCTCCGAATGTTGTAGAGCATGAACCTACAGGATCGGGTCACCGCCTTGATGTTAGCGGAGAACGACAGGGTGTTGTCCAGGGTCACGCCAAGGCTCTTCGCACTCTGGGAGGAGGACACAACGGAGTTGTCAACCGTGATGGCGAGATCATGGAACAGGCAGTCCTTCCCCGGGAGGAAGAGCAGCTCCGTCTTGCCAAGGTTCAGCTTGAGGTGGTGATCCGTCATCCATACTGATATGTCTGCCAGACATGCAGAGATGCGATTCGCCACCTGGTTATCAGAAGGGGGAAAGGAGAAGATTAGTTGTGTGTCGTCAGCGTAGCAATGATAGGAGAGGCCATGTGAGGATATGACAGAGCCAAGTGACTTGGTGTATAGGGAGAATAGGAGAGGGCCTAGAACTGAGCCCTGGGGGACACCAGTGGTGAGAGCACGTGGTGCGGAGACAGCTTCTAGTGCTAAAAGTGGCAGTATTAAAGCCTCTCTTGAAAACACCAAACCTTGACCCAGAAAATGTAAAAAACTAAAATCGGCCTATATTGAATCTCCCATTCCTCTCAAACATATTAGAAAAAGCTGTTGAGCAGCAACTCACTGCCTTCCTGAAGACAAATAATGTATACGAAACGCTTCAGTCTGGTCTTTGACCCCATCATAGTACTGAGACTGCACTCGTGAAGGTGGTAAATTACCTTTTAATGGCTTCTGACCAAGGGTCTGCATCAGTCCTCGTGCTCCTAGACCTTAGTGCTGCTTTTGACACCATCGATCACCACATCCGATAAGTTTCCAAGATGGCGTAGTAGTGCAGTTCTGTTTTGTCGTATGTCTGTAAATAGCCTGTAAATACCCTATTTTTCTGTATTTTTCGTACATATTTCCCAATCAGACTTTCATCCTTCTACAAAATATACTTTCCTGCAACCCGCCTCACTCAATGTGGAACGGATTCTATTATTGACTTACCTTTATCTAGAATCTAGAATCTCCAGTTGAAACTAGCTAGCCAGCTAACTAGCTACTTGCTATTAGCCACAGCTAGCGGTATTTCACCCAGAACATTTGATTTTTTTCTGCGGGATTAATTTTAATCACTGGACATTAATCACCGGATATTCGGCCAGTCTGCACAGCGCGTTATCGACCCAGAACATATCAGTTTTTCCGCCGGAATCACTGGACCTTTAACTCCGGATTCATCGCTACCAGCTAGCTACAACAAAACGGACGCTGTGGTCTGGCTAATCATCCTGAGCTAGGCCCATCTCCCGGCTATCTACCTCTCTGTCAACCGGACGGGACCACCTAGTGTTGACACGGAGCCCCGCCGATCCTACACGACTGGTCTGCCGACGAAATCGTCTGATGTGGTTACGACGTTAACCACGAAGATTCCATCTGCTAGCCCCGGACCGCTAGCACACGCTAGCCGTGGCCTCTTACTCACTAGTGCTTTACCACCGGACCTTATGATAACTCAGCTATACAGCTGATGTCTGCTGGACTGTTCCTTTTTACGGTACTACATCCTGTTTATGTTTAGCCTCAGCCCAAACATGGTTAGTTTATTGTTGTTTCGGTTATTTCTAATTGTACTATTTCACTGTAGACCCCCCAGCCTAGCTAAACCTGCCTTAGATAGCTCCTTTGCCCCTCCCCCTATACACGCGGAGACCGACTCAATTGATGCCTCCAGCGATGCTATCTCTTTCATTGTTACCCAACGCTTAGGTTTACCTCCACTTTACTCATATCCTTCCATATCCTTGTCTGTACATAATGCCCTGAATCTTTTCTATAACACCCGGAAATCTGCCCCCTTTATTCTATGTACCCAACGCACTAGAAGACCAGTTCTTAAAGCCTTTAGCCGTATCCTTATTCTAGTCCTCCTCTGTTCCTCTGGTGATGTAGAGGCTAACCCAGGCCCTGCAGCCCTCAGTATCACTCCTACTCCCCAGGCGCTATCATTTGCTGACTTCTGTAATCGCAAAAGTCTTGGTTTCTTGCACATAAATATCAGAAGTCTACTTCCTAAGTTTGAGTTATTCACTGCGTTAGCACACTCTGCCAACCCTGATGTTCTAGCAGTGTCTGAATCCTGGCTCAGGAAGGCCACCAAAAATTCTGAAATTTCCATCCCCAACTATAACATTTTCCGTCTAGATAGAACTGCCAAAGGGGGTGGAGTTGCAATCTACTGTAGAGATAGCCTGCAGAGCTCTATCATACTATCCAGGTCTGTGCCCAAACAGTTTGAGCTTCTACTTCTAAAAATCCACCTTTCCAGAAATAAGTCTCTCACTGTTGCCGCTTGCTACAGACCCCCCTCAGCCCCCAGCTGTGCCCTGGACACCATATGTGAATTGATTGCCCCCCATTTATCCTCAGAGTTTGTACTGCTTGGTGACCTAAATTGGGATATGCTTAATACCCCAGCCATCCTACAATCCAAGCTAGATGCCCTCAACCTCACGCAAATTATCAACGAACCTACCAGGTACAACCCTAAATCCGTAAACATGGGTACCCTCATAGATATCATCCTGACTAACATACCCTCTAAATACACCTCAGCTGTCTTCAACCAGGATCTCAGCGATCACTGCCTTATTGCCTGCGTCCGTAACGGGTCCGCGGTCAAACGACCACCCCTCATCACTGTCAAACGCTCCCTAAAACACTTTAGCGAGCAGGCCTTCCTAATTGACCTGGCCCAGGTATCCTGGATGGATATAGATCTCATTCCGTCAGTAGAGGATGCCTGGTTGTTCCTTAAAAGTAATTTCCTCTCAATCTTAAATAAACATGCCCCATTCAAAAATACAGAACTAAGAACCGATATAGCCCCTGGTTCTCCTCAGACTTGACTGCCCTTGACCAGCACAAAAACATCCTGTGGCGTACAGCATTAGCATCAAATAGCCCCCGCGATATGCAACTTTTCAGGGAAGTTAGGAACCAATATACACAAGCAGTCAGGAAAGCAAAGGCTAACTTTTTCAAACAGAAATTTGCATCCTGTAGCACTAACTCCAAAAAGTTTTGGGACACTGTAAAGTCCATGGAGAATAAGAGCACTTCCTCCCAGCTGCCCACTGCACTGAGGCTAGGAAACACTATCACCACCGATAAATCTACAATAATCGAGAATTTCAACAAGCATTTTGCTACAGCTGGCCATGCTTTCCATCTGGCTACCACTACCCCGGCCACCAACTCTGCACCCTCTGCTGCAACTTGCCCATGCCCCCCCCGCTTCTCCTTCACACAAATTCAGACAGCTGATGTTTTGAAAGCGCTGCAAAATCTGGACCCCTACAAATCAGCTGGGCTAGACAATCTGGACCCTTTCTTTCTAAAACTAGCCGCCGAAATTGTCGCAACCCCTATTACTAGTCTGTTCAACCTCTCTTTCATAACGTCTGAGATCCCCAGAGATTGGAAAGCTGCCGCGGTCATCCCCCTCTTCAAAGGGGGTGACACTCTAGATCCAAACTGCTACAGACCTATATCCATCCTGCCCTGCCTTTCGAAAGTATTTGAAAGCCAAGTTAACAAACAGATTACCGACCATTTCGAATACCACCGTACCTTCTCCGCCATGCAATCCGGTTTCCGAGCTGGTCATGGGTGCACTTCAGCCACGCTCAAGGTCCTAAACGATATTATAACCGCGATTGATAATAGACAGTACTGTGCAGCCGTCTTCATCGACCTGGCCAAGGCTTTCGACTCTGTCAACCACCGCATTCTTATTGGCAGACTAAATAGCCTTGGTTTCTCAAATGACTGCCTCGCCTGGTTCACCAACTACTTCTCAGATAGAGTTCAGTGTGTCAAATCGGAGGGCCTGTTGTCTGGACCTATGGCAGTCTCTATGGGGGTGCCACAGGGTTCAATTCTTGGGCCGACACTTTTCTCCGTGTATATCAATGATGTCGCTCTTGCTGCTGGTGACTCTCAGATCCACCTCTACGCAGACGACACCATTTTGTATACATCTGGCCCTTCATTGGACACTGTGTTAACAAACCTCCAAACGAGCTTCAATGCCATACAACAATCCTTCAGTAGACTCCAACTGCTCTTAAATACTAGTAAAACTAAATGCATGCTTTTCAATCGAACGCTGCTGGCACCCGCCCACCCGACTAGAATCACCACTCTCGACGGGTCTGACCTAGAGTATGTGGACAACTACAAATACCTAGGTGTCTGGTTAGACTGTAAACTCAACTTCCAGACTCACATAAAGAATCTCCAATCCAAAGTTAAATCTAGAATCGGCTTCCTATTTCGCAACAAAGCCTCCTTCACTCATGCTGCCAAACATGCCCTCGTAAAACTGACTATCCTACCGATCCTTGACTTCGGCGATGTCATTTACAAAATAGCCTCCAACACTCTACTCAGCAAATTGGATGTAGTCTATCACAGTGCCATCCGTTTTGTCTCCAAAGCCCCATACACTACCCACCACTGTGACCTGTACGCTCTTGTTGGCTGGTCCTCACTACATGTTCGTCGTCAAACCCACTGGCTCCAGGCCATCTATAAATCACTGCTAGGCAAATCCCCGCCTTATCTTAGCTCATTGGTCACCATAGCAGCACCCACCCGTAGTCTGCGCTCCAGCAGGTATATCTCACTGGTCATTCCCAAAGCCAACACCTCCTTTGGCCGCCATTCTTTCCAGTTCTCTGCTGCCAATGACTGGAACGAATTGCAAAAATCTCTGAAGCTGGAGACTCTTATCTCCCTCAATAACTTTAAGCATCAGTTGTCAGAGCACCTTACCGATCACTGCATCTGTACACAGCCCATCTGAAATTAGCCCACCCAACTACCTCATCCCTATATTGTTATTTATTTTGCTCTTTTGCACCCCAGTATCTCTATTTGCACATAATCTCTTGCACATCTAGCATTCCAGTGTTAATACTATTGTAATTATTTTGCACTATAGCCTATTTATTGCCTTACCTCCATAACTTGCTACATTTGCACACACTGTATATATATTTTCTGTTGTATTTTTGACTTTATGTTTTTTACCCCATATGTAACTCTGTGTTGTTTTTATTGAACTGCTTTGCTTTATCTTGGCCAGGTCGCAGTTGTAAATGAGAACCTGTTCTCAACTGGCTTACCTGGTTAAATAAAGGTGAAATAAATAAAAAAATTCTTTTGGAGAGATTGGAAACCCTAATTGGTCTACACGGGCATGTTCCTGCCTGGTTTAGATCCTATCTGTCGGAAAGATATCAGTTGGTCTCTGTGGATGGTTTGTCCTCTGACAAATCAATTGTAAGTTTCAGTGTTCCTCAAGGTTCCTTTTTAGGACCACTATTGTTTTCACTATATATTCTACCTCTTGGTGATGTCATTCAGAAACACAATGTCAACTTTCACTGCTGTGTGGACGACTCACAGCTGTACATTTCGATGAAACATGGTGAAGCCCCATAATTTCCTACTCTGGAAGCCTGTGTTTCAGACATAAAGAAGTGGATGGTGGCAATTGTTTTACTTTTAAACTCGGACAAAACAGAAATGCTAGTTCTAGGTCCCAAGAAACAAAGAGATCTGCTGTTGGATCTGACAATTAATCTTGATGGTTGTACAGTTGTCTCAAATAAAACTGTGAAGAACCTCAGCGTTACTCTGGACCCTGATCTCTCTTTTGACGAACATATGAAGAATATTTCAAGGCCAGATTTTTTCCATCTTCGTAACCTTGAAAAAACAAGAAACTTTTTGTAAAAAAATTATTCAGAAAAGCTAATCCATGCTTTTGTCACTTCTAGATTAGACTACTGCAATGCTCTACTCTCCGGCTACCCGGATAAAGCACTAAATAAAGTTGACCATTCTGGTGGACCATTCTTGATACACACAGGTAACTGTTGAGCGTGAAAAACCCAGCAGCGTTGCAGTTCTTGACACACTAAAACCGGTGCGCCTGGCACCTACTACCACACCCTGTTCAAAAGCACGCATAAGTCTCAAGGCTTAAAAATCCAAATTTAACCTGTCTCCTCCTCCCCTTCATCTACACTGATTTAGGTGGATTTAAAAGATTACATCAATAAGAGATCCTAGCTTTCACCTGGATTCACCTGCTCAGTCTAACTCATGAAAAGAGCAGGTGTCCCTAATATTTTGTACGCTCGGTGTATATATATGGACTCTACCAGTCAAAAGTTTGGACACACCTATTCAGGGTTTTTCTTTATTTAAACATTTTTTTACATTGTAGAGTAATAGTGAAGACATCAAAACTATGAAATAACACATATGGAATCATGTAGTAACCAAAGAAGGGTTAAACAAATCAAAATATATTTGAGATTTGAGATTCTTCAAATAGAGACCCTATGCCTTGACAGCTTGCACACTCTTGGCATTCTCTCAACCAGCTTCATGAGGTAGTCACCTGGAATGCATTTCAATTAACAGGCGTGCCTTCTTCATTTTACATTTACATTTTAGTCATTTAGCAGACGCTCTTATCCAGAGCGACTTACAGTTAGTGAGTGCATTATTTATTTTTATTTTTATTATATATATATTTTTTCATACTAGCCCCCCTTGGGAATCAAACCCACAACACTGGCGTTGCAAACTCCATGCTCTACCAACTGAGCTACATCCCTGCCGGCCATTCTCACCCCTACCCTGGACGACGCTGGGCCAATTGTGCGCCGCCCCATGGGTCTCCCGGTCACGGCCGGCTACGACAGAGCCTGGATTCGAACCAGGATCTCTAGTGGCACAGCTAGCACTGCGATGCAGTACCTTAGACCACTGCGCCACTCTTCTTCAAAGATACTTTGTGGAATTTCTTTCCTCCTTAATGCGTTTGAGCCAATCAGTTGTGTTGTGACAAGGTAGGGGGGTATTCAGAAGATAGCCCTATTTGATAAAAGACCAAGTCCATATTATGGCAAGAACAGCTCAAATAAGCAAAGAGAAACGACAGTCCATCATTACTTTAAGACATGACGGTCAGTCAATACGGAACATTTCAAGAACTTTGAACGTTTCTTCAAGTGCAGTCGCAAAAACCATCAAGCGCTATGATGAAACTGGCTCTCATGAGGACCGCCACAGGAAAGGAAGACTAAGAGTTACCTCTGCTGTAGAGGATAATATCATTAGAGTTAACTGCACCTCAGATTGCAGCCCAAATAAATGCTTCACAGAGTTCAAGTAACAGACACATCTCAACATCAACTGTTCAGATGAGACTGAGTGAATCAGGCCTTCATAGTCGAATTGCTGCAAAGAAACCACTGCTAAAGGACACTAAGATGAAGAGACTTGCTTGGGCCAAGAAACACGAGCAATGGACATTAGACCGGTGGAAATCTGTCCTTTGGTCTGATGAGTCCAAATTTGAGATTTTTGATTCCAACCGTCATGTCTTTGTGAGACGCAGAGTAGGTGAACGGATGATCTCCGCATGTGTGGTTCCCACTGTGATTCATGGAGGAGGAGGTGTGATGGTGCTTTGCTGGTGACACTGTCCGTGATTTATTTAGAATTCAAGGCACACTTAACCAGCATGGCGACCACAGCATTCTGCAGCGATACACCATACCATCTGGTTTGCGCTTAGCAGGACGATCATTTGTTTTTCAACAGGACAATGACCCAAAACACACCTCCAGACTGTGTAAGGGCTATTTGACCAAGGAGAGTGATGAAGTGCTGCATCAGATGACCTGGCCTCCGCAATCCCCCGACCTCAACCCAATTGAGATGGTTTGGGATGAATTGGACCACAGAGTGAAGGAAAAGCAGCCAACAAGTGCTCAGCATACTCCTTCAAGACTGTTGGAAAAGCATTCCTCGTGAAGCTGGTTGAGAGAATGCCAAGAGTGTGCAAAGCTGTCATCAATGCAAAGGATGGCTACTTTGAAGAATCTCAAATATAAAATATATTTTGATTTGTTTAACACTTTTTTGGTTACTACATGATTCCATATGTGTTATTTCATAGTTTTGATGTCTTCACTATTATTCTACAATGTAGAAAATAGTAAAAATAAAGACAAACCCTTGAATGAGTAGGTGTGTCCAAACTTTTGACTGGTACTAATATATATATATATATATATATATATATATATAATATTTGAATAGCAGGACACTAAATTCCATTATTATGAAGGATACACATTGTTTTAAGTACATCAGACCAACATAGCTACAGTAATGTAGTAGGTCAAAGCAGTGTGCTGGAAAACCTTGGTAGAGCATGGGTGGAGTAGGCATTGTGGTGCTCATGAATTTCAGACCAATGCCTAATTCTCACTTAAAACTTAGTTTTTGTTTTTAATTTCCATGATTTTTACACCGGAAGGTGATTTTCTGTTAAAGGTGTATTATACAACATTTCCACATGCAAAGCCTGATTATTTTTGGATCAACCAAGTCTGCCATTGGCAGTGCTATTGTAATCTTTAATTTGGCCTCTGCCAAAAGGTCTTGGCCATAATGGCAGGGGTGGTGTGCTTCCATAACTGCAAGGGTTGCTGGTTTTGTCACGTTCGTTGAATGATGGGACAGACCAGGGCGCAGCGTGATATGCGTACATGTTTATTTTCTTATAAACACAACGACAAAACAACCAACGAAACGAAACGTGAAGTCCAAGGTAGACGACACAACATACCTTAACCGGAACAAGATCCCACAACTAGACAGTGCCAGTAGGCTGCCTAAGTATTGTCCCCAATCAGAGACAACGAGCGACAGCTGCCTCTGATTGGGAACCACACCGGCCAACATAGAACTAGACATACTAGATCCTATACATAGAACATACACAACAAAGAATATACACACCCTGACTCAACAAATAAGAGTCCCCTGAGTCAGGGCGTGACTACCCCCCCAAAGGTGCGGACTCCGACCGCACAACATAAACATAACAGGGTAGGGGCCGGGTGGGCATTCCGCCTCTGAGGCGGATCCGGCTCGGAGCGTGACGACCTCTCACTCTCCGCCTCCCTGTTGCGCCCATGGTCTGGTCTGGACCTCGGCGCGCTGCTTCCCCTCTCCTTCCTCCCACGATACGCCAGGCCCTGTCTGGACCCTGGTGTGGGAGACCCCGAACCTGGAGAAGGGCTGACGTCATGGTCTGGACTGGAGCCGCTGACCGGAGCTGGAGTCGGCACCGGTGGAGCGGACTGCTCTGGCTCCGGAGTGGAGCCGCTGACCGAAGCTGGATCAGGCACCGGTGGAGCGGACTACTCTGGCTCCGGAGTGGAGCCGCTGACCGGAGCTGGACTTGACCCCGGTGGAGCGGACTGCTCTGGCTCCGGAGTGGCGCAGCTGACCGGAGCTGGATCAGGCACCGGTGGAGCGGACTGCTCTGGCTCCGGAGTGGAACAGCTGACCGGCACTGGATCAGGCACCGGTGGAGCGGACTGCTCTGGCTCCGGGCTAATTCAGACCTGGGACACCAGGTGAGTGCAATTAACTACCAGGTAGAAATAAAAAACAGAAGTGTTTCGGCCCTCCAGGACCGGAATTGAAGAACCCTGGCCTACACCATCACAATAAATCCATTATTTATTTTAGACAGGTCATGCGGCTATTCTGTGTTGAGTGGGTAACAAAGAAACAGGTACTCCTATATGCTTAATTTAGAGTTATTTATGTAACTTTAGTTGTGATAAAAAATGTTGGGCTATATGTTTTGATTTTTAATACATTCTAAGGCTGCATGATGCGACTCTAATGATGATTTGAAAAAAGTCGCATGAAAGGCATGAGCTCTGCTTTGTTTTTTTGTGCAGGCTGTACACACTTCATCAATCTCTCATTCACAATTTGACAAGCACTTGATAATGCCTAGAATTTCCTGGCTGCAACCCCTTTGTGTGGCCGTAATGCCCCGTAAAACAATCCATGCCTTTTGCGGCCAGTGGCCGTTGTGCCCTTGGGCTGAATATAATAATTATAATTCCCTTCTCTTGGCTGCGTGCATAAGCACCTCTCACTCACATGGCTCTCAGTCACGTGATCGGGTCTTTCTCACAGGCTACAAGTGAAGACAGACATATCGGGGACACAACTGCGCTCGTCCTTATCCAATTCTGAGGCGCATATTGAAGATATTGGAAGAGCTGTTCACATTTACTTTTCGTCAGCCAGTGTTGTGATCGAAAATCGAATCAATTTGCAGTGATGTCAGAGTGATTAGAGGGACAATAGAATGCGGGGTACCAGGCAGTTAGCAAGTTTGGTAGGCTACTAATGACCATCAGCTGCATCAGAGCTTGGAGAACCCTAATTACAGTGACTAAATGGTCACTTGAATTTGACAGCCGTCGTGACCGCCGGTGTGGCGGTAATACGGTCACCGAAACAGATGATAGAATGACTGATAAAGCAGTGATTTACTCACTGAGCTACAGTGAGCTCCAAAAGTATTGGGACAGTGAATTTTGTTGTACTTGAGCCCTTTGGATTTGAAATTTTCAAATTAGCTTTCATTTGAGAGTGTTTTCATCCATTTCTGGTGAACCGTTTCGTAATTACAGCACTTTTTGTACATAGTGCCCCCATTTTAGGGGACCACAATTATTGGGACAAATTCACTTATATGTGTATTAAAGTAGTCAAAAGTTTAGTATTTGGTACCATATTCCTAGCACACAATGATTACGTCAACCTTGTGACTCTACAAACTTGTTGGATGCATTTGCTGTTTGTTTCGGTTGTGTTTCAGATTATTTTGTGCCCAATAGAAATGTATGGTAAATTATGTATTGTGTAATTTTGGAGTCACTTATTGTAAATAAGAATAGAATATGTTTCTAAACAATTCTACATTAATATGGACGCTACCATGATTACGGATAATGCATTTTGATTACACATTTTTGGGGGGCTTATGATATTTGTGCATCTGTAACTTTCTCACTCATCATTATTCACGATTCATTCAGGACTATCTGTAATCATGGTAGCATCCACTAATGTATTAGTGAATTTGTCCCAATACTTTTGGTCCTCTAAAATGGAGGGACTATGTACAGAAAGTGCAGTAATTTCTAAACGGTTCACCCGATATGGATAATTTCAAAATCCAAAATTCTGGAGTACAGAGCCAAAACAACAACAAACGTGTCACTGTCCCAGTACTTTTGGAGCTCACTGTAGTTATGAACTTAACTACTTCATTATGGATTTACTTCACCGCACAGTTACCTATACTATAGCTAGTTAGCCTAACTTGTACATAGTTAGTGACCCACAGGCCTATTCTTGCTGCTACTGTAGCGCTGCCGTGTATAGCATGTCTCCAGAAACGACTATATATCCCAGCTGTGTTGACATTTCACCTATCCACATCTTCATCCACTTTTGATGTCACTAGCTACCTATCCAGCTAATGTTAGCTAGGTGACGTTAGCCATGAAGCTAGCCCCTGATAAGTTGTTTGGCTGACGTGTGCCTTGTCAAGCTGCTTACTATAGACAAGTGAACGTCAGTAGATCCTCAGAATATTGTTGTTTTTCTTACTCACCGTTTCACCGTCAGCCCATCCAACAGCGCCAGATCGAACTAAGTACATTACAGACGGTAGTAACCCCGCCTAAGCCGTAGCACCAGGTTGTAAACAGGAAATATTGAGCCCGCAAACGTAGCTACATGTTTTGTAGGTGGTTCCAAATTAGCTAAAGCCAGCCCTCGCAAGACACGCATAGTCAGATCGAAATGTACTTCATTTTATTAGGAAACACACGGCATAGACATTTAACTTCGTGTTTTCCCTATTCAAGCCCAAATGTATCATACTTTGACAAAAGGTATGACTAATTGCCTTAAATCGTCTATGAGACCAGGCGGTTTTCAGAAGGTGAATAGCTCAATTGATTGTGACAGTCTTACATTGTAAAATATGCGTAAATTCCCATTGAAAGCAAAGTAAAGAAAAACAGTTTTAAGTCATTGACTTTTGAAGGTCATATACAGTGGGGAGAACAAGTATTTGATACACTGCCGATTTTGCAGGTTTTCCTACTTACAAAGCATGTAGAGGTCTGTAATTTTTATCATAGGTACACTTCAACTGTGAGAGACGGAATCTAAAACAAATCCAGAAAATCACATTGTATGATTTTTAAGTAATTAATTTGCATTTTATTGCATGACATAAGTATTTGATACATCAGAAAAGCAGAACTTAATATTTGGTACAGAAACCTTTGTTTGCAATTACAGAGATCATACGTTTCCTGTAGGTCTTGACCAGGTTTGCACACACTGCAGCAGGGATTTTGGCCCACTCCTCCATACAGACCTTCTCCAGATCCTTCAGGTTTCGGGGCTGTCGCTGGGCAATATGGACTTTCAGCTCCCTCCAAATATGTTCTATTGGGTTCAGGTCTGGAGACTGGCTAGGCCACTCCAGGACCTTGAGATGCTTCTTACGGAGCCACTCCTTAGTTGCCCTGGCTGTGTGTTTCGGGTCGTTGTCATGCTGGAAGACCCAGCCACGACCCATCTTCAATGCTCTTACTGAGGGAAGGAGGTTGTTGGCCAAGATCTCGCGATACATGGCCCCATCCATCCTCCCCTCAATACGGTGCAGTCGTCCTGTCCCCTTTGCAGAAAAGCATCCCCAAAGAATGATGTTTCCACCTCCATGCTTCACGGTTGGGATGGTGTTCTTGGGGTTGTACTCATCCTTCTTCCTCCAAACACGGCGAGTGGAGTTTAGACCAAAAGCTCTATTTTTGTCTCATCAGACCACATTACCTTCTCCCATTCCTCCTCTGGATCATCCAGATGGTCATTGGCAAACTTCAGACGGGCCTGGACATGCGCTGGCTTGAGCAGGGGGGACCTTGCGTGCGCTGCAGGATTTTAATCCATGACGGCGTAGTGTGTTACTAATGGTTTTCTTTGAGACTGTGGTCCCAGCTCTCTTCAGGTCATTGACCAGGTCCTGCCGTGTAGTTCTGGGCTGATCCCTCACCTTCCTCATGATCATTGATGCCCCACGAGGTGAGATCTTGCATGGAGCCCCAGACCGAGGATGATTGACCGTCATCTTGAACTTCTTCCATTTTCGAATAATTGCGCCAACAGTTGTTGCCTTCTCACCAAGCTGCTTGCCTATTGTCCTGTAGCCCATCCCAGCCTTGTGCAGGTCTACAATTTTATCCCTGATGTCCTTACACAGCTCTCTGGTCTTGGCCATTGTGGAGAGGTTGGAGTCTGTTTGATTGAGTGTGTGGACAGGTGTCTTTTATACAGGTAACGAGTTCAAACAGGTGCAGTTAATACAGGTAATGAGTGAAGAACAGGAGGGCTTCTTAAAGAAAAACTAACAGGTCTGTGAGAGCCGGAATTCTTACTGGTTGGTAGGTGATCAAATACTTATGTCATGCAATAAAATGCAAATTAATTACTTAAAATCATACAATGTGATTTTCTGGAATTTTGTTTTAGATTCCGTCTCTCACAGTTGAAGTATACCTATGATAAAAATTACAGACCTCTACATGCTTTGTAAGTAGGAAAACCTGCAAAATCGGCAGTGTATCAAATACTTGTTCTCCCCACTGTACCTCAGCCATAGAGACTAAACAAAGATATTCCCATGTACACTAGAGCCAAGACTTTCTTGTGCCTTTTACAGCTTGTTTCTATCCTAAACAATTGGAGAGTTATGCATTTTATAGAGTTATATAATCCAGGTTTGGGAGGGCACTAAGATGTTAAGAAGACAGGAGAAGGAGCATGTTGGATGCATTCTGGATGTTTGAAACTGGTGAGTTTTTCTGATGCGAGCAAGCACGTTACCTAAACATCAGACTGTTACCATAGTTACTCCATGATATCAGTCTGAAAGAAGTCGCTGTAAAAAAGACACAATAGTCTCTACAAGCCAGAATGTTGAATAAAATGATAGGTTACTTTACCGGTTGTACATGCTGTTGGTCCTTTTGGCGGTAAGAGGTGGAGATAATCCACAGGAACGTGTTGTTCACCCTACATTTTGCTGCGCTGGTAGGTTCTGCCTCTTGTATTTTCAATATCTTGACTCATTGCACTTGATGCACAAAATAATGTAAATGTAAAATATAGACGAATGTAACCGAACGTAGTTGACCGAAGCATGTTCTATATCGTGGAGCTCCACCCCATAGCGGAGCTCTGCTCCTATTGGTTTACCCACTGCCCTAAGGCAGCATCAGCCTGAGACAAAATTATGCACACACCTGCAGCCAATAGGAGTACAGGTGTCCCTATAAGAGGGGATGCCTCCCCTCAATCAGCCTCCCTTTATCTTCAGCGACTGGACTAGACTGAAGAGCCAAGAAGAGACGAAGAGAAGAAGACTCTTTCCAGTCATCGACATCGTCCTAGAATGAGCACACCAGGAGATTTTCCACCCCCAAAAGCTATTTTCAGAGCTCAATGCCGATGCTCCTCCATGAAGGCTGTGGACTCACACGACTTATGTTTCGTGTGTTTGGGCTCACAGCACGCCAAGGAGGGCATCAGCAATCCCCCTAATTGCGCCAGCTGCGCCCTCCTTTCTTTAAAGGAGTGGAAGCAGCGCTGGGCGTTTTTTAGGGAGGATATTCCTCTAGAGGACGTGCTGTCGGTGCTAGCATCTGCTTCAGAGGCATCATCAGATGGCGCCGACTCAGGAGAAGACGGGGATTATAGGGAAGAGACGGATATTCCAATGGAACAATCCGACCCTCTGACCCACACGTTCAAGCCCCCCTTTCCTTTGGCGATGACGACACAGGCTCTGAGAGATCAGTAGCCCTGTCCTTCGCTGCAGCCTCTATGCGTTCGGATTTTCCTGGACTCATTGAGAGGGCTGCTCGACGCTTGGAGATAGCGCTGCCCCCCATTCCCTCCGCACCGGAAGTGGATATGATGGAGGGCGGCCCCTATTCTCGGCCAAGGAGGGCAGCAGAGCCTTTGGCTCCAGCAATGCCCTCACTGGCAAAGTACGTCGAGGGCTCATGGGAGGCACCTCTGGCGGCGCGTTCGCCGGCCAAGTCGTACCTCCCATTCACCAGAGTGGAAGGAAGGCAGCAGGGCTTCGCTAAGGAAATCCCCAGGCTAGAGAGCGCCCTGGCTGCATATCTCGTGCCGGGTTCGAGTCCCTGGCCCTCTTCTAAAAAAGCCACCATGCCGACGCAAAAGGACCGCCTCACAGCGCAGCTGGTAGAGAAGTCCTTTACGTTGGGAGCCCAAGCTGTAGCAGCAGCAAATAATATTGCCCTCCTAGCGGCCGCTCTGTCCCGTTTAACCACGGGTAAGACCGAGCTGGACAGGGAGGAGGTGGAGATACGTCCAGAATTTCTGCCGCTATTCTCCACCTAACTCAGGCTTCGGCTGTCTTTGCGGGGAGGTCCATGGCCACTTCGGTGGTCGCGGAACGACACCTGTGGTTGTCACTGACAACCATGAAGGAAGCAGACAGAGCGTCGCTTTTGAACGCCCCCCTCTCTGACGACGGACTCTTCGGAGTCGCCGTCAAGGAGGCGACGGAGCGTTTCTCTAAACTTGACGAGGAGAGGAAGCAGCTGGCCAGACACCTGCCACTGGCAGGGAGGTTAGGCCCCGTGACCCAGAAGCCATCCACCTCCATCGCCCAGAGTAGACCAGGTTCTACTGCAAGGCTTCGTGCCCGGCGCCAGACAGGAGAGTGGGCCCCGCCCCCCCAGCAGCTACGGTGGCCCCGATGACGCAGCCGGCGAGGGAAGTCGTCAGAACGTCGACCTGGCAGCCTAAGGGCGGCCACAAGAGACGGCGCACATGACGGGACGCGGGGGAGAGGATAGAAGATGGCGCAACGACAGTGTCGAATGTGCCCGCTATTCCCCCCCACCCTTTGGTTGAGGGGATGGGTGAGAATGTTTTTGTTGATGTTATATGCAATAAAGAGTTGGCTCCACCTGACTTTGTCAAAAAAGAGCCCCTTTTCCATAATACATCTGAGAGCGTTCGCCCCACCTCACTCCCTCTCTCTCTCCTACCACTCTGTGCCGCTCAGCCCACCAGGGGTGCATTGCTGAGTGCACACATAAGGTAGGTATAAGAGAGGTATCAAGGCGCCGCATTGTGTTACCTCATAAAGACCTCACTTCACAGACTCCTAGGAGTGCTGTAGTGAGTGTCTCACATAGCAGGCTGCAGTCTCAGCCAGATACTGGAATGATGACGCAATCGCTTTCTGGGGATGGTGCTCTGTCGCAGGCTATAGCCTCGGTCAGTGCAGTTCAGACCCGCGCTGCGTTCACGGAGGGCAGGAATACTACGGTTACGGGTTTAACCAACCTATTGGCGCCCCCGTTTCTCTCAAAACAGAACGTTTCTGCGATTCGCCTTTCAAGGGGTGGCGTACGAATACACGAGGATGCCATTCGGGTACGCCCTGGCACCTTGCACGTTTTCCAAGTGTGTAGAGGCGGCATTGGAACCGTTGCGTCATCAGGGAATAAGTCTACTAGCCTACCTAGACGACCTACTGGTTCTCGCCCCGTCAGCAGAGCTGGCGTTCACTTACACGACACAGACAGTGATTCATCTCACACGTCTGGGATTCGCTGTGAATTGGAAAAAGAGCGCGCCCTGGCCCAGTCATCAGATTGTCTACCTGGGGATACAGCTAGACACTGTAATGATGAGGGCTCGAATTTCGGACCCTCGAAGGGTAGCCTTGTTGCTAGCCCTGAGAAAGTGTCGTCCGAATCACACGGTAACGACGCTGTCAGTCATGTCACTCTTGGGTCTCATGTCGTCAGCCCACGTCGTGGTTCCGCTGGGACTCCTGCGCATGCGCAGGATGCAGCGATGGTTCGCCCAACTAAGACTAGACCCAGTGCATCAACATCATCGGTTGGTGGTGGTTCCTCTCTCGCTCAGTGCAGATCTGAACTGTTGGAGAGACCCGTGCGTTCTCACGCACGGAGTCCCGATAGGCAAAGTGTCCTCCTACATTCCAGTGTTTACAGATGCCTCTCTGACTGGATGGGGGGGGACATGTCAGACCCAAGCGATAGGAGGGGTGTGGCCTCTTTCGAGTCGCCACATCAACCTCTTAGAGTTGGAAACGGTTTGACTGGTTCTGACCCACTTCGCGTCTACCCTTCGGGGTCGCGATGTGCTGGTCTGGTCAGACAACCGGACCACAGTAGCTCACATAAATCGCCAGGGAGGAGTCAGGTCTCCTGCTCTCCACCGGTCGGCGGAGGAATTGTGGCTGTGGGCTCACGAGCACCTTCGCTCACTGAGAGCATCACAAATTCTGGGCTACTTGAACGTAGGAGCAGACCTCATGTCTCGAGGGGGTCCCCGAGACGATGAGTGGCGTCTGCATCCAGACATTGTTCTCCAAATTTGGGAACAGTTCGGGAGAGCCGAGCTGGACTTATTCGCGTCACGCGTGAACGCGCATTGTCCCCTATGGTTCTCTCTGAGGGAACAGGACGAACCGCCACTGGGAAGGGACGCGTTCGCGCACCATCTGTGGCCGAGAGTTCTTCTGTATGCATTCCCTCCGCTGTCCTGCATTCTCCCACTGTTAGCCAGGGTGAGATCAGGCGGGCTGTCAATAATATTGGTAGCCCCCTTATCGCCCAGGGGCTCCATGGTTTGCGGAGATGAGTCAGATGTTGATTGCGCCACCTTGGCCAATTCCACATCGACGGGACGCGTTGTCTCAGGCGGGAGGCTCGATAGGGCGATTGCCCATAATCGGCCAACCACTGAAGGCTTGGCTCCTGAGAGGGACAGGCTAGAGCGCCGTGGGTTATCTGATTCAGTAATCAGGACCATACAGGGTTCACATGCCAGTTCCACTTCCAGGGTGTATGCCAGTAAATGGAAAGTTTTTTCACAATGGTGCGTCACAGAGAATGTAGACCCCATGAGCTGTCAGGTTGAGAGTGTTCTCTCTTTCCTGTAGTTTATGTTTGATAAGCAGCGATTGCCCGCCACCATTAAGGTGTTTGCAGTGGCGATTTCAGCTTGTCACGAGGGGTTCGGCAGAGACACTGTCTTCAGCCACCCTCTAGTGAAACGTTTCTTATTAGGAACGCGGCAGCTTAGGCCAATGCCTAGAGCCACGCTTCCTCAGTGGGATTTGGCTTTGGTACTCGAAGCGCTATGTAAGTCGCCGTTCGAGCCATTGAATCAAATACCCCTCAAGATGCTGTCTATGAAGACGGCACTGTTGCTCGCTTTGACTACTGCTAAGCGTGTTAGTGATTTGTGTGCTCTTTCGACGAGACCCGACTGCCTTGCCATTAATGGCGATCTGAGCAGAGCGGTGTTACGTCCTAACCCGGCATTTGTGCCGAAGGTTATTAAGAGCTCATATAGATCACAGACCGTGGAGCTGTGGGCTTTTTCTCCCCCTCCTCAAAGGGAGAGGAGTGAGGAAAGGCTCCATCGCCTGTGCCCAGTGCGCGCTTTGGCCTGTTATGTTGAGCGCACAGCAGCGATTAGGTCATCGCCTCAGCTGTTTGTGTGTCACGGTGCGGCTGCACTAGGTAGACCACTTTCAAAACAGCGTCTGTCTCTTTGGCTTTGTGAAGGCATTGAGACAGCTTATGAGGCAGCGGGGCGACAATTGCCTCAGGGTATAAGAGCCCACTCCACTCGTGGAGTAGCGGCTTCTACTGCCCTTTTCAGAGGAACAGGGGTAGAGGATATCTGTGCAGTGGCGTCGTGGTCGTCACCGTCTCCATTTATCCGGTTCTATCTCTTGGATATGTCTTCTAACTCTTTGGCTCAGTCTGTACTCAGCGTGGCTGAGGGGAGGACTTGAGCTAGGAGAGAGGAATGCAGGACTGAGGAGACAGGTCTCTTTCAGGTCCGCTTCTGATAGAAGGACATATTTTGGCATGACTCCTGACTGACATGTTCAGTACAGTAGAAGGCATGTATTGATCTGCCACCAGTGAATTACTGGGTTGAGGCGGAATGATGAGGGATAATAGTAGTAACCTTGGTTACGGTTACAGTATATTGTGACACTCGTATGGTGATACAGTGGTTGCAATACTGCGGGACTTGGTTGCAGTCATTGCTAGGCCTGACCTTTACATTTTGATGGGAAGTGTTGGGCTCGGCAGGGAGTACATTTAGGAGCGTTTCGCTCCGCCTTAAACCAATAGGAGCAGAGCTCCCCTATGGGGCGGAGCTCCACGATATAGAACGATAGTTACCGGAGTGTAACTCCAGTTCTATGAGTGGAGCGGAGCCCCATAGGACTTAAGGCCCTGCCGACCCTCTCTAGTCTCGCTGAAGATAAATATCTCGGGAGGCTGATTGAGGGGAAGCATCCCCTCTTATAGGGACACCTGTACTCCTATTGGCTGCAGGTGTGTGCATGATTTTGTCTCAGGCTGATGCTGCCTTAGGGCAGTGGGTAAACCAATAGGAGCAGAGCTCCCCTATGGGGCTCCGCTTCACTCATAGAACTGGAGTTACACTCCGGTAACTATCGTTTCCTTGCAATCAGCTGGAAGTGTTTGTTGTTCGGTATGTGGTTCGGTTAGGCTCGGCCATATTGTGCAAGTGTTTGTCACGTGCAAATTGCATCAGTATTGAATATAAAAACTGGAAGTACAAACCGATATACAGACTACATTTATTTTGTCTAAATTTTCAAGCAGCAGAAGGACAAACCGCACAGACAACTGGTAGAGCAAGTTCATTTTATTCAACATTCTAGTTTGTAAGCAACATTTACAAAATTTTGCACACAAATGCCTCAGGCTGTATACCAATTAATTGTGCATTACAGCCTGATAAATCAGACTAGCAAGCATGAATTTGCACGCTATTTAAATGTGCATTTGTGTTCTCAGCTACAGTTTGAGTTGTGTCCTGTCTGACAGTGAAATATGGCTAGCTCTTACCGTAACTTGGACTATGGAGTAGATAGCTAATAAGTGATGCAAAAGCCCATTGCATTGCATGCATTTTAAGGTACAAGCGTGACAATCTGCACAAAGTTTGGTGTTGAACTGATGTAGCTAGCTAGCTAGATAGCTGTGTTTTGTGGAAAAATGTAGGACTGGCATTTGGACGTGAGATAGCTATCGTTAGCTAGCTTCTTTGTCGAAGTCAGCTGCTGTTGTCTGGCTCTAGCTAGCTAATGGCTTAAGTTATTTGGCTAACAAACCTTCCATAAACATATATAGGTAGCTACCTTTCTTTGCCTGTTCGGTAGTGACTGCTGGAATTTGGGCAAGCATGCTAGCGTTAGCTAATGTTAGCTAGGTAATGTTAGCTAGCTAGATAAAAATATCTGTTTGCATGAATTGATTAACCTCTGCTTGAATACCTTCATATAGCTAGCTATCTACAGTTGCCTAGGTTTGTTCTCAGTCACTTCTTATAACTGGCAGCATGTTGCAGCTGTGTTCTTGCCGAGCAACTGAGTTGCTCAACCCAGTTAGATAGAACTGGTTCTTAATGGACAAAAATGTTCATGTGAGAGCGATAAATTATCAATTTAATAAAAACTATTGCACCTACAAACTTAGTCGATCCAATAAATTATACATTTAATAAAAACTGTTGCACCTACAAACTTAGTCAATCCGAAATGTTTTAAGTCCAATGGTCACTTTATGGATGCTATAGTCTCGTTTTAATCCGATGTCTAGAATTTGAGCGAGGTGGGCACAGAAAATACTTGGAAAACTAAATTGCTAACAACCCTGTTAAAAAATCTGGTATGTGGTTCTCGGCAATGGCCGGGCAGATCATCAGGGACACTCCTGATGTATACCTCCAATGAAGTTGATTTGCGAACTTTCATTGACATTGGTATCATATTGGCTTAGATATTATGGTTGTAACGATCCCGGCAGTCTGAGTCGGGTCCTGTCTGGTGACTAGTTTTCTGTTCGTGATCTCCAGTTTCCCGAGGGTTCGGGAACGCTCCGGGGAGCTCTCTTGATTTCCGCACCTGCATCCCATCAGCAATCTGCACACCTGGTCCTGATCATCACCCTTCTTAGGCTCTGGCCTAACATCCATTCCCTGCCGGATCGTTAGCCATGAACATCACCCGTCCGAACCTTCATCCAACCTCTGCCTAGTGGTCGGCGGCTGCCGACCCAGGATGGGATCAACCACTGCACCCCCAACAACTAATCAACGCCGCCCGCTCTGTTCCCTGGATTATTCAGCATCACTCTTGAACTTGTAAATAAACACTCACCTTCGTTTCAACTTACCTTGTCCTGGTCTGCTTCTGGGTTCTGGCTTAGCAACTCGTGACAGAACGATCCGGCCAGTAATGAACCCAGCGGACCTGGACTCTGTTCGCCATGCCATTACCCATCAGGAGAAGATGTTGGGCCACCATAGCACGGTACTACAGGAGATCGCGTTGTCAGTTCGGAACCTTTCTACCGGTCTGACGGAGGTCCAGAACCAACGCAAGTTTCCGGTGGAGGATCCACTACCGGTTTCACCCATCTCGCCTGCCGCTTCTGGAGCTGTGTCCTTCCGTGAGCCCAAGGTTCCGACGCCGGATAAATATGAGGGGAGCTGGGAAGATGCCGTTCCTTCCTTATGCAGTGTGGATTAGTGTTCGATCTACAGCCCTACTCTTATGCCACAGACAAGGCTAGGATAGCCTTTGTGATTGCGTTGCTGCGTGGTCGAGCGCTGGAGTGGGCTTCAGCCGTTTGGGAACGACAAGACCCTGCATGGCTTCATACCAGGGGTTCACGGCCAAGATGAGGAAGCTCTTCGACCATTCCGTCCGAGGGAGGGACGCAGCTAGGCGCCTGTTTTCACTTCACCAAGGAACTCGCAGCGTGGCCGACTTCGTGATCGAGTTCAAGACGTTGGCTGTGGAGAGTGGGTGGAACGAGGAGTCTCTGCAAGCTGCCTTTTACCAGGGTCTGTCGGAGCAGCTCAAGGATGAGTTGATCTCCTATCCGGAGCCTAGTGACCTGGACAGCTTGGTAGCCTTGTCTATTCGGGTGGATAATCGAGTCCGAGAGCGTAGGAGGGAGAAGCAATGGGGTCCGTCCAATCGATCAGCTTTTCAGTTCCCAGTCGGGTCGGGTGGTGGACCAGAACACGTCGATCATTCTCCACCACAAAGGATTAATGGAGAGGTCCTCTCTCCCCGATTCTGAACCCATGCAAGTGGGGCGGCACGGGTTAACCAAGGAGGAGCGTCAACATAGACGTAAGACCAACTGCTGCCTCTACTGTGGTAGCTCGGGACATTACATCTCCACTTGTTCCCGCGGTCGTCAAACTGCCCGGCTCGCTAAAGTTGGGAGGACTTTTAGCGAGCCAGTTTCAACCTCTCAGTACCTCTGTCAGACCCCGTTTCCGGCTACCCTTGTGAACAGGAATCAGAGCTTAGCGATTAACGCTTTTATCGATTCAGGTGCCGATGGAAGCTTTCTTGATGCCGAGTTGGTGGAACAGCTGGGGCTTTCCAAGGAGCAATTGCCGGAAGCCATTGAAGCGACCACTCTGAACGGCAGTAGTCTGGCACGTATCACGATGAGGACTGAACCGGTTAAGATGCGGTTGTCGGGGAATCATTCTGAGATGATTTCATTCTTCATTCTGCCGTCTTCCCATGTTCCTCTGGTCCTTGGATACCCCTGGCTGAAGGAGCACAATCCCACGTTCGATTGGGTGACGGGCAAGGTAACGAGTTGGAGCCTTGATTGTCATGCTAACTGTCTCAAGACTGCCTGCCCCCATTCGGTTCCCAGTCAGGTGATTGAGGCTAAACCCCCAGATTTGTCCCTGGTTCCCGAGACATATCACGATTTGGGGGAAGTTTTCAGTAAGCAGAAGGCTCTGTCACTCCCTCCCCACCGACCATATGATTGTGCCATCAACCTGTTCCCTGGAGCTGTCTACCCCAAGGGAAGGTTATACAGTATCTCCCGACCTGAACGTGAGGCTTTGGAGACCTACATCAAGGAGTCCCTAGCTGCTGGTCTCGTTCGGTCCCTCGTCATCACCCCTGGGGGCAGGATTCTTCTTTGTGGGTAAGAAGGATGGCTCTCTTCGACCGTGTATTGATTATCGGGGGTTGAATGACATCACGGTCAAGAACAAGTATCCCCTGCCCTTGATGAGTTCTGCCTTCGACTCCTTACAGGGTGCTACGGTGTTCACCAAGCTAGACCTACGCAATGCGTATCACATGGTCCGGATCAGAGAGGGGGACGAGTGGTTGACGGGTTTCAACACACCGATGGGTCACTTCGAGTATCAGGTGATGCCGTTTGGACTGACCAATGCTCCAGCGGTATTCCAGAGTATGGTGAACGACGTCCTGAGAGATATGATCGGTCTCTTTGTGTTTGTTTACCTGGATGACATTCTGATCTTCTCGAAGGAACCTTCCGACCACGTCCAGCATGTCCGGCAGGTTCTGCAGCGATTGTTGGAGAATCGCCTGTTCGTGAAGGCCGAGAAGTGCGAGTTTCACGCCCACACGACATCCTTTCTCGGGTACATCATCTCCAGGGGAGAGATTAGGATGGACCAGGAGAAGGTTAGAGCGGTTCTGGAATGGGCCCAGCCCGGTACGAGATTGCAGCTCCAGAGATTTTTGGGGTTTGCGAATTTCTACCGCAGATTCATCCGGGATTACAGCCGTGTGGCCGCTCCGTTAACTGCCTTGACTTCCAGTATCAGGACCTTCAAGTGGAATCCGGAGGCGGATCGAAAGCGTTTCTGGATTTGAAGAGGCGATTCACCAACGCACCGATTCTCTCTCAACCGGACACGGCCCGTCAGTTCGCCGTTGAAGTGGACGCGGCGTCTGATGTGGGAGTTGGCGCCATCCTGTCGCAGCGATGCTCCACGGACAGTAAACTCCATCCCTGCGCCTACTACTCTCGTCGCCTTTCGCCTGCGGAGAGGAATTACGATGTGGGTAACCGGGAGCTTCTCGCGGTGAAACTTGCCTTGGAGGAGTGGCGCCACTGGTTGGAGGGGGCGGAGCAACCGTTTATTGTCTGGACTGACCACAAGAATCTTGCTTACGTGCAATCGGCTAAACGTCTCAACTCCCGTCCAGGCCAGGTGGGCGTTGTTTTTCGGACGATTCAAGTTTTCCCTGACGTTCCGACCTGGATCTAAGAACGGCAAGGCGGACGCCTTGTCCCGGATGTTCTCCAAGACGGAGGAGAGTGGGTCCAAGACCGAGACAATTCTCCCCCGGAACTGCGTCGTGGGGAGCAGTTATGTGGAAGATTGAGGAGGAGGTGCTGGCGGCCCTTCGGACTCAGCCCGGTCCCGTAACGGTCCACCCGGTCGGTTGTTTGTGCCTGAGTCGGTTCGTCCTGCTGTCCTCAAATGGTCCCACGCCAGCAAGATGGCTTGTCACCCTGGCGTGGCTCGGACAATGGCGTTTCTTCGCAGACGTTTTTGGTGGCCTGCCATGGCCGAGGATACTCGGGGTTTTGTTGCTGCCTGTCCAGTGTGTGCGCAGAATAAGAGTACCAATCGGCCCAGCTCTGGACTACTTCACCCCCTTCCTATTCCCCGCGACCATGGTCGCATCTGGCCCCTGGACTTCGTCACTGGGCTGCCCGCTTCTGAGGGGAACACGGTCGTTCTGACTATCGTGGACAGATTCAGCAAGTTCGCCCACTTTGTGCCAATTGCCAAGCTTCCCTCTGCCTCGGAGACGTCCGAGATCCTGGTTAGGGAGGTTTTCAGGGTCCACGGTTTGCCCAGTGATATCGTTTCCGACCGTGGCCCTCAGTTTACCTCTGCTGTCTGGAAGTCCTTCTGTTTGGCCATTGGAGCTACAGTCAGTCTCACATCTGGTTTTCACCCCCAATCCAATGGTCAGGCGGAGAGAGCCAACCAGAAGATGGAATCCACGCTACGCTGCCTGGTCTCTTCCAACCCCACCTCCTGGGTCTCTCAGTTGCCTTGGGTTGAGTATGCCCACAATACTCTCCCTACATCTGCCACTGGGATGTCTCCCTTCCAGTGCCTGTATGGCTACCAACCTCCCCTGTTCCCTTCTCAGGAGAAGGAGCTCTCAGTGCCTTCTGTTCAGGCCCATATTCGTCGTTGCCACCGGACCTGGCATCGGGCCAGAAAGGCACTCCTTAGAGTTTCGGACCGGTATCAGCTCCAGGCGAATCGTCGCCGGATCCCCGCTCCCACCTATTCCATCGGAGATAGGGTCTGGTTGGCCACACGGGATCTTCCGTTACGGACTGAGTCTAGGAAGTTGTTACCGAAGTTCATTGGTCCGTTTGTGGTGGAGAAGGTGATCAATCCGGTGGCAGTTCGACTCAAACTCCCGAGGACGCTCAGAGTCCATCCCACCTTTCATGTCTCCTGCCTCAAGCCTGTTTTCCTCAGTCCTCTGTTGCCTCCTCCGCCTCCTCCTCCTCCTCCTCGGATGATCGGAGGTGGTCCTGCCTACACGGTGCGTCGCATCATGGATTCCAGACGGCGGGGCCCGGGGTTTCCAGTATCTCGTGGACTGGGAGGGGTATGGTCCTGAAGAGAGGAGTTGGATTCCGCGGCGACAGGTCCTAGATGCTGACCTCATCAGTGACTTCTACCGCCTCCATCCTGGCGCTCCGGGGAGTCCGCCCGGTGGCGTTCGTCGGAGGGGGATACTGTAACGATCCCGGCAGTCTGAGTCGGGTCCTGTCTGGTGACTAGTTTTCTGTTCGTGATCTCCAGTTTCCCGAGGGTTCGGGAACGCTCCGGGGAGCTCTCTTGATTTCCGCACCTGCATCCCATCAGCAATCTGCACACCTGGTCCTGATCATCACCCTTCTTAGGCTCTGGCCTAACATCCATTCCCTGCCGGATCGTTAGCCATGAACATCACCCGTCCGGAACCTTCATCCAACCTCTGCCTGGTGGTCGGCGGCTGCCGACCCAGGATGGGATCAACCACTGCACCCCCAACAACTAATCAACGCCGCCCGCTCTGTTCCCTGGATTATTCAGCATCACTCTTGAACTTGTAAATAAACACTCACCTTCGTTTCAACTTACCTTGTCCTGGTCTGCTTCTGGGTTCTGGCTTAGCAACTCGTGACAATGGTAGGGAGAGTTGAATTTAACATTGAGCTTCAATCAATCCCTACTATAGTAGCGCCAACCAGCACGACTATAATATCCATTAATATTAAAGTACTGACAGAATAATATGTAGTCGTCTGAGTAAGAATCCCCTCATATGTTTATGCTTGCATATAACCAGTTAAATACACATAATATGCTAGGGGGATGATTATGATTGTTTGTATTGTAGACTACGGGCCACGTTATTATTAGTCTGATTATTAGACCTTGGCCAGTACACTGAGGGTTAGTCCTGCTACTGTTTGATTTATAATGACTACCGTGAGTCAAGGCCTGACTGAGGCCACACATCAGTACTCATCATCACTAGATGGGTGAATTGGGATCTATAGTACTTGGACTAGAGGGAGGATGCCCTCTACTGGCTTCTCAACACCACTTCCTGCATTACTTGTACTTTATTAATGACAGTCGGTGTCAGTCTGCCACAGATAGAATCCATGAGAGACAACGTAGTATGACATTTATATGGTGCTATATATTCATTTAACGAGATATTCATCTGACATACATTAATGTGGGGTTCTGATCAAAGACTTCATACCTATAGGAGGCACAAGGGCACGTGCCCCCTCAGATTTGTTTTCTTCTTCAGATGTTAAATGAATGACTAAACTTAATTTATCATAATTATTTATAAAATTATCTCTCAACAGTATTTTGCGGAGGGGGCACACTGACTTGACCAAAGGCAAAGAGCCCCCCCCACAATCAAATGAAAATGTTTTGTTTCTTTGTAATACTAGCCAACTAGCAATTTTATAAACTTGGTTTTAGCTAGCCAGCTAGATAGGTTCCCAACCTCATAACTAGGGACCAAGCCATTTCAGGCTATCAATCAAGATAGAGTAGCTTGTCTAACTATCTTAGCCGGCATGCATGATGGCAAGGTTGCTAGACTTTAGAAAAGCAAGCAAATACTAAATGTACTGAATAAGACTCACATTCCTTTCAATCTTTTACCCAGATTTTAGCAGAGAAGCATATTTTGTTTCTTTAAATAAAGAACCACCAGCCAGGAGGATACAGACAGCTCAAGATGTATGCTTAGATATGCAGACAAATACCTGGTTTAATGATGCCATGATATGTGCCTGTATTGACGATGTGTGTTATGATCCCATGTACTGTGTTGTAATTAGGATGTAATATTCTAAGCATGTTAGTGCAGTATATTGAGATGTGTGATTTACAACAGTAAGAATGACACCGTCATTAAAATGACCTATGTAGAATTATCTAATTTTTTTTAACATAGAAATAGGCATAAAGATTATGGCTCTAGATTGCAGGAAAAAGCTGTTTCAGGTGTTTAAGAAAATGCAAAATTCTCCAACTTCTCCATCATATACTTTATGCCCCCTCTAAAATATTGGGTGCATGATGCCCCTGGTTCTGATGACTATTCCTATGGGAATTGAAACAGGTTGTGCCTTCAATTCAATACAACTATCAATCCCAGTCAGAGCATATCCACATGGGCACACACTGGTTGAATCAACATTGTTTCCACGTGATTTCAATGAAATGAAGTTGAACCAATGTGGAATAGACATCTGTGCCCAGTGGGTAAGCATACAATAGCATGAATAAGTCTACACACAACTCAAACAACTCAAATTCCTTCTGGTGTCTGAACGTATTTAGAGGAACAATATACTGTAATAAATAACCTGACAGTAATATTCACTTTTACATTCTTTAGCTGATTGTAAAAGAGATGGCTTTAAAATATATATATATATATTCAACCCTTTCCTGTCCTAGTTTCATATCTATAGAAGTAATTTGATCAGATCATCTGATTTTATGGTTACACAACTGACGTCGCATTTCCTGTCAAAACATGTTTTAACCCTTCTGACACACCTGTGGCTTATCTGTATTGTGTCATCCCTCAGTGCCATGCTCTTTCTGACCAGTCAGTTATTTCCAAGTAACTATTAAGTAAATATGACTATTTTAGCCTATTGGTCATAAATTAAGGTATACAAATACATTTGAAATACTTGTTTTTTATTCAGTTAAACCCGCCTTGCGGGGGTGCGTGCTACGCCACTGCTTATAACTATAAGTTAAATATAACTATAAGAAATCTAAGATGTGTCAAATAAATGATATCCAACTCAGGGCTCCAGCTATGCATTTGGTTTGCTAACTTGCTAGCTAAGTGGCTAGTTGTCAAGATCAAGCTTCTTGGTTACAGCAGAGACGTTCAATCCCCTCCTGGATCAAGATCCCTGTTGCCTAAATTGTTTTGTGCATACATTTTTTTGTTGTTGAAATAGTGCCCCTTGTGTGCACTTCCGGTAATACCGTATACCCCAGTATGGTACAGAAATGGTATGACGGTATGAAAATCTGGTACTGCCCAACCCTAGTATGAGAACAGACCTTAAAGCAGTAACTATAGAACAGTGAGAAATCTGTTTGAAATGCATTACATTTTCCCAAGGGTGCTTTAAATACAAATACCTTTCTTAAATTTGCAGGATTTTTTATTATTATACAATGTTTTGCTGACTTTATGGTTTTATTACTGTGCCAGTTTTGCATGTGAGCAAAGAATGACCTCACATTGATTACATCCCTTCCTGGTAAAGGAAACAAGATTTCCCTGCAAAGCCAACCCCCAGGTGTGGTGGACAGTATCTCAACAGTTAATGTTCTAAGAAATCTGTTTTATTTCCACCTTTTGTGAAACCTATGTTCTAGGTTTCATTTCTGCAAAAACCAAACTGACAAAGGAAGTGTAGTGTTGTTGTTGCTCGGTAACAATCTAGTGGTTGTTGATCCACAGCATAAATACTGCAGCAGCACTTCCTGAAATGCCCACACACCACTGTGACTGACATGTAGCCTACTAGATGTGATCCCACCACAATGGTTTGGTCATTTTACACTGTAGGTTCCATAACATGCATTACATGTGTTGGTGTAATCGTTGAATGGGTGGGTAAGTGTGAAATATTGAGTTGCAAAGTCAAACAAAAGGGATTCAGGGACTTTGTGGTAATCAAGCAAGTGAAGTGAAATGGAAGCAATGGGAGATCACCACCTCCTCACTCAGTCCAATGTTTAGAAATGCATGGATTGGTGTAAGGTCTGTAATAAGAGATTGGGGATCACATTTTATCAACAGATTTACACCCTGGAACAGGTAACGAAATAACACTGCATACCGTAACAACTTGCCATAATGTAATACATTTTATAATATAATCAAACTGGTGAATGTAATAAATAGACGGATAGCGTAATAAACATGAACAGATAACGTAATAACTTTTTCCCCGATAATGTAATAACTTATTACATTTTCCGGTGGGTTTTATATTCAGGTGAGTAACATTTTTTATGAATAACGAACAACAGATAAAGTAATACCATACTCCCCCCTGGTGGTACGAGGGTATGAATCCCATCCTTTCATGTCTGTTTTCCCCTCTTCATGTGTATACCACTCTACTTTCCTACGATTTTGTAAAAAATAAAATAATAAAGGCATCTGAATTTTGATGTGCTTAACAGGAAGCAGTTGACATTCTTTATATTTATTCTATTTATTCACCACCCTAACATCTAAGAACGAATGAACAAGTCAAACAAAAGTGTCAACTGTTGTCCTGTTTATTACATATTCTTCTTCACAATGTCATTAAAATAAGCTTTCAGCCTGATCATTGGAGATACTTTGCATATGTCACCAGCTTAGACAGAGTAAAAATAGATACAGTTGAGGTCGGAAGTTTACATACACTAAGGTTGGGGTCATTAAAACTCGTTTTTCAACCACTCCACACATTTCTTGTTAACAAACTATAGTTTTGGAAAGTCGGTTAGGACATCTACTTTGTGCATGACACAAGTAATTTTTCCAACAATTGTTTACAGACAGATTTCACTGTATCACAATTCCAGTGGGTCAGAATTTTACATACACTAAGTTGACTGTGCCTTTAAACAGCTTGGGAAATTCCAGAAAATGATGTCATGGCTTTAGAAGCTTCTGATAGGCTAATTGACATAATTTGAGTCAATTGGAGGTGTACCTGTGAATGTATTTCAAGGCCTACCTTCAAACTCAGTGCCTCTTTGCTTGACATCATGAGAAAATCAAAAGAAATCAGCCAAGACCTCAGAAAAAGCTTGGTCGCAAATGGTTCTTCCAAATGGACAATGACCCCATGCGTACTTCCAAAGTTGTGGCAAAATGGCTTAAGGACAACAAAGTCAAGGTATTGGAGTGGCCATCACAAAGCCCTGACCTCAATCCTATAGAAAATTTGTGGGCAGAACTGAAAAAGCGTGTGCAAGCAAGGAGGCCTACAAACCTGACTCAGTTACACCAGCTCTGTCAGGAGGAATGGGCCAAAATTCATCCAACTTATTGTGGGAAGCTTGTGCAAGGCTACCCAAAACATTTGCTAATTGAGTGTATGTAAACTTCTGACCCACTGGGAATGTGATGAAAGTAATAAAAGCTGAAATAAATCACTCTCTACTATTATTCTGACTTAAAATAAAGTGGTGATCCTAAATGACCTAAAACAGGGAATTTTTACTTGGATTAAATGTCAGGAATTCTGAAAAGAGTTTAAATGTATTTGGCTATGGTGTATGTCAACTTCCGACTTCAACTGTAGGTGTGTCCTCAATGGCATCCTATTCCCTAAATAGGGAATAGTGTGCCATTTGGGACTCACATACACACGCCATTTCAAACTATAAAACTAGTATTTAAACAGCTCCAGTCAATGAAAGGGCAGTCATTTATATATTGTTGACCCTATGTACAATTCCATTACATGTAGTGTCTTTGCATAATATAAATAACAACTCAAGGTTGTGTCAAGGTTCATCCTCTGACTTAAATAACCCTCAAGCATTGGGGTGAAAACACAGGGCCTGTATTCAGAGTAATATAATCCATATAAATTTGATTCATTATGATCTAAAAGGAAAAGTCGATTCAAGATTGGCACCCTACTCAGACGCTTTATGAAGACGGATTATACTACCGGGAAACGGAGGTACTTGAGCTATAACATTTGTTTATCGACTTGATGACACTGTTATACTTAGATCAGAAAGACACACATCATTCACACTTTAGCGGAGGTTAAAATACTGCCTCAAAAAGCGTTTCACCCCAATCAGAGTACATATCCAAATAATATACAATAATAAATTGTTTCTCCCTGATGCTAAACTGTATCTGAAAACTAGGCTTGAGTTCCCAACACCCACTCAAATAGGAGGAGAGACAAGTTCATTGCCGGGGAATGGATAGAATCCATCTCGGTTTCTGAAAGTCACACTGTAGCAAAACGGGCGCCTGGGTCATATTCAACAGGGCGGAACGTAGGGAAATGTTTTAAAGCGTATTTTAACTGAAAATGGTTCTTATTGGACTGGCAGTCCCTTCTTGTTTCAGTACGTTTTCTCCCATTTGTTGCCTAATAAATAGGACCCAGTTGTGGGAGCCCTAGTGGGGAGGTCATGGCTTGCTCTATGTGATGTCCTTCTGTCTCGGTGGCCGGTGAATGTTTCTGATGACGCATTTCACCATCCACTCGATGCCTTCGTTAACCCCCTGCCTGAAAGAGAATTCATTATAAGTAAAGAGTACTGCTGTTCTTAAAGCAAGGATGATAAATAGTACATTTGTGAGTGCCTGTACACACACACACACAATGGAGTTCTCTCAGACCAGATGTACAGTGAGGGAAAAAAGTATTTGATCCCCTGCTGATTTTGTACGTTTGCCCACTGATCAGTCTATAATTTTAATGGTAGGTTTACTTGAACAGTGAGAGACAGAATAACAACCAAAAAATCCAGAAAAACGCATGTAAAAATGTTTTATGAATTGATTTGCATTTAATGAGGGAAATAAGTATTTGACCCCCTCTGCAAAACATGACTTAGTACTTGGTGGCAAAACCCTTGTTGGCAATCAGAGGTCAGACGTTTCTTGTAGTTGGCCACCAGGTTTGCACACATCTCAGAAAAACGCATGTCAAAAATGTTATAAATTGATTTGCATTTTAATGAGGGAAATAAGTATTTGACCCCCTCTCAATCAGAAAGATTTCTGGATCCCAGGTGTCTTTTATACAGGTACAGGTAACGAGCTGAGATTAGGGGCACACTCTTAAAGGCAGTGCTCCAAATCTCAGCTTGTTACCTGTATAAAAGACACCTGTCCACAGAAGCATTCAATCAATCAGATTCCAAACTCTCCATCATTGGCCAAGACCAAAGAGCTCTCCAAGGATGTCAGGGACAAGATTGTAGACCTACACAAGGCTGGAATGGGCTACAAGACCATCGCCAAGCAGCTTGGTGAGAAGGTGCCAACAGTTGGTGCGATTATTCACAAATGGAAGAAACACAAAAGACCTGTCAATCTCGCTCGGCCTGGGGCTCCATGCAAGATCTCACCTCGTGGAGTAGCAATGATCATGAGAACGGTGAGGAATCAGCCCAGAACTACATGGGAGGATTTTGTCAATGATCTCAAGGCAGCTGGGACCATAGTCACCAAGAAAACAATTGGTAACATACTATGCCGTGAAGGACTGAAATCCTGCAGCGCCGGCAAGGTCCCCCTGCTCAAGAAAGCACATATACAGGGCCGTCTGAAGTTTGCCAATGAACATCTGAATGATTCAGAGGAGAACTGGGTGAAAGTGTTGTGGTCAGATGAGACCAAAATTGAGCTCTTTGGCATCAACTCAACTCTCCGTGTTTGGAGGAGGAGGAATGCTGCCTATGACCCCAAGAACACCATCCCCACCGTCAAACATGGAGGTGGAAACATTATGCTTTGGGGGTGTTTTTCTGCTAAGGGGACAGGACAACTTCACCGCATCAAAGGGACGATGGACGGGGCCATGTACCATCAAATCTTGGGTGAGAACCTCCTTCCCTCAGCCAGGGCATTGAAAATGGGTTGTGGATGGGTATTCCAGCATGACAATGACCCAAAACACACAGCCAAGGCAACAAAGGAGTGGCTCAAGAAGAAGCACATTAAGGTCCTGGAGTGGCCTAGCCAGTCTCCAGACCTTAATCCCATAGAAAATCTGTGGAGGGAGCTGAAGGTTCGAGTTGCCAAACGTCAGCCTCGAAACCTTAATGACTTGGAGAAGATCTGCAAAGAGGAGTGGTACAAAATCCCTCCTGAGATGTGTGCAAACCTGGTGGCCAACTACAAGAAACGTCTGACCTCTGATTGCCAACAAGGGTTTTGCCACCAAGTACTAAGTCATGTTTTGCAGAGGGGGTCAAATACTTATTTCCCTCATTAAATGCAAATCAATTCATAAAACATTTTTACATGCGTTTTTCTGGATTTTTTGGTTGTTATTCTGTCTCTCACTGTTCAAATAAACCTACCATTAAAATTATAGACTGATCATGTCTGTCAGTGGGCAAACATACAAAATCAGCAGGGGATCAAATACCTTTTTCCCTCACTGTACAACAGAGAGTAAAGTGGAATAGAAAACTCTGTTCTTACCCTGTTAGGGCTGTGCAAGGCTGCACCAGACAATCTCGTTTCCCGATCTTTGGAGCGCAGTCGCTAAAAGCGGTTTTGATGTCTGGCACAGACATACAGTTCTTGGGAAAAAACACAAAGAAATATGCCTAAATGGATACGGTCTTAGAGTTTTTCAAAGAGACAGAATTGACCTGGCAAGGGATAGCTGTATGTGGTGGAAATTGTCAATCACATTTATTTCAAGAGTACAATAACGCTGCATTAAGGTGAACTCTTTCCTAATACTGAGTTGCACCCCCCCCTTTTTCCCTCAGAACTGCCTCAATTCGTCGGGGCATGGCCTCTACAAGGTGTTGAAAGCGTTCCACAGGGACGCTGGCCCATGTTAACTCCAATGCTTCCCACAGTTGTGTCAAGTTGGCTGGATGTCCTTTGGGTGGTGGACCATTCTTGATACAAACCGCTGCGCCTGGCACCTACTACCATGCCCCATTCAAAGGTACTTACATTTTTTGTCTTGCCCATTCACCCTCTGAATGGCACACATACACAATCCATGTCTCAAGGCTTAAAAATCCTTCTTTAATCTGTCTCCTCCCCTTCATCTACACTGATTGAAGTGGATTTAACAAGTGACATCAATAAGGAATCATAGCTTTCACCTGGATTCAACTGGTCAGTCTGTCGTGGAAAGAGCAGGTGTTCTTAATGTTTTGTATACTCAGTGTATAGTATGAGTATAACGTATATTATAACACTTAGTCATCTACGAGTATGCATGAGGGATGGAGGACTACTTTGTTGTGATCATATTAGAGGCCAAACAACTTGTGCTGGCAACAAGCCTTGTCATATTTTGTTTATACAACACATTGTTAGTTTAGATTTATTTTCAAAACAACCCCAGACCCGATTATATAGGCCTACCTCCACATCCTGTTTGTTGGCGAGCACCAGGAGAGGCACACCTTCCAAAACCTCACTGCTGATCATTTTCTCTGGAAAAAGAAAACGGAACTGTCAGTCCAAGCTATGGTTCAATTCTCTACCCTTCTGTTAGGAAGAGTGGATTTGCTGACTCACTCTCATGAGATGCAAAACACAACATCATCACAGTTTCTGCTTTGTACTGCTCCATCTTGAAAACTTGACTGCTGACATGCACAATTAGGGTTGTTGCATTGCATTGGGATTGTATTAACAGTGAACTAATGAACAAAATACTAAAATATTTTGAGTGAACTATCCCTTTAAAGTCTTTAGATTGGTGCAAGCAGGGCCTAGGGAGTTTCCACCATATTTCTCACACCAGTCCATTCCTTTTACATCCATAATGTGGAGTGAAAAAGTGTACATTTCAGGTAGTGAATCAGACTGTAGCCCATTACAGAGATAACGCCATAAGCCCTGTTGACATTTGGCATTCTTCGCTAAATGCTTTAGGCAAACTAGTGAGGAACTCACCGAATGCCTCTTTTGATTCTGCTAGTCGCTCCTCATCGGTGGAGTCTATAACATAGATCACTCCGTGGGACTCGGCGTAGTACTGTGGATTCACAAAACAAACAGAGCCATGTTTCAGTAGTCAACCTCAAATCATTGTACTTGAATGACAAAAACAGACATATGACATCTAGATAGCTATGGTGTGTGTGTATTTTGATATCGGCGCTTCTCACTTTGTCCCATAGCGACTGAAGCTCCTCTTGACCACCAAGGTCCCAGAACATTAGACGAGCTTTGCCCACATCGATTGTGCCGACTGTGTGACGGGAGTAGTCAGAAGAACATTAGAATGGCATGGACTTCTGAAAAGCAATGTGCTACAATTGAATGCAACACAACAATCTCAGTCTTGCTGGTTGGCTATACTTACTGTTAAGTCCAACTGTAGTGGTGATCTTGGACAAATTCATCCCCTTGTAGTTCTTACTGAACTTGGTCTTGGTCTGTTCCAAAAAGGTCTGTGTGTGTAGAAAATACATGACTAAATAAAACAAGCAGCAGTACTTCTTCCAACAGAGACAAACAAGGACAGTGAACAGTGCTCAGCGTGCTCTTCCAACGAGAGAAAACTGCTAAGTGGAACTTGACATTGCTAGTTAGCTATCTGACTGTAATAGCAATGAGACAGACTTACCGTTTTTCCTGCATTGTCCAGTCCTAGGATCAAAATGCAGTATTCGTCTTTCTGGAACACGTATTTGTACAGACCAGATAATAAGGTGTACATCTTCGAATTGTACAAAAATAATACAAAAATAAACACTAGCTGATGAGCAAGGCAAGAGACAACTCACATTTTGGAAAGATCCAGCTGTGTGGCTAGCCACGTTAGCAAGTCAAGTTAGTTAGCTATTTGACTGTGGTTTGAGGCAAGCAAGCTAGCTAAAGTTACCTGTTCGTAATCGATACTAGCTAGCAGACTTACTGCCACCCTATACTAAAGTAAAATATAATTCGCCAATCAAGGCACAAATACCTGGCTAGCTACAGTGCAGTAGCTAGCTAACGTTAGTTAACTGTCTAGCTCAAGCTAGTGCTGAGTGTAAAAAGAGATTTGCGAGCGTACAACCTTCAGCAACCTACTAATTGCATAAGGAAATCAAGCTAAAAAGGACTACCTATGTCGACAAAATGCCATCTGGCTATTTTGACAGAGGGAACTTATTTTATCTCATCTCATTTTGGTGTAAACACTGTGGCCATCTGTATTTAGGAAGTGGCTGTAAAGCAATGCACTGTGGTACTTGAAGTCGTGTTGTGGCAATATGAAGCAAATGAAATTGCAACTGAACGTTATTTCCTAGAACGCATGTAGCTTTAAGACGTGTGCAAAACATTTTGGTAGTTTTTACCATGTTTTTTTTCTTCTGTTTTTAGGGTATGCTATTACTTTGATTTTATTTATGATTTGCTTCAAAATTATATTTAAATTGCACACATTTCTCTCTCTCTCTCTCTCTATCTCTCTCACACACACACAGTCTTTTACAGCTAACCTTGTGGTGACACACAATTCAGTCCCATTCAAAATCCTATTTTCCCTAACCCCTAAACCTAACCCTAACCCGTACTCTTACCCTAACCTTAACCCTAACCTTAACCCAAAAACCTAACCTTAACCCTAAACCTAACCCTAGCTCCTAACCCTAACCCTAAAACTAGCCCTAGCTCCTAACCCTAACCCTAAAACTAACCCTAGCTCCTAACCCTAAACCTAATACTAACCCTAACACTAATTCTGACCTTAACCCTAAACCTCCTAGAAATAGCAGTCAACCTTGCCAGTTGGTCAGATTTTTGTTCGTTTACTGTTCTCGTCTGAAGGATTACTTTATTACTTTATACTATTCCAGGTATTCCTTAAAGAGGTAGGGTTTCAAGTGTCTCCGGAAGGTGGTCAGTGACTCCGCTGTCCTGGCGTCGTGGGGGAGCTTGTTCCACCATTGGAGTGCCAGACAGCAAATAGCTTTGACTGGGCTGAGCGGGAACTGTGCTTTCGTAGAGGTAGGGGAGCTAGCAGGCCAGAGGTGGATGAACGTAGTGCCCTCGTTTGGGTGTAGGGTCTGATCAGAGCCTGAAGGAAAGGAGGTGCTGTTCCCCTCACAGCTCCGTAGGCAAGCACCATGATCTTGTAGTAGATGCGAGCCTCAACTGGAAGCCAGTGGAGTAAGCGGAGGAGCAATGTTTATTCCCCAGATATGAGTGTCTTGTCAAATCATGTCAGTATCATTTGTTTTCATTTATGATCCAGAAAAGGACTCACAAAAGCTATGTCTGTAGTTTGTGTTGCTTTTGTTCTTTTCTTTTTGACCTGAAGTGATGTCATCCTTGCATTCTATGGCCAGAAAATGACATCTTCACCAAAGAGTAGAAATGACAGACAAAATGTAGTGACAGACAAAAATGCTGTTGAGGCTTATTTAATGAAGCCTAAATGGGCATTAATATAACATTTTATGGTTTACATGGAGACCTTTGCCTGTCACCTTTAAGAGTTTCATTCCAAAATGCTATACAGTGCATTCAGAAAGTATTCAGACCCCTTGACTTTTTCCACATTTTGCTTTTTCCACATTTTGTTACGTTACAGCCTTATTCTAAAATTGAATAAATTGTTTTTTTCCTTCATCAATCTACACATAATACCCCTTAATAACAAAGCAAAAACAGGTTTTTAGACATTTTAGCAAATGTATTACAAATACAAAACAGAAACATCACATTTACATAAGTATTCAGACCCTTTACTCAGTACTTTGTTGAAGCACCTTTGGCAGTGATTACAGCCTCGAGTCTTCTTGGGTATGACACTACAAGCTTGGCACACATGTATTTGGGGAGTTTTTCCTATTCTTCTCTGCAGATCCTCTCAAGCTCTGTCAGGTTGGACGGGGAGCGTTGCTGCACAGCTATTTTCAGGTCTCTCCAGAGATGTTTGATTGGGTTCAAGTCTGGGCTCTGGCTGGGCCACTCAAGAACATTCAGAGACTTGTCCCGAAGCCACTCCTGCGTTGTCTTGGCTGTGTGCTTAGGGTCGTTGTCCTGTTGGAAGGTGAACCTTCGCCCCAGTCTGAGGTCCAGAGCACTGTGGAGCAAGTTTTCATCAAGGATCTCTCTGTACTTTGCTGCGTTCATCTTTCTCTCGATCCTGACTAGTCTCCCAGTCCCTGCCGCTGAAAAACATCCCCACAGCATGATGCTGTAGGGATGGTGCCAGGTTTCCTCCAGAAGTGACGCTTGGCATTCAGGCCAAATAGTTCAATCTAGGTTTCATCCGACCAGAGAATCTTGTTTCCCATGGTCTGAGAGTCCTTTAGGTGCCTTTTGGCAAACTCCAAGCGGGCTGTCATGTGCCTTTTACTGAGGAGTGGCTTCCGTCTGGCCACTCTACCATAAAATGCCTGATTGATGGAGTATTGCAGAGATGTTTGGCCTCCAGAGGAACTCTGGAGCTCTGTCAGAGTGACCATTGGGTTCTTGGTCACCTCCCTGACCAAGGCCCTTCTCCCCCGATTGCTCAGTTTGGCCGGGAGGCCAGCTCTAGGAAGAGTCTTGGTGGTTCCAAACTTCTTCCATTTAAGAATGATGGAGGCCACTGTGTTCTTGGGGACCTTCAATTGTGCAGAAATGTTTAGGTACCCTTCCCCAGATCTGTGCCTCGACATGGGGACCTTCAATGCTGCAGAAATGTTTTGGTACCCTTCCCCAGATCTGTGCCTCGACACAATCCTGTCTCGGCGCTCTACGGACAATTTCTTCGATTTCATGGCTTGGTTTTTGCTCTGACATGCACTGTCAACTGTGGGACCTTATATAGACAGGTGTTTGCCTTTACAATTAATGTCCAATCAATTGAATTTACCACAGGTGGACTCCAATCAAGTTGTAGAAACATCTGAAGGATGATCAATGGAAACAGGATTTTTTATTTTTAATAGATTTGCTAACACTTTTTGCTTTGTCATTATGGGGTATTGTGTGTAGATTGATGAGAAAAATGTATAATTCAATCCATTTTAGAATAAGGCTGTAGCGTAACAAAATGTGGAAAATGGGAAGGGGTCTGAATACTTTCCAAATGAACAGTATATACATTTTCCGAAATGTTGGTAAATTAGCTTTTATTGTTTAAAGAAATTGTGAAAGAGATTGGTGTGGTTTTTTTTCACTATCTAATCATGGCATGGGATTGTTCAATGACAGATATGTACAGTGGGGAGAACAAGTATTTGATACACTGCCGATTTTGCAGGTTTTCCTACTTACAAAGCATGTAGAGGTCTGTAATTTTTATAATATGTACACTTCAATTGTGAGAGACGGAATCTAAAACAAAAATAATTAAAAATAATTAATTTGAATTTTATTGCATGACATAAGTATTTGATACATCAGAAAAGCAGAACTTAATATTTGGTACAGAAACCTTTGTTTGCAATTACAGAGATCATACGTTTCCTGTAGGTCTTGACCAGGTTTGCACACACTGCAGCAGGGATTTTGGCCCACTCCTCCATACAGACCTTCTCCAGATCCTTCAGGTTTCGGGGCTGTCGCTGGGCAATACGGACTTTCAGCTCCCTCCAAAGATTTTCTATTGGGTTCAGGTCTGGAGACTGGCTAGGCCACTCCAGGACCTTGAGATGCTTCTTACGGAGCCACTCCTTAGTTGCCCTGACTGTGTGTTTCGGGTCGTTGTCATGCTGGAAGACCCAGCCACGACCCATCTTCAATGCTCTTACTGAGGGAAGGAGGTTGTTGGCCAAGATCTCGCGATACATGGCCCCATCCATCCTCCCCTCAATACGGTGCAGTCGTCCTGTCCCCTTTGCAGAAAAGCATCCCCAAAGAATGATGTTTCCACCTCCATGCTTCACGGTTGGGATGGTGTTCTTGGGAATGTACTCATCCTTCTTCTTCCTCCAAACACAGCGAGTGGAGTTTAGACCAAAAAGCTCTATTTTTGTCTCATCAGACCACATGACCTTCTCCCATTCCTCCTCTGGATCATCCAGATGGTCATTGGCAAACTTCAGACGGGCCTGGACATGCGCTGGCTTGAGCAGGGGGACCTTGCGTGCGCTGCAGGATTTTAATCCATGACGGCGTAGTGTGTTACTAATGGTTTTCTTTGAGACTGTGGTCCCAGCTCTCTTCAGGTCATTGACCAGGTCCTGCCGTGTAGTTCTGGGCTGATCTCTCACCTTCCTCATGATCATTGATGCCCCACGAGGTGAGATCTTGCATGGAGCCCCAGTCCGAGGGTGATTGACCGTCATCTTGAACTTCTTCCATTTTCTAATAATCGCGCCAACAGTTGTTGCCTTCTCACCAAGCTGCTTGCCTATTGTCCTGTAGCCCATCCCAGCCTTGTGCAGGTCTACAATTGTGTCCCTGATGTCCTTACACAGCTCTCTGGTCTTGGCCATTGTGGAGAGGTTGGAGTCTGTTTGATTGAGTGTGTGGACAGGTGTCTTTTATACAGGTAATTAGTTCAAACAGGTGCAGTTAATACAGGTAATGAGTGGAGAACAGGAGGGCTTCTTAAAGAAAAACTAACAGGTCTGTGTGAGCCGGAATTCTTACTGGTTGGTAGGTGATCAAATACTTATGTCATGCAATAAAATGCAAATTAATTACTTAAAAATCATACAATGTGATTTTCTGGATTTTTGTTTTAGATTCCGTCTCTCACAGTTGAAGTGTACCTATGATAAAAATTACAGACCTCTACATGCTTTGTAAGTAGGAAAACCTGCAAAATCGGCAGTGTATCAAATACTTGTTCTCCCCACTGTATATGTTTAAAATCTATCACTTAATGGTTTCATTTCAGAGACAAATAATCATGTATAATCAGAGAAATAAGTAGTACTGCTAGGTTTTACACAGTCACATGTAACATAACTGTACAAATTATACATTTGTGACATCAATATAAAAAAGTACAAAAATATATAATGAAAGTAGGCCTAATATGAGATCTATATGTAAAACATTTACATTTTACATTTAAGTAATTTAGCAGACTCTCTTATCCAGAGCGATTTACAGTAAGTGCATTAATCTTAAACCTCCTAGAGTCGATGTCCGCACCTGTGAACATCTAATTAGCATAAAAACATTAGTATTTTTTACATCCGTCTGCTAGAGATATATATATTTTCATGGGCTGCTTATCAATCCGCTGATGTCAGCCTTCCGCATCTGTGGTGGAAGGTGGCAGAGCTACAGCAGTGTTTGTAAGACCAGGAGACATCCCAAAAATGTAGCATCCGAATGGTTTGGGATACAAACTAATATGACCCCTCTATGGAAAGATGAGACTCTCACGAACACGATGTTGTTCTCTGTTCGTTTTGCTCTATGACCCCCACAAGCGTAACGGGACTCGTCTGAAGTCGGTACCTCCGATGTGCCAGCTTCTGTATGTAGCGTCTACACACTAATATGACCCTCTATAGAAAGATGAGACTCTCACAAACACAATGTGTTCACGAACACAAGTGTCACGGTACTCGTCTGAAAGTGACCCGGTACCGGGCCGAAAAATGAATGAAGTAAATAGGGCGTTTCCACATCAAAGGTATACGGGTCATTCCATATTAATAAAAAATATAAATAAAATGATGAGCTTCTTTATACTGTATCTCTCTGATATAGGACAGACACTTCAAAACAAACTTCCTTTTGATTAATTGTTTTACTATCTGTTTTCCCTGAATGAATCTGTTATTCAATGCATTTTTTTAAATGGACTAATAGCAGTAAGGCCAAATTCAATGTTTCATCAAATAATGTTTTTATATATACAGTGAGGGAAAAAAGTATTTGATCCCCTGCTGATTTTGTATGTTTGCCCACTGACAAAGACATGATCATTCTATAATTTTAATGGTATGTTTATTTGAACAGTGAGAGACAGAATAAAATAAAATAAAATCCAGAAAAACGCATGTTAAAAATGTTATAAATTGATTTGCATTTTAATGAGGGAAATAAGTATTTGACCACTCTGCAAAACATGACTTAGTACTTGGTGCCAAAACCCTTGTTGGCAATCACAGAGGTCAGACATTTCTTGTAGTTGGCCACCAGGTTTGCACACATCTCAGGAGGGATTATGTCCCACTCCTCTTTGCAAATCTTCTCCAAGTCATTAAGGTTTCGAGGCTGATGTTTGGCAACTCGAACCTTCAGCTCCCTCCACATATTTTCTATGGGATTAAGGTCTGGAGACTGGCTAGGCCACTCCAGGACCTTAATATGCTTCTTCTTGAGCCACTCCTTTGTTGCCTTGGCCGTGTGTTTTGGGTCATTGTCATGCTGGAATACCCATCCACGACCCATTTTCAATGCCCTGGCTGAGGGAAGGAGGTTCTCACCCAAGATTTGACGGTACATGGCCTCGTCCATGGTCCCTTTGATGCGGTGAAGTTGTCCTGTCCCCTTAGCAGAAAAACACCCCCAAAGCATAATGTTTCCACCTCCATGTTTGACGGTGGGGATGGTGTTCTTGGGGTCATAGGCAGCATTCCTCCTCCTCCAAACACAGCGAGTTGAGTTGATGCCAAAGGGCTCGATTTTGGTCTCATCTGACCACAACACTTTCACCCAGTTCTCTAAATCATTCAGATGTTCATTGGCAAACTTCAGACGGGCCTGTATATGTGCTTTCTTGAGCAGGGGGACCTTGCGGGCGCTGCAGGATTTCAGTCCTTCACGCCGTAGTGTGTTACCAATTGTTTTCTGGGTGACTATGGTCCCAGCTGCCTTGATATCATTGACAAGATCCTCCCGTGTAGTTCTGGGCTGATTCCTCACCATTCTCATGATCATTGCAACTCCACGAGGTGAGATCTTGCATGCAGCCCCAGGCCGAGGGAGATTGACAGTTATTTTGTGTTTCTTCCATTTGCGAATAATCACACCAACTGTTGTCACCTTCTCACCAAGCTGCTTGGCGATGGTCTTGTAGCCCATTCCAGCCTTGTGTAGGTCTACAATCTTGTCCCTGACATCCTTGGAGAGCTCTTTGGTCTTGGCCATGGTGGAGAGTTTGGAATCTGATTGATTGATTGCTTCTGTGGACAGGTGTCTTTTATACAGGTAACAAACTGAGATTAGGAGCACTCCCTTTAGGAGTGTGATCCTAATCTCAGCTCCTTAGCTGTATAAAATACACCTGGGAGCCAGAAATCTTTCTGATTGAGAGGGGGTCAAATACTTATTTCCCTCATTAAAATGCTAATCAATTTATAACATTTTTGACATGCGTTCTTCTGGATTTTGTTGTTGTTATTCTGTCTCTCACTGTTCAAATAAACCTACCATTAAAACTATAGACTGATCATTTCTTTGTCAGTGGGCAAACGTACAAAATCAGCAGGGGATCAAATACTTTTTTCCCTCACTGAATATATATTTTTATTCCTATAGGGGTCCTAAAATTCTAAATCAAATAGCTAAATGATCCTTGGTAAGACCATCTTAAAACAATTCCATATGTTAGCTTAGTATAAACCCATCCTTGGGCCCTTAGTCTCTAGGTGTCACGATCGTTATGAGAAGCGGACCAAGGCGCAGCGTGATAGGCGTACATACTTTTATTAAGTGTACACAACACGAACAAAAACAACAAAACGATACGTGAAGTCCTAGGTAATACAACAAACCATACGGAACAAGATCCCACAAATGACTGTGCCAAACAAGCTGCCTAAGTATGGGCCCCAATCAGAGACAACGAGAATCAGCTGCCTCTGATTGGGAACCACCCTGGCCAACATAGACATACACGAACTAGAACAAAACATAGAAAATAACACATAGAAAATCCACACCCTGGCTCAACATATAAGAGTCCCCAGAGCCAGGGCGTGACACTAGGTTAAGATAGCTAGGTGAGACAACCACATATCACAGTCAAATATACAGGATACGAACATCCCATTCCAGCTAAACAATGAATATGTAGCATTTTGTTAAAAAAAAACACACATTTTCATACACATCTAAAATCTATGAATAAAAAATCTGAGAACAGTGATATTTTACACACACGAAGATACCCATTAGCTCATCCAGAAGCGGAGCTCCTAGTGGCCGGGGACTTTAATGCAGTCAAACTTAAATCCGTTTTACCTCATTTCTAGCAGCATGTCACGTGCAACCAGATGAAAAAAAACTCTAGACCACCTTTACTCCACACACAGAGACGCATAATCTGACCATCATTCTATCCTCCTGATTCCTGCTTACAAGCAAAAACTAAAGCAGGAAGTACCAGTGACTCGCTCAATACGGAAGTGATCAGATGACGCGGATGCTACGCTACAGGACTGTTTTGCTAGCACAGACTAGAATATGTTCCGTGATTCATCCAATGGCATTGAGAAGTATACCACCTCAGTCACCGGGTTCATCAATAAGTGCATTGACGACGTCGTACCTACAGTTGAAGTCGGAAGTTTACATACACCTTAGCCAAATACATTTAAACTCAGTTTTTCACAATTCCTGACATTTAATCCTAGTACAAATTCCCTGTCGTAGGTCAGTTAGGATCACCACTATTTTAAGAATGTGAAATGTCAGAATAATAGTAGAGAGAATGTTTTATTTCAGCTTTTATTTCTTTCATCACATTCCCAGTGGGTCAGAAGTTTACATACACTCAATTAGTATTTGGTAGCATTGCCTTTCAATTGTTTAACTTGGGTCAAATGTTTTGGGTAGCCTTCCACAAGCTTCCCACAATAAGTTGGGTGAATTTTGGCCCATTCCTCCTGACAGAGCTGGTGTAACTGAGTCAGGTTTGTAGGCCTCCTTGCTCGCACACGCGTTTTCAGTTCTGCCCACACATTTTCTATAGGATTGAGGTCAGGGCTTTGTGATGGCCACTCCAATACCTTGACTTTGTTGTCCTTAAGCCATTTTGCCACAACTTTGGAAGTATGCTTGGGGTCATTGTCCATTTGGAAGACCCATTTGCGACCAAGCTTTAACTTCCTGACTGATGTCTTGAGATGTTGCTTCAATATATCCACATAATTTTCCTTCCTCATGATGCCATCTATTTTGTGAAGTGCACCAGTCCCTCCTGCAGCAAAGCACCCCCACAGCATGATGCTGCCACCCCGTGCTTCACGGTTGGGATGGTGTCCTTCAGCTTGCAATCAACCCCCTTTTTCCTCCAAACATAACGATGGTCATAATGGCCAAACAGTTCTATTTTTGTTTCATCAGACCAGAGGACATTTCTCCAAAAAGTATGATCTTTGTCCCCATGTGCAGTTGCAAACCGTAGTCTGTCTTTTTTATGGCGGTTTTGGAGCAGTGGCTTCTTCCTTGCTGAGCGGCCTTTCAGGTTATGTCGATATAGGACTTGTTTTACTGTGGATGTAGATACTTTTGTTCCTGTTTCCTCCAGCATCTTCACAAGGTCCTTTGCTGTTGTTCTGGGATTGATTTGCACTTTTCGCACCAAAGTACGTTCATCTCTAGGAGACAGAACGCGTCTCCTTCCTGAGCGGTATGACGGCTGCTTGGTCCCATGGTGTTTATACTTGCGTACTATTGTTTATACAGATGAACGTGGTACCTTCAGGCGTTTGGAAATTGCTCCCAAGGATGAACCAGACTTGTGGAGGTCTACAATTTTCTTTCTGAGGTCTTGGCAGATTTCTTTTGATTTTCCCATGATGTCAAGCAAAGAGGCACTGAGTTTGAAGGTAGGTTTCCAATTGACTCTAATGATGTCAATTAGCCTATCAGAAGCTTCTAAAGCCATGACATCATTTTCTGGAATTTTCCAAGCTGTTTAAAGGCACTCATTTGGAATGCCTGAAGCTTTAACAGTACTTGAGTGTGTGTGTGTGTGACGTAATCGATACGGGAGGACAGAATGATGGGCTGGAGGGCACTTACAGGACTCTCAACCGACGTGGAACCAAAGGGTAAGGGAAAGCAGGTCTTCCGTCATCCTGGTGCCCAGGCAGTGATTTTCATCCTCGACCAGGAGATTGTGGGGTTATGACTTGATGATGAGAAAGGGAAGGCTTTCTTGGTGCATGGGTCCCACGGTGAGGGTGAGTGGTGCTGTGATGTGCGTGATTGTGCCAGATCCCAATGGTCAATTATCCAGGTCTTGGACCGGAAAAGGAGAGCGGGTACGAAGTGATGTTCAGGGAGGAGGTGAGGGCCTGGTCGATAAAATTCCCTGCCGCACCGGAGTCCACTAGAGGTGTAGAGACAACACCTGAGGGACAGCCAACCAGTGAAATGGAAACCAAGAAGGGTTTGACGGAAAACAATGATGATGGAATACTCACGCCTACCCTGGGAGATGGATGATCACGGGGCCACCCCTCTGCCCCAGTGGACCCCGGGTTGGGACGCACTGGACACCGCTAAAGCTGGTGCCCCTCCTGGCCGCAATAGGAACACAGCAACAGCTGTCTCCGGCAATGCCGCTCTGCCGCGGAGAGGTGTGTGGCCCCTACCTCCATTGGTTCAGGCTCTGCCTCAGGATGGCAAAAGGAGGAAGGCAAGGAGAGAGGGAGGTGCTGGCGCCCCCAAAGAAGGTTGTCCAGACAGATGGCCATCACGATGAGCGCGTCCAAGGAAAGGTTGTCGTCCTGGCATGCCAACTCCGTCTGGACCTCCTCACGCAGTCCTCTACTGAATAGGGTGCAAAGCGCCAGTTCATTCCATCCGCTGTAGGGTGCCACGGTCCAGAAGGTGAGGGTGTACTCAGCAGCAGTCTGGGTTCAGGCTCTGCCTTAGAATGGCCAAAGGAGGAGGGCGAGGCGAGAGGGAGGTTGGAATAGTCGCTCACCTCCCTCTCTGCCCTCCGGTGGATGGTCGAAGACCGCCCTGAACAGAGCCAAGAACCTCTCATAGGAAACCAGCTCCTCCTCTCCTCTCTCCCAGACGGCTGTAGCCCACTTCAACGCCCGCCCAGTCAGCAGGGAAATGAATGGTGGTGGGGGCTCCCATCTGATGGATGAAATAGAGGGAGCACTGGAGTAGGAAGCCACAGCATTTGGATGGAGTCCCGTCATACTTGTCCGGGAGGGACAGTCGGGGATCGCCTCCCTGGGCGGACTGCTAGGTAGGCTGGGGGGCTGGCTCGCTGAGCCGACTCGTGGTAGGAGGCCCTCCGCTAGTTGGAGGTGAAACCTCATCCATAGCCGCACCCAGTTGCACCAGCTGACCGTGGTGTTGGTGGAGTAGGTATCCCTGTTCACCGACTTTCTGGGAGATGTCTTTCTCCTCTGCTGCTTCCATAATTTGCGAGGCAGTATTCTGTCACGTATACGCTGGGAGTCAGGATGCAGGTGCAGAAGGTGAGTTTAATAATAATAGAAGGCAGATGTCCTCTGTAGCTCAGCTGGTAGAGCACAGCGCTTGTAACGCCAAGGTAGTGGGTTCAATCCCCGGGACCACCCATACACAAAAATGTATGCACACATGACTGTAAGTCGCTTTGGATAAAAGCGTCTGCTAAATGGCATATTATTATTATTATAAACAAAACAGGAGAAGCGTACTGAACGAGACAAAACCAATACTGCCTGATGACTGAGGCTACTGAGGGCTAAATAAAGGGAGAATAATTAAGGTGATGATGAGGTCCAGGTGTGTGTAATGATGGGGAGCAGGTGTGCGTAATGATGGTGCCAGGACCAGTGGTTAGTAGACCGGCGAGGGGGAGTGGGAGTGGGAGTAGGCGTGACAGTGTGTGTGTGTGTGCGCGCACCGCAATTGTTAAACTTCAAGAACTTTAATAAGAGGCAGTAGGCCTACTTAAACATTGGGAGCATTAATAGCTGTATGTTACAGTGTTGTTTATGGTGAAAATGAAATTAAAAACATTCTGATACAGATGATTTAGTGTGTCTTTCCCTTACAATCAAAACATAGTATGCCTATTACTCAATGCACTGCTTTGTAAATGGAAAATTGTTTATTTAGGGCCATATTTTAGCAAATTCTAAAACTGTTATTAATCGCGATTAACTAATGCCATTAACTCAACCAAAAAAATGTAATAGCGTTTGACAGCCCTAGTTCTTATATTTTAGCTCTCCCCACCCGATAGCCGCAGTCAAGTTGTAAAATCCTGATGATTTTTCTCTGCAGGCTATCATTCTGTAAAGTCACAGAGGAAGACTGTGCTGCTCTGGCTTCAGCTCTGACGTGAAACCGCTCCCACCTGAGAGAGCTTGACCTGAGCTTCAATCAGCCAGGAGACTCAGGAGTGAAGCTGCTCTCCTCTAAACTGGAGGATGCCCATTGTAAACTCAAGTTAGTGCAGTAAAACTGTGCCAATCTATTTCTCTCCTATTTGAACCACAACGTTTGAATTCTGACCTTCAATGGCAACACCTTACTTGTTTACTTGTCACTCACTCACTGTCTGTCCCTTTGTCTCTCCCACGGTGTGGACCATAGTGAAAAGATCTGGGTAGAACAACAGCTGCTTAAGAAGTGTAAAAATGTTTTGTTGTTGTTTGTTTTAACAATTCATCTGTTTTGGTCAATGTTCTAAAATAACACATTCATTATGGAGAGAAGCCTGAAGGCAGAGATGTAAAGAGATAAAAGATGACCATGCCTGTATGGAGGACTAGTTACAAGGCTACTCCTGAATTACTATTGAAGTGTGGTTTGCTTTTTGGCACCTTGTGACTGCCGTAGCATCACCCAAGTGGGTGGTGCATTTTGGTAGTAGTGAAGTGTAGCTAGCTAGCTAGTCTAGTGGCAAGTATGGAACTCTTAACTTCATCTGACTTGAGTCCTACTACGAAGCCACAGACGGCGATGATGACGTGACGCCGCGTTGACAACGTAAATGACGACGTAAATGTATTGGAGGTGCGTTGGGTGAGGTAGTTCAGATCCCAACCGTGACAAACATACAGATACATTGGTTTGATCCAGCTTATTTTCTTCTCCTCCAACCTCTCTTTTCATCCATAGTTGCCTGTGAGCCCACACTAGACCTAAACACAGTAAGCAGACTCCTATCTCTGTCTCAAGGAAACAGACAGGTGACAGGGGTTCAAGAGCAGCAGCCGTATCCTGATCACCCAGAGAGATTTGACTGTACACAGGTGCTGTGTACAGAGGGTCTGAGTGGGCACCATTACTGGGAGGCAAAGGGGAGTGGGTATTTGACTGTCATAGGAGTGGCATATAAAGGAATCAGCAGAAAAGGAAATGGCTGTGTCTCAGAGGAAGCTGGTGGGAGGAGCTATATGTTTGATGTGTTTGATACCGTTCCATTTGTTATATTCCAGCCATTTCAATGAGTCCGTCCTCCTATAGCTCCTCCCACCAACCTTTGTGTTTCTGTAAACTTGGATCCAATGACAAATCCTGGTGTCTAGCCTGCTCTAAGTACCATGACTCTGCCGACTACAATAATGAAACCACTAAAATAACCTTTTAGAATTAGAATTTATTTTGTTTTCTGGCAAGTGACAACACAACATCACTACAGCACAGCAAGAGGTTGAAAACCTGAAAGTAAAAATGCATCGGTTAGAACAAGATCTAAGAGCACACTCAACCTTACAGCTTTAGGAATATATCACCTACGGAATATACCATCTACTGTATTGTACAGCTGGATTGAATAGGCAAAGGTATGAATGACTTAATGCTAAAAGTTGAGGAATATTGTTGAGACCTAATATCCAAGGGTAGGTAGTTAGATCAACCACCGTTACTGGACAGCGCCACTATCCTCTGTGTTCTCTTCTGTTTATAGAATAAGGTTTCTTGTTTGGATATCGAAATATGTCTTATCTACTTTGGCTCTGTGATTTAAAGTAGCCTCAATCTGGTATTCTAAATGATGTTCTTATGTTTTAATAAAGTTGATTTTAAACAGAAGTCATTTTGAAAAACGTCGGTTGTACAGATATCCTGGATAGTATTTGGTAGAGATATGTCTCCACAATCCCAATATAACGTCTCAGTCCTTCACATTATAGACTTAATAGCTTAATAACTACCAAAGCAATTATGTATCACTTTTTTTTATCTACAAATACGCTATTCACAATGAATTCATTGATGAGGTTTCCTGTCCATTGGTCACATGCACCATTGGCCCCGTACACACTCAGGTTATACAACTGATGTACAACGCATTTGACAATGGCTGTGATAGGCTACAACTAATATTCTCTATACACACTTTGTTACACGACCACTGTGCAGTGTCGTCACACATGCTTATGTAATCATTTTTCTGCCAAATAACTCTTGGTTGTATCACAACAGCTGTGCCAAATGTGTTGTACATCAGTTGTACAACTGGAACTATTATGGGGACAATGTCTTAAGACATTTTGTGTCAGACAGACAGATCTATCATTCCAGCCAGCCAGGGTGGGAGGAAGAGTCCGAGGGCCCCCAGGATACACAACAAAATGAACATCCACAGAAAGATCCGGTCTATGACCATCGCCACATACTTCCACTCCTGCTTCACCTGAAAGATGACAAAAATATGTTTTTAGTTACTTCATACACAGAATAAACCACTGTTGAAATATTTAAATGTATATAATTTGTGTTTCTACGATTCAGGTTTTTCACCATTGAAATATGCAGCATTGCGCTCTGAAATATACAGCATTGTGTGTCAAATGCCAACTCCCTTATCCACTGGCATTCCTAACAGGAAATCCTGATTGAGTTTTGTGTCATACACATTTCTTTATACACTACTGGTCAAAAGTTTAGAACACCTACTCATTCAAGGGTTTTTCTTTATTTTGACTATTTTCTACAATGTCGAATAATAGTGAAGACATCAAAACTATGAAATAACACATATGGAATCATGTAGTAACCAAAAAAGTGTTAAACAAATCAAAATATATTTTATATTTGAGATTCTTCAAAGTAGCCATCCTTTGCATTGATGACAGCTTTGCACACTCTTGGCATTCTCTCAACCAGCTTGGAAGGCTTTTCCAACAGTCTTGAAGGAGTTCCCACATATGCTGAGCACTTGTTGGCTGCTTTTCCTTCACTCTGCAGTCCGACTCATCCCAAACCATTTCAATATGGTTGAGGTCCGGGGATTGTGGAGGCCAGGACATCTGATGCAGCACTCCATCTGATGCAGCACTTCACCTGGTCCACATTGCCCGCCATGCTGACTAGGTCAATCTTGGTGCGGTCGTAGGTCCACGAGCCGAACTTCATGGTGCAGTTCTGCTGGTCGAAGGGGAAGAAGGTGAAGTCGATGCTGCAAGAGGATTTGTAGATGGCCGGTGGAACCCACTTGATGCGCGAGTCGTGGAACAGGTGAGCCTTAGTCATGTGGGTCACGGTGAAATCACCATCTGCACTGAAGATAAGAGGGGATGTCGAAAGCATGTTCAGCGCATACCTAATTTTCTGGTCAGAAATAATTACAGAGTTAGATTGTGTATGTTACGGAATGGCCTGAGAGATCAGATGATAAAGAGAACTTGCCCATTCACTCGTCTTGTCTTTTGGTCATCAATAGTAGCAAATAGTTGCTATACTGTATATACAAACAAACCTGTGAATTGCAGTATGTCCTAATGAAGCAAGATAATGTTCCCCTAGGTTATGAACAACCAAGCTTTTATTTAGACATACCAGAGGTATGACATTTTGACTCTGGCTACTTTTATTTTTGATTCGGCAGAATGATCTTTGTAGACTGGGTCAATCAGATCACTTAGGGGATATTCTATTTCTGAAAGAATTATATACTGTGGTATTTCCTTATGTTGCCATGACTATGTTGGTGTATTATTAAAACCAATCTGTATCTGTCATCTTAGAGTTGGTATAAGAAAATATGAACTAAGAACTGTATAATAGTTTGGTCCATTTCCTATGAACCTGTTGCATCGCCCATTTTACTTCCTCTTTCCTTGTGCTCCTTTGTGAGGTTTGTGTTTTTCTGCTCTGCCATTTCTGTCATTAAAAGAGTATAAATATAATTCAATATCCACTAAAAAGTAGTAAAATATATTTATTGTCAACGTTATTCTTACATTTAGTCTGAATTCTGTTTGTTTAGAATTTTCTCTTTGTAAACAAGCACAATGGAATGTTCACGAAGCATGAGCTGCTAGCTCTCTGTTGTTTCCAGCATTCTATGATAGCTAGCTATGTACAGTAGCCTCATATGTTAGCAGTTTAGCTATGCTGTTATTTCCTTTAGTAAAATGAAAAGAGTATGCCTATTCATTTTCTCACTAGTCAAGCACTGAGAATTATATTGTTTACTATCCATCATTAATACATTTGTATTTATTATTAATAATTTTATATATACAATTTAAAAAATACTCAAATCCATCCAGACAGAAGTCATCCTTTACTCTACGCACAACTAAGAATGAAACTACTAGACTACTTTCAAGGCAAGGAATCAAGTAATTTCTTAATTTGGGTGAACATTTAAGACATGTTGCAAAGTACTGTAGTGTGAACATACACTATATATACAAACGTATGTGGACACCCCTTCAAATGAGTGGATTCGGCTATTTCAGCCACACCAGTTGCTGACAGGTGTATAAAATCGAGCACACAGCCATGCAATCTCCATAGACAAACACTGGCAGTAGAATGACCTTACTGAAGAGCTTAGGGACTTTCAACGTGGACCATCATAGGATGCCACCTTTCCAACAAGTCAGTTCATCAAATTTCTGCCCTGCTAGAGCTGCCCTGGTCAACTGTAAGTGCGGTTATTGTGAAGTGGAAATGTCCGCAAAGTGGTAGGCCACACAAGCTCACAGAACGGGACCGGCGAGTGCTGAAGTGCGTAAAAATTGTCTGTCCTCGGTTGCAACACTCACTACAGAGTTCCAAACTGCCTCTGGAAGCAACAGCAAATTAGTTTGCAATTTCGTCATGTAAGAACTGGCACACTAGCATTTTCCAGCCATAACGCCAGGTTCGGCATTTTACCTGTTTTATATCAGCTCGCTTGAGCTCAGATGGGCGGGTAGAAATATTTTAGGTGTGTCCTTAAAAACATGATCCAAAGTGCTAATTTCAGGCAGCACTGATAGGGATATTTAAGACCAACTAAAAGCTGGTTTTAGCAGTAACGCAGTTGGTTATGGCGGAAGAGCAGCCTATACAGCCGTGACGTACACTGCCCATATGCGCATGGAACAAGTGTAGCCTAATGTGCTTTTGGTGCCTGTATACTTCATATTTAGAAACATTAAAAAAATGTTTTTTCCCCATTTAGTTTTATTTGATTAAAAACCAACCATAGCCTCCCCTCCTCTCAATTAAGGCTTTTTTGGTCTGCCCAATGCATTCGCGAAGTAGTCAAGACCATCTTTAACGGGTTTGGCTCCTGAGAAATTCCCTTTTTATCCATGCATTGTAGGTAGGCCCACATTATTTTAGCCAATCAGGTCCAGGTTTGGACGTGCGCAAAAACCCCTGATGTAGGCTACGCGTCCATGGCCGTCATGAGAAGCTCGGTGAATACCGGTGAACCTCATATTTAGAAGTTATCTGTAACCTGTAAAAATTGCTTGTTTTCCATTTCATATGTTAAAAACCCAAGCCCTTTTATGATATCATTACATTTTACATGTATTTATTGTTCTTGTTTAAAAACAAACTGATTTATGTTTTTCGTTTAATTTTATTACAAACCAAACTTATTTGAATGATTCACGTTCCTGGTTTTATGGTGACAACGTCCGTGGCGCGCTTGCAATGCAACTTCTGGAGTTGTGGGAATGCGATCTGATCTATAAGATGGTTCTGATTTTGTTCATAAAACACAGGACTACTGTTTTTGGGAGCAGTATAACAGTGAGTGGACATTCTCCCTTTCTATTTATATTGGATATTTGTCCAGCTACTGTGAAAAGTGTGGATGTGCACATAGCCGCTAGAAGTAGTTTGGGGGTTGGGGTGCTGATGTTTTTTTTATTTGTATAATTTGTGTGGGGTGGTGCTGAATATTTTAGCCTGTGCTACAGATGCTATATGGGTCTGCTAATAGAGCACTATTAAAGGCCCAGTGCACTACCTTTGTGAAAAAATATCCCCCCCCCAAAAAATAATAATATATATACACAGTACCAGTCAAAAGTTTGGACACACCTACTCATTCAAGGGTTTTTCTTTATTTTAACTATTTTCTACATTGTAGAATAATAGTGAAGACATCAAAACTATGAAATAACACATATGGAATCATGTAGCAAACAAAAAAGTGTTAAATAAATCAAAATCACTCTCCTCCTCCATGCTTCATGGTGGGAACTACACATGTGGAGATCTGCGTCTCACAAAGACACAGTGGTTGGAACCAAACATCTCAAATTTGGACTCCAGACCAAAGGACAGATTTCCACCGGTCTAATGTCCATTGCTCGTGTTTCTTGGCCCAAGTAAGTCTCTTATTATTATTGGTGTCCTTTAGTAGTGGTTTCTTTGCAGCAATTCGACCATGAAGGCCTGATTCATAGTTGATGTTGAGATGTGTCTGTCACTTATTTGGGCTGCAATTTCTGAGGCTGGTAACTCTAATGAACTTATCCTCTGCAGCAGAGGTAACTCTGGGTCTTTCTTTCCTGTGGCGGTCCTCATGAGAGCCAGTTTCATCATAGCTCTTGATGGTTTTTGCGACTGCATTTACATTTTAGTCATTTAGCAGACGCTCTTATCCAGAGCGACTTACAGTTAGTGAGTGCATACATTTTCATACTGGTCCCCCATGGGAATCAAACCCACAACCCTGGCGTTGCAAGCGCCATGCTCTACCAACTGAGCTACACGGGACTACTTGAACATTCAAAGTTCTTGAAATGATCCGTATTGACTGACCTTCATGTTTTAAAGTAATGATGGACTGTCGTTTCTCTTTGATTATTTGAGCTGTTCTTGCCCTAATATGGACTTGGTCTTTTACCAAATATACCCCCTCTACCTTGTCACAACACAACTGATTGGCTCAAACGCATTAAGAAGGAAATAAATTCCACAAATTAACTTTTAACAAGGCACAGATGTTTATTGAAATGCATTCCAGGTGACTACCTCATGAATCTGGTTGAGAGAATGCCAATAGTGTGCAAAGCTGTCATCAAGGCAAAGGGTGGTTACTTTGAAGAATCTCAAATATATAATATATTTTGATTTGTTTAACACTTTTTTTGGTTACTACATGATTACATATGTGTTATTTCATAGTTTCGATGTCTTCACTATTAATCTACAATGTAGAAAATAGTAAAAAAAAAAAGAACAATCCTTGAACGAGTAGGTGTGTCCAAACTTTTGACTGGTACTATATATATTTTTTGTATTCTTATTTTTCAGGGGGTGCTGCAGCACCCTCAGCACCCGTACTTCCCACGGAAGTACAACACTCCATAGTCTGTGCTATTTTATTATGCCCACAGGGAAAAATTATGGTTTGACATAGCCTATTTAAAACAAGCTGTTTTTTCGTTTTGTTTAGAATTTGATTATAATTGTTTGTTCTCTGTTTAGGGCTTTTCAGTAATTAATTTAATCTTGCTTATTGACAATGTTTGGCATGTCCATGCTCAGCCATAATGCAATTTACAATAGGCCTAGCCCGTATATCAGTGTGAATGCTATTGAGGCTATGCAATTACTTAGAACAATGTGGACTGCAAATGGGTTCAAGTTAATGTTATTTGGTTTCTGTAAGCCATTTAACAAACTATAACGGACTAACATTGGAATTGGAGTTGATTCCAAGGCAATACGTAAAAGACCGTAAATACACAACATGAAGCAACCACATATTTCGCCATGGAGCACGTTCTGATTGGCCAGTGAGGGGCCAAGCTTCGACACACCCACAACTTGTTTTATTAATCAAAATCCAGCTCTTTCGCGCCAATGCCAGCAAGTGTGCCGATAATTATGAAAGTGAAAATTGAATATTTCTGACACACCCCTGAACATATAGCGCTACCGCCTGCGCTTAGATTTACATTGCATTAGGTTTGTTAAAATAAGACTAATAACCTCCCAGAAGTTAAATCTAGCATCTACGGTGCATTCAGGAAGTATTCAGACCCCTTGACTTTTTCCACATTTTGTTACGTTACAGCCTTATTCTAAAATTGATTAAATAAATAAAAAGCGTCAGGGACTGGGAGACTAGTCAGGATCGACGGAAAGATGAACGGAGCAAAGTACAGAGAGATCCTTGATGAAAACCTACTCCAGAGCGCTCAGGACCTCAGACTGGGGCAAAGGTTTATCTTCCAACAGGACAACGACCCTAAGCACATAGCCAAGATAACACAGGAGTGGCTTCGGGACAAGTCTCTGAATGTCCTTGAGTGGCCCAGCCAGAGCCTGGACTTGAACCCGATCGAACATGTCTGGAGAGACCTGAAAATAGCTGTGCAGCGACGCTCCCCATCCAACCTGACAGAGCTTGAGAGGATCTGCAGAGAAGATTGGGAGAAACTCCCCACATACAGGTGTGCCAAACTTGTAGCGTCATACCCAAGAAGATTCAAGGCTGTAATCGCTGCCAAAGGTGCTTCAACAAAGTACTGAGAAATTGTCTGAATACTTATGTAAATGTAATATTTCCGTTTTTTATGTTGAATCATTTAGCCAACATTTCTAAAAACCTGTTTTTGCTTTGTCATTATGGGGTATTGTGTGCAGATTGATAAGGGGAAAAAAATGATTTAATCCATTTTAGAATAAGGCTGTAACGTAACAAAATGTGGAATAAGTCAAGGGGCCTGAATACTTTCCAAATGCATAAGATGGCACTGTTATAACATTGCTGTTGAGAAGTAAAATCTAAAATTGGTTTCTGTTTTTACTAAGCCAGCCATATTGTTTTCAACAATGAACTTAATTGCAATCCTCACTTTAAACACATTATTAGTGGCGATGTCAATTTTGAGCTAAATCATCAGTGAATTATCAAAAGACAGTTACTCATTCAACTTGATCAAGGCTTACAGTCATTATGAAATTGGCTGCAAATGTACTTGTAAAAGCCTTGGAAAAGGCCATGAGATCAACTGAACCTTCTGAGTCTGTCTCACTCATAACTATGTGCAATAGTATAATTTCTTAAATTGTTAAACAGTAAATCACATGTATACTAAACACAAGACAAGATGGAATCCACATTTATTAAAACGTAGTACTTTGTACAATGTCTGTGTGCATCACAGTTATCCTAAAGATATCAACAACACATTTGCTTAAAACTGACTTACCTTGAAGAGCAAGAAGAGACATTAAAATTCCTACAAGATGATAACACTTTACTGAAGACATTTTCTCAACTTTTTTTACCCAGATTTGCTTCCGTCCTTCACTCGTCTTCACATATTTACATGTTCACCTTCTGTGCCATTTCTTTTCATGATGCATTCAAATTATTACATTGATCTATTTTCTCTTTCCACTCTTCATGAGTGTCATCTCCCTTTGTATGTTGATTTGATTCTGACTACATTCCTTTGGAATCCAAACTCCTCTTTAGCACAAAATGCAGGTCGGACAAAAAACGGACTTCCATCCCGTCTCTTTGTGTCACAACGCTGTCAGATCATCGCTCTCTCTCTCTCTGTACACTATAGAGGGGACTGCCTTTCACTCAAGCACAAGACAAATGTTGCCAGTCCCTGTCCTCTTTCAAACCAGGACACTCAACCCTAAGGCACATACACTCTCACTTCAAATGGGTTGGTACATTGTACTGTATTGTATGTGTGCCATTATCTATTGAAAATGCATCCCTTTGAATAATTGTTTCTTTCTTCATACAATACATATTCATGTTTGAAAATATAGATTTTTTTAATTAGATGGAACATTTTATATAAAATATATAGTATTAGATCATGTGTTCAACAAATGTATTTCCCAGGTCAAAATTGTTCAATTGAATATACATTTCACAATATATTGTTCTGTCCATCTTTACTGTACATCAACAATAAATTATGTCACTGTTAAGGCATGTTCTGTATTATCCTGATAGGAGTCATGCATTTACAGTATTATAGTATACCAAGCCTTTCCATCAGCAAAAACAGTGGCATACTACAGTTTTATTCACAGCTATAGGTGAAAACATCACAGTGCGCTTGAGAATAAGGAAAACTAGTTTTTGTTTTTCTCAAAGCCTGACTAACCCTCCATTTTGTGACACTACAGCTCGAGAGTGTGAACATGTCCTCCCGTTGCCCTCGGGATTCTTCACCTTGATGACACAGTTTGGGTTTGGACTTGAAAACAACACGTATGCTGCTCTGAAAGCTTGGGAATTTTGTTCCAAAAAATGTTGGTGAAGAATTGGATAACAGTCGACATGTATTATTCTTAAATGTATCGAGAAAACTTCAGATATTGCAAAACATATACAGTGCCTTCGGAAAGTATTCAGACCCCTTGACTTTTTCCACATTTTGTTACGTTACAGCCTTATTCTAAAATGGATTAAATAAAACTAAACATTCTGCAATCTACACACAATACCCCATAATGACAAAGCGAAAACAGGTTTTTAGAAATGTTTAGCAAATTTTAGCAAATAAAACATTTAAAACAGAAATACCTTATTTACATAAGTATTAAGACTCTTTGCTTTGAGACTCGAAATTGAGCTCAGGTGCATCCTGTTTCCATTGATCATCCTTGAGATGTTTCTACAACTTGATTGGAGTCCACCTGTGGTAAATTAAATTGATTGGAAAGGTACACACCTGTCTATATGATTTGGAAAGGTACACACCTGTCTATATAAGGTCCCACAGTTGACAGTGCATGTCAGAGTAAAAATCAAGCCATGAGGTCGAAGCAATTGTCCGTAGAGCTCCGAGACAGGATTGTGTCGAGGTACAGATCTGGGAAAGGGTACCAAAACATTTCTGCAGCATTGAAGGTCCCCAAGAACACAGTGGCCTCCATCATTCTTAAATGGAAGAAGTTTGGAACCACCAAGACTCTTCCTAGAGCTGGCCGCCCGGCCAAACTGAGCAATCGGAGGAGAAGGGCCTTGGTCAGGGAGGTGACCAAGAACCTGATGGTCACTCTGACAGAGCTCCAGAGTTCCTCTGTGGAGATGGGAGAACCTTCCAGAAGGACAACCATCTCTACAGCACTCCACCAATCAGGCCTTTATGGTAGAGCGGCCAGACGGAAACCACTCCTCAGTAAAAGGCACATGACAGCCCGTTTGGAGTTTGCCAAAAGGCACCTAAAGACTCTCAGACCATGAGAAACAAGATTCTCTGGTCTAATGATTGAACTCTTTGCCTGAATGCCAAGCGTCACGTCTGGAGGAAACCTGGCACCATCCCTACGGTGAAGCATGGTGGTGACAGCCTCATGCTGTGGGGATGTTTTTCAGCAGCAGGGACTGGGAGACTAGTCAGGATCGAGAGAAAGATGAACGGAGCAAAGTACTGAGAGATCCTTGATGAAAACCTGCTCTAGAGCGCTCAGGACCTCAGACTGGGGAGAAGGTTCACCTTCCAACAGGACAACGACCCTAAGCACACAGCCAAGACAATGCAGGAGTGGCTTCGGGAGAAGTCCCTGAATGTCCTTGAGTGGCCCAGCCAGAACCCAATCTAACATCTCTGGAGAGACCTGAAAATAGCTGTGCAGCAATGCTCCCCATCCAACCTGACAGCGCTTGAGAGGATCTGCAGTGAAGAATGGGAGAATAGCGTCATACCCAAGAAGACTCGAGGCTGTAATCGCTGCCAAAGGTGCTTCAACAAAGTACTGAGTAAAGGGTCTGAATACTTACGTAAATGTGATATCTGTTTTTTATTTTTAATACATTTGTTTAAAAACCAGTTTTTGCTTTGCCATTATGGAGTATGGTGTGTAGATTGATGAGGGGGAAAAAAAACAATGTAATTAATTTTAGAACAAGGCTGTAACGTAACAAAAATGTGGAAAAAGTCAAGGGGTCTGAATACTTTCCTAATTCACTGTATGCGTGGAGCATAATGTATTTACTGTTTTATTCACATTTACAAGTACTGGTAAATCACGCATTCCGATTCTTGCATAGATTGTAATGGACACATATGATTTGCGTAAAATACTTTTTTGAAGGTTGTACTGATTATGTTGAGCTAATGCTAAGCTATTTGCCAGCTATGTGTGGCGCCATGTTTGTTGACGTCATACAATGCATTCTGGTTGTCACGTAAGCGCCAGTCAGACCAAAGACGTTATAACAAAACGAGGTGAAGGGATAGTTCACTCGACTGACTTATGATGCTTTCAAGATAACTGGGAACTCTGGTCAATACGAGGTCAAATCATGGAGTCATTGATTTTCAGGTAGGAAAGTCGGAGCTCTAGAAAGAGGCCCGAGTTGGAATTCAGAGTTGGATGACCGTTCAAAACAATTTTTTCCAGTCGGAGCTTGTTTTTTTCAGAGTTCCCAGTTTTCTTAAACGCACTGAAGTCAGAAGTCGGAGATTTCCGAGTTCCCAGTTGTTTTGAACGCGGCATCAGATTGTAACTATGGTACCTTAGGGTTACCAGCTCAGACCCCCCTTTCCAGGGGTTTTATTTTTATTTAGCTTATAAACTTCTCCAGTGTTGCCCCCCATTTATTGATAAATCCCACAACATAGTAATATTTCCTGCATCATATCCCCCCACGATACCGTCCCCCATTTATAACCCCCATGGACTTGAAAACCCCCCACAAATTAAATGAACCCCCCCACAAACCCCCCTAAAATGGTTTCATCCCTGTTTAGCTTCCGCGCTACATTTAGGCTAGGCAGTAGGCTTGTATTTGGGGTGATGATCTGTGAGGTGAAAACATTTTATTTGCTTTGTGATTTGTCAAAAAATTTAAACGACTTGTCAAGTCATGTGCACCGGTTCTTGTATACACTGTAACAAGTACATCGAAGATATGTAATATGCTGAAATGTGGCCAAACTTAAATCAGATCTTTCAGGCAATTGGCGCAGCCATCTTTGACTTTGTTTATTTGCGTCTTTTAGTGAATGGCATTCTGGGATTAGGGAGTTTTCACTTGTCAAACAAACAAACATGGCTGCCATCATAAAGAATTTAACTATTTTCTAAACAATACTACATTTCTCACTTGTACTCACCAGAGATGTGGTACATTGTAAACAAGTCTAGCTGTTAGGTCGCTAGCTTATGTTTTGTTTTCTTGTCAGCGCAACCTGTTATTTAGTGTGGTTTATGGAATGAGTTTGGCTGTGGATGTGTTCCGTGTGATGCTTGGATGATGAAGTTCGCATTTATCTTTTACAATAAAAGGTGAAATTGAGGAATAAAGTTGTGAAGATCTTCATTTTCCATCAGTACAAGACATTGTTTAGATGCTTTTCAGACAACAATGCTCTTTAGATGCATTTGTTGCATCATACGTTCTGTTGCTACTGTTCCAATCACATATTTGCAATGTTACGCTGCAGGGACCACTCAACAATGATCACAAATATGTGACCGTACCCGTCAAAGGGTTAATGTGGATATATTCAATTAAACAACAATTTTGTACTCTTTCTCTTCTACTGTATGATTCATTTCCTAATATTTTTCTCACTTCCCCTTTGTCAGGTTGTTACTACTGCTGCTCTACATACTGTATGGGTTGAAACGGTATGGGTTGGAACAAAACTGAAAACCAGAAAATAACAAAACAATTTGAGCAACAGAATCAGAACTGAGAACAAAAGTGATCTATACTGATCTGGTACAGAACCGTTACTTTAAAAGCATGGGAACTGGTTCTTTTACGTTCCTGAATTTTTTTTCAGTCCCACAAAGACTCAAAGCGCCTATGCAAAGTCCTCACTCTGACACTCAAAAACGTATTCCAGTGTCTGCCTGACAGCAGGAAATCTTTGCCAGTGGGTGTGCCTGTGTAGTCTACCTGCCCCTCCTCTTCCGAAGCATAGGCTATTGTAGCCTACTGACGTTACAAGCGTGATTCAGAAATTAGGGAGAGATTTTTCATTAGAGAAGAATGGATAAACCTTTTCAATGCTAGTTAAGGATAAAATAGAGTTGTCACATCTCACATTGGATATATTAAATACAAAAAGGTAATACGCGTTTTTAACTCTGGTGCCGCTCTGCACACACAAGCTTTTCAGCTGGGTAATTAGCTAGCTCTGATCCAGCGTTAAGCCAACTCTCTGAAATTCAAAGACATTCAAAGTTCCTCCATAGAAGCCGCTCCTCCGTAGGTATAAAGTTCCTCCATAGAAGCCGCTCCTCCGTAGGCATAATTCTGTGGGACTAATTCAGATAATGCATGTCATAACAATATGCCCAGCGCTTCAAGCCAAGCCTCCTCCTCCACCCTCTCTCCCCACCCGCAAAATTTCAGTCGCATCTCACGCCGTCTGTCTATCGCACATGTAAACAACTATAGCTTGCCCGCTCCATAGAAAGCTGCTCGATCTGCACTAATTGGTGAAGTAATTTAATGTCGAGCTAAATGTAAAAACATTATCAATTTCAGAAGTTTAAAAAGGAACGTAAAGGAAGGTTAAGTAACAATATAAACTGGTCCTTCTTTTTGGTTCGAACCGGTACAGAACTTTATCTTGCAGGTTGGAACAGTGGAACGGAACAAATAAAATGTGCAGACCACACCACCCTCTGGAGAGCCCTGCGGTTGCGGGCGGTGCAGTTGCCGTACCAGGCGGTGATACAGCCCGACAGGATGCTCTCAATTTTGCATCTGTAAAAGTTTGTGAGGGTTTTAGGTGCAAAGACACATTTCTTTAGCCTCCTGATATTGAAGAGGCTCTGTTGCGCCTTCTTCACCACACTGTCTGTGTGGGTGGTCCATTTCAGTTTGTCAGTGATGTGTACGCCAAGGAACTTGAAGCTTTCCACCTTCTCCACTGCGGTCCCATCAATGTGGATAGGGGGGTGAACCCTCTGCTGTTTCCTGAAGTCCACGATCATCTCCTTTGTTTTGTTGACGTTGAGTGAGAGGTTATTTTTCTGGCACCACACTCCCAGAGCCCTCAGCTCCTCCCTGTAGGCTGTCTCGTCATTGTTGGTAATCAAGCCTACTACTGTTGTGTCGTCTGCAAACTTGATGATTGAGTTGGAGGCGTGCTTGGCCACGCAGTCATGGGTGAACAGGGAGTACAGGAGGGGGCTGAGCACGCACCCTTGTGGGGCCCCAGTGTTGAGGATCAGCTAAGTGGAGGTGTTGTTTCCTACCTTCACCACCTAGGGGCGGCCCGTCAGGAAGTCCAGGACCCAGTTGCACAGGACGGGTTTCAGACCCAGGTCCTCGAGCTTAATGATGAGCTTGGAGGGTACTTTGGTGTTGAATGCTGAGCTATACTCAATGAAAAGCATTCTTACATAGGTATTCCTCTTGTCCAGATGGGATAGGGCAGTGTGCAGAGTGATGGCGATTGCATCGTCTGTGGATCTATTGGGGCGGTAAGCAAGTTGAAGTGGATCTAGGGTGAGAGGTAAGGTAGAGGTGATATGATCCTTGACTAGTCTCTCAAAGCACTTCATGATGACAGAGGTGAGTGCTACTGGCGATAGTCGTTTGTTTCAGTTACCTTTGCTTTCTTGGGTACAGGAACAATGGTGGCCATATTGAAGCATGTGGGGACAGCAGACTGGGATAGGGATAGATTGAATATGTCCGTAAACACACCAGCCAGCTGGTCTGCACATGCTCTGAGGACGCGGCTAGGGATGCCGTCTGGGCCGGCAGCCTTGCGAGGGTTAACACGTTTAAACGTTTTTCTCACGTCGGCCACGGAGAAGGAGAGCCCACAGTCCTTGGTAGCGGGCTGCATCGGTGGCACTGTGTTATCCTCAAAGCGGGCAAAGAAGGTCTTTAGCTTGTCCGGAAGCAAGATGTTGGTCTTGGCGACGTGGCTGGTTTTGCTTTTGTAGTCGTGATTGTCTGTAGACCCTGCCACATACGTCTCGTGTCTGAGCCGTTGAATTGCGACTCCACTTCGTCTCTATACTGACGTTTTGCTTGTTTGATTGCCTTGCGGAGTGAATAACTACACTGTTTGTATTCTGCCATATTTCTAGTCACCTTGCCATGGTTAAATGCGGTGGTTCGCTCTTTCAGTTTTGCGTGAATGCTGCCATCTATCCACGGTTTCTGGTTAGGGTAGGTTTTAATAGTCACACTGGGTACGACATCTTCTATACACTTCCTGATATACTCAGTAACGGTATCGGTGTATTCGTCTAAATTATTTGCGCAAGCTACCCAAAACATTTCCCAGTCTGCGTGATCAAAACAATCCTGAAGCGTGGATTTTGATTGGTCAGACCAGCGTTGAATAGTCCTTAGCACGGGTACTTCCTGTTTGAGTTTCTGCCTATAGGAAGGGAGAAGCAAAATGCACTCCTTTGAAATAAAACTCTTATGTCCTCTTTTTTCTCTCTTCTTGACTGGTGGCACATCCATTGCTAACTATATGATGAAGACTAAGACAGTGATTGAGCAAGTAATTCTGTAGCTAGCAAGTCTTGGCTTCAAAATATTCACTATCAGTTTCACACAGCCAAAACTACACAGCGTTAGTTAATTAGATAAAACCTGACACGTGCACGACTCCAACACCATCATTAAGTTTGCAGACGATATGACTGTGGTAGGCCTGATCACCGACGACGATGAGCCAGCCTACAGGGAGGAGGTCAGAGACCTGGCAGTGTGGTGCCAGGACAACAACCTCTCCCTCAACATCAGCAAGACAAAGGAGTTAAAGAAAACGGAGGGCCGAGCACGCCCCCATTCACATTGACGGGGCTATAGTGGAGCAGGTCGAGAGCTTCAAGTTCCTCGGTGTCCACATCACCAAGGAATTATCATGGTCCACACACACCAACACAGTTGTGAAGAAGGCACTCAGATCCTCAAAAAGTTTTACTGCTGCACCATTGAGAGCATCTTGACTGGCTGAATCACCGCTTGGTATGGCAACTGCTTGGCATCCGACCACAATGTGCTACAGAGGGTAGTGTGTATGGCCCGGTACATCACCGGGGCCGAGCTCCCTGCCATCCAGGACCTCTATACCAGGCGGTGTCAGAGGAAGGCCCAAAAAATAGTAAACGACTCCAGCCACCCAAGTCATAGACTGTTCTCTCCGCTACCGCACGGCAAGCAGTACCGATGCACCAAGTATGGAACCAAGAGCACCATGAACAGCTTCTACCCCCGAGCCATAAGACGGCTAAATAGTTAGTTAAATAGTTAACCAATAGCTACCCGGACTATCTGCATTGACCCTTTGTGCACTAACTCTTTTGACTCATCACATACACATACTGCCGCTACTGTTTATTATCTATCCTGTTGCCTAGTCACTTTATCCCTACCTATATCTACCTCGACTCGGTACTGGTACCCCATGTATATAGCCAAGTTATCGTTACTCATTGTTTATTTATTGCTCGTGCACTGTTACATTTTTTCATTTTTTTTCACTCTGCACCTGTTGTTTACAAAGCATGTGACGAATAGTGCTTTTTTTCTCACTCACACACTGCCACACTGCTGGTAACAACCAACCAAGGGTGAGAATGAAGCAGCCAGTGGGGGTGGGAGAAGTGACTCATGTTCTAGCAGCGGATGCCTTTTCAAAATAAATGTCCCTCAAGGAATACGGCGACTCGTTTTTCAAAATAATATATTCATTGGGGAGGACCATTTAACCTGCTTCTAACATTGGCGGGGGACATGTCCACCCCAGCTCCTATGCCATTGGTCAGAAGCATATCTTCAGGTTTTAATCATGTGTCTAATCTAATTCTGGGTTGTGGTGAAACTCACCTTCATGAGATGAATTTGGAATAACTTGCGCCCTGTGATTTTTTTGTTTTTACACGTCGAGTCTTGTTTCTCTGTAACATGAAAATTAAGTCTGGTTAGTTAGAGACTGAACCGTTCACTGTACTCAAACCATATTGATCGAATCAATGAAAACAGTCTAAAACACGTGTAAATCTTATGATAAACAACGTTTATTATACAGTTTCCATAGGTTCATGGATTTGAGTGTTACTACACGGTAATGATACATAATAAGTAAAATATATGTTCATGGCATACTACGGTTCAAAACATGCTGGCAAGCATTGATTCCAAAAGATGGAGTACTTCAGTAAAAAAAAAAAAACAATCATGGCTGAAATCAGAGTCAACATTTTCATTACAGCTTTGAAACGCTTACAGCAGTGTTAGGCAACTAGATTCAGCCGCGGCCTGATTTTTGTCAGAGTTTATGGTCGGGGGGCCGGAAAATAATAATAATTTGTGCACTGCAAATTGACCACTACTAAGCCCAAAAAGAGACTGTATTTCAAAATAACAATAATTTCATAGCTCTTTTTTTATTTGTGGAAATACAGACTTCCTCATTTTATTTTATGCTGAATTCCTGGTGATTTTTGTATTGTTCTTTAACAAAATAACAAAGTTTATTTTACTAAAAACTTTGGGGGGCCAAAAAAAACACATTTGCGGGCTGCTTGCTGCCGACCCTGGCTTACAGCATGTCACAAACACCATGTGACTGTGAAATTAATACTTCAGTCAAGTAAAATGTATATATGCTGTAAACACATAGTATGATAAGTGCTCCCACCCCCCACAAAAATTAACGTTTAAGCATGCTGTGTGCTAACAGTGATGAGTAATAGCTTGAGTGAGACAACATTCAAAAATACATTCAGAAGCATATTTTGTGTTCAGAATAGATCTGCACCTTTCAAACGTGGCCTGTAATAAAGGCTGAAAAAAAAACCCATTAAAGACATCCAAGGCATTTTAGAAGTATACTCTTTGGAAAAATTTTTTATGTAAATAAGCAAGCAAGGCAGCGTAGATGTAAAAATATGTAACAAACAAAACAAACATGATATTTCTTTATATTTTAGCGGAGATGATAGTTGTTGAAAATGTGTATTCTCCCCTGCAGTAAATTGTGTTGCAAGTTGAACCTAGGAAATATAATTTTCTTGGGTCTTCTGGGTCTTTTCATTTAGAATGACAGGAGTACAGATAAAGTTGAAGTCGGAAGTTTACATACACTTAGGTTGGAGTCATTAAAAGAAAGAGAGAGAAATGTCCTCTGGTCTGATGAAACAAAAATAGAACTGTTTGGCGATAATGACCATCATTATGTTTGGAGGAAAAAGGGGGTGGCTTGCAAGCCGAAGAACACCATCCCAACGTGAAACACGGGGGTGGCAGCATCATGCTGTGGGGGTGCTTTGCTGCAGGAGGTACTGGTGCACTTCACAAAATAGATGGCATCATGAGGAAGGAAAATTATGTGGATATATTGAAGCAACATCTCAAGACATCAGTCAGGAAGTTAAAGCTTGGTCGCAAATGGGTCTTCCAAATGGACAATGACCCCAAGCATACTTCCAAAGTTGCAAAGGACAACAAAGTCAAGTTATTGGAGTGGTCATCACAAAGCCCTGACCTCAATCCTATAGAACATTTGTGGGCAGAACTGAAAAAGCGTGTGCAAGCAAGGAGGCCTACAAACCTGACTCAGTTACACCAGCTCTGTCAGGAGGAATGGGCCAAAATTCACCCAATTTATTGTGGGAAGCTTGTGGAAGGCTACCCGAAACATTTGACCCAAGTTAAACAATTTAAAGGCAATGCTACCAAATACTAATTGAGTGTATGTAAACTTCTGACCCACTGGGAATGTGATGAAAGAAATAAAAGCTGAAATAAATCATTCTCTCTACTATTATTCTGACATTTCACATTCTCAAAATCAATCAATCAATCAATTTTATTTTATATAGCCCTTCTTACATCAGCTAATATCTCGAAGTGCTGTACAGAAACCCAGCCTAAAACCCCAAACAGCTAGTAATGCAGGTGTAGAAGCACGGTGGCTAGGAAAAACTCCCTAGAAAGGCGAAAACCTAGGAAGAAACCTAGAGAGGAACCAGGCTATGAGGGGTGGCCAGTCCTCTTCTGGCTGTGCCGGGTGGAGATTATAACAGAACCATGCCAAGATGTTCAAAAATGTTCTTAAGTGACAAGCATGGTCAAATAATAATCAGGAATAAATCTCAGTTGGCTTTTCATAGCCGATCATTAAGAGTTGAAAACAGCAGGTCTGGGACAGGTAGGGGTTCCATAACCGCAGGCAGAACAGTTGAAACTGGAATAGCAGCAAGGCCAGGCGGACTGGGGACAGCAAGGAGTCACCACGGCCGGTAGTCCCGGCGTATGGTCCTAGGGCTCAGGTCTCTCAGTTGGCTTTTCATAGCCGATCATTAAGAGTTGAAAACAGCAGGTCTGGGACAGGTAGGGGTTTCGTAGCCGCAGGCAGAACAGTTGAAACTGGAATAGCAGCAAGGCCAGGCGGACTGGGGACAGCAAGGTGTCATCATGCCCGGTAGTCCTGACGTATGGTCCTAGGGCTCAGGTTCTCAGAGAGAAAGAGAGAACGAGAGAATTAGAGAGAGCATACTTAAATTCACACAGGACACTGGATAAGACAGGAGAAGTACTCCAGGTATAACCAACTAACCCCAGCCCCCGACACATAAACTACTGCAGCATAAATACTGGAGGCTGAGACAGGAGCGGTCCGGAGACACTGTGGCCCCATCCGAAGAAACCCCCGGACAGGGCCAAACAGGAAGGATATAACCCCACCCACTCCGCCAAAGCACAGCCCCCGCACCACTAGAGGGATATCCCCAACCACCAACTTACAATCCTGAGACAAGGCCGAGTATAGCCCACAGAGGTCTCCACCACAGCACAAACCAAGGGGGGCGCCAACCCAGACAGGAAGATCACGTCAGTAACTCAACCCACTCAAGTGACGCACCCCTCCCAGGGACGGCATGAAAGAGCACCAGCAAGCCAGTGACTCAGCCCCTGCAACAGGGTTAGAGGCAGAGAACCCCAGTGGAGAGGGGAACCGGCCTGGCAGAGACAGCAAGGGCTGTTCGTTGCTCCAGCCTTTCCGTTCACCTTCACACTCCTGGGCCAGACTACACTCAATCATATGACCTACTGAAGAGATAAGTCTTCAGTAAAGACTTAAAGGTTGAGACCGAGTCTGCGTCTCTCACATGGGTAGGCAGACTGTTCCATAAAAATGGAGATCTATAGGAGAAAGCCCTGCCTCCCGCTGTTTGCTTAGAAATTCTAGGGACAATTAGGAGGCCTGCGTCTTGTGACCGTAGCGTACGTATTGGTATGTACGGCAGGACCAACTCGGAAAGATAGGTAGGAGCAAGCCCATGTAACGCTTTATAGGTTAACAGTAAAACCTTGAAATCAGCCCTTGCCTTAACAGGAAGCCAGTGTAGGGAAGCTAGCACTGGAGTAATATGATCAAATTTCTTGGTTCTAGTCAGGATTCTAGCAGCCGTATTTAGCACTAACTGAAGTTTATTTAGTGCTTTATCCGGTAGCCGGAAAATAGAGCATTGCAGTAGTCTAACCTAGAAGTAACAAATGCATGGATTAATTTTTCTGCATCATTTTTGGACAGAAAATTTCTGATTTTTGCAATGTTACGTAGATGGAAAAAAGCTGTCCTTGAAACAGTCTTGATATGTTCGTCAAAAGAGAGATCAGGGTCAAGAGTAACGCCGAGGTCCTTCACAGTTTTATTTGAGACGACTTTACAACCATCAAGATGAATTGTCAGATTTAACAGAAGATCTCTTTGTTTCTTGGGACCTAGAACAAGCATCTCTGTTTTGTCCGAGTTTAAAAGTAAAAAGTTTTCAGCCATCCACTTCCTTATGTCTGAAACACAGGCTTCTAGCGAGGGCAATTTTGGGGCTTCACCATGTTTCATTGAAATGTACAGCTGTGTGTCATCCGCATAGCAGTGAAAGTTAACATTATGTTTTCGAATAACATCCCCAAGAGGTAAAATATATAGTGAAAACAATAGTGGTCCTAAAACGGAACCTTGAGGAACACCGAAATGTACAGTTGATTTGTCGGAGGACAGACCATTCACAGAGACAAACTGATATCTTTCCGACAGGTAGGATCTAAACCAGGCCAGAACTTGTCCGTGTAGACCAATTTGGGTTTCCAGTCTCTCCAAAAGAATGTGGTGATCGATGGTTTCAAAGGCAGCACTAAGGTCTAGTAGCACGAGGACAGATGCAGAGCCTCGGTCTGACGCCATTAAAAGGTCATTTACCACCTTCACAAGTGCAGTCTCAGTGCTATGATGGGGTCTAAAACCAGACTGAAGCATTTCGTATACATTGTTTGTCTTCAGAAAGGCAGTGAGGTTGCTGCGCAACAGCTTTTTCTAAAATTTTTGAGAGGAATGGAAGATTCGATATAGGCCGATAGTTTTTATATTTTCCGGGTCAAGGTTTGGCTTTTTCAAGAGAGGCTTTATCACTGCCACTTTTAGTGAGTTTGGTACACATCCGGTGGATAGAGAGCTGTTTATTATGTTCAACATAGGAGGGCCAAGCACAGGAAGCAGCTCCTTCAGCAGTTTAGTAGGAATAGGATCCAGTATGCAGCTTGAAGGTTTAGAGGCCATGATTATTTTCATCATTGTGTCAAGAGATATAGTACTAAAACACTTAAGTGTCTCTCCCGATCCCAGGCCCTCGCAGAATCTGTGCAGATCCATGACAGCTAAGCCCTGGAGGAATACGCAGATTCAAAGAGGAGTCCGTAATTTGCTTTCTAATGGTCATGATCTTTTCCTCAAAGAAGTTCATGAATTTATCACTGCTGAAGTGAAAGCCATCCTCTCTTGGGGAATGCTGCTTTTTAGTTAGCTTTGCAACAGTATCAAAAAGAAATTTTGGATTGTTCTTATTTTCCTCGATTAAGTTGGAAAAGTAGGATGATCGAGCAGCAGTGAGGGCTCTTCGGTACTGCACGGTACTGTCTTTCCAAGCTAGTCGGAAGACTTCCAGTTTGGTGTGGCGCCATTTCCGTTCCAATTTCCTGGAAGCTTGCTTCAAAGCTCGGGTATTTTCTGTATACCAGGGAGCTAGTTTCTTATGACAAATGTTTTTCGTTTTTAGGGGTGCAACTGCATCTAGGGTATTGCGCAAGGTTAAATTGAGTTCCTCAGTTAAGTGGTTAACTGATTTTTGTCCTCTGACGTCCTTGGGTAGGCAGAAGGAGTCTGGAAGGGCATCAATGAATTTTTGTGTTGTCTGAGAATTTATAGCACGACTTTTGATGCTCCTTGGTTGGGGTCTGAGCAGATTATTTGTTGCGATTGCAAACGTAATAAAATGGTGGTCCGATAGTCCAGGATTTTGTGGAAAAACATTAAGATCTACAACATTTATTCCATGGGACAAAACTAGGTCCAGAGTATGACTGTGGCAGTGAGTAGGTCCAGAGACATGTTGGACAAAACCCACTGAGTCGATAATGGCTCCGAAAGACTTTTTGGAGTGGGTCTGTGGACTTCTCCATGTGAATATTAAAATCACCAAAAATTAGAATATGATCTGCTATGACTACAAGGTCTGATAGGAATTCAGGAAACTCAGAGAGGAACGCTGTATATGGCCCAGGAGGCCTGTAAACAGTAGCTATAAAAGTGATTGAGTAGGCTGCATAGATTTCATGACTAGAAGCTCAAAAGATGAAAACGCCATTTTTTTTTTGTAAATTGAAATTTGCTATCGTAAATGTTAGCAACACCTCCGCCTTTGCGGGATGCACGGGGAATATGGTCACTAGTGTAACCAGGAGGTGAGGCCTCATTTAACACAGCAAATTCATCAGGCTTAAGCCATGTTTCAGTCAGGCCAATCACATCAAGATTATGATCAGTGATTAGTTCATTGACTATGACTGCCTTTGAAGTGAGGGATCTAACATTAAGTAACCCTATTTTGAGATGTGAGGTATCACGATCTCTTTCAATAATGGCAGGAATGGAGGAGGTCTTTATCCTAATAAGATTGCTAGGGTGAACACCGCCATGTTTAGTTTTGCCCAACCTAGGTCGAGGCACAGACACAGTCTCAATGGGTATGGCTGAGCTGACTACACTGACTGTGCTATTGGCAGACTCCACTAAGCTGGCAGGTTGGCTAACAGCCTGCTGCCTGGCCTGCACCCTATTTCACTGTGGGGCTAGAGGAGTTAGAGCCCTATCTATGTTGGTAGATAAGAGGAGAGCACCCCTCCAGCTAGGATGGAGTCCGTCACTCCTCAGCAGGTCAGGCTTGGTCCTGTTTGTGGGTGAGTCCCAGAAAGAGGGCCAATTATCCACAAATGTTATCTTTTGGGAGGGGCAGAAAACAGTTTTCAACCAGCGATTAAGTGCTGAGACTCTGCTGTAGAGCTCGTCACTTCCCCTAACTGGGAGGGGGCCAGAGACAATTACTCGATGCCGACACATCTTTCTAGCTGATTTACACACTGAAGCTATGTTGCACTTGGTGACCTCTGACTGTTTCATCCTAACATCGTTGGTGCCGACGTGGATAACAATATCTCTATACTCTCTACACTCGCCAGTTTTAGCTTTAGCCAGCACCATCTTTAGATTAGCCTTAACGTCGGTAGCCCTGCCCCCTGGTAAACAGTGTATGATCGCTGGGTGATTCGTTTTAAGTCTAATACTGCGGGTAATGGAGTCGCCAATGACTAGGGTTTTCAATTTGTCAGAGCTAATGGTGGGAGCCTTCGGCGTCTCAGACCCCGTAACGGGAGGAGTAGAGACTAGAGAAGACTCAGACTCAGACTCCGACTCGCTACATAATGGGGAAAACCGGTTGAAGGTTTCTGTCGGCTGAATGAGCGACACCGGTTGAGCATTCCAACAGTATTTCCCTCCAGAAGCCATGAGAAAGTTGTCCGGCTGCGGGGACTGTGCGGGGGATTTATACTAACGTTACTGTCTGTACTTACTGGTGGCACAGACGCTGTTTCTTCCTTTCCTACACTGAAATTACCCTTGCCTAACGATTGCGTCTGAAGCTGGGCTTGTAGCACAGCTATTCTCGCCGTAAGGCGATCGTTCTCCTGTATATTATGAGTACAGCGACTGCAATTAGAAGAGATCATGTTAATGTTACTACTTAGCTTCGGCTGTTGAAGATGTTGATGAACCATGTCCAGATAAAGCGTCCGGGTGAAAAAGTTGAATAAGGGAAAAAAGTTGCGATGGAAAAAATGGAAAATAACGTAAAGTTGGCAGCTAAAACGTACAGGAAAATGACTCTTCTGTCTCAGGATAAACGTCCGGGGTGAAAAAGTTTAACGAAAACATTTAAACTAAAGTGGTGATCCTAACTGACCTAAAACAGGGAATTTTTACTAGGATTAAATGTCAGGAATTGTGAAAAACTGAGTTTAAATGTATTTGGCTAAGGTGTATGTAAACTTCCGACTTCAACTGTATGTCACCAGGACAATTACAAGGCAGTTGCTGAAAATATCATTTTACCTCATGCAAGACTGCATTTTAAAGGGTTCGAAGGTAGCTCTCTATTTGAGGATTAATTTAATAATTCATGGAGTAATTTAACAATACTTTTTCATCTCTGGATGAAACTATTTAGATCCAGTTGCAGACTGTATCAGTTCAATCATTGTGCATCCACAATACAAAGTGTGAATAAAAAAAATTATGCTGTTAGTAATTCATACGTGTGTACCTTTGCCCTCAATATTTGTCTAGATATTCTGATCGGCACTGGAGAAAATGGAGGGAAAACAGCAGCAAAAATATTGGCAGAGCGAACGGAAGTTTGAATAAATAATAAAGTGAAAGGAAAAAATTACACATTCATTCTTAAATTATTTTGACTTTGAAAGGACAATAATGGAACATCACTCAATGAATTAAAAAAATTACACTCAAAATGTTGCCGTATCAATGGATCAAGGGGCTTTTTCAAAGGATAAAACCGTTTGTTAAATGCCCCCATTTGGCTCACATCAAATATCATGTCAAAGCCTGTGAGTGAGGCTTTTGCAAAAATATGTGATGTTAATTAAATAGGATGCCTGAATATTTTGTACAAAAATGTAGCATCATGAAATGAGATTTTATGCTTTTATAAAAATGTGATGCAATTCAACAAAATATCAAAGCGTTCATCAAACTATAGCTGTTGTAATTTTATATTAGTGTCATATCATGGATCTAGTTGACAATTAGTGCATTTGAATACTATTTGGCAAAATTAAACAAAAATATAAAAATCAAGACAGCTGCAAGGTGTTTGTGCTTGCACAAGCGGCATGTTTTCCTAAATGTCACAAATGTGTCTTACAGCAAATGAATAAACAAATAAATATAATTGCAAATATGTAATATAAAAATCAATAAAATACATCTTTACAGATCATATAAAGACAAAACAAAATGTCCCAATATTGGTTGTACTCCACCTCTTGCCAAAGAAAGCATATTTGTGGATATCACAAATGTAATATTGTGTGTATCGAATAGAATATGTGCAATCTCTATAGTAAGTAGTGTAATGTGAATATCATCAGTGTGTTTGTGCCTTGTACACATTTATGCAAATAAGCCTTATAGGGTTGTGTACAACAATCACTACTAAAATAGTGCACATAGAACTGGTTATCACATGTCCCTACATCCCATAGGGTTTATGGACACGAGCCATAATGTTGACTATAATAAGACATTCCTTTGAAATATATATATTTAGCTGATCAACCATAAAGCAAAACATGTAATCTGTTATCCACTGTAAAGAACTAAGTCATTTGGGATAAAAATACAATACATGACATGTTAGATGAAATTGGGAATCTCTTATGCCACAAAAACAATCAAATGCAACAAAAGAATATGGATGTCATAGTTTTGTCCAAATTCAAGTGTGTTCTTTAACTCTTTAACCATCTCAATGATAATATAGAAGGTTGGCAATTAATCTGCATTCCGTTCCTGAGTAAAAGATCAAAACAATCACTGGCAAACTTAACCTTGAGTTAATGAGTGTGCGAATACATGAGAACAAATGTGTGTGCTTTAAGTCAAATTGAAAAACTACAGGCGCTTTCTCAGTAAAAACCGTTGGAGCGTGATAACTTTTTTCCTCATTCTCCGCTGCAGTCATTCAAGAGGAGCCAGGTTATTTGGTTCTCACAAGTATCATTGGTGGTAGCAGCCTAACACCTAGCACATCAGACCTTCAGCTCTGAACTCCAAGGCATTTATATAAGCAGTTCCAATTTTGGCCTACTTGGATCCTGACCACCCTCTGTCCCCGTAAGCGCCTTCCCCGGTGGCCGAGTGGGGCGAGGGGGCGCAGAGGTCCGAGTCAGTGTCGGATTCACCTTCTGCGATATAGGGCCTTACTTTGGCGCAGCGGGCTACAACACTGAAGTTGCTGTTGTTCAGGAAGTCCAGATTTTCCTTGGACTGGGAGATGCTGAAGCCGCTGAAGGAGCGCTCAAGTTCCTCGTGGTCCACCGAGGGGAAAGAGATGGACGTGTCGCTGTCTGCCTTGCCCTCTCTATCCCCCTCGCCACTGCCACCACCACCGTTGTTGCGGTGGGACCCCCGATTGCTCCCACTGTGGCCTCCAGATGAGCGCTCATGGGCCGGTGGCGGAGGGATGCGGACCAGGGAGGGATCCCCTACGGGGGAAGGCGAGTTGCCCTGGCTGCGCTGGTGGAACTCGCTGACAGGGTGCTGCTGCCAGGAGGTGGAGGGGGGGCAGTGGCCCCCCAGGCCAGAGCAGGCTGGCGGGGGGTCGAAGTTCTTCTGTCCGGCCGAGCTGTTGAAGCGGATGATCTTGGTGATGGAGCCTCTCTTTTCCATGTGGTCCACGGGGCTGTGGTAGGGTGGTGCCGGGTCGGGCTCTTTGGACCCAAAGTAGGCGTCAGTCTCCGACTGGGGGATGCCCATGCGCTGGATGTAGATGTTCACCAAGAAGTCCAGCTTTCTTTCCATTGACATGACCTGCCCAGAAGGGAAGACACCATGGCGTGATGGAGAATTGGAAAGCCCAAGGGAAACACAGGGACACAGTGAATACTGCCATTAATTGCTAATGGTATACCTTACCTTTTTCTCCACTTTCCCCAAACGCCCCATCATGCTTGGGTCCTCCTCAACCCCCCCGTCAGTGGTTCCTTTGGGACGGTCTTTATCTGTGATTGGAGTACTTCGACCAACAATCTGGTCAACTCTACCGATTCAAAACACAAACGGACAATGTCTAGAATAAAGCCAACAGCGTTGAAGAAAACCTGTTTGAAATTGACACAGCAAAAATAAAATCAACCTTCAAAAGTAATGAATGTCCACAATTGTAAAGAATGTATGTAACCCAATACTTTCTCTGCAAGATGTAGAGGAATGCAGGTGTAGAGAGGAGATCACTCAGGTATAGCTCTCACCTGCCGAGCGCTGAGCACAGTGGGAGTGGGATGGGCACATGCATGGGATGGCATACGGAGAGATGGAGGAGGAGGAGGAGGAGGACCCAGGGCCTTACAGGGTGCAGGGTTAGGGTCATCTTTTATTTCAACTACTCATCATTGGCTCTTGAACCCAGCAAGACAATACAGCAACACATTACTTTATGTTTGTATGCCTACTTAAAGCTGTTATAAGAATGACATAATACCTGTCTCAAGTGGGTATTACAGGTTCTGCAAAGGAAGTAACACCCTATGAAGTTGCCAGGGATGGTAATATGGTTGCCATAGATGGTCTGCTTTATAACATTGGCATGCCAGTTGTCAGAAGTGTAAGGCAAGTTGTCACAAACAGTCATGACAAGGAATCTTTGACTGCTATGACAAAGGTTCTGTACGCATTCTAAAGGTAAAGTGTGAATCGAATGTTTACACTTCAAGGGAAGGTTGCTTCAAGTAAAGTGTCACTGAAAACATTGCTTGGACATATTGGATCAGCGATACTTATTGCCCTAAAGCACAGCCTGGTCTCAGACTAGACGTAACATAGTACGGGATACTCAAATATGTTACATTTGGTATGGTTACATAAGACAGAATGTAACTTAAGGCAAAAATGAAAGGAGGGTGGTTGGTCAGGTTGGATGGGTGGGCGTATATCGTGATCGTCTAGCAACCCAAAGGTTGTGTGTTCGAATCTCACCACGGACAACTTTAGCATTTTAGATAATTAGTATCGTTTTAGATACTTTGCAACTACTTAGCATGTTAGCTAACCCTTCCCCTAACCCTAACCCTTTTAGCTAACCCTAACCCTTTAACCTAACTCCTAAACTTAACCCTAACCTTAACCCCTAGCCTAGCTAATGTTAGCCAGCTAGCTAACGTTAGCATTAGCCACCTAGCTAACGTAGCTACAACAAATTGGAATTGGTAACATATTGTACTTTTTGCAAAAACATAACATATCGTACATTTAGCAAATTTGTAACATATCATACGAATTGTAATTTGTAACATATCATACGAGATGGATGATGGTCATCCACAAATTAATACATACCATTCAAAACATAGCATTATAAATGGTGTGGTCCGGATTTATGTAAAGAATAATACTAAATGCTCTGAGACCAGGTTGTAAAGCACCATGAACCTTCTAAAAACCATCCATAACATCTATGCAAGATTGAAAACTGACTGAGGCCTACTTATAAGAGGGTTGGCACTGAACTACCATTTTAAACATCTGAATAAGAGAGCAATATCCTCAGTAGAAAAAATAGATATTAACAGAACGGCTCCATGGTTAGGCAAAACATGCTTACCAATTTTGCAAACATTCAAAGCGGCCAAGATTAGAAACTATGCAACTTCTAAAATGTACATTGTGCATCTCGTGGCATGCTTCAATACACTTCATGCCAACATGCATCCAAAACCGAAGAATATACTGTATTGTTCATAGCCGCCTCACAGGTCATAGGCTGTAGATTCATTTCGATATCTTTACGTAGAAGGCCTTCACATTGTCAATGCATTGCAGGCAATATCAATCAATCACATTTATTTATAAAGCCATTTTTACATCAGCAGCGCAACCCTTTTTTGTTTGGCTACATGACTTGACTACTTACCTATGAGCTTCGCTTCTCCTATGTCCTACAGGAGCATAAGCTCTCCTATATCCTACAGGAGCATTTACCATAGTCTTCTTTTACTTTTATTCTACTTTTATTAATTATCTAGTTAAATCGTAGCAGTATAGCGCAAGACAAATAAGAATATATATTTTTTTACTGTTATATGTGTTAGATACACTGAGTGTACAAAACATTAGGAGCATCAGCTCTTTCCATGACAGACTGACCAGGTGAATCCAGGTGAAAGCTATGACCCCTTATTGATGTCACTTGTTAAATCCACTTCAATCAGTGTAGATGAAGGGTAGGAGACAGGTTAAAGAAGGGTGTTTAAGCCTTGAGACAATTGATACATGGATTGTGTATGTGTCCCATTCAGAGGGTGAATGGGCAAGACAAAAGATTTAAGTGCCTTTGAACGGGGTATGGTAGTAGGTGCCAGGCGCACTGGTTTGAGTGTGTCAAGAACTGCAATGCTGCTGGGTTTTTCACGCTCAACAGTTTCCCGTGTGTTTCAAGAATGGTCCACCACCCAAAGGACATCCAGCCAACTTGACACAACTGTGGGAAGCATTGGAGTCAACATGGGCCAGCATCCCTGTGGAACGCTTTCTACACCTTGTATAGTTCATGCCCCGACGAATTGAGGCTGTTCTGAAGGTAAAAGCAGGTGCAACTCAATATTAGGAAAGAGTTCCTAATGTTTTGTACACTCTGTGTATGCGTATACACATGTGTATAAAGCTGATCAGCACTCAAAGGGCATCAAAGAGACTATGACTCACTGAGTTTGAGTAATTATTTGCTGAGAATAACTGAATAATTGCTGCAAGACGTTTGCTACTTTGATCAAGTCACTGCATCACACTGCGATGTAGACACCGCTAGTAACACGCTGTCACAGTAGGCCGAGCCAAAAAAAGGTTTCTCGCTGCTTGTCAAGACAATAGATAATGAACTGAGGGATAAGCTCTTGATGAGAGAGAGGTAGTCTGGTGAGGCCTAACCTAGGAGAGTTTTTTGGTGACTCTTTGGGTCCATCAGTTGAATACTTCTTATGGCGGGGAGTTGAGGGCCCAGGGGGACCAACAATCATATCTATCCTGGCAAAAGTGAATAGAGAAGACACCAGCACAATGCAGGATGACGGCGCAACAAGGACCAGTCCGACAGGCGCACATCAAATGAACGAAACCAAAACAACAGAACCAGGAGACAAAAGACAAGGACAAATAAGTGAAAATATATTCCAAACATATTTGCCAATAGTAAAACAGCAAATTGCTGTTTTCATTTGGTAAATTAATCAGCCTCTGTACTGCAGATGTATGATATGACAGTGAAGCCATCATTTTAAAACAAATAGGGAGGAGATTTGAATGTTACATTTTTTTCTCTTCTAAGTAGGAATATATTTACATATATGTGGTATCATTTGTAAACTCACAACATATATTGTACTTATTCGACAACGTTGCCCCTGAGATGAGACTGAATATGCTCAAGATGTCGCCTTTGTGTTATACATGGTGGACAGACACTTACTATTGTTGTGTAATGCGTATAGACGTTGAATTCAGATTCAATGCGTTCTGACCTTTGGGGGAACAAAACTCACAACTCCATAATTGCAACAACAACAAAAAATTGCTGGGTTCACTTGGTAAGAACAACCTCACGGAAAATTTGCTTGGTCATGGGTATCAGGGTTGTGTCTCTGGAAATTGGACCCTTTATGGTAAGTCTCTTAACATCATAAAATATGCAGGGAGCAGGTCAAGCCAAATGCTAATTGTCTTGATAAGAGTTGTATTAACATGCATACAGGACAGTTACAAAGAAGCAGACTACATCAACGTTTCATTGAAATAATCACTGATCATCACTGATTCACTGAATCCGTATTGCGAGTTGATCTTTTCGTGTAATTATTTGAGGTACAGTAGCCTATAAAGTGATGTGGGTGGGACTCAGGAAGATCATGAATTATCAATCATCCTATGATTCCAGCCAACAGTGGCTGTTGTTTGCTCACAGCATTAACAACATGCCATTTGGTTTAGGAATATTTGATTGACAGACTATCATAACACCGTCAACAATAGGTTTAAGGAATTGAATTGAGCTATGAATTGTGTGACATCAAAGCATGGCACTGACTCAAGTGTCATTATTTTAGTTTGTTATTGTAAAAGAGAATGTGTTCTCAGTAACTTACCTGTTTAAGTAAAAGTAACAATATTTTATTTGGCCCCTGACATTTTTTGTTGTTGGACATAAATAAGACTGTAAAGATCCAAGTGATTTTAATTTTGGAAATCCGTTTCAAAGTATTCCCACGTAATTAGAGAGATACAGTATATGTGATTGTATACAAATATGCAAGCAAGGTTTTAAATTATTATGTTTTAGTCAAATATATCTGTTTGGCTTTTTGTGGTCAATTCGCAGGGTTTGGCCGGCCGGGATGTCCTTGTCCCATCGCGCTCTAGTGACTCCTTGTGGCGGGCCGGGCGCATGCACGCTAACTTCGGTCGCCAGTTGTACGGTGTTTCCCCCGACACATTGGTGCGGCTGGCTTCCGGGTTAAGCGAGCATTGTGCCAAGAAGCAGTGCGGCTTGGCAGGGTCGTGTTTCGGAGGACACATGGCTTTGCCTCTCCCGAGTCCGTACGGGAGTTGCAGCGATGGGACAAGACTGTAACTACCAATTGGATATCACAAAATTGGAGAGAAAATGGGGTGAAAAGTAAAAAAATATATAATATAGTATTACAGACCAAGTAGTCTTGTAGGCCTACTTAAATACATGACTCTTGCATTTAACATGCAACTCACTGGACTAATGGTCATCTCTCAGTCCCATTTGTAACACTGAGAAGTAGAGCATAATTATGAATTTTTTGCTCAATCTGATTGGGTGGGCTTGGCTCACCAGTTGGTGGGCCTACGCCCACCCAGTCCTACCCGTGCCTACGCCCCTGTGGAACATTCAGGAACACTGAAACATTTAAAGTGGAACTGACAGTGTTTTAACTACTTTGCGGATATGAAATAAACAGACAATCATAATAGCAGTCAAAATAGTACCGGCATCTATTTCAGTCCAAGGGACTGGGGAGTTTGTCAGGATCAGAAGAAATTATGAAAGTTGCAAAGCACAGGTAAAAAGTTAGAGGAAAACCCGCCGTAATCTTCTGTAAACCTAACCCTGGGATAGAGTTTTAATTTTTTGCAGGACAATTACACATATTTTAATGCCACACATTTTAATGGCTTTCCAAGAGGTGTTGAGTGTTCCTGAGTGGTTCAGTCTCAGTTCTGACTTAAATTTGCTTGAGTTTTGAATATTGCTGTCCATTAATGATTCCTAACTAAATGTACTGAGCTTGAGCAATTTTGATGTGTTGTGAAGGTTGGTAGAATATTTTCAAAATGATTCAGTTGTAATGGTTGCCAAAGGTGCTTCCACCAAGTATTAACTCTGCGGTGTGAAGACATACGCAATCAATACGTCTTAATCTTTTATTAATTTGGAATTTTGCTGTACCCAGGGATCTAAAAGTGTGGCAAAAGACAGGTCTCAGAGTGAGATAGAGAATAAGAGAGAGAGAATAGGAGAGGGAGGGTATCTTGCCTGGACTGGAGGTTTTTGATGCGGGCCAGCATGTCCAAGTGGCCAGCTGAATACTGCTCTATGACATCCATCACGTCATACGGCCGCAGGCTCTCTTTGAACTTCCTCTTGGAGACCATGAACCTCATAATGCTGAGGAGAGAGAGACGTTTGAGATATAAACACAACCTCAATAGGATATTTTAAATGGGACATTTCATAGATCATTATACAAGGATCTGGGACAATTATGTGGGCCGTGAGATATCTCAATTCAACTTCTTACATGTCTGTATACAGTATAAAACGATTTTCCCAGATTGAGATTGAAGAACAAGAGGGTGATATGAACAAAAAAATTATACAGATAATGAGAGATAGAGATTCACCTGACCCAGACCCACTCTGAAAGACAAAACTTGTCTTGGCTTACCAAATGGACCTGATGGTGACCTTAAGTCCGGGAGTCAAGTCCTGAGGGACAAACTCACAGTGGCAGCTCTTATTGTCGTCCGCTATGTCCTCTCCAGGGAAGCTGGCTTCTACGAAACACAACAAGCACACGAGAGCTCCGGTGTTAGCGTGTTCCTGTGGGATGGGGTGGATGGAAACACTGAACTGTCATCTGCACTCTCCCTTAACCTCCACTCATTCAGTCTTTAAGGATGCCAGTCTGCATGGAACCTAGCGAAGGCACAGCCATTAACTTGCACAGCCCAGGGTTACAGTGAGGGATTGGGCGTCGAATTGAGGGCAGCTTAATGGCAGTGTCGGTTCATCTCATTGGCTGATGCAGGATAAGGAAAATGAAAGGGGGGGATTGGGAAGAAGGGGGGACATAGCGGTACCAGTTTCAGAGGTTAATGGCTTCACCTGACTACTGTGACCCAAAAATATGGAGGCGTGACGTGGCGTGCCAAAGCCAGTGTGCTCTTATCTTAAGCTACGCTAGCAGCTAGCATCGTTGTGCATGACACTGAGACAGTCAGTAGACAGTCCACTGCAGTGGACCACAGCCTAGTCAATCTGCAGTTTGAGACACTTGAGTTCAAGGTGTAGGCCTATGCAGAGTGGGATAGTCGTTCAAGTGTTTCAAACTGCTGAATGCCTATTATGGTAGAAGGGGGACTATGTGCCTACATGAGGTTCAATGCAGAGACAGAGACGTAACAGTACAAAACATGGATGCTCAATAAGCACCTATATAGAAGCCATAGCAGGACAGCTAACTCCGCAATCAATGTATCTAGCTATATCTTGAAGTAAAACGCAATAGTGGAAACAGTGTAACAGTGTAAACTGGTCCTCCTGTATATAATTCATTATATTAAGCATCAAACATTTCTGATACTCCTTTCGATATCAAACTTTTTTGTGTGGCTGAGTCACTGGATTTACTGTAAATTTGACTGTGAGGGGGGAGCCGAGAAGGAGTTTGGATATTGGCTTATGCAGTCACACATTTATCTTTCAATTATTGTAAGGGATTGCTTTTCTATTTTTGGGATCTAAAGGCCAGACTCGAGTTGGCAGCAATTTGCATCAGTGAAATTGGAGGTTCAGACTGGTGACAAGGCTGAGTAAATCTCTCCCTACATATTTCAATATTGGTGCTGTATTTGAGAGGGTATGGATTTCTCCCTTTTCAAGACAATAATGGTTTTATGGTGTGCAAGAGGATTTGCTTGTCTTTGGTTCTATGTATCTAGTGTATGTAGTATGTGTATCTAGCGTAATCAAGTATGTCTATGTGAACTCTGAGCTCAAGAAATTTGAAGCCGATATCTGTATTGACAAATAAAGAGCTTGAACTTGCCTGAAGGTGTCAATCATTTTGGGTCACAGCATTGACCTATCCCAGTTTCACTCCAACAGACAAAAACATTGTGCACCTAATGCCAACCAAACTACAGAGCCGTGAAACTGCAACACGTCTTCCCCAACATGGCTTCCATTTTAAGGGGAGGGGATCTAGTGTCACGGTTCTACAGTGCTATGTTTAAAGGCCCTTAGTGGGCGTCGAAGGCCAACTGACAGAGATCAGACAGCTTCCTTCATGCAGGTTAGAATGCAGCAGCGGCAGCCATTTTCAGTTGAGTGCATGGCTTTCGGGCTGCTTGCTTGGAGTTGGAGTGGGCTATTATGGAAATGATGGGGCCCACCCACTACTGTGCTCATGGAATGGGTCTACAGTTGGGCATGCATTATATTGCTTCTATCATATAAACACTTGTTTTTATTCATTTTGATCTGGTGACCATCCCCCTAGCAGACATGGGATTTTCTTCTTACTGATTAACCCCTCAATTGCTGCAAAGGAGGTGTAGAGGAGAAGGAAAAGACAATAAGATAAAGCTGGTTAAATTGTGGAAAAAATCATAATACAATCACCAAAAAACAGGCTTATTAGGAAATGGTATACAATATCATGATGTAAAGAACCCGAGGGCAGTGGTGATATTCAGTTGTGTCAGGTTGTATCTTGTCATGTATTACAGAAACTCTCTGAAGGTACAATGCAATAAGGACTGCAAGGGTATTGGCCAGATCTGCATCGTGAAAGGGAGGGGTGATAAGTAATAATTATGGCCATCAAATGTAGTTTGGTACAGTAATTAGTGGAATGGACTGAAGAAGAAAGGACTGCAGAAACAGGTTTTAATAACCCCTTAAGAAATATGCAAAAAATATTATATAATGCAAAACATTGGCGCTTACATTTCATTATGATTAGGGCATTCACAGAAAGTGTTACCAAGATTTTCATACTGGTTGCAGTCACTTATTCTATTGCAAAATTGTGAAAAGGCATGTTGTGACACAATGGTAATTTGACAGTGAAAACCCTACACTGTCATGCAGCAACCGGTGATAATGCTGTGGAAATTTGCATTGGATGTACAATACTATACTTTAACCTCTTTACAGCTGTTTGCCAAATGGAACAAATCAAAAAAACAAATTCCAAACATGGGCTGGTTTCTCAGACACAGATTAAGCCTAGTCCTGGACTGGAAAGCACTTTAAATGGAGATTCTCCATTGAGCACGCTTTTTAGTCAGGGGCTTCTGTGTCTGGGAAATTAGTCCAAAAAGCATACCAAACCAAAAACAAAACATGATAGCATATCTGTACATGAGGTAATAAATCCCTCTATATATATATATATATATATATATATATATATATATATATATTCATATATATATATTCATATATATATATATATATATATATATTCATATATATATATGAATATATATATATATATATATATATATATATATATATATATATATATATATATATATGAATATATATATATGAATATATATATATATATATATATATATATATATATATATATAAATCCCTCTATATATATATATATATATATATATATATATATATATATATATATATATATATATATATATATATTGATGTGTTGATCGTGGATGTTGAAACAACCATCCCTGTTTGCCTGACCTGGTGACCTCTTCTGTCTGAATTCTTCATCCTGCATCTCAATCAGCACTTTAGCACAGCGTCAAACAGAGAAACGAAAAAGGAATCGATGAGGATTGCATTTTGCCAATCGTGCATCAAATGATTGTTTTCTGTCAACGTACAGAGAAAACGCCATCAAGAGCAACAATTGCATGAATACAGACACATAAAACAGACCGGACATGTTTAACAGAACTGCATCATGTAGGGCAAACATATGCTGCCATGCTGTTTAGTTCATTTACATTTACATTTTTGTCATTTAGCAGACGCTCTTATCCAGAGCGACTTACAGTTAGTTTCATGATTAATATCTACGATTAATTAACAGTAACACTTAAACAATTTAAGACTTGAACATCAAAATACTTTAAGAGGTGGTGACAACGCCAATGCCAATAATATACTGCCAATAGCATTGTTATAGGACATGTAGTGAGAACATGAGTTCAACAGCGGTTATAACACTGTCACTGTTATCAGTTCAAAGGTTTGTTTCAACCAGCCATAGTCTGAGTAATGTAGCTAACCAAATCCTTATGATAGCATAAAGTGGCATTATGACCATTGTTGTAACTTGTCAATGTCACCTAACATTTTATACATCACCTACATCAGCAGAACATAATCATGTCTTTCTCTAATTGTACTGTTCCAAGTTTGTTTCAAATGAACCAAACAGCAAGGCAACAAAGATACTACAGATAACAGAGAAAAAGGTATGACCCCCGGGAAAAAACAGGCCCACAATAGATACAGTACATAACACAACATACGATCTGAACTCTCACAGCACAGCTCATCACACCACACAAACTCATTGCAACACTAAAGCCACAAAGAATAACACATCATTCAAAAGCTAGACTGAACTCAACATATCAAGTACCACAGAAACACATAGCGTAAAGATAATCCTACCTTCCGAGTTTTGGCGCGAGGCTGCGCCCTTGATGCGGAAGGCTTGACGTGCCCGGCTGCGTTCTCCGAAACTCCAGCTCTTGGGCACTTTGCTGGGGCTGTCTTCGTTGGTGTTGTCCGCACTGGGGGACTGGCGGATGGGTTGGCCCTGGCCTTGGCCCCCCTGGCCTTGACCCTGGCTGCCTTGTCCGCTGGGGCCCTGGGGTGAACCTTTCCCTTTTGTCCCCGAGCTCCGGGGACTGGAGAAAACGCGCTCCTTCAGGCTGACCTTCTGACTGGAGGGGTCAGGGGATCAAGAGATGTTGAGAGGAGATATGTCATGTGATTATCACTCAAGCAATACAAGTCAGTGTTTTTCTGTGTATTCATGCACACCATGCACATCTTTACTTACCAATATGCAGTTATGGTAATCAGATGCTATTGATGTCGCAATATTTAGTGGTTTACTAGCCGTACAATTTACATTTTAGTCATTTAGCAGACGCTCTTATCCAGAGCGACTTACAGTTTTAGTGAGTGCATACATTTTTTCATACTGGCCCCCCGTGGGAATCGAACCCACAACCTATGGGCTATGTTTTGGTATTGCATTCATTCAGCCCCAACTGAATATTGACGGAGAGTCATAACCTCTATTTACTTGGCAGTAAGTAATCAGTCAAATAAAGTTTTTCAATAAATCTTCTCATTTTATAGGACTTTTCTAAAACAGAAACATCTTACCCAGGCCTTTTCACACTCATGAGCTCAACATATTGGTGACTGTATGACTAAATCACTTGAGTAAGCACGTGCACTACTTATGAGCATGGCCACGAGTCCATGAGAGGACAAGGTCAGAGCACGACATTGTGCCATGCTCATAAATAACGTTGTCATTGACGTCACGCCATCCTGCATCATTAGTTAGAAATGTGATGGGTAAAACATGAGTGTCAGTAGTAGCCACAGGCTCTCTGTGTTGTTGTGTCCTAAGTAGTGCACTATATAGGGAATAGGGTGCCATTTGGGACGCAGATGGTTTGTTTATTAGGATCCCCATTAGCTTATGCTCATGCAGCAGCTACTCTTCCTGGGGTCCACAAAAAACATAACATAATACAAATCATTGATAGACAAAAACAGCTCAAGGACAGAGCTACATACATTTTAAATAAGAATAATATAAAATAAGTTTGCTAAAATTTCTAAAAACCTGTTTTTGCTTTGTCATTATGGGGTATTGTGTGTAGATTGATGAGGGGGAATAAAACATTTGGTCCCATATTCATTGTAACGTAAAAAAATGTGGAAAAAGTCAAGGTGTCTGAATACTTTCCGAATGCACTGTATGTGTATTAAAGTAGTCAAAAGTTTAGTATTTGGTCCCATATTCATTGCACCCAATGTTTCAAGCAGACCACCATAGTCCCTGTGCCCAAGAACACTAAGGTAACATGCCTAAATGACTACATTTACGTCATTTAGCAGACGCTCTTATCCAGAGCGACTTACAAATAGGTGCATTCACCTTATAGCCAGTGGGATAACCACTTTACAATGGTTTTTATTTTTTTTATTTTTATTATTATTATTTGGGGGGGGGGGGCTAGAAGGATTACTTTATCCTATCCCAGGTATTCCTTAAAGAGGTGGGGTTTCAAATGTCTCTGGAAGGTGGTGAGTGACTCCACTGTCCTGGCGTCGTGAGGGAGCTTGTTCCACCCTTGGGGTGCCAGAGCAGCGAACAGTTTTGACTGGGCTGAGCGGGAACTATGCTTCCGCAGAGGTAGGGGAGCCAGCAGGCCAGAGGTGGATGAACGCAGTGCCCTCGTTTGGGTGTAGGGACTGATCAGAGCCTGAAGGTACAGAGGTGCCGTTCCCCTCACAGCTCCGTAGGCAAGCACCATGGTCTTGTAGCAGATGCGAGCTTCAACTGGAAGCCAGTGGAGTGTGCGGAGGAGCGGGGTGACGTGAGAGAACTTGGGAAGGTTGAACACCAGACGGGCTGCGGCATTCTGGATGAGTTGTAGGGGTTTAATGGCCAGTAGCACTCACGTCTGTAGCCATGAAGCACTTTGAAAGGCTGGTCATGGCTCACATCAACACCATTATCCCAGAAACCCTAGACCCACTCCAACTTGCATACCGCCCCAGCAGATCCACAGAGGATGCAATCTCTATTGAACTCCACACTGCCCTTTCCCACCTGGACAAAATGAACACCTACGTGAGAATGCTATTCATTGACTACAGCTCAGCGTTCAACACCATAGTGCCATCAAAGCTCATCAATAAGCTAAGGACCCTGGGACTAAACACCTCCCGCCGCCAGGTGGTAAGGGTAGGTAACAACACATCTGTCACGCTGTGGCTGCTCTGCTGCAGTCTAGAAGTTTCCCCGGGGCTGTCCGTGGTCCTGCCTCTGAGGAAATATTTCGCAATGCTGTCCATGGACCTGGCAGCCAAAAAACAAAGAAACCTGCTAGGCACATAACGTCCATCCACAACACAACCCCTGAAACTGCTACATACCTTCCCCCTCAGCGTTGACACTGGGGTCAGAGCGGTTGAAGAGACAGGGCATCAGCATTACCATGTTTAGAACCCGAACAGTGGACGATTTTGGTAGTGGAAAGGCTGGAGGCTGAGGAACCAATGGGTGATCCAGGCGTTAGTGTCCTTATTCTGCTTCATCCAGGTGAGAGGAGCGTGCTCTGTCATCAATACAAACTTGCGACCCAGAACTTAATATTTCAAGGACTCCAGAGCCCATTTAATCGCCAGACACTCTTCTTCTATTGTTGCATATTTGGTTTCACAGGGAGTCAATTTACGGCTAATGTACAGCACTGGATGTTCCTCTCCATTCACTTCCTGCGAGAGTACAGCTCCAATTCCCGTGTCCGATGCATCTGTCTGTACAATCAGAGGCTTCGAGAAATCCGCAGAATACAATACAGGAGCAGTGCATAAGGCCATTTTCAGTTTTTGAAAAGCCTCTTCGGCCTCATGGTTCCACTTTACCATGGCAGGTTGGGCATTCCGGGTCAGGTCACACAGGGTTCCTGAAATGATTGCATAATCCTGGATGAAACGTCTGTAATAACAGGTTATTCACAGGAAAGCACGTACCGGTTACTTGTTTACTGGTCGAGGCCAATCCTGGATTGCCGCGACCTTCTTCTCTTGTGGTTTGATGAACCCTCGCCCTATGGAATAGCCCAGATACTTTGCTTCACTTACCCCCAGCGTGCATTTCTTTGGGTTGGCCAGGAGCCCTGCTTGCCGAAGTACATCGATGACTGCTGTTAACCGGATTAGGTGCTCCTCCCAAGTGTGGCTGTGGATGATCACAACGTCCAGATAGGCTGCAGCATAGGATTGATGTGGGCGCAGAATGCGGTCCATCAGCCTTTGAAATGTGGCAGGGGCTCCTTGAAGTCCAAAGGGCAGTCGCACATATAGGAACAGGCCTTCTGGAGTAGAGAATGCAGTCTTCTCCCGAGCTGCAGGGGTCAGAGGAACCTACCAATACCCCTCGGTTAGGTCAAGTGTACTGATAAAGGGTGCATATCCCAGTCTCTCCATCATCTCATCTATTCGTGGCATGGGATAAGCATCAAATTCCGAAATGGCATTCAACTTACGGAAGTCATTACAGAATCGTATTGTACCATCTGGTTTTGATACCAGGACTATCGGGCTGGACCACGCACTGTGTGATTCTTCAATGACTTCCAACTCCAACATCTTCCTCACTTCTTCTTTTATTGCCACTCTCCTCGCCTCTGGCGCCCGATAAGGTTTTTGATGGACCCGTATCCCCGGAGGCGTGATGATGTCATGTTGGATGTGATGGGTGTGCCCTGGTTAGGAAGAATACACATCTTTATTTTTCACAACCAACTCACATAGCTCCTGGGTCTGGGAAGGCGTTACATCTCCGAAGGCAATTTCTTCCAGCAGGTTCTCTGAAGAAGAGGAAGTGGCCGAAAATAGTGAAGTCTGAATGTTGGCAATTTACATAGATCTTTCATTATCTTGGACATGAACACTGTGCATTGGTCCTTCAGGATTTCTCGGGGTAATCCCACCCGGGAGAACATCTGTAACAGCTCTCTGGCGATGCTCCTGGTGTTGGGACTACACAGGGGTATGGCCTCGGGATACCTGGTGGCATAATCTACCACAACCAGTATATGTTGAAAGCCTTTCGCAGACCGTGGCAATGGTCCAATTAAATCCATAGCAATTCTATCGAAGGGTGTGTCTATCACTGGCAACGGGATTCATTGATTTCGTAAATCAGGAAGGGGTGAGGTTCTCTGACAGTCAGGACACCCCTGGCAATACCTTACGACATCTGCATACACCCCCGGCCAGAAGAAACATTGTAACACCCGCTCTTGTGTTTTCTCTCTCCGTAAATGTCCTCCCAATAGCTGGCTATGGGCCAGGTTCAGCACTGTTCGCCGAAACGGGGTTGGAACCAACAGCTGCTCCACCGTAATGTCATTGGATTCCGTGACCTGGTATAAGATATTATTTCTCATGGAAAAATGAGGAAAAGTGAGTACATTAGCCGGATTTATAGGTATGCCATCTATTACCTTAACATTCTATCTTGTGTTCTGTAGTGTGGGGTCTTCCAGCTGAGCCGTACGAGACTCAGGAGCAGTGGCGGCTCCTGAAAAAATTCTCAGGAGGGGCAATTTTTCTGATGATTTAGGTGACCTACACACATTTAAAAAAAGATATGTCCAGCAACAACATGAAGACAGGGGCAGCATATAAGTCAATACCAGAAGCATTTATTGACTGATCTCAAAAGTGTTGGCTTACCAGGGTTGGTGGAGCCCTCAGTTTCATCTTTGCCTCGCAAAGCTAACTCAAACACTCCGCAAAACTTCACACACTGGATTAGCCGGCTGAGGATGTGGCGGTTCTTGCTAATGTCGTAGTAAATATATTTGTTATAGTGAATATGGAATATGATATGTTGAGTAAAATGTTGTGCTAAGATCTATTTAGGTCAGGAGCTGGTTATAAGTTCTGTTCCTATCCAATAACAATGGACAAAAGGGTCCTATCTTGTCAGCCTTGTCAGCAGGTGGCCAAGGACAACACCCACGCCATAGGCCTCTCAGTTCTTCCAACTCACGAGTTCTTGCTCTGAGGACACACACACACACAAACACACACACACACACATCATCACTGTTAAACACACACACACACATCATCACTGTTAAACACACACACACACACACACACACACACACAAAAATCCCCTCTCTTAGGCTGAACATTTGAAGACAGAGAACCCGACTCAGAGCCAATGCAACAGTGACAGTAGCCTGCAGGGGACCTCGCCCAACTCATCAGGACCAATCAGAAGATCAGAACTACTAGATTGAACCTACTTCATTTATTGCATAAAATGTCTGCACACAATGTTTCGGGGCTCTCTTCAGATAATAATAATAATAATAATAATAATAATATGCCATTTAGCAGACGCTTTTATCCAAAGCGACTTACAGTCATGCGTGCATACATTTTTGTGTATGGGTGGTCCCGGGGATCGAACCCACTACCTTGGCGTTACAAGCACCATGCTCTACCAGCTGAGCTACAGAAAGTGGATACTCATGGATGCGCATTGCAATTGTAAAATGTCAACACAATTGGAGACACCACGTCATTTTTAGTTAGCGACTGCTAACTAACTAAAACATTTTAGCTGGCTAGCTAATCATCTTAGCTAAATGTGGGGCAAACAATTCAGTTATTTACCGTTAATTTGAGGGATTGGGGTGAAAGAAATCGAGTTACATAGTGATACTTTACGATATACTGTATTGACAATATCGCAATATTTTAGCGCTAGTTGGCTGTACCTGCACCAAAACACCATTATTGTTCCTTCATAGCTTGTTCTCAATCTTTTCACATTGGGAGCCAATTTGTTTTCAGCACTTTTATTTCCATGACTGATCAAAACTCGTTCTCATGGCTTTCTGATCCCTCTGCAACAGACATATGGTGCGCAATAAAATCACAGTATCGAATCGCAATACGTATAGAATCATGAGACTCGCAATGCTGATGCATATATCTTATCGTGAGGTTCCTGGCAATTCCCAGCCCAAGTTCATTTGCCACAACAAATCTCTTCGCTAGCAAACGCGATGTCTTCTCCAAAACGGCAATGTGTCTCCAGCAATGTTTACTTTTTGGACGTTCTATGGCATCTCCACTTTCCAAGCATATATGACCACATGTAATATTTTGGTAAGTGATGCAAATAGTGAACTATGTAGGGCCAGGATGTAAAATATATGTAGCTGCAGCAATTTCTCTTATCTGATATGGTAAGTAATGGGGCTTAATTTATAGCTCCCTAAGAGTTTGACGAACGGGTCCGTGAACGCGATTCCAGATATATTTACCTCTGAATAAACTGCCTTTATTACACCATATCCACATCCAGTAAACTTGTGATTATCAACACTAACCTCATCGTTGTGGCGGCGGACAGCTAGCCTGTATCCCTCGTCATCCAGTTGAGTGAGTGGCAATGTCTTTTTCGTTCGTACCAATTTTTGGAAAATCCTCGGGTGTAGGACTTTCCGCCTTTAGTAGAAACCTGTTGAATTATTAAATTTGGTCTGGGAGGTCCTAATTGTTTCGTTGCCAATTTATCTCCATTTGTTCGCCGACAAAAAGGAACTTCTTTCAAACAATCCACTCTTTTCTCAGTTACGTTCATGGTTACGTAACGTATGACGAAAGCGCGTAAGTGCAAGCCCACAGACACCCATTGAGATTGTATTGAAGGCTCTGAAATTTGAAAAAAATAGATTTTACATGGGAGTCTATGACAGAAGTTCTGGGCGATTTTCAATCTGACTGAAATCGCCCCAAAAGGGGGTGGAGCCATTTGAAGCACGACTTTAGCCTGATTCGACATTTAGTGGCAGTGTGGCACTGTGGCAGATCAGACGTATAGATTACAACACTGATAACTACTGTTGCCGTGATATAATTGATTAGAAAAAAAATCCCTTCCTTTTCCCGTTTGGCAGTGCGTCGCCCATATCGCCCTATTGAACAGGCCGTCCCTGCTCAGGAGGAAAAAACGAATGTGTCACCAAATTTCACTGCTCTTCAAACTCCTCCTCTTCCCCCATTTCGGGACCATTTATCCACCTTAGGTTTCCCGTCTCTTCGTCGGCTTCTTCCCCTTCTTCTCCCAGGAGAACACAAGTGTTGGCCATGGGAGGCCGGCATGTAAGTACCAATTTGTTATTTTTTCTTTCATAGGACAGGGAGGTCTTTTGTAGCGGTTTCATTTTCGTTTCACTGGAAAATGTAAATGGTCCCTGGCATGCCATATAACTGGCACAGCCATCTCCTTTGTCCTGTAGTACTTTCCACAATTCTTGAAAGTACGGACAGTCACGACCCAGTATCACGGGATATGGTAGATCTTCAATCAACCCTAGGTTACCTCTGAACCGCCCTTTGGTGGTGTTGATGTCTACCACTGCAGTTGGATAAGTTTTGGTGTCCCCGTGTACACAGGTGATGTCCATGGGTGGAGCTGCAGCCCTATGCGGCTGGGTTAGTAGGGAAGGTATGATGAGGGAGACCATGCTCCTGGAGTCTAGAAGAGCATCTACTTCTTTCCCTTGTACCTGTACCCAACTGAGGTGCGGTGGGTGGCGGTGGGCTTGGACATGGGCAGAATTGGCATGGCAGTGGTGTAGATTGGAAATATCGACCTGCATGGGTTCCTCCTTCTTCGTACAGTTCCATGCGATGTGTCCTATTTCACGACAGCACTCCCGGGTGTCGGTATCAACCCCTCTATACCTCACCTTGCTTCAGGCTGTAAAACCTATTCCTGGCATCCATGTTCCCCATCCGTCCTTTGGATTATTTATTTCCAAACCCAGGGGTGGCTGCTATTTTTCTTCCACCTTCTTTGAGGCCTCCCTGTTCATGGGTGGTTCGGTTCTGATGGCTGGTTTTGAGCAGTTCTTCCGTTGCTCAACATCTCTCAACGAGGTCCACCACTCTGTCCGCCGTGGTGGGACTGCTCTGGCTGACAACTTTCTTTAGCTCATAAGGTAAGCCCCGGATGTAGTGGTCAATCACTATTCTTTCCACCATGGCCCCAGTACTGAGGGTCACGGGGTCCAGCCATTTTTTCGCTAGGTGGACCAGGTCAAACATCTGTGCCCTGGGTGTCTTCTCGGATTGATACGTCCACGTATGGAACCACTGCACCCTCAAAGAAACAGGGACTCCCAACAGGGCTAATATTTCCTTCTTCAGTGTGTCATAGTCACTGGCTTCTGTCGCTTCCAAATCCCCACAAAGAAATGGAGCCAGTATTCCTGCCCACTCTATCTGTGGCCATGCCTCTCATTCTGCCGTGCACTAAAATGTCTTTAGGAAAGCCTTAACGTCATCATTTGGCGTCATTTTCTGTAGATACCGCGATGGGTAGACCCGCAGTCTGTTGAGCAATTTTCACCGCAGTGATTTCAGCAGTTAACCTTTGCATGTCCATATCCATCTGCACTTGACACTTCCTTTGTTCGTCCAATAACAAGCGATTGGTTTCCGCTTGCTGGCGATTTGCTTCTTGTTGCATGTTATTGGAAGTGACCAATTGCTTCAACAGATCTTCCCTGGTTGTCAGCCCTTAAACCACAAATTTTTTTTATATATTTCTTTGCGTGTAGCGGTTTCGGGGCCGGGTTCTTTGCAAGGCAGGGTTTACACACAACACAAGTCCAACGAAAAGGTGAAACCTGTTTATTATGATCAGGCTTTGGCAGCGTTCTTGACAAATCATACCCAAAAGAAACAAAGTAAATACTTCGCTTCCCGTGGAAGGTCCTCCAAGCTTTGTCTTTAGCGGAAATCAACCCTTGTTAAAAGCCTATTTTCCTTTCGTCTTTTAAAGCCTCCTTTTCCTTCCGTACGCTTTGCCTCCTACTCCTTCACCTGCCGGGATCAAAACAAAGACAAAGAAAGAAACCCAGGGCGCGGTTAAAGTAGAGAGACTGATTGGTTTCACCTGTCTGCAGTTTGGCTCTGATTATAACTGGAGACAGGTGTGGCTGCTCTGCTGCAGTCTAGAAGTTTCCCCGGAGCTGTCCATGGTCCTGCCTCTGTGGGAATACTTCGCATTGCTGTCCGTGGTCCTGGCAGCCAAAAAAAACAAAAACTTGCAGGCACATAACGTCCATCCACAACACAACCCCTGAAACTGCTACACTATGCATAGTCACTTTAACTCTATCTACATGTACATATTACCTCGACTAACCTGTGCCCTCGCACATTGACTCTGTACCGGTACCCCCTGTATATAGCCTCACCACTGTTATTTTACTGCTGCTCTCTGTGGATGACTTCGTCAACCATTTTGAAAAGAAGGTTGACGACATCCGATCCTCGTTTGTTAAGTCAAATGACACCGCTGGTCCTGCTCATACTGCCCTACCCTATGCTTTGACTTCTTTCTCCCCTCTCTCTCCAGATGAAATCTTGCGACTTGTGACGGCCGGCTGCCCAACAACCTGCCCGCTTGACCCTATCCCCTACTCTCTTCTCCAGACTATTTCCGGAGACCTTCTCCCTTACCTCACCTCGCTCATCAACTCATCCTTGATCGCTGGCTATGTCCCTTCCGTCTTCAAGAGAGCGAGAGTTGCACCCCTTGTCAAAAAAAACTACACTCGATCCCTCCGATGTCAACAACTACAGACCAGTATCCCTTCTTTCTTTTCTCTCCAAAACTCTTGAGCGTGCCGACTTTAGCCAACTCTCTTGCTATCTCTCTCAGAATTACCTTCTTGATCCAACCAGTCAGGTTTCAAGACTGGTCATTCAACTGAGACTGCTCTTCTCTGTGTCACGGAGGCTCTCCGCACTGCTAAAGCTAACTTTCTCTCCTCTGCTCTCGTCCTTCTAGACCTATCTGCTGCCTTTGATACTGTGAACCATCAGATCCTCCTCTCCACCCTCTCCGAGTTGGGCATCTCCGGCGCGGCTCACTCTTGGATTGCGTCCTACCTGACAGGTCGCTCCTACCAGGTGGCGTGGCGAGAATCTGTACCCGCACCACGTGCTCTCACCACTGGTGTCCCCCAGGGCTCAGTTCTAGGCCCTCTCCTATTCTCGCTATACACCAAGTCACTTGGCTCGGTCATATCCTCACATGGCCTCTCCTATCATTGCTACGCAGACGACACACAATTAACCTTCTCCTTTCCCCCTTCTGATAACCAGGTGGCAAATCGCATCTCTGCATGTCTGGCAGACATCTCAGTGTGGATGACGAATCACCACCTCAAGCTGAACCTCGGCAAGACAGAGCTGCTCTTCCTCCCGGGGAAGGACTGCCCGTTCCATGATCTCGCCATCACGGTTGACAACTCCGTTGTGTCCTCCTCCCAGAGTGCAAAGAGCCTTGGCGTGACCCTGGACAACACCCTGTCGTTCTCCGCTAACATCAAGGCGGTGACCCGATCCTGTAGGATCATGCTCTACAACATTCGCAGAGTACGACCCTGCCTTACACAGGAAGCGGCACAGGTCCTAATCCAGGCACTTGTCATCTCCCGTCTGGATTACTGCAACTCGCTGTTGGCTGGGCTCCCTGCCTGTGCCATTAAACCCCTACAACTCATCCAGAACGCCGCAGCCCGTCTGGTGTTCAACCTTCCCCAGTTCTCTCACGTCCACTTTGACATTATGGGGTAATGTGTGTGACAACAAAATCAAAATTTTATCAATTTTCAATTCAGGCTGTAACACAACAAAATGTGGAAAAAGTCAAGGGGTGTGAATACTTTCTGAAGGCACTGTAAAATTGTGCGTTGCCTTACATTTGTTTTAGATTTGGGGACTATGAAGAGACCCCTGGTAACATGTCTGGTGGGGTGAGTAAGTCTTTCTGAATTGAGTTGTTTAAACAAACAATTTGGGATTTACAACAGAGATACTTCTCATAAAAACAAGAACTGGCATGCATAGTGTTGATATGAACCCTCTGAGTACAGTGAAGGGCAAGGCGTGCTGCTCTGTTCTGGGCCAGCTGAAGCTTTCTTAGGTCCTTCTTTGCTGCACCTGACCATACAACCGTGAAATCGTCAATATGTGATAAAACTAGAGCCTGTAGGACTTGTTTGGTCGAGTGTTGGCCACCTTAGTGATAATATGACATGGGATGGTACTCTCAATGATAGTGACTGTTTTGAACAGTCTTCAGGTTCAGTGTCGACTTTGGAACTGACCGGAAAATGGGTTGGAGATGAGAGTGAAATAGATTTTTTTTGACCTTGTTGTAAAATAAAGTTTTGATACTGACCTTGGGGAGGGTTCTGGTTGGGGTTCCTTCCTGTTTGGGCAGGAAACGCAAAGATACACACACACACATAAACAAACAAAAAACAGACAAACGCACATACAGTACATTCAATTGTCAATAATCTGTCAAATCTGATATAGTAGTATTGATGCTATATTTTTTATAGATGTAGTAGCACACTTTATTTTCCATCATGTTTCATAATGTTATAAAGACATTGCATCTTAGGAGGTGATGAATTCTGATTTTGTTTCTGACCTGAATGACAGTCCCGACTTGCTCTTCAGATTTCTTAGTAGATCCAGTTGATTTAGTGGCGGGATCAGTCTACTTATAAATAAAATACAAAAGACGTGTTGGTGTTACAGGGAGAAAGAAAAACATACCTCAGCATAGCTTCCCTGCATATAGAATGGCTTTGTTTTATTTCAAATTTTCTGTATGAATGTATATTATTCCCGATGCAATCACTGCCATTTATGGGTAGTAGGCTGTTGGGTGTGTGATTCTGTAGCCGGTGATTTGTCAGGTGCAGGAGGTGTAAATCACAGAATAATGGTTTATTCGATATCGTCGGGATATTCACCCATGTGTTTTGTTTTCCCCAGTGCGCTGTTAAGTCGCACTGTAGTTGTTTTACGCATTGCTGCGAACCGCTGTATTGGCCGAATAAACCATTATTCTGTGATTTACACCTCCTGCACCTGACAAATCACCGGCTACAGAATCACACACCCAACAGCATGGAGTCAGCAGGAGTGGGGAATATGCCTGGAGTCTTTGAGCGGGTCCGGGAGCGTTACAACATATTAGCCAGCTTGGGTGAAGCGATGGATCGGGTTCTCCAGGTCGTCCAGCACCTGGAGAGGAGAGGACCCGACCCTGCGGAACCAGCTGAGCGACCGGATCCAGCCACCCACACACCAGCACTCAGAGGTATTCACCTGTCTCGACCGCGGGAATACAATGGGACAGCGGCCCGCTGCCAGGGTTTCCTCCTGCAGCTGGACCTCTATTTCACCACTATCAGCCCTGCTCCATCGGATCGGGAGAAGGTGTCCGCCCTCGTCTCCTGCCTCTCGGGGAAAGCCCTGGAGTGGGCCAACGCGGTCTGGAGTGAAGGAGGAGACGCGTTGGACAACTACAGAGAGTTTGCTCGCCTCTTCCGGGCAGTCTTCGATCATCCCACCGAAGGAAGAGAGGCGGGCGAGCGTCTAGTCCATCTGAGGCAGGGGACGAGGACCGCGCAAGAATTTGCCCTGGAGTTTAGAACTCTAGCGGCTGGGTCCGGGTGGAACGAGCGGGCCCTCATCGACCACTTCCGATGCAGCCTGCGTGAGGACGTCCGTAGGGAGCTAGCCTGCCAGGATACCACGTTGACCTTCAACCAACTGGTGGACATGGCCATCCGGTAGGACAACCTGCTGGCTTCGAGAGGACGTCCTGGAAGGGGCCTGCTCGTTTCACCCCCCTTCAACCTGGATCACATTCTGATGGAGCTAGGTGGTGCAGCGTTCTGGGAGAATGGAGGACGACAGATCCAGTGTCACTCTTGTGGCAAGAGAGGACATTCTGCTGCATGATGTCGTCAGAGTTCTTCTGGTTCTGGAGGCGGCAGGCAGGGCACTCTCGCGTCACCCCAGGTAGCGCAAACCCACACTCGTTCAGAGCCCTCTGCTGCGCATTTCACCATCCACATCAACTTCCCTGATTACCCGGTAATTCTCCAGTGTAAGGAGCTGGTAGATTCAGGCGCAGCTGGGAACTTTATGGACAGGTCTTTAGCTCTTAGTCTACATACAGTGGGGAGAACAAGTATTTGATACACTGCCGATTTTGCAGGTTTTCCTACTTACAAAGCATGTAGAGATCCAGAAAATCACATTGTATGATTTTTAAGTAATTAATTTGCATTTTATTGCATGACATAAGTATTTGATCACCTACCAACCAGTAAGAATTCCGGCTCTCACAGACCTGTTAGTTTTTCTTTAAGAAGCCCTCCTGTTCTCCACTCATTACCTGTATTAACTGCACCTGTTTGAACTCGTTACCTGTATAAAAGACACCTGTCCACACACTCAATCAAACAGACTCCAACCTCTCCACAATGGCCAAGACCAGAGAGCTGTGAAAGGACATCAGGGATAAAATTGTAGACCTGCACAAGGCTGGGATGGGCTACAGGACAATAGGCAAGCAGCTTGGTGAGAAGGCAACTACTGTTGGCGCAATTATTAGTAAATGGAAGAAGTTCAAGATGACGGTCAATCACCTTCAGTCTGGGGCTCCATGCAAGATCTCACCTCGTGGGGCATCAATGAACATGAGGAAGGTGAGGGATCAGCCCAGAACTACACGGCAGGACCTGGTCAATGACCTGAAGAGAGCTGGGAACACAGTCTCAAAGAAAACCATTAGTAACACACTACGCCGTCATGGATTAAAATCCTGCAGCGCACGCAAGGTCCCCCTGCTCAAGCCAGCGCATAGCCAGGCCCGTCTGAAGTTTGCCAATGACCATCTGGATGATCCAGAGGAGGAATGGGAGAAGGTCATGTGGTCTGATGAGACAAAAATAGAGCTTTTTGGTCTAAACTCCACTCGTCGTGTTTGGAGGAAGAAGAAGGATGAGTACAACCCCAAGATCACCATCCCAACCGTGAAGCATGGAGATGGAAACATCATTCTTTGGGGATGCTTTTCTGCAAAGGGGACAGGACGACTGCACCATATTGAGGGGAGGATGGATGGGGCCATGTATCGCAAGATCTTGTAAGGGACGACTGCACCCTCAGTAAGAGCATTGAAGATGGGTCGTGGCTGGGTCTTCCAGCATGACAATGTCCTGAAACACACAGCCAGGGCAACTAAGGAGTGGCTCCGTAAGAAGCATCTCAAGGTCCTGGAGTGGCCTAGCCAGTCTCCAGACCTGAACCCAATAGAAAATCTTTGGAGGGAGCTGAAAGTCCGTATTGCCCAGTGACAGCCCCGAAACCTGAAGGATCTGGAGAAGGTCTGTATGGAGGAGTGGGCCAAAATCCCTGCTGCAGTGTGTGCAAACCTGGTCAAGACCTACAGGAAACGTATGATCTCTGTAATTGCAAACAAAGGTTTCTGTACCAAATATTAAGTTCTGCTTTTCTGATGTATCAAATACTTATGTCATGCAATAAAATGCAAATTAATTACTTAAAAATCATACAATGTGATTTTCTGGATTTTTGTTTTAGAGATTCCGTCTCTCACAGTTGAAGTGTACCTATGATAAACATTACAGACCTCTACATGCTTTGTAAGTAGGAAAACCTGCAAAATCGGAAGTGTATCAAATACTTGTTCTCCCCACTGTATATCCCCTGTCGCAGGCTGAAACTGAGGCTATGGAGACATATGTCTCATACGTCCCTCCACTTCACCCGCCTCCTCAACTTTATTTTTTGTGAAGAAGAAAGATGGGGGTCTGCGCCCTTGCATTGATTACCGTGCACTTAATCAAACTACCATTCACTATAGTTACCCTCTACCCCTCATTTCCTCTGTTATCGAATCAATGCATGGGGTGCGCTTCTTCACAAAATTAGATCTCAGGAGTGCGTACAACCTGGTGCGTATCCGGGAAGGGGACGAATGGGCATTATTGTGACAAGTACTGATGAAAAGTGGGTGAGACAGGGTAGGGAGGGGGAAGGAGCAGCCGGTTTGATACCTCATTTATCCGCCGGAGGACCTTAAACGGCCCCACAAACCGGGGGCTCTGTTTCTTGCAGGACAGCCAGACACGATCATCAGGTTGGTATACAGGGCCTCACTGCGGTGGGGGTCGGCTTGGTCCTTCTGCCGACGAATGGCCCTCTGGAGATGGACATGGGCGGTGTCCCAGACCTGTCCGGCCCTGTGGAACCACTCGTCCACAGCGGGCGCATCGGTCTGGCTGTGTATCCAAGGGGCCAGGGCCAGCTGGTACCCCGGGACGCACTGGAAGGGAGTGAGCCCCATGGAGGAGTGAACGAGGGAGTTCTGGGCATATTCTGCCCAGGGAAGAAACCTCGCCAACTCACCCTGCCCGTCCTGACAGTGGCAACGAAGAAACCTCCCCAGCTCCTGGTTCATGCGCTCCACCTGCCCATTCAACTGAGGCCTATACCCGGAAGTGAGGCTGGTCTTCCTTCTGCTCTCCAGGTTGCTGGGGTCCTGTTCCAACAGGTCTTCCGGCATTATGGACTTCCGGAGGACATCGTCTCGGACCGTGGCCCCCAATTCACCTCCCGAGTGTGGAAGGCTTTCCTGGAGAAGATCGGGGCCACGGTCCGAGCCCAATAGGTCTTCCATAATGCCGGAAGACCTATTGGAACAGGACCTCAGCGACCTGGAGAGCAGAAGGAAAACTGCATTATTTGGAGAACCGATCTACGACCACCATGACTGTGGTGAAGCTGTCAGAACGTGGAAGGGTGGTGACAAAGTCTATGGACAGGTGTGAGCAAGGTCACTGAGGCACTGAGAGAGGAACTAGTTTGCCTGTCGGGGCATTCCGAGGTGTCTTCATTTGGGCATATACGGAACAGGAGTTGACATAGCGGGAGACATCAGAAGCCAAGGTGGGCCACCAGTATTTTTGGGCTAGAGAATGCAGGGTGCGCGTAATACCAGAGTGCCCTGCCGTAAGGGTGTTGTGCGCCCAGATCAGCAGGCGGTCACGGATACAGGTGGGTACATACACGCGCCCCGGAGGGGCATTGGCAGGCGCTGGGTCCTCCTGAGCCGCAAGGCGGATGTCTTTGTCCACTTCCCAAATGACAGGTGCAACAATGAGAGACGAGGGCAGGATAAGACCCCCCAGATCCTCCGGTATGGTGCATCCTGGAGAGTGTGTCGCTTTCACATTCTGGGATCCTGGGTGGTAGGACAGAATTTATTGAAAGCGAGTAAGAATTTGGGCCCACCTGGCTTGATGAGAGTTTCGTTGCCCGTATGTGCTCCAAATTCCGGTGGTCAGTAAGAATCCGGAATGGATGGGCTGTGCCCTCCAGCCAATGTCTCCATTCCTCCAGAGCGAGGACCACTGCCAACAGCTCCCTGTCTCCAACTCCATAGTTCCTCTCTGCGGGGGTAAGCTTTTTAGAGAAAAAGGCACAGGGATACATTTTCTCTGGCTTACTGTCCCACTGGGAGAGGACCACACCCACGCCCTCCTCCGATGCGTCCACCTCCAGGATGAAAGGACGAGATGGATCTGGGTGTTTTAGGATGGGCGCTGTGGTGAACCTCTCCTTCAGTCTCTTGAAGGCAGCGTCAGCCTCAGGGTTCCAGGCCAGCTTCTGAGGTCCACCCTTAAGGAGAGAGTTGAGCGGGGCGGCTATGGAGCTCAAGGACCTGATGAAACGCCGGTAGAAATTGGCGAAGCCCAGGAAGCTCTGTAGGCCTTTGATGGTGGTGGGGACTGGCCATGACCTGACGGCGTCCGTCTTCACTCCTTCCATGAACACCCCGAGGACTGATCCTGTATCCCAGGAAGGAGATGGCCTGTTTGTGGAATTCGCATTTCTCCCCCTTCACCAACAGGCTGTGTTCACAGAGGCAGAGTAGGACAGCTCGGACGTCCCTGACGTGCTCCTCGAACGTAGCCGAGTAGATCAGGATATCGTTGATGTACACCACCACCTGTCTACTCAGCATGTCCCGGAACACGTCATTGACGAAGGACTGGAACACAGAAGGTGCGTTGGCGAGGCCATAGGGCATGACGCAGTATTCATAGTGGCCTGAGGTAGTGCTGAATGCCGTTTTCCACTCGTCTCCTTCCCGGAATCGGATCAGGTTGTAAGCACTCCTCAGGTCCAACTTGGTAAAGTATCGGGCCCCTCGTAGCTGCTCGATGGCCAACGGAACCAGAGGGAGGGGGTACCGGTACTTGGTGGTGACTGCGTTCAGCCCCCTGTAGTCAATGCATGGTCTCAGTCCTCCGTCTTTTTTGGCCACGAAGAAGAAGCTGGCGGAGGCAGGAGTCATACCGCCTAGATAGGGAGCTGCCAGGAGATCTGTGGTCCGTGGTGGTGTAGGGGGTGCTGCCCACCTCCATGGGTGAGGACTCGGAAGCAGGGCGGCTTCCATAGCTCAGATGGGGTGAGCGTCGAGGCTCCGGGAGGTGTTGGGAACGCTGTCTCTCTCTCAACATGTCGTCAAGACGGATGGACGTGGTGATGTGGGTATCAAGGTCCATCTCGTCGTCCCGACATGCGAGTTCCGTCTTAATGTCCTCCCGTAAGCCTCTCCTGAAGGCCATGTGCAGAGCACGCTCATTCCAGCCGGAAGACGCCGCCACCGTGCGAAAGCTCAGAGAGTACTCAGACGCGGGCCCTTCTCGCCATCCTTTCCCTCCGTGGGATGATCAAACACCGCCCTGAAACGAGCGAGGAAGGTGGGGTAGGGATGCGCCACTGCCTCCTCTCCTTCCCAGACTGCCGTGGCCCAATCCAGCGCCTTTCCTTTAAGTAGCGAAATCACCAGCACTATCCTGGCTTGGTCAAATGGATATGCCCCAGGCTGACGCGCCAAATAAAGTGAAACCTGTAGCAGGAAGCCGCTACATTTAGTAGTTTTACCGTCATAGCTCTGGTAGGCCGAGGGTTCCCGCAGAAGTGGGTGATAGCACGGGAACAGGTGGCTTGGATGCACTCGCCGCTCCCTGAGGTGGAACCGCAGCGCTGGCTCGAGGGGGCGAAACACCCTTTCCTCGTCTGGACTGACCACCGTAACCTGGAGTACATCCGGGCAGCGATGAGGCTGAACCCTCGCCAAAAGCTTGAATTCTGGGAGGATGTTTTCAATTGCCTTGTAACCAGAACTAAGATGGCATTTTCATAATTTTTGGGGAATGCAGATAAGAGAATGTGACACAGTAACAAACAACTGCATAACTATCCCGTTCAGTAATCGTCCATAGTTTTGTAAAAGATACTTGTCTTACGTAACGTTATGTTTGAACTTGACTGTAGTCATACAGCCTTTCAATTTAATTTCACCCCCCAACTTCCAAAGTAGCCTGTTGTTCCATATGAGACAACACATCCGGCACACTTTAATTTATCTAAGACTTGCAGTACCTATCCAATGGAAACCTTTCTCTGCATATGAGGTAAAAAGTACCCAGTCCTTTGGCCCTGGGCCCACCATGCGACAATCAGATATGGCCCAGTTGCCTGTTCGCATTTTTCCCTTCCACCATCAATCAATACTCAAGCTCAAGTCAGCCATCTATACACCTGGCATAGTTCATTAACATAAAGAAAGACTAATCACTAACAATATGCTTAGACAAGCCTGTGACATCCTAACAGGGGACCAAATAGTCACAAACTAACTGAAATTGTGAACCATAATTCATCAACATTTAATTTGAAATGGAACAGAGCGGAATACATCAGTCTTTTTCATTTGTCTTCATCTACCGTGTGTGTGTTTGTGTGTGCATAATGGTATGCTGTGCCGTGCGGTGTGTTTGTGTGCGAGAGCGAGCGAGAGAGAGAGCGAGAGAGCGAGCGAGACCGAGTGCGAGTGTGTGCGCGCGCGTTACTGGACATTGAGTGGGGGACAACACCCATCTAATATATTTACAGTTACATTTACATGATTTAGCAGACGCTCTTATTCAGAGCGACTTACAAATTGGTGCATTCACCTTATGATAGCCAGTGGGACAACTACTTTACAATTATTATTATTATTTTTTTCATTCTTAATTTTTGAGTATATTTATAAATGTTTCCTTATCCTTTTTATTTTTTTTGGGGGGTGGGGGGGGTAGAAGGATTACTTTTATACTATCCCAGGTATTCCTTAAAGAGGTAGGGTTTCAAGTGTCTCCGGAAGGTGGTCAGTGACTCCGCTGTCCTGGCGTCGTGGTGCCAGAGCAGCGAACAGTTTTGACTGGGCTGAGCGGGAACTGTGCTTCCACAGAGGTAAGCAGGCCAGAGGTGAAATAACGCAATGCCCTCGTTTGGGTGTAGGGACTTATCAGAGCCTGAAGGTAAGGAGGTGCCGTTCCCCTCACAGCTCCGTAGGCAAGCACCATGGTCTTGTAGCAGATGCGAGCTTCAACTGGAAGCCAGTGGAGTGTGCGGAGGAGTGGGGTGACGTGAGAGAACTTGGGAAGGTTGAACACCAGACAGGCTGCAGCATTCAGGATGAGTTGTAGGGGTTTAATGGCACAGGCAGGGAGCCCAGCCAACAGCGAGTTGCAGTAATCCAGACGGGAGATGACAAGTGCCTGGATTAGGACCTGTGCCGCTTCCTGTGTAAGGTAGGGTCGTACTCTGCGAATGTTGTTGAGCATGAACCTACAGGATCGGGTCACAGCTTTGATGTTAGCAGAGAACGACAGGGTGTTTTGAGGATGGGTGCAACTCTCGCTTTCTTGAAGATGGAAGGGACATAGCCAGCGGACAAGGATGAGTTGATGAGCGAGGTGAGGTAAGGGAGAAGGTCTCCGGAAATGGTCTGGAGAAAAGAGGAGGGGATAGGGTCAAGCGGGCAGGTTGTTGGGCGGCCGGCCGTCACAAGTCGCAAGATTTCATCTGGAGAGAGAGGGGAGAAAGAAGTAAAAGCATAGGGTAGGGCAGTGTGAGCAGGACCAGCGGTGTCATTTGACTTAATAAATGAGGATCGGATGTCGTCAACCTTCTTTTCAAAATGGTTGACGAAGTCATCCACAGAGAGGGAGGAGGGAGGGGGAGGAGGAGGAGGATTCAGCAGGGAGGAGAAGGTGGCAAAGAGCTTCCTAGGGTTAGAGGCAGAGGCTTGAAATTTAGAGTGGTAGAAAGTGGCTTTAGCAGCAGAAACGGAGGAAGAGAATGTAGAGAGGAGGGAGTGGAAAGATGACAGGTCCGCAGGGAGTCTAGTTTTCCTCCATTTCCGCTCGGCTGCCCGGAGCCCTGTTCTCCGAGCTCACAATGAATCGTGAAGCCACGGAGCAGGAGGGGAGGACCGAGCCGGCCGGGAGGATAGGGGACATAGAGAGTCAAAAGATTCAGAGAGGGAGGAGAGGAGGGTTGAGGGGGCAGAATCAGGAGATTGGAGGGAGAAGGATTTAGCAGAGGGAAGAGATGATAGGATGGAAGAGGAGAGAGTAGCGGGAGAGAGAGAGCGAAGATTGCGACGGCACATTACCATCTGAGTAGGGGCAGAGTGAGTAGTGTTGGAGGAGAGCAAGAGAGAAAAGGATATGAAGTTGTGGTCAGAGACTTGGAGGGGAGTTGCAGTGAGATTAGTAGAAGAACAGCATCTAATAAAGATGAGGTCAAGCGTATTGCCTGCCTTGTGAGTAAGGGGGGATGGTGTGAGGGTGAGGTCAAAAGAGGAAAGGAGTGGAAAGAAGGAGGCAGAGAGAAATGAGTCAAAGGCAGACGTAGGGAGGTTAAAGTCACCCAGAACTGTGAGGGGTGAGCCATCCTCAGGAAAGGAACTTATCAAGGCGTCAAGCTCATTGATGAACTATCCAAGGGAACCTGGAGGGCGATAAATGACAAGGATGTTAAGCTTGAATGGGCTAGTGACTGACAGCATGGAATTCAAATGAGGAGATAGACAGATGGGTCAGGGGGAAAACAGAGAATGTCCATTTGGGAGAGATGAGGATTCCTGTCCCACCGCCGCACTGACCAGATGCTCTCTGGGTATGCGAGAACACATGATCAGACGAGGAAAGAGCAGTAGGAGTAGTAGTGTTTTCTGTGGTAATCCATGTTTCCGTCAGCGCCAAGAAGTCGAGGGACTGGAGGGTGGCATAGGCTGAGATGAACTCTGCCTTGTTGGCCGCAGAATGGCAGTTCCAGAGGCTACCGGAGACCTGGAACTCCACGTGGGTCATGCGCGCAGGGACCACCAGATTAGAGTGGCAGCAGCCACGCTGTGTGAAGCGTTTGTATGGCCTGTGCGGAGAGGAGAGAACAGGGATAGACAGACACATAGTTGACAGGCTACAGAAAAGGCTACAATAATGCAAAGGAGATCGGAATTAAATTAACTAAGCATCTGGGAAAGCGAGAGAGCGGGGCCTCCCTCACGTTTCACTGAAACACTCAAATATAACTCTCCCAACTTCCACTTTAGATTAATAGACTTTAGTTAGCGTCTGGTCTATTAGCGATGTTAACAAACAGACTAGTTCTGTCTCTTACCTCTAGTTAGTGTCTGGTCTATTAGCGATGTTACCAAACAGACTAGTTCTGTCTCTTACCTCTAGTTAGTCTCTGGTCTGTTAGCGATGTTACCAAACAGACTAGTTCTGTCTCTTGCCTCTAGTTAGTGTCTGGTCTATTAACGATGTTACCAAACAGACGAGTTCTGTCTCTTGCCTCTAGTTAGTGTCTGGTCTATTAGCGATGTTACCAAACAGACTAGTTCTGTCTCTTACCTCTAGTTAGTGTCTGGTCTATTAGCGATGTTACCAAACAGACTAGTTCTGTCTCTTGCCTCTAGTTAGTGTCTGGTCTATTAGCGATGTTACCAAACAGACTAGTTCTGTCTCTTGCCTCTAGTTAGTGTCTGGTCTATTAGCGATGTTACCAACAGACTAGTTCTGTCTCTTACCTCTAGTTAGTGTCTGGTCTATTAGCGATGTTACCAAACAGACTAGTTCTGTCTCTTACCTCTAGTTAGTGTCTGGTCTGTTAGCGATGTTACCAAACAGACTAGTTCTGTCTCTTGCCTCTAGTTAGTGTCTGGTCTATTAACGATGTTACCAAACAGACGAGTTCTGTCTCTTGCCTCTAGTTAGTGTCTGGTCTATTAGCGATGTTACCAAACAGACTAGTTCTGTCTCTTACCTCTAGTTAGTGTCTGGTCTATTAACGATGTTACCAAACAGACGAGTTCTGTCTCTTGCCTCTAGTTAGTGTCTGGTCTATTAGCGATGTTACCAAACAGACTAGTTCTGTCTCTTACCTCTAGTTAGTGTCTGGTCTATTAGCGATGTTACCAAACAGACTAGTTCTGTCTCTTGCCTCTAGTTAGTGTCTGGTCTATTAGCGATGTTACCAAACAGACTAGTTCTGTCTCTTGCCTCTAGTTAGTGTCTGGTCTATTAGCGATGTTACCAAACAGACTAGTTCTGTCTCTTACCTCTAGTTAGTCTCTGGTCTGTTAGCGATGTTACCAAACAGACTAGTTCTGTCTCTTGCCTCTAGTTAGTGTCTGGTCTATTAACGATGTTACCAAACAGACGAGTTCTGTCTCTTGCCTCTAGTTAGTGTCTGGTCTATTAGCGATGTTACCAAACAGACTAGTTCTGTCTCTTACCTCTAGTTAGTGTCTGGTCTATTAGCGATGTTACCAAACAGACTAGTTCTGTCTCTTGCCTCTAGTTAGTGTCTGGTCTATTAGCGATGTTACCAAACAGACTAGTTCTGTCTCTTGCCTCTAGTTAGTGTCTGGTCTATTAGCGATGTTACCAACAGACTAGTTCTGTCTCTTACCTCTAGTTAGTGTCTGGTCTATTAGCGATGTTACCAAACAGACTAGTTCTGTCTCTTACCTCTAGTTAGTGTCTGGTCTGTTAGCGATGTTACCAAACAGACTAGTTCTGTCTCTTGCCTCTAGTTAGTGTCTGGTCTATTAACGATGTTACCAAACAGACGAGTTCTGTCTCTTGCCTCTAGTTAGTGTCTGGTCTATTAGCGATGTTACCAAACAGACTAGTTCTGTCTCTTACCTCTAGTTAGTGTCTGGTCTATTAACGATGTTACCAAACAGACGAGTTCTGTCTCTTGCCTCTAGTTAGTGTCTGGTCTATTAGCGATGTTACCAAACAGACTAGTTCTGTCTCTTACCTCTAGTTAGTGTCTGGTCTATTAGCGATGTTACCAAACAGACTAGTTCTGTCTCTTGCCTCTAGTTAGTGTCTGGTCTATTAGCGATGTTACCAAACAGACTAGTTCTGTCTCTTGCCTCTAGTTAGTGTCTGGTCTATTAGCGATGTTACCAACAGCCTAGTTCTGTCTCTTGCTTCTAGTAAGTGAATATGATGAGAAGATGGTGCTGCAGTGGATAGCTGAACAATTCTGCTATTTTGTGTGTTTTCTTCACGCTGATCTTAACTTTTTTTGTACACAATATTTCTGACATCATTTCCTATGACAAAAAACAGCTTCTGGGGACATCAAAACAGTGATCATTAACCTCAATTCTTAACTCTATTTTCTTAAAACTGCATTATCAGTTAAGGGCTTGTAAGTAAGCATTTCACGGTAAGGTCTACACCTGTTGTATTTGGCGCATGTGACAAATAACATTTGATTTGAATTTGGATGACGATGTTTACTTCAACGAGTCAGCAGCTGTGGACTGCTCATTCTGGACCAGGCCCTAATCCCTGGGACTCGAAAAAGGAAGAGACGGCGCAAGAGAGGCAAACGAGTGGGCTCCCTGACGAGACTACGTCCGCAAGTAAATAAACCGCCTCCACCCTCCGTTCTATTGGCGAACGTACAATCACTAGAGAACAAACTGGACAAGCTCCTTTCGAGACTATCCTATCAACGGAACCTGAAGAACTGTAATATCCTATGTTTCTCGGAGTCGTGGCTGAACAAGGACATGGATAATATACATCTAGCTGGTTTTTCTATGCATCGTCAAGACAGAATGGCAGCTTCGGGTAAGGTGGAGGTGTGTGTCTCTGTTAACAACAGCTGGTGTGCAGTCTCTAATGTTAAGGAAGTATTTTGCTCACCCGAGTTAGAATACCTCTTGATAAGCCGCAGACCATACTATTTACATTTTTCATAGCTGTCTATTTACCACCACAAACCAATGCTGGCACTAAGACCGCACTCAACGAGCTGTATAGGGCCATCAGAAAAAAATAAAATGCACATCCAGAGGTGGCGCTCCTAGTGGCCGGTGATTTTAATGCAGGGAAACTGAAATCTGTCTCACTTCATTTTTACAAGCATGTCACCTTTACAACTAGAAGCGCCAAAACTCTAGATCACCTTTACTCTTCACACAGAAACGCATACACGGCCCTCAAACAGAAAGTACCAGTGATGTGCTCAATATGGAAGTGGTCCAATGAAGCGGATGTTAAGCTACATAACTATTTCGATAGCAGACTGGACTATGGTCCAGGATTCATCTGATATCATTACCACATTTACATTTACATTTTAGTCATTTAGCAGACGCTCTTATCCAGAGTGACTTACAGTTAGTGAGTGCATACATTTTCATACTGGACCCCCGTGGGAATCGAACCCACAACCCTGGCGTTGCAAGCGCCATGCTCTACCAACTGATCTACACGGGGCCCCATCAGTCACCGACTTCATTAATAAGTGCATCGACAATGTCTTCCCCACAGTGACCGTACATACGTACATATCCCAACCAGAAGCCATGGATTACAGGCATTAACCACACTGAGCTAAAGGCTAAATCTGCTGCTTTCAAGGAGCGGGACACTAATCCCGCAATGATCTCCGACGAGCCATCAAACAGTCAAAACTTCAATACAGGACTAAAATCGAATCCTACTACGCCGGCTCTGATGCTTGTCGGATGTGGCAGGGCTTGCAAACTACCACGGATTACAAAAGGAAACCCAGCTGCGAGCTGCCCAGTGATGCGAGCCTACCAGACAAGCTACATTTCTTCTATGTTCGCTTTGAGGCAAGCAACACTGAACCATGCATGAGAACACCAGCTGTTGCGGATGACTGTGTGATCTCGCTCTCCATAGCCAATGCGAGTAATATTTATAATAATAATAATATGCCATTTAGCAGATGCTTTTATCCAATGCGACTTACAGTCATGTGTGCATACATTTTTACGTATGGGTGGTCCCGGGGATCGAACCCACTACCCTGGCGTTACAAGCGCCATGCTCTACCAATTGAGCTGCAGAGGACCACATATACTGAGTAAGACCTTTAAACAGGTAAACATTCACAAGGCCGCGGGGCCAGATGGATTACCTGGACACGTACTCAGAGCATGCGCTGACCAGCTTGAAAGTGTCTTCACTGATATTTTAAACCTCTCCCTGACCCAGTCTGTAATATCAGCATTCAACACCATACTTCCCTCCAAGCAGCTCAGGACCCTGGGATTGAACACCTCCCTCTGCAACTGGATCCTGGATCCACCCCAGGTGGTGAGAATAGGTAACAACACATCCGCCACGCTGACCCTCAACACGGGGGCCCCTCAGGGGTTTGTGCTTAATCCTCTCCTGTACTCCCTGTTCACCCACAACTGCATGGCCATGCAAGACTCCAACATCATCATTAAGTTTGCTGACGACATGATGGTGGTTGGCCTGATCACCGACGATGATGAGACAGCCTATAGGGAGGAAGTCAGTGACCTGGCAGTGTAGTGCCAAGACAACAACCTCTCTTTCAACGTCAGCAAGACAAAAGAGCTGATCGTGGACTACAGGAAACGGAGGGCTCGAGCACTCCCCCATCCACATTGAAGGCTGTAGTGGAGCGGGACGTCGAGCTTCAAGTTCCGCGGTGTCTACATCACTAAGGAATTATCATGGTCCACACACACCAGCACAGTCATGAAGAAGGCACGACAATGCCTCTTCCCACTCAGGAGGCTGAAAAGATTCGGCATGGGCCCTCAGATCCTTAAAAAGTTCCCCAGCTGCACCATTGAGAGCATCTTGACTGGCTAAATCTAGGGCTGTGGCGGTCATGAAATTTTGTCAGCCGGTTATTGTCATGCAAAAGCCTGCCGGTCTCACGGTAATTCACCGTAAATTAACATAAACAAGTTTAGCATCTCCAGGCCTCCACGCATACAAGCTGCATTCAAGCCGCTGATGCACACCTTTGGAACTACTACATTTAAAAAGTCTAATAAATCAATTTAATATACACCATCACAATAAATCCATTATTTATTTTAGTCAGGTCTAATGAAACATTATGATATGAATAAAATGTATTTTAGATGAACATAATATGAGTTGGTCTACTATACACTACCAGTCAAAAGTTTGGACACACCTACTCATTCAAGGGTTTTTCTTTATTTGTACTATTTTCTACATTGTAGCGTAATAGTGAAGACATCAAAACTATGAAATAACACATATGGAATCATGTAGTAACCAAAAAAGTGTTAAACAAATCAACATATATTTTATATTTGAGATTCTTCAAATAGCCACCCTTTACCTTGAAGACAGCTTTGCACACTCTTGGCATTCTCTCAACCAGCTTCAAACTCTGTATGCCTTGGGCTCTCCAAACCTGTTCCTGCAGTTATCCAGTGCTTAATTTGGGAAACCAAGTGAAATCTGTTCGTAACAAAACATATTTCACTAAACTATTGACAGCCCCTCTGCGCCCTCGAGAAAGGAATGAAGGAGAGAGAGGAGGAGATGGGAATGCATGGTGGTGAGATATTCTGTAGCTAAAGGTAATATGTCAGCCTATTAATTATGAAAATATAAAACATTCCCTATTACTAGGCTATTGAAAATTATACAAATGTACTATAATTGTAAGCCGCCCTGCACAATCAATGAACCAACAGAATCGCCTAGGGCTATATATTCTCTCCCAGACTCGTGGATAGACATTTTGGAGGATAGCATAAGGCAACCCAGTCCATCCAGTATGCATAATGATACAGTCCACACTCAAAGCCATTACTTAATTTTGTTTAATTTTAGAGTATAGGCTAGACCAATTACGTACCAAAGACATCTTAAATCAGTTTTGTTAAAAAAATTCTGCCATGCGTAATATGCAGTTGGCTATGTATTGTATAACAGCACAATCACAATTCAGTTGTTTTTTTTCGGGCTCATAAGCCTATGCATAAGCTCTATGGGTGTTTTGAATTAATCATCACCTTACAAGGTGTTGTCCATTTTGCTGTGTCAGGCTTTGAAACAAAATCCACAATGACCATGTTTTCCACTCAGTTTCAACCTGCTTTTGAACTTCTTTCTTCAAATTGATCGATCACAGTGAGATGAGTTTTAAAAGCATATACTGTTTTGATGGTAATATGGCTTGGACCAATAATAATCCATTGGGTCAGTAGCCTCTATATACTGTAGATGCTGATTGGACATCTTCATTAACCTTCAGATTGAGGGGAAAAAGCAGTGTGCAAAGGTTAGAGCTGGGATCGATGGTGGCAGAGATGGCTGGATCGTCTCAGCTGACACTGGAGAGGTGCAGACAGGCTCAATGTAAATCTAGGCGCTGATTTACTATGTGATCAATACCTGTACATCGGCACGGATACGGTGCGCTCGTAATAATCCCACGTCGACTCCAGGTCTGGCCGGGTGAGATTGGTGGCGTAGAAGCGCCACGCGGCCTGAGGGGGGAGAGAGAGAGAGCGAGAGAGAGAGAGAGAAAGAGAGAGAGAGAGAGAGAGAGAGAGAGAGACAGAAAGAGAGAGAGAGAGAGACACAGAAAGAGAGAGATGAAATAGGGAAGTATAGAGAAATGGATGAATAATAAATGGAGAGAGATAGAGAAAAATAGAGAGAGAGAGTGAGCGAGAGAGCAGTGCATGGTTTTGAAGGGTAGGTAATGAATACAGCGTTTTCTTTATGTTCGCTTTGCTACTATCTATCTCGGTGCTCTGAGAGTCCTTTGAAATAAACGAGATCATACAAATCTTTGCATGCACATTTTTACAATTTTTGGGAAGGAAAACTATTTCACTAGTATTGTAATTAATTATAGGTAATATTTCATAGAAATCTGGAAACACTGGACAATTACTTTAAGGTTTTTATTGGCCAGTCTGAGATATGGCTTTTTTCTTTGCAACTCTGCCTAGAAGGTCAGCATCCCGGAGTCCGTTGACGTTGAGACTGGTGTTTTGCCGGTACTATTTAATGAAGTTGCCAGTTGAGGACCTGTGAGGCATCTGTTTCTCAAACTAGACACTCTAATGTATTTGTCCTCTGTAGCTATTCCATAAAAAATCTGCCGTTTCCAGCTACAATAGCCATTTACAACATTAACAATGTCTACACTGTATTTCTGATCAATTTGATGTTATTGTAATGGACAAAAAAATTGCTTTTCTTTCGAAAACAAGGACATTTCTAAGTGACCCCAAACTTTTGAACGGTAGTGTATAAACAAGCGAGCATAGTAACATCATGTAGAATGTGTCTTGAAAAGCGTACCATGAAACCGTTATTTTCAGTTCTTGTGGATCAAAGACTATATAGTGAAATTCCCAGTAACGGTCTAAGGTACCCCACCAGGACACCAACGCTCTAAATGTTGTTGGTTTTTAGAGTGGGTAAGCGCCCTGCTTTGTTTACCTGAATAAGCCCTGCCGCAGGATTCCGCCGCTTCTCAAAGTGTTTTTGTCGATGTTGCTCTTGGACCTTCAAGGCAAAGCCAGAGCCCAATATACCCTTAGAGACACATAGAAACCATTAGTCACAACAACAAGCCTCTGGAAAACATGATTGATTCACAATTAAATTGCCAAGTCCAGTGAATTACTTCAGAGTAGCACTTGACTCAAATGGCAGATGCTTCAGGCACTCATTTCCTGAGTTTCCTCAGAAGCACTCCATTTCCTTGCATTCAGTGCACATTAATAACTTAGCTCAGCCATTTCTTCACAAATCAATAGTCTTTGACTTACTGCTGGAAGTGCAAAGAAAGACACTCCAATCAAGGTGAAGGTTGCGGCCAGAAGACGCCCGTTCCACGTTATGGGAAACTTGTCTCCATACCCAATGGTAGTCAGGGTGATCTGAGAAGGCAATCGGCAGACATCTTGAATGACACCTTTTATAAATATTCACAGTGTTTCTTCATCTCACGCTAAGCTGTTCAATATAATTCAACTTCATGGTAATTGTGGAAGTGTGACATAAGTGGGTGAAATACCACCAACATGTTAAGTCCCAAGGTTGAATCACACTAATATCCTTTAGATTTCGATTTCACACAAGTACTGGGTGTTTTATGAGGACCTATATAAATTATCCTATTAAGAAATGCTGGGTGTTTTGTGGGGACCTGATGAAATTCTGCTGTCAAGCACTGGATATTTTTCTGGGGACATTAAGATATTTGGCTTTAAACAAGTGCTGAATGTTTTGTGGAGACCTGCAGAAATTATCTTATAAATAAGTGCTGAGTGTTTTGTGGGACCTGCAGACATACTCCTTTCCAACCACTGAGTGTGTTGTTGGGACATGCCAACATTGTCCTATTAACAACCGCTGAGCATGGTTTGTGAGGACCAGTGAAACAAGGCTTAGAGTGATGACTTACCAGGCCCCACCACAGTGCGTCTGCGTAGGTCTCAAACTGGTCGTTGTCCTCTTTCTCTGCCAGATAGACCAGGAAGGACGCCAGGATGAGGCAGAGGAAGCCGATGTACCACGCTGTGATCAGCTCCTGCAAAAGGTCAAGGTGTCAGGAAGGACTAAACAATATACTGTAGCTACTTCATTTATTTCAGGAACAAGAGTATCGAAGCAATAATCCTTATGAAGGAAAACCTTGCTTTATCAAATCAATAGATGCCAGGTACTGCATATTTATGTTATGACCAGAGTACCAAAGCAATATTAACTTAACCCCTTACACTAGTGGAAATCGGCCTATATAGATAGGGCCAAATTGAAATGTTTCTAAAATAACTATAAAAAGCATATGATTTCTGCATGTCATCCTTGTAACTGTGGATCAAACATAGAGATCATAAACGTTGATACTGTAAATTACATGAGCTTTTAAATAAGGAAAGTGAAGTGCACACTTAGACTAACGGGTGTGTGGTTTGTTTGTACGGTATTTATTATAATCCTCAACATGTCATCTTTCAGAACACATCGATTTACAGCATTTCCCTCACAACAACAAAATGTGTAAAAGTTGCCTAATCAGCGGGAGGAATGGAGGTACTGTACAGCCAATTTAGGCACGTATCAATGAAAAACCTGCCATTTTCAACCCGTATACGGGATGACAGAAGCTGTGAGTGAAAAGGGCTACAAAGTAAAAAAACGGGTGTATGGAATAAGAGGACGGGATGGGAGGAGGCCGCCCTGGTCGTCCTTTACGCATAGGGGCTATCGGAGGGGATGAAGGACAAACTCTCCTTCAGGGAGCTGCCTGAGCGACTGGACGGCCTCGTCGAACTCTCGGTGCAGGTATACAATCGGCGTCGTGAGAGGGCGCATGAGAGAGGGATGACGCAAGGCGCGCCTCCGCGTCCCCCTATCAACCCGGACGCTTTCCGCCAATTCAGGGAGGAGACGCCTCAGGAGTAGGCTATGCAGCTGGGGGCGGCGCGCTTGTCCAGGATGGAGAGCCACCAAACCGAAACCCCAACTCCAGAGACTCCCGGACTTTTCTCCCCATCAGGGTTCAGTGGGCCCACGCTGTGCGTCGGGCGCATGCACTGGTGGATTCTGGGGCCGCGGGAAACCTGATGGACGCGGGGCTGGCCCAAGGGTGGAGCGTTCCGTTACTCTCCCTCTCCGAGCCGGTTCCGGTCATGGGACTGGACGGCTGGCCGTTGGGGTCGGGCTTCATCACAAGGCGCACTGGCCCTGTGCGTGTCCGGGTGGCGGGGGGGCTATGGGAGGATATCCAGTTTTTCATTGTGGACTCTACGGAGTGTCCCCTCATCCTCGGGCACCCCTGGCTGGTCGCCCACAATCCCCGGATAGACTGGTCCACGGGGCGACACATCCTGGAGGGAGGCTCTGCCGCCGTCCTGTTCTGGTCTCCACCGACCACTCATCAGCCCAAACCACCGTCCCAGACCACCTACCAGTCCTCACCTCTTCCCCAGGTCCCGCACTCCGAACCGCCTACCGCCCTAGCGGCGGGGAGGACGGCGGCTACAGACTCCGTCACCGGCCCAGACCTGGCAGGCATTCCCCAAGAGTATTGGGATCTGGGGGAGGTGTTTAGTAAGAGGCGTGCAGTGATTACCGGGCGCTCAACGACATCACTGTTAAGAACCGCTACCCACTCCCCCTGATGACGACGGCATTCGAGTCGTTGCAGGGAGCCCTGGTCTTCACCAAGCTGGACTTACGCAATGCCTACAACCTGGTGAGGATTCGGGAGGGGGACGTGTGGAAGACGGCTTTTAACAGACCCAGTGGGTCTGTTAAAAGCCGTTAGTTCTAGCCAAGCCGTTAGAGATGGGCGAGTACCAAGCCATTAGTTCTAGCCAACGCGCATACCATATCTTAGACTGCCCATCTTTTATTTTTATTGGCCAGTCTGAGATATGGCTTTTTCTTTGCAACTCTTCCTAGGGTCAGCATCCTGGAGTCGCCTCTTCACTGTTGACGTTGAGACTGGTGTTTTGAGGGTACTATTTAATGAAGCTGCCAGTTGAGGACCTGTGAGGCGTCTGTTTCTCAAACTAGACACTCTAATGTATTTGTCCTCTTGCTCAGTTGTGCACCGGGGCCTGCCACTCCCCTTTCTGGCCATTTTGAGCCTGTAATCGAACCCACAATTGCTGATGCTCCAGATACTCAACTAGTCCCCTGTAGCTCAGTTGGTAGAGCATGGCGCTTGCAACGCCAGGGTTGTGGGTTCGTTTCCCACGGGGGGCCAGTATGAAAATGTATGCACTCACTAACTGTAAGTCGCTCTGGATAAGAGCGTCTGCTAAATGACTAAAATGTAAAAATGTAGTCTCAAGAAGGCCAGTTTTATTGCTTCTTTAATCAGCACAACAGTTTTCAGCTGTGCTAACATAACTGCAAAAGGGTTTTCTAGTGATCAATTAGCCTTTTAAAATTATAAACTTGGATTAGCAAACACAACGTGCCATTGGAACACAGGACTGATGGTTGCTGATAATGGGCCTCTGTACGCCTATGTAGATATTCCATTAAAAATCAGCCGTTTCCAGCTACAATAGCCATTTACAACATTAACAATGTCTACACTGTATTTCTGATCAATTTGAAGTTATTTTAATTGGCAAAAAAAATGCTTTTCTTTCAAAAACAAGGACATATCTAAGTGACCCCAAACTTTTGTAGTGTATTTGCTCCGCCTTTCTTTTATCGTGATAAGTCTGTTATTTTGTATTCTGGCTTCGGGACCACCAGTAAAGAACCTTGTTTCACCATCTCTGCCTACTGCCTACTGTATATCCTGCGCCGCACCTGGGTCACACCTCACACCAATCCTTACATTCATCTACATGATCAAATATTGATAGAACAGAAAGCCACAGCTACATGAGGTTATACACTGAGTGTACAAAACATTAAGAACACCTGCTCTTTCCATGACATTGACTGACCAGGTGAAAATTATTATCCCTTATTTATGTCACCTGTTAAATCCACTTCAATCAGTGTAGATAACGGGAGGAGACAGGTTAAAAATGATTTTTAAGCATTGAGACAATTGAGACATGGATTGAGTATGTGTGCCATTCAGAGGGTGAATGGGCAAGACAAAATATTTAAGTGCCTTTGAACGGGGTATGGTAGTAGGTGCCAGGCACACCGGTCTGAGTGTCTCAATGACTGCAACGCTGCTGGGTTTTTCATGCTCAACAGTTTCCCATGTGTATCAAGAATGGTCCACCACCCAAAGGACATCCAGTCAACTTGACACAAGTGTGGGCCAGCATCCCCGTGGAATGCTTTCTACACCTTCTAGAGTCCATGCCCCGACAAATTGAGGCTGTTCTGAGGGCAAAAGGGGGTGCAACTCAATATTAGGAAGGTGTTCCTAATGTTATGTACAGTCAGTGTATAGTATACAGTATAGTAAACACCATTAGTCAATTGATGAATCAATATAAAAACAACCTGATGTAATGGGTTTGACCTACAACTCACATACACAGAGGGACCAGGTCTTTCAATAAAACGGTCAACCCAAAGAATGAGGTTTAGGAGTAAATACCTCATATAGGGAAGTTCCTATTTGAGGGAAATGAAGGTCGATATCAATTCTCAAAGTGCTGTAAAGCTTGACGCTTTACTACCGATGAGAAACAACAATTTTATTGAGTATCACTGAGCAGTGACTAGCATGATAAAAACCTGTACGTAAACCCAAAATACATCAACTAAAAGTCTGATTTTTTACCACAATAAATTATTTGAAAACTCATATTTTTTCAATCCAGCAAATTTTGTAACCTATAAATATGTCAGGTTATAATCTGGTAATAAAATATCCAGTTCTGGATAGATAGAGTATCAGGTCCACTTTGTTTGAGGGACTGACTGGTGCTGAAGTCAGCACGAGGAAATACCGTGGTTAGCTACTCTGAGAAATAGGATGGGCATGCCCTGGCATTACCTATCGTTCCGGCTGCTGAGGCAGCTCCCCCGATACCACTATTGTCCATATTTAACCACGGGGAGGAGCGAGATAGAGAGACAGAATAAGTGCTAGAGTTGGGGATGAGATGGAGAGAGAGGGAGGAGGAGGTAAGCGAGAGGGAGAGAGACAGATGCAGAATAAGGTAGAGAGACAGATGCAGAATAAGTGACAGAGAGATGGGGATGAGATGGAGATGGAGAAAGAGAGAAAGAGAGAAACAGAGAGAGAAACAGAGAGAGAGAGCGAGAGCGAGAGGAAGGAATGACTGACTGAAAGGTCAGAATGATGAAAGTGCAAGGTGGCATTCCTGAACGTGAAACATCAATGCGGCAAAATAGTCATGACCCTGACGGCTGTGTGGAAATAGGCACAGCTCAAGATCACAGAGATGGACATGTTGGTTAATTATCCTTGATTCCCTGTGTTGTCCCTTCAGTGTTGGCAGAGTTGGGATTTTTTTATACCTAAAAAGGACGTGTTTTTGTACTATTTGTGTTAGGAATATTGGTTGTCTTGAGGAGAGAAGCTGGCTCATAGCTTTAGGTATGCGGTTTCATATTAGAGGATATAATATTAATATCTGCTTGGATAAATAAATAAGATTAGGCACCTTGAAATGAAGTGATAAAGATGATATATTTTATTGACCAAAATACATTTTGCAAGCAAGTCAGAAAAAAGGAGCTTATCACAGAAGAAACTCTTTGAAAGTGAGAAAAACTCACTTTACACTTTAGACAGTGACTAACAACCAACGTACAATTTTAACCCACTCTTATTCAAGTCCAAAACCCTGAATTGAATGAGTAAGCAGACGATGCAGTGGAAACTCATGCATATTTAAACTATGTTGTCACGCCCTGGCTCTGGGGACTCTGAAATGTTGAGCCAGGGTGTGTAGTTTCTGTGTTATATTTTCTATGTTGATGTTCTAGATCGTTTAGATCTATGTTGGCCAGGGTGGTTCCCAATCAGAGGCAGCTGTATCTCGTTGTCTCTGATTGGGGACCATACTTAGGCAGCCTGTTTGGCACTAGTCGGTGTGGGATCTTGTTCCGTTAAGGTTTGTTTTGTGTAACCTAGGACTTCACGTTTCGTTTGTTTGTTGTTTTGTCGTGAGTTAAGTACTTAATAAAATGTACGCTTATCACGCTGCGCCTTGGTCCGTATCTTCCGTTAACGATCGTGACAGAAGATCCCACCAAAAGAGGACCAAGCAGCGTGCCCAGGAGGAGAAGATAGCGATGTCTCAGGTGGGCAAATGGTGGTCATGGGAGGAGATATTCGCGGGGAAAGGGCCATGGGCAAAGGTAAATGCCCAGGCAGGAGAGGAGAAACGGCGCCAACTGTGCCGACGACGGACACGCGAGAGGCAACCCCAAGACATTTTTTTTGGGGGTGGCACACGGCGTGGACGACGGGGCAGCAGGAGGCAGCTACAGGGCGAATCTGCAGACTAGGAGAGAAGGCCACCAGGTTACGGGGGCTATTGGTCCAGAGGGAGCAGGAGTTAATTGGTCGGAGGGAGGAGCTACAAGAGGCGTTAAGGGAGAGGGAGAGTGTAGAGGCACGGCGAGAGGAACTGGTTAGGCAGCAGAAGGAGCGGAGGTTTATAAGGAAACCCAGTCCCGCTCCTCGCACCAAGCAAGTGGTGTGTGTCACCAGTCCGGTCCGGCCCGTTCCTGATCCCCGCACTAAGCCAGTGGTGCGTGTTCCCAGTACGGCCCGACCCATTCCTGCTTCCCGCACAAGGCCAGTGGTGTGTGTTCCCAGTACGGTCCGGCCCGTTCCTGCTCCCCGCACTAAGTTAGTGGTGCGTGATCCCAGTACGGCCCGACCTGTTCCTGCTCCTCGCACTTAGTTAGTGGTGCGTGTTCCCAGTCCGGCCCGGCCCGTTCCTGCTCCCCGCACCAAGCCGGTGGTGCGTGTTCCCAGTCCGGTCCGGCCCGTTCCTGCTCCCTGCACCAAGCCAGTGGTGCGTATTCCCAGTCCAGCCCGGCCCGTTCTGTTCCTCGCACCAAGCCAGTGGTGCGACGCCAGCCCGGTCCGGCCTGTTCCTGCCCCCTCGCACCAAGCCAGTGGTGCACGCCGCCAGCACGGTCCGGCCTGTTCCTGCCCCTCGCACCAAGCCAGTGGTGCGCGTCGTCAGCCCGTCCGGCCCGCTCTGCTCCCCGCACCAAGCCAGTGGTGCGTGTCGTCAGCCCGGTCCGCCCGTTCCTGCTCCCCCGCACAAGCCAGTGCTGCGTGTGCCAGTCCGGCACGGCTCGTGCCTGTTCCACCGGTGCCTGGTCCGGCACCGGTCAGCTGCTCCACTCCGGAGCCAGAGCAATCCGCTCCACCGGGGTCCGGTCCAACTCCAGTCAGCGGATCCACTCCGGAGCCAGAGCAATCCGCTCCACCGGTGTCCAGTCCGGAGCCTGTACGGTTTGATCCACCGTCGTCGGGTCCAGCTCTAGTCAACAGTGCCAGACCAGATCAGGGGCGCAACGGGGAGGTGGAGAGAAAGTGGTGGTCACGCCCGGAGCCGGATCCGCCTCCGAGGCGGAATGCCCACCCGGCCCCTACCCTGTTGTGTTTGTGTGGCGCGGTCGCAGTCCGCGCCTTTGGGGGGGGTACTGTCATGCCCTGGCTCTGGGGACTCTGAAATGTTGAGCCAGGGTGTGTAGTTTCTGTGTTATATTTTCTATGTTGATGTTCTAGATCGTTTAGATCTATGTTGGCCAGGGTGGTTCCCAATCAGAGGCAGCTGTATCTCGTTGTCTCTGATTGGGGTCCATACTTAGGCAGCCTGTTTGGCACTAGTCGGTGTGGGATCTTGTTCCGTTAAGGTTTGTTTTGTGTAACCTAGGACTTCACGTTTCGTTTGTTTGTCGTGAGTTAAGTACTTAATAAAATGTACGCTTATCACGCTGCGCCTTGGTCCGTATCTTCCATAAACGTTCGTGACATATGTTTACAATGCAAAACACAACGCTACCCAAGATGATTATCAATTTGTTAAAGATAGAAATGTACAGGGTTTTTCTCACTGACACAACAGCTTCCCTATTCCCCTTGCGGCAAGCACTGGTTTAGAATAGACGAGAAACTGCTGAGACGACGAAAACGAACAAGTAACATAATTAGTTGGGCTAAAAATAGGCTCCACTTTCTGGGCTGTTTCACGTGGAATTCTGTACCAGGTTTGTGAGAACACAAAGCGTAAGAGAGCCTGCATCAGTCATTGATAGATCATATAGGCTACAGTGCCTTCAAAAAGTATAGAAACCCCTTTAGTTTTTCCACATATTGTTATGTTACCACCTGAATTTTAAATGGATTAAATTGAGATTGAATGTGTCACTGATCTACACACAATACCCCATAATGTCAAAGTGGAATTTTGTTTCTAGAATATGTTAGGAATTAATAACAAATGTAAAGCTGAAATGTCTTGAGTCAATAAGTATTCAACCCCTTTGTTATGGCAAGCCTAAATAAGTTCAGGAATAAAAGTGTGCTTAACAAATCACATAATAAATGGCATGGACTCATTCCATGTTCAATAATAGTGGTTAACATTATTTTTGAATACCTACCCCATCTCTGTACCCCACACATACAATTATCTGTAAGGTCCCTCAATCGAGTAGTGAATTTCAAGCACAGATTAAATTACAAAGACCAGGGAGGTTTTTCAATACCTCACAAAGAAGGGCACCGATTGGTAAATGTGTAAAACAAAACAAAACAGACACTGAAAATCCCTTTCAGCATGGTGAAGTTATTAATTAGGCTTTGGATGGTGTATCAATACACCCAATCACTACAAAGATACAGGCGTCCTTCCTAACTCAGTTGCTGGGTAGGAAGGTAATTGCTCAGGGAATTCACCATGAGGTCAACAGTGATTTTAAAACAGTTACAGAGTTTAATGGTTGTGATAGGAGAAAACTGTGGCTGGATCAACAACATTGTAGTTACTCCACAATACTAACATAAATGACAGAATGATAAGAAGGAAGCCTGTACAGAATAAATATATTCCAAAACATGCATCCTGTCCGCAACAAGGCACTTAAGTGGGCTCAGACTTGCTGCACTGTGTTAAAAAAAATGAGAGCGAGTGACTGTGTGACTAGCACCCGTTGTCTCTCTCTCCTCCCTGCTGCAGCGACCACCACAGAACATCAACAGTGTTTATCGCGCTGTGTTGCTGAAGATGCAACATCATTACAGCCATTTCTGACTGAAAAGTTCTGTTACCGAAATCCCTCATTTGTTTAACATTCCCTAATCCCTTAACCCTTACTCTCTTTACGTGAAACATGTATCCATCACATGTACGTGACCAATAGGGCCTGACCTATAGCATATCATATTCAATAAATTGGTCATAACAAACATCCGAACGCATGTGACAGCAAAATGGATACAGAGGATGTGACAAATAAACTCGAAACGGGGGAATGTTTACTGGTTGCTCAGGAGGTAAAGGGGAAGTCAGATGTGTGGAATAAATTTGAATAGTTGTAGAAAGATACTGGAGATCAAGAAAAAGAAGGTAAGGAGCAAGCGTTGCATGCATATTATGTGTGCCAAACAGGTGCTGTTAGATTACAATATAATTTTTCTGACCGTTTGGAACAATGTAAACAACACTAAATAAATCATAAGCGTACCAGTGAGTCTGTTGTAACGATTTTGTTGTTGTTGTTGTTGTAAAGCCTTTATTACAGCAGACTAAAAGCAGTTGCATTCATTCGTGAAGGCAATTCCCGAAATGGAACGGTTTATTTATTGTTTACGCTAATTATTCAAAGGTCGCTTTGTTACTTCATTTTAAACTAAAATGCTTGATATCATTTCAAATCATGAATGACTCGTATTACATTTACATTTTTAGTCATTTAGCAGACGCTCTTATCCAGAGCGACTTACATTATCTTTTTATTTTATTTTTCATACTGGCCCCCCGTGGGAATCGAACGCACAACCCTGGCATTGCAAACGCCATGCTCTACCAACTGAACTACATCCCTGCCGGCCATTCCCTTCCCTACCCTGGACGACGCTGGGCCAATTGTGCACCGCCCCATGGGTCTCCCGGTCGCGGCCGGCTACGACAGAGCCTGGATTCGAACCAGGATCTCTAGTGGCACACCTAGCACTGCGATGCAGTGCCTTAGACCACTGCGCCACTCGGGATGATAATGAACGAATGAATGATTGATTGATACAGTACTGTAGCCTATATAATAAGTATTGAAATATACAGTGCATTCGGAAAGTATTTAGACCCCTTGACTTTTTCCACATTTTGTTACATTACAGCCTTATTCTAAAATTGATTAAATAAATAAAAATCCTCAATCTACACACAATACCCCATAATAACAAAGCGAAACATGTTTTTTGAATTGTTTGCAAATTTATAAAAAATTAAAAACAGTAATACCTTATTTACATAAGTATTCAGACCCTTTGCTATGACACTCAAAATTGAGCTCAGGTGCATCCTGTTTCCATTGACCATCCTTGAGATGTTTCAACAACTTGATTGAGTCCACCTGTGGTAAATTCAATTGATTGGACATGATTTGGAAAGGCACACACCTCTCTATATAAGGTCCCAAAGTTGACAGTGCATGTCAGAGCAAAAACCAAGCCATGAGGTCGAAGGAATTGTCTGTAGAGCTTTGAGACAGGATTGTGTCGAGGCACAGATCTGGGGAACGGTACCAAAAAATGTCTGCAGCATTGAAGGTCCCCAAGAACACAGCGGCCTCTATCATTCTTAAATGGAAGAAGTTTGGAACCACCAAGACTCTTCCTAGAACTGGCCACCCGGCCAAACTGAGCAATAGGGGAAGAAGGGGGCCTTTGTCAGGGAGGTGACCAAGAACCAAAGCTCCACAGTTCCTCTGTGGAGATGGGAGAACCTTCCAGAAGGACAACCATCTCTGCAGCACTCCACCAATCAAGCCTTCATGGTAGAGTGGCCAGACGGAAGCCACTCCTCAGTAAAAAGCACATGACAGCCCGCTTGGAGTTTGCCAAAAGTCACCTAAAGAGTCTCAGACCATGAGAAACAAGATTCTCTGATTAAACCAAGATTGAACTCTTTGGCCTGAATGCCAAGTGTCACGTCTGGAGGAAACCTGGCACCATCCCTACGGTGAAGCATGGTGGTGGCAGCACCATGTAAATAGTAAAACATGTAAATAGAAACATTCTAAGTTTTGAATCCGGCGTCGTTTTGCGTATCAGTTCATAAACCATGGGCCATGGAATCGGTACGTCAAAAATTCTCTTCCCAACTATTTTGCAATCTATATGGCACGGCTGTTAATTTTTCGGTCCTTAAATGAAACTGGTATACTTTTTTATTTATCACAATTTTCTTTAACCAATTATGGTCTTTAATGCATGGCCGACAGACAAGTTCCTTACTCTTTCCCCTTTCCACTGTCCTCTTCCATTTTTGCGGTAATGCTGCAATTAGTTGGTTGTGATTTTGGGTAGAGCAGACATTTCCATATGTTTTTGTTAGCTGCATGTGCGACATAACTCCACCAGTCCTACCTATGATATCATTTACGAAGATTATACTATATATTTGAGTTTAACCACATTATATGTTGCATTATTTGTTCTGTCCTTTCTGGTGGATTAAATTGAAATTGCAATCAACTTTCTATGGCTTGTTTTAAAAATAGTGATATTTGGGAGATGATTTCCTTTTCAAATAACTGAAAGTGAGATGTTGTAATCTGAATAAAGGGAAAAAGGCCATTCTTGAACATAGGTTGAGACATTCTTACTAATTTGCTAGAGAACCAGTTCAGATTTAGGGTATAACTTTTGTATGACTGAAGCCTTTAGTGAGAGGTCTAATGCTTTAATATTTAATAATTTCTGCCCTCCGAATTCATATTCATTATATAAATAGGCCCGTTTAATTTTGTCTGGTTTATCGTTCCAAATAAAATGGAATATTTTTTTCTCATATAATTTAAAAAAAAAACTGTTCGCTAGGTGTAGGCAAGACCATAAGCAAATAGGTAAACTGGGATATTACTACAGAGTTAATCAGGGTGATTTTCCCCACAAATAGACAGGTATTTAGCTTTCCATGGTAGCAAGATCTTATCTATTTTTGCTAACTTTCTATTAACATTTATTGGAGTGAGATAATTTCTTTCTTTCGGGATATGTATACTGAGTATATCCACATCACCATCAGACCATTTTATTGGTAAACTACACGGTAATGTAAAAGTTTAATATTTTTTGTGATCCAATACGTACCATAGTACATTTATCATAATTTGGGTGTAATCCAGAGAGGTTAGAAAAATTCTCTAGATCCTCTATGAGGCTGTGGAGGGATCCAAGTTGTGGATTTAAAAGAAAACATGAATCATCAGTGTACAATGACACCTTTTTTTAAGCCCTGGATTTCTAATCCCCTGATATTATTAGAAAGAGGAGGAAGGGAAGCGCTACTAAGGTACACAATAGTACATGTTGGTAGACATAAGGTGCTCTTTGGTCAAAGGGGTGATTTGGTCATCAAAAAGAAAGGAGGACCAAGAAACTCATTTACTTTACATTTACGTCATTTAGCAGACGCTCTTATCCAGAGCGACTTACAAATTGTTTTTTTTTTGTTTTTTTTGGGGGGTTGGGGTAAGGAAGGGGTAGAAGGATTACTTTATCCTATCCCAGGTATTCCTTAAAGAGGTGGGGTTTCAAATGTCTCCGGAAGGTGGTGAGTGACTCCGCTGTCCTGGCGTCGTGAGGGAGCTTGTTCCACCATTGGGGTGCCAGAGCAGCGAACAGTTTTGACTGGGCTGAGCGGGAACTATGCTTCCGCAGAGGAAGGGAGCCAGCAGGCCAGAGGTGGATGAACGCAATGTCCCCGCTTTGCGTGTAGGGACTGATCAGAGCCTGAAGGTACGGAGGTGCCGTTCCCCTCACAGCTCCATAGGCAAGCACCATGGTCTTGTAACAGATGCGAGCTTCAACTGGAAGCCAGTGGAGTGTGCGGAGGAGGGGGGTGACGTGAGAGAACTTGGGAAGGTTGAACACCAGACGGGCTGCGGCATTCTGGATGAGTTGTAGGGGTTTAATGGCACAGGCAGGGAGCCCAGCCAACAGCGAGTTGCAGTAATCCAGACGGGAGATGACAAGTGCCTGGATTAGGACCTGTGCCGCTTCCTGTGTAAGGCAGGGTCGTACTCTCCGAATGTTGTAGAGCATGAACCTACAGGATCGGGTCGACGCCTTGATGTTAGCGGAGAACGACAGGGTGTTGTCCAGGGTCACGCCAAGGCTCTTCGCACTCTGGGAGGAGGACACAACGGAGTTGTCAACCGTGATGGCGAGATCATGGAACAGGCAGTCCTTCCCCGGGAGGAAGAGCAGCTCCGTCTTGCCAAGGTTCAGCTTGAGGTGGTGATCCGTCATCCATACTGATATGTCTGCCAGACATGCAGAGATGCGATTCGCCACCTGGTTATCAGAAGGGGGAAAGGAGAAGATTAGTTGTGTGTCGTCAGCGTAGCAATGATAGGAGAGGCCATGTGAGGATATGACAGAGCCAAGTGACTTGGTGTATAGCGAGAATAGGAGAGGGCCTAGAACCGAGCCCCTGGGGGACACCAGTGGTGAGAGCACGTGGGTGCGGAGACAGCTTCTCGCCACGCCACTTGGTAGGAGCGACCGGTCAGGTAGGACGCAATCCAAGAGTGAGCCGCGCCGGAGATGCCCAGCTCGGAGAGGGTGGAGAGGAGGATCTGATAGTTCACAGTATCAAAGGCAGCAGACAGGTCTAGAAGGACAAGAGCAGAGGAGAGAGAGTTAGCTTTAGCAGTGCGGAGAGCCTCCATGACACAGAGAAGAGCAGTCTCAGTTGAATGACCAGTCTTGAAACCTGACTGGTTTGGATCAAGAAGGTCATTCTGAGAGAGATAGCAAGAGAGTTGGCTAAAGACGGCACGCTCAATAGTTTTGGAGAGAAAAGAAAGAAGGGATACTGGTCTGTAGTTGTTGACATCAGTGGGATCGAGTGTTGGTTTTTTGAGAAGGGGTGCAACTCTCGCTCTCTTGAAGACGGAAGGGACATAGCCAGCGGTCAAGGATGAGTTGATCAGCGAGGTGAGGTAGGGGAGAAGGTCACCGGAGATGGTCTGGAGAAGAGAGGAGGGGATAGGGTAAAGCGGGCAGGTTGTTGGGCGGCCTGCAGTCACAAGTCGCAAGATTTTATCTGGAGAGAGAGGGGAGAAAGAAGTCAAAGCATAGGGTAGGGCAGTGTGAGCAGGACCAGCAGTGTCATTTGACTTAACAAACGAGGATCGGATGTCGTCAACCTTCTTTTTCAAAGTGGTTGACGAAGTCATCCACAGAGAGGGAGGGGGGAGATTCAGCAGGGAGGAGAATGTGGCAAAGAGCTTCCTAGGGTTAGAGGCAGATGCTTGGAATTTAGCGTGGTAGAAAGTGGCCTTAGCAGCAGAAAGAGATGAAGAAAATGTAGAGAGGAGGGAGTGAAAAGATGCCAGGTCCGCAGGGAGTCTAGTTTTCTTCCATTTCCGCTCAGCTGCCCGGAGCTCTGTTCTGTGAGCTCGCAATGAGTCATCAAGCCACGGAGCTGGAGGGGAGAACCGAGCCGGCCGGGAGGATAGGGGACATAGAGAGTCAAAGGATGCAGAAAGGGAGGAGAGGAGGGTTGAGGAGGCAGAATCAGGAGATTGGAGGGAGAAGGATTGAGCAGAGGGAAGAGATGATAGGATGGAAGAGGAGAGAGTAGCGGGAGAGAGAGAGCGAAGGTTGCGACGGCGCATTACCATCTGTGTAGGGGCAGAGTGAGTAGTGTTGGAGGAGAGCGAGAGAGAAAAGGATACAAAGTAGTGGTCGGAGACATGGAGGGGAGTTACAGTGAGATTAGTAGAAGAACAGCATCTAGTAAAGATGAGGTCAAGCGTATTGCCTGCCTTGTGAGTAGGGGGGGACGGTGAGAGGGTGAGGTCAAAAGAGGAGAGGAGTGGAAAGAAGGAGGCAGAGAGAAATGAGTCAAATGTAGACGTAGGGAGGTTGAAATTCCCCAGAACTGTGAGGGGTGAGCCATCCTCAGGAAAGGAACTTATCAAGGCGTCAAGCTCATAGATGAACTCTCCAAGGGAACCTGGAGGGCGATAGATGACAAGGATATTAAGCTTAAATGGGCTAGTGACTGTGACAGCATGGAATTCAAATGAGGAGATAGACAGATGGGTTAGGGGAAAAATTGAGAATGTCCACTTGGGAGGGATGAGGATTCCTGTGCCACAACCCCGCTGACCAGATGCTCTCTGGGTATGCGAGAACACATGGTCAGACGAGGAGAGAGCAGTAGGAGTAGCAGTGTTTTCAGTGGTAATCCATGTTTCCATCAGCGCCAAGAAGTCGAGGGACTGGAGGGTAGCATAGGCTGGGATGAAGTCTGCCTTGTTGGCAGCAGAACGGCAGTTCCAGAGGCTGCCTGAGACCTGGAACTCCAGGTGGGTGGTGCGTGCAGGGACCACCAGGTTAGAGAGGCAGCAGCCACGCGGTGTGAGGCGTTTGTGTAGCCTGTGCGGAGAGGAGAGAACAGGGATAGGCAGAGGCATAGTTGACAGGCTGCAGCAAATGGCTACAATAATGCAGAGGAGATCGGAATGAAATGAACTAAACATCTGGGAAAGGAGAGAGCGGGGCCTCCCTCAGCACAACTCCCAAATATAACTCTCCCAACTTCCACCTCAGAAACTATAATTGTTGTAAACTACAGCGGTTCAATGTTTCTAGGAATAGACTAACTCAGTTTATTCAGCTAGCTAACTAGGTGCAGTATTATTCCGTGAAAATCGTCCGGGCATCAAGTCATATGACGCCACAGCCAGCTAGCATGCCGGACTCCAGCAACACGGTTTAGCGCCAATACTCTGCCACAACAAACCACCAGTGTATCAACACGCAATCAGATTGTTCGTGTCCGTGTCTAACGTTGTGGGTTAGTCCCGACAGCTTGAGCGAGTCCGTCGTCAACTTATTCAGACAGTTAGTTAGCTAGAATAGTTAGCAAACTAGCTAGCCATTGCTTTCAGACAAAGAAGAACCCCTCCTTTCACGGCACGAACACACAGAGAGAGCCAAACTAACGTTAACTAGTCACCCATGTCCCAAATTCCTTGAACGACTCGGGCTATCAATATGTAAAAAACTAGACAAATGTAGGTTATGACTTACCCCTAGCAGCTACTGTTAGCTAGCCAAGTGCAAAGCTAGCCACTGAATTGACTGAATCGCGTCTGTTCACACGGTCGTTCCAGCTATTGTTTACTAGTAGCTATCCAGGTAGCAACAAGCTAGCTAATATTTCAAGCACAGTAGCCACTTGCTACCTAACGTTAACGGTTCAGACAATGAGGTTAGGAAACAGCTGAATGGTAGGCAATTATTGTATGTAATTATTGTAGGCAGCCAGCTGGCGTAATTACAGGCACTCTCAGTCGTGAAATAACTATACCGTTGCTAATAGCTACTCGCCAGCTAGTCCCGGTGGTGGGTTAGCTAGCTAGCTTCGTGCTACGCTGGGCTACGCTGGGCACAGCCGAATACAATACTAACCTACAATAATTACATACAACAACCCACAATAACTACCTACAATACCTAACTACAATCTAAATACATAGTTTAAGCCTTACTCGACAAAGCCCAAGCTATGTGTAAAGCCAAGCTTACCCGACGCCAAGCTTACCCGATGACCTCCCCGACGAACGAAAACCAGGACTCTTCATATAATTAATTAAAATGCCTTTATTAGTATGGCATGTTCAATAGAAACAAGATTTTTTTTAAATCTGACGCGTTTCGGCTGCATGGCCTTCGTCAGGGAGTACAAAGAAATAATACAATGTCCTCTTTTGAACAGCTTTTCCAATTAGCCTTAATTTGAAGAGGGAGTGGTTACAAAGTTGATTGGACACACCTAGTAAGCAATACTATACACATTAAAAAGTGAAATACTGTAACTATGTTATCATACAAATACAACTCCAAGTTAGAAGTATCAGAACACTTAGAAAGGTAGTTCTAACCTTAAATATGACTGGGAAAAGTGTCAAAAATAAGAAAGCAATATATACAGGCAAAAAACATGAACAACAACAGTCTAAACATAGCTGAGGGCAATTGAGCACAATGTCCACTAGATGACAGCAAATGGACCTATCATAACCCTACAGGAAGGGTGAGAAATCCATATCTTCATTTAAACCACGGTATTTAGTGGCCTATAGTTTGTAAATCCAAAAACTTTCCCTTTGGTTTAACTGTTTCAGACGGTCCCCTTTTCTAATAGAGGCCGGAATATGATCAATACCCATAACTTGTAGGGAGGCAGGGTTACCATGGTGTAAGGACTTGTAGTGCCTTGCCATGGGGTAGTCTTCATTGCCTACCCGTATGGCGTATTTGTGATCCGCTAAGCGGTCTTGAAGGCGTCTCTTTGTCCGTCTAATGTAGAACACCTTGCACTGCGGACATTCCAATCTATAGATGACATGAGTGGTTTTGCAGTTAATGAAATGCTTGACGTAATACTCCATTTTGGAAGCTGTGTCAACAAAATACTTTTTCTGTGCAATATTTCTGCAATGGTTGCACTGGTTATATTTAAAAGAGCCCCTGATATTATTGTTGGATCTGATTTTAAAAGCTAACATTTCGATGGCCATAATAAATACAGTGGGGGAAAAAAGTATTTAGTCAGCCACCAATTGTGCAAGTTCTCCCACTTAAAAAGATGAGAGAGGCCTGTAATTTCATCATAGGTACACGTCAACTATGACAGATAAAATGAGGAAAAAAAATCCAGAAAATCACATTGTAGGATTTTTTATGAATTTATTTGCAAATTATGGTGGAAAATAAGTATTTGGTCAATAACAAAAGTTTCTCAATACTTTGTTATATACCCTTTGTTGGCAATGACACAGGTCAAACGTTTTCTGTAAGTCTTCACAAGGTTTTCACACACTGTTGCTGGTATTTTGGCCCCATTCCTCCATGCAGATCTCCTCTAGAGCAGTGATGTTTTGGGGCTGTCGCTGGGCAACACAGACTTTCAACTCCCTCCAAAGATTTTCTATGGGGTTGAGATCTGGAGACTGGCTAGGCCACTCCAGGACCTTGAAATGCTTCTTACAAAGCCACTCCTTCGTTGCCCGGGCGGTGTGTTTGGGATCATTGTCATGCTGAAAGACCCAGCCACGTTTCATCTTCAATGCCCTTGCTGATGGAAGAAGGTTTTCACTCAAAATCTCACGATACATGGCCCCATTCATTCTTTCCTTTACACGGATCAGTCGTCCTGGTCCCTTTGCAGAAAAACAGCCTCAAAGCATGATGTTTCCACCCCCATGCTTCACAGTAGGTATGGTGTTCTTTGGATGCAACTCAGCATTCTTTGTCCTCCAAACACGACGAGTTGAGTTTTTACCAAAAAGTTCTATTTTGGTTTCATCTAACCATATGACATTCTCCCAATCCTCTTCTGGATCATCCAAATGCACTCTAGCAAACTTCAGACGGGCCTGGACATGTACTGGCTTAAGCAGGGGGACACGTCTTGCACTGCAGGATTTGAGTCCCTGGCGGCGTAGTGTGTTACTGATGGTAGGCTTTGTTACTTTGGTCCCAGCTCTCTGCAGGTCATTCACTAGGTCCCCCCGTGTGGTTCTGGGATTTTTGCTCACCGTTCTTGTGATCATTTTGACCCCACGGGGTGAGATCTTGCGTGGAGCCCCAGATCGAGGGAGATTATCAGTGGTCTTGTATGTCTTCCATTTCCTAATAATTGCTCCCACAGTTGATTTCTTCAAACCAAGCTGCTTACCTATTGCAGATTCAGTCTTCCCAGCCTGGTGCAGGTCTACAATTTTGTTTCTGGTGTCCTTTGACAGCTCTTTGGTCTTGGCCATAGTGGAGTTTGGAGTGTGACTGTTTGAGGTTGTGGACAGGTGTCTTTTATACTGATAACAAGTTCAAACAGGTGCCATTAATACAGGTAATGAGTGGAGGACACAGGAGCCTCTTAAAGAAGAAGTTACAGGTCTGTGAGAGCCAGAAATCTTGCTTGTTTGTAGGTGACCAAATACTTATTTTCCACCATAATTTGCAAATAAATTCATTACAAATCCTACAATGTGATTTTCTGGATTTTTTTTCTCTCAATTTGTCTGTCATAGTTGACGTGTACCTATGATGAAAATTAAAGGCCTCTCTCATCTTTTTAAGTGGGAGAACATACACAATTGGTGGCTGACTAAATACTTTTTCCCCCCACTGTAGATATGCCAATAGTGGAGTTTAAAACTTTCTGAGAAGTAGCCACTATTTGCCATTTTAAAACTAGGGTTACTATACATGATTCTAAGACATTCTCCAAAACTGTTCCAGGCATTTATGTATGAACTCCAGTCGTACTTTAGCAAAAGCCTTTTCAAAGTCAGCTATGAATAGCAGGCCTGGTTTCCCAGATTTTTCATAGTGTTCTATTGTTTTCAGTACTTGCCTTATATTATCTCCAATGTATCGTCCACGTAAAAAACCTGTCTGATTAGAATTAATAATGTCCGACAATACCTTTTTAATTATATGCGCTATACATTTTGCTAGAATTTTTGCATCACAACACTGAAGTGTAAGGGGCCTCCAATTTTTTGAATGGACTGGATCTTTATATTTCCCACTTTTTCCCATTACAGTAATAATGAAATTAGACCTTCTTGTTGAGTGTCTGATAACCTACCATTTACATAGGAGTGGTTAAAACATGCTAAAAAGGTTTGGTATACCTCAACTGGTATGCCATCCAGCCCTGGAGTTTTCCCGGACTTAAAGGCTTTAATTGCATCAAGAAGTTCCTCCTCTGTAGTTTCGCCACATTCATCTTTCTGTACGGCTGTTAATTTTACATTAAAAATAGAAAAAAAATCCATACAATTAGCTTCGGTTAGAGGAGATGGAGGAGTCTGAAATGAAAACATATGCTTAAAGTACTTTGCTTCCTCTTTCAAAATATCATGGGTGACTCCGTCATTTGTAACCAGTTTCAGTATATTCTTTTTTTTAGCATTTCTATGTTGAAGATTAAAAAAGAATTTGGTGCATTTTTCCCCATATTCCATCCAGTTTGCATCCATCTTTCTTGAATAAGTTCCTCCATTTCTTTTTGTTTTTCCTCTAACTTATTCAGAGCCTCTATGTTACAGTTTTATTGCTATCTATCTGTTCTGTTAGACCTTCTATTTACTTTGTTAGTATGGACTCTTTTGTTTTAGAGACGAGTACTGAATTGCATGGCCTCTAAAGGCACATTTAAAAGTCTCTCATACAATAAGGAGATTTGCTGTACCCATCGTATGTCGGAAAAATTCAGTTATAAAATCCTCTGTCCTAGTTAAAAACAAGTTATCATCCAATAGGCTTTGATTAAATTTCCAATATAAATTCAGTAAGAGTAATGTACAGTTGAAGTCGGAAGTTTACATACACCTAGGTTGGAGTCATTAAAACTCGTTTTTCAACCACTAATTTCATTTCAGTCATTTTAGCAGACGCTCTTATCCAGAGCGACTTACAGGAGCAATCAGGGTTAAGTGCCTTGCTCAAGGGCACATCGACAGATTTTTCACCTAGTCGACTCAGGGATTAGAACCAGTGACCTTTCGGTTACTGGCACAACGCTCTTAACCACTAAGCTACCTGCCGCCCCGCTCCACAAATTTCTTGTTAACCAACTATAGTTTTGGCTAGTCGGTTAGGACATCTACTTTGTGCATGACACAAGTAATTTTTCCAACAGTTGTTTACAGACAGATTATTTCACTTATAATTCACTGTATCACAATTCCAGTGGGTCAGAAGTTTACATACACTAAGTTGACAGTTCTTTAAACAGCTTGGAAAATTCCAGAACATGTCATGGCTTTAGAAGCTTCTGATAGGCTAATTGACATCATTTGAGTGAATTGGAGGTGTACCTATGGATGTATTTCAAGGCCTACCTTCAAACTCAGTGCCTCTTTGCTTGACATCATGGGAAAATTAAAAGAAATCAGCCAAGACCTCAGAAAAAAATTGTAGACCTCCACAAGTCTGGTTCATCCTTGGGAGCAATTTCCAAACGCCTGAAGGTACCACGTTCATCTGTACAAACAATAGTACGCAAGTATAAACACCATGGGACCACGCAGGCGTCATACCGCTCAGGAAGTTCCGTCTCCTAGAGATGAACGTACTTTGGTGCGAGAAGTGCAAATCAATCCCAGAACAACAGCAAAGGACCTTGTGAAGATGCTGGAGGAAACAGGTACAAAAGTATCTATATCCACAGTAAAACTAGATCTATATCGACATAACCTGAAAGGCCGCTCAGCAAGGAAGAAGCCACTACTCCAAGACCTCCATAAAAAAGCCAGACTACAGTTTGCAACTGCACATGGGGACAAAGATCGTACCTTTTGGAGAAATGTCCTCTGGTCTGATTAAACTAAAATATAACTGTTTGGCCATAATGACCATCGTTATGTTTGGAGGAAAAAGGGGTAGCTTGCAAGCCGAAGAACATCATCCCAACCGTGAAGCACGGGGGTGGCAGCATCATGCTGTGGGGGTGCTTTGCTGCAGGAGGGACTGGTGCACTTCACAAAATAGATGGCATCATGAGGAAGGAAAATTATGTGGATATATTGAAGCATCTCAAGACGTCAGTCAGGAAGTTAAAGCTTGGTCACAAACAGGTCTTCAAAATGGACAATGATCCCAAGCATACTTCCAAAGTTATGGCAAAATGGCTTAAGGACATCAAAGTCAAGGTATTGGAGTGGCCATCACAAAGCCCTGACCTCAATCCCATAGGAAATTTGTGGGCAGAACTGAAAAATTGTGTGCGAGCAAGGAGGCCTACAAACCTGACTCAGTTACACCAGCTCTGTCAGGAGGAATGGGCCAAAATTCACCCAACTTATTGTGGGAAGCTTGTGGAAGGCTTCCCGAAACGATTGACCCAAGTAAAAAAATGTAAAGGCAATGCTACCAAATACTAATTGAGTGTATGTAAACTTCTGACCCACTGGGAATGTGATGAAAGAAATAAAAGCTGAAATAAATCATTCTCTCTACTATTATTCTGACATTTCACATTCTTAAAATAAAGTGGTGATCCTAACTGACCTAAAACAGGGAATTTTTACTAGGATTAAATGTCAGGAATTGTGAAAAACTGAGTTTAAATGTATTTGGCTAATGTGTATGTAAACATCCGATTTCAACTGTATATGCACTTTTATCTGATGGTCCGACCGCATTCTGTCCCCTATCAACACTTTTTAAACTTTTGGTGCCAACGAGAATGACATAAGAAAGAAGTCAAGACGACTAGCTTGATTGAGCCTCCGGCATGTATATCTCACTAGGTCAGGATATTTAAGCCTCCATATATCCACTAGTTCCAATATATCCATGACATTCATGATTTCCTTAAGAGCATGAGGGTGATAGTTTGTGGTGTGATTTCCTTTACGTCCATTGAGGTATTTAAAACAGTATTATAATCGCCCACCATAATAATAGAGTCTTGTATTGCTTGCAGGTGTCACAAACGAGACTCCCGCTGTTCCTCCTGCTCACCACCAGAGGGAACCCTCTCCTGAGTATTAAACCCCTGAACTACATTTCCCACATACCTGGCTCTGATTACCGTTGCACCTGACTCCCATCAGTAGACTATTTAGGTGCTCTCAAACTCTCTCCCCTTGCGAAGTCTTGTTTACCCTGGTGATCATTTCTGTGCGTTTTCGCCTGTGTCTGTCTGCCCGTGGATTTACTCTGGACTGTTTTTCCCTCCTTGATTCTTTGCTGCCTGCCCTGGACTATATTCTTTACTGGACTGATTTTGGTAAGCTTGCTGCCTGCCCTGACCTTATGCCTGTACCTGGATTACGAGTTGCCTTATCCCTACTGTTGTGTCTGCTGGCGATTGACCCTGTTTGTACGACCCAGATTGTAATAAAACTGCAAATGGATCCTCACTCTCCTGGAGCGTCATTACAGAAGACTTCGCCAACACACGATCCAGCAGCTCTGGTTCAGATGTCCACGGAGATCTCCACTCAAGCTCACCAACTCGCCATTCATCAACAGCAGCTAACCCATTTAACTACAGTAACAGAGGAACTCGTCAGGACGCTACAGAGGTTGCCGGTGTCGCTAACAAACCCAGCCCCTCCTCCACCGAACGCGAGTGTGGGCGCTTCTCCACCACCGTCACTCACAGTTAACCCACGTCTGGCTCTCCCTGATAAGTTCGACGGCAACCCAACTAAAAGTAAGGGATTTCTACTGCAATGTTCATTATTCATTGATCAACAACCAGCTATGTATGTCACCGATGCCAGCAAGATTTCCTTGGTATGCTCACTCCTCGCTGACAAGGCGTTAGAGTGGGTGACGGCGGTTTGGAGAGAGGATGGCACTGCTTTTCCATCGTTTGGTACCTTTCTTCAACGCTTCCGGGAAATATTTGAACACCCGGAGGGAGGTATGAGAGCTGATGACCGACTACTTGCGTTGAGCCAGGGCAGGAATACCGCAGCAGAATATGCTTTGACATTTCGCACTCTAGCAGCTCAAACCGACTGGGTGGAGAGCACACTTAAACTGCTCTTTCGCAAGGGACTCAGCTTGGAGTTGCAATCCGAACTGGCCTGCCGAGATGAAGGGAAATCGCTGAATCAATTAATCGAACTAACCATTCAGATTGACAATCTGATTCGTTCACGTCGTCCACTCAGAACGGTACCCACCAGCACACAATACCCGGTCACTCTGTCTCAAACTGAACCCATGCAGCTCGGATATACTCACCTGACTCCGGAAGAACGAGAACGCCGCATACGTCAACATCTCTGCCTCTATTGTGGTCAACCGGGCCATCTGAGGGCGTTTTGCCCCACAAGACCACCTCCTCGTAATCCCTCTTCGGTGAGTCCTTGTGTTCAAGCACATCATTCCAGTTCTTGCATCAAAGTACCTATAGTATTATCTCTAGAGGGCAATCATATATCCACATCAGCTCTATTAGACTCAGGAGCAGCCGGGAACTTTATGTCTCACGAGTTTGCCCAACAACAACAACTCCCATTAATCTCCTGTAACTCTCAATTGGCAGTGGAGGCGCTAGATGGACGGCCTCTCGGCGATGGGAGGGTCCTGCACACCACCGTGGACCTTCAACTACAGACCGGTACCCTTCACACTGAGGTAATTCGTTTCTACGTCATCTCATCACCTCATAACCCGGTTATTCTTGGACTCCCCTGGCTACGTCAACATAATCCCCTCATCTCATGGAGGGAGGGTCGTATCATCAAATGGGACCCGTCATGTCACTCCAACTGCTTAACTGGCAGCCCTTCACTCTCCATTCAGACCGTCACGCTAAAGGACGAGCCGGTCCTTTTCCCCACTCTTCCCATTGAATACTCTGACCTCATCGAAGCTTTTAGCAAGACCAAGGCGATGGAACTCCCCCCCCACCGATCAAGCGACTGTTCCATCGAACTATTACCAGGCACAACACCACCTAAGGGCCGAATCTTCCCCCTATCACAACCCGAATCAGAAGCCATGAACAACTACATCGAGGAGGAACTTTCGAAGGGGTTCATTAGAACGTCGACATCACCTGCAGCCTCTGGCTTCTTCTTTGTTAAAAAAAAAGACGGTGGCCTACGCCCTTGTATCGACTACCGGGGTCTCAACGACATCACCGTCAAGTTTCGATATCCTTTACCGCTGGTACCAGCTGCCCTAGAACAACTCCGCAAAGCCAAGTACTTCTCCAAACTGGACCTCCGCAGCGCCTACAATCTCATTCGCATCCGGGACGGTGATGAATGGAAGACAGCCTTCTCTACCAGCACTGGGCACTATGAGTATTTGGTGATGCCTTTCGGGCTGTCCAATAGTCCGTCCGTATTTCAGTCGTTTATCAATGACGTCTTTCGGGACATGCTTAATCGTTGGGTAATTGTTTACATCGATGACATTCTCGTCTATTCCAACACCTATGAGGAACACGTGCAACACGTGAGAACAGTATTACAACGACTCATTGATCACCAACTATACGCCAAAGCAGAGAAGTGCGAATTTCACCAGACTTCCACGTCTTTCTTGGGCTACATCATCAACCAGGAGGGAGTCACCATGGACGAGAAGAAGGTCAAGGCCGTTCTAGACTGGCCACTGCCAGTAACCTTAAAGGAGTTACAACGCTTCTTGGGATTTGCGAACTTCTACCGACGCTTCATCAGGAATTTCAGCTCGGTAGCCTCTCCCTTAACCTCTATGACTAAGAGAAATGCACCACACCTCACCTGGTCAACTACAGCACAGGAGGCTTTCGCAGAACTCAAGTCACGTTTCACATCTGCCCCCATCCTCCACCACCCTAATCCTGAAATCCCGTTTACAGTTGAGGTGGACGCTTCTAATACGGGCATTGGAGCCATCCTCTCACAGCGGCACGGATCCCCACTCAAGCTCTATCCGTGCGCCTATTACTCCCGCAAACTTAGTCCAGCCGAACAGAACTACGACGTCGGGAACCGAGAACTGTTGGCCATGAAAGCAGCTATGGAGGAGTGGCGTCATTGGCTGGAGGGAGCTAAACACCCGTTTGTGATTCTAACTGACCACAAGAATCTGGAATACTTGCGATCTGCCAAGAGACTGAATCCCAGACAAGCGAGGTGGGCTCTCTTCTTTACACGATTTGACTTCACCGTTACCTATCGTCCCGGTTCAAAGAACACCAAAGCAGACGCATTATCACGCCAACACGACGGTGTAGTTCCCACTGAATCCAAGGAAACCCTGCTTCCTGAGTCATTAATCGTGGCCCCTATTCAGTGGGACATCATGACAGAGCTCACCCAGGCCAATTCACAAAAGACCCCTCCTCCCGAATGCCCCCTAACAAAACTTTTGTACCTCAGGATCTCTGTCAGAAAGTGCTACAGCAAGTTCACTCCGTACTCAGCTCCGGTCATCCTGGAATCGCTGCCACTGTTCACCTGCTTCAGAACAGCTTTTGGTGGCCAACCTTGCGGGCAGACACAATAAAATTCATTAACGAATGCACCACCTGTAACACAAGCAAACATCTCAGACAACTACCATCGGGCCTACTGCAACCACTGCCAGTTCCCCACCGACCATGGTCCCATCTTGCCATAGACTTTATTACCGATCTTCCCAAGTCCAATGGGAACACCACAATACTCACTGTCATAGATCGCTTCTCCAAGGCCTGCCGGTTGATTCCACTTCCCAAACTGCCCACAGCATTGGAAACAGCCGAACTCATGTGCAACCTTGTGTTTCGCTTCTATGGCCTGCCTGAGGACATCGTGTCGGACCGGGGCCCCAATTCACATCCAGAGTATGGTCAGCATTCTTCCAACAACTCAACATCAACATTAGCCTCACTTCAGGATATCACCCACAATCTAATGGTCAGACAGAACGCCTCAATCAGGAGATCACCCGGTTTCTCAGAGCCTACTGTCATCAGAACCAAGCAGACTGGAGTCGATTCCTCATGTGGGCGGAGTATGCACAGAACTCACTCCAGAAACCCTCCACCGGTCTAACTCCATTCCAATGTGTAATGGGCTTCCAACCTCCCCTATTTCCATGGTCAGGGGAACCCACCGAGGTACCCTCTGTCAACGACTGGCTCCAGAGAAGCGAGGACATCTGGAGTCAGGCTCACACCCACTTGCTACGTGCTGTCAGGAGACAGAAGTTGCAGGCCAATCGTCACCGTCGCCCCAATCCCGAATATACTCCAGGTCAATGGGTCTGGCTATCCACTCGAGACCTACGCCTCAGACTTCCTTGCAAGAAACTCAGTCCCAGGTATGTAGGTCCCTTCCAAATTGTTAAACAGATTACACCAGTTTCCTTCCGTTTGGCATTACCCTCTAATTATCGTATCTCTCCCACTTTTCATGTATCACTTCTCAAACCCGCTGGTGGTCCGAGAGCGGAGGAGGAGGAGCAGACCAGTGATCAGGGCCCCCACCCATCTTGGTGGACGGCGAGGAGGCATATCAGGTTCGAGATCTACTCGATTCCAGACGCCGGGGCAGGCTCCTCCAATATCTGGTGGATTGGGAGGGGTACGGACCGGAAGAGCGATCCTGGGTTAATACAGAGGACATACTCGACCCCGCACTCATGACTGAGTTCCATAGGACGCACCCGGAGAAACCGGGCCCCCGACCTCGAGGAAGACCCCGGCGTCGTTCGCCTCTTCGCGTCAGGAGCCGCTCGCAGGGGGGGGGGCTCTGTCACAAACGAGACTCCCGCTGTTCCTCCTGCTCACCACCAGAGGGAACCCTCTCCTGAGTATTAAACCCCTGAACTACATTTCCCACATACCTGGCTCTGATTACCGTTGCACCTGACTCCCATCAGTAGACTATTTAGGTGCTCTCAAACTCTCTCCCCTTGCGAAGTCTTGTTTACCCTGGTGATCATTTCTGTGCGTTTTTGCCTGTGTCTGTCTGCCCGTGGATTTACTCTGGACTGTTTTTCCCTCCTTGATTCTTTGCTGCCTGCCCTGGACTATATTCTTTACTGGACTGATTTTGGTAAGCTTGCTGCCTGCCCTGACCTTATGCCTGTACCTGGATTACGAGTTGCCTTATCCCTACTGTTGTGTCTGCTGGCGATTGACCCTGTTTGTACGACCCAGATTGTAATAAAACTGCAAATGGATCCTCACTCTCCTGGAGCGTCATTACAGAAGGGTTGATCATTTATGATATATATATTTTCAAAGAAGCGTGGATCATCATGATTTGGTCCGTAAAGGTTAATGAGACATATCTGTTTGTGGTCCAATAACATATTTAAAATCATCCATCTACCTTGCGGATCTATTTGGATAATTTGCACAATTGGATCAAAATTACTGTTAATTAATATCATCACCCCTTTTGAGTTTCTTTGCCCATGGGAGAAGTATATTTCATCTCCCCAGTCCTTTTTCCACACAATTTCATCTAAAATTGTTGAATGAGTTTCCTGTAAACAATAGATATTACATTCGTTCTCTTTGAGCCAGGTAAATATTGTTCTTCTTTTCTTATTATCTGCTAAGCCATTACAATTGTAACTGGCTATCCTTATTTCACCATTTACCATAGTGAGATAATTTATATTATATTTATTTATCATAATATATGTTTGTAAATTGACCATTAAAAAGTACCATAGTGATTGAGTGTCGATATAGCTGTACCATGATATTTGCATTGCTACTAAGTAACCCTCCAATTCTTCTCCACTATTCCACCCGCTAAAGCCCCTCCCCATCTCAAGTTGGGTTGTCATCCCAGAGACCGGCAGACCACCCCCGTCCCCCCGGATCCATAGGCCCCCCGAGAGGCCAGGACCCATCCTTCGAAAACAGCACACAGTGCCACCCACAGAACAGAAGCAGATCAACTGCTAAAAGTACTTATAATGCTCTCACCTCAATTTGCTTTATATATAGCTATTAAAAATATATATATATATTAAAATATCTTTCTTATCTTAATTTCTATCATTAACAATGTGGGATAAATACACACACATACTCTTACACACTCAACCCCTTTCCCCCACAATCAACCATAAGCTCAGATGCTCAACGGTTGTTACATCCCAGAGCCAAACACAAGAAAGGACCTAATTTACGAATGTATATACAGTAAAAGCTGTTTGAGAAAGCATGTGAGATTGAGCAAAAATGTGCAAACATTTGAGATTTGATTAACCAATGTCAAGTCCTAGGTGATGGAGATCAGATCCACCCCCTTCCCCACACACACACGCTGGTCCCCCGTTGTGACCATTTTCCCAAGCATCTCTGTGCAGTCAGACTTTTGATTATTTTGTGCCACCAGGGTACACCTTCCAACAGGACAATGACCCTAAGCACACAGCCAAGACAACGCAGGAGTGGTTTTGGGACAAGTCTCTGAATGTCCTTGAGTGGCCCAGCCAGAGCCCGGACTTGAACCCGATCGAACATCTCTGGAGAGACCTGAAAATAGCTGTGAAGCAACGCTCCCCATCCAACCTGACAGAGCTTGAGAGGATCTGCAGAGAAGAATGGGAGAAACTCCCTAAATACAGGTGTGCCAAGCTTGTAGCATCATACCCAAGAAGACTCGAGGCTGTAATCGCTGCCAAAGGTGCTTCAAAAAGTACTGCGTAAAGGGTCTGAATACTTATGTAAATGTGATATTTCAGTTTTTAAAATTTGCAAAAATTTCTAAAAACCTGTTTTTTCTATGTAATTATGGTGTATTGTGTGTAGATTGACGAGGGGAAAAAACCAATTCAATCAATTTTAGAATAAGGCTGTAATGTACCAAATTGTGGAAAAAGTCAAGGGGTCTGAATACTTTCCCTATGCACTGTATGTATTAAGACTAAACAGGATGCACTCTTAGGCCTACAGCTCGATGGTGGTTATACAAGGCTGTTATTCTAAGCCTACTAATGATAATGACATTCCTTATTATTATTATAATAATGATGATCATAACAATAATAGCAATAATAACAATAAGGACATAAAGAAAAAGGAAGGTTATTATTATTATTATAAATTGCATTTTCCTGACAATTTGGAACAGTTTAAACAACACTAAATCAATTATAAATAATACCAGAGGCATAGAAAAGATGAAAAACTGCCGGATTTGTGAAATTGTTTATCCGACTTGTCATGGTTGTGTGAGTGTGATGGGTGATTTGAAGGAGTCAGGCGCAGGAGGGTAAATCACAGAATAACAGAGTTTATTCCGTAATACAGAGTTACGCAGTAATGCGTCAAAACAGTCCAGTGAGCAAAACAGGCGCACTGGAACCAACAAGGCACACAGGGAAAATAACCCGGCAATACAAAATACAAGGAGCTCAACCGAGCTTCACTCTCCTCACAATAAACAATCATACACAAAGACAAGGGGGCAGAGGGAACACTTATACAGGTACTGATGAGGGGATATGAACCAGGTGTGTGTAATAAACAAGACAAAACAAATGGAATGATGAGATGAGGAGCGGCAGTGGCTAGAAGGCCGGTGACGACGAACGCCGAAGCCTGAACCAGGAGAGGAGGCAGCTTCGGAGGAAGTCGTGACAGTGAGGCATGGTGCTCACGGAATCAGTAGGCTATTAAACAAACACTCAACATGAGCAGGATCTGTCTTATTTCTTTAGATATATATGGATGATTTATAAAGCCAGGCACATTTAACAGTTAGGCTATTGATTATAGACCTAATTAAGTTGGGGTTTCCTCTCTCCTCACTTTTCTTAGACAAATAAGGCAAGGGCTGTTTTCTCGTCTCCTAACTCCACAGCATTGTTCTCAACACGAATATGCTGGTGAACTTTGCTTTTATACACGTAGCAACATGGTCTAGGAAAAGGCGCTAATTCAACAGCACACTGATGTGTTTCAGAACCACTGATAGCGACCGCTATCCAACACAGGAGAAAACGCATTTGTTAAAAAACAATAATATTTTTATTAGTGTTGCACCATTGTTCTTACGTAATATAACCATATATAATTTCAGTAGCACGTCTTAAGAGTGATGGACTATGCCACCCCGACGGCCTCCACAATGGATTAGTCCACTCAGACAGGCGAAGGAGTCAGGCGCAGGAGGGTTAATCACAGAATAAATGGTTTATTCCGTAACACAGCGGTACGCAGCAATGCGTAAAACACTCTAGTGCGGAAATACGGCACACTGGAAAACAACACGGCACACAGGAGAATATCCCGGCAATACAAAAGAGCTCCACCGAGCTATAATCATCTCCACAATAAACAATAACACACAAAGACAAGGGGGCAGAGGGAACACTTATACAGGTACTGATGAAGGGATATGAACCAGGTGTGTGTAATAAACAAGACAAAACAAATGGAATGATGAGATGAGGAGCGGCACTGGCTAGAAGGCTACTCATTCAAGGGTTTTTCTTTCTTTTTTACTATTGTCTACATTGTAGAATAATAGTGAAGACAACAAAACTATGAAATAACACATATGGAGTCATGTAGTAACCAAAAAAAGTGTTTAACAAATATATTTTATATTTGAGATTCTTCAAAGTAGTGACCCTTGCCTTGATGACAGCTTTGCATACTCTTGGCATTATCTCAACCAGCTTCATGAGAAATGCTTTTCCAACAGTCTTGAAGGAGTTCCCACATATGCTGAGCACTTGTTGGCTGCTTTTCCTTCACTCTGCGGACCAACTCAGTCTTGGTGGTTCCAAACTTCTTCCATTTAAGAATGATGGCCACTGTGTTCTTGGGGACCTTCAATGCTGCAGAACTTTTTTGGTACCCTTCCCCAGATCTGTGCCTCAACACAATCCTGTCTCAGAGCTCTATGGACAATTCCTACAACCTCATGGCTTGGTTTTTGTTCTGACATGCACTGTCAACTGTTGGACCTTATATAGACAGGTGTGTGCCTTTCCAAATAATGTCCAATAAATTGAATGTATCACAGGTGGACTACAATCAAGTTGTAGAAACATCTGAAGAATGATCAATCGAATCAGGATGCACCTGAGCTCAATTTCGAGTCTCATCGTTTTTTATTTTTAAGAAATTTGCAAGATCTTCTAAAAATCTGTTTTCGCTTTGTCATTATAGGGTATTGTGTGTAGATTGATGATCATTTTTATTTATTTAATCAATTTTAGAATAAGGCTGTAATGTAACAGAATGTGGAAAAAGGGAAGGGGACTGAATACTTTCAGAATGCACTGTATATATGAGGTAATTAGCGACAATATGTATTAAGCTTAGACAGAACACCAGTAATAACAATCACAACCACCTGCCTTGGTGCATTCTGCTCATGCTCAATCCCAAGGCTCTGTAAAAGATCAACGACCAGGAAATAACATTGCCTTTATCATTGTTAATATATTAGATCACGACAAGGCTGCACAGCAATCTAGCTGTTCGATCTCACAGGCAGGCAGAAGACAGACACGGTGTGGTGAGCCAAATTCAATAAGAGGAAATAGTCCATGGCCGCTTCGGCTTCTGCCTTTGTCAGACTCCAGACCTGATCCATTTTGCCCTGACACTCCTCTAACAGGAGATCTCCTTAGGTTCTCTGCACTTCACTGCCCTCTGCTCTTTCTCTCTGGCTCGCTATGGGGATTCTGCTGCTATGCATCTCTGGGACTGGGAGAGGCAGACACTCTTAATTCCCAACTGAGAGTGTTCCATTTATCAGACCAAGTGTGTCCCAAATGGCACCCTATTCTCTGTATAGTGCACTACCTTTGACCAGAGCCATATGGGTCCTGATCAAAAGTAGTGCACTACATATGGAATAAGGTGCCATTTGGAATGCAATCTAAGCTTCGGGAGCCTTTGACAAATTGGAGGGTACAGTTAATTATAGTGGGTATGGGATTGGTCACAGCATGTCCCGTGGAGAGCTCGAGGATGAGCGTATTGTTTTCTGTGCTACGGGTGTAGTAGAACAATCTGAGAGCCGTAATGTTCCCAGAAGTTATTATTTGTTTGAGCAGCCTGTCAATCAATCTGGTTACGGGGAAGGGACACTGTTATGTCATATGGCAGTGTGATCAATGAACTTGGATCAATACACTTGACACTTGAGTCCGGATTTTGGATTTATAGAAACATGCTGCAATGCGGGCAAGGAGCCAGATTGGGGTGGTGAGGTACATGCATCAGTTAAATTAATCAAATCTCACACACGTGCACACATATATAAACGTGTATGCACGCACCCACCCACACGATCCGGCCCCAGCCATTTATTACCTTGCTGTGAGCGTAGACGACAGATCCCAGGAGTTTCCATGTGCCTCCACGGCGGTCCATCCGGATCATGCGCAAGATCTGCAGGAACCTCAAACTCCTGATGGCAGAAGTAGCAAAGACATTCCCCTGGGTTCCAGCCGCCAGCACAGAGATGGACGCAATCAGCACCATGACATCTGGGAAAGAGATACATTTTATTTTTATTTGTGTGCATGTTCTGTATGTATATAGGCTATATGTATTTATCTTTTCCTATCACAGGACATAAAAAACAATCAACATTAAGATGATGTGTATGAAGGTATTTATTCTGAACCGTATCATGCCTGATACGGTTGGAACTAAGACATTTGATCACTGTTATATTCACCTACATGATAAAATATTGATAGAACAGAAAGCCACAGCTACTTGAGGTTTCCATGACATAGACTGACCAGGTGAATCTAGGTGAAAGCTATGATCACTTATTGATGTCACCTTTTAAATCCACTTCAATCAGTGTAGATGAGGTTTAAGAAGGATTTTTAAGCCTTGAGACAATTGAGACATGGATTGTGTGTGTGCCATTGGATTGTGATTGTGTGTGTGCCATTCTGAGGGTAAATGGGTAAAAAAAAAAATTGTAGTAGGTGCCAGGCGCACCGGTTTGTGTCAAGAACTGCAACGCTGCTGGGTTTTTCACGCTCAACAGTTTCCCTTGTGTATCAAGAATGGTCTACCACCCAAAGCACATCCAGCCAACTTGACACAACTGTGGGAAGCATTGGGGTCAACATGGGCCAGCATCCTTGTGGAACACTTTCGTCATCCACCACCGGTGCAGGAAGGTGTTCTTAATGTTTTGTACTGCCAGACAATACATGGACAACAGAGTTGAATTCAGAATTCAGTTGTGAGGAAATCAAGGATCTCCATCTTCGAGAGACACAGTTCAGCACACAACCTATCCCACATTTTGAACGAAAACATCTCCTCTCTACAGTTTTATTGGGTTCAAGTACTGTATATTGTTGATGGATAGAAGTTGTTAGCGGGGAGTTAGCCATAAGTATTGTTAGGCGGGATTTGATGAAGCACTTAAAGTTTGGGCATCACTTTCATCATCCACCACCAACCCACAGCCAGCAGCCACCTGGCCTGGGAGATGCATGGCAGCCATTTTGTGCTAGAACAATCACCACAAATCAGAGGGGAAGGAAGAGATATGGGTATATTTGGCCCAAATTGAGAAGAAAGAAGAAACAATATGTATGCAATAAAATGACCAAGCAGTCCATGGAATAAATTACCAAACAGACCACGTATATCTTTACACCTGTATAAGAGTTGAAAATGGCAGATTTGGTAAGCGCCTAAATTAGAATGCAGTGGCTGTATAGTAACATGCTATAAATGACGTCAGAGCTCAGACTCTGCGCTTCACAGCGCTATATGGGTTTAGACTGACAGCCGTTCTGAACATGAGCACCGCACGCAACAAGAAGTTGCCCCATCCCTCCCGCTAATTAGTCAACTTTTGCAAATGTTTTGTTGTCTGAGTGAGGGAAATGCTATAAATTAAGAGGACTCAATGTATTTTGAAAGATGAGACGTTAAGGGATTATATTAAATACCACTTTAATGTCATACAAGCAAGCCAAACACCTGTGAGTCCAAATGTGCACTTCACATTTCCATATCATAAAACTCATGTCATATACAGTACAGTGTCAACGTTTATGATCACTATGTTTGATGTACAGTTACAAGATGACATGGCGTCATGCCATTGGTTGTTCTGAAAAGAATGAGCATATTTGTCTATTGTGAAGAAAATTCGCCGCAGCACAAGCACCTGAATGCACTCAAGACTCCTTCTTTATGTGCAACAAAATTATAATCTGTTTCTCTGAATTGCCTTGTGAAAGCCTAACACTGTAAGATCGTATTTTATAACTTTGCTAGTCATGTTGGCAATAGAACAAGCTTTCAAATGATGCCCACCTGACCCAGATTGCGATTTATAATGGGCAATTTTTGGATTGTGTAAACAACAACAGTAATTCTGTGATGGCGGGGATCCAGGGTTGTGTTCCAAACAAAACAACTTAATGTGCTCGCTTTAGTTCCTCAACGGCACAACTAGGAGATAAAAAAAACGTATATTCTGAGCAAAAATATAAACACAACATGCAACAATTTCAAAGATTTTACTGAGTTACGGTTCATATAAGGAAATCAGTAAATTAAAATAAATTCATTAGGCCCTAATCTATGGATTTCAAATGACTGTTAATACAGATATGCATCTGTTGGTCAAAGATACCTTTAAAAAAAAGTAGGGGCGTGGATCAGAAAACCAGTCAGTATCTGGTGTTACCACCATTTGCATCATGCAGCGCGACTCATCTCCATCGCATAGAGTTGCTCAGGCTGTTGATTGTGGCCTGTGGAATGTTGTCCCACTCCTCTTCAATGGCTGTGTGAAGTTGCTGGATATTGCCGGGAACTGGAACACGCTGTCGTACAGGTCGATCCAGAGCATTCCAAACATGCTCAATGGGTGACATGTCTGGTGAGTATGCAGGCCATGGAAAAACTGGGACAATTTCATCTTCCAGGAAGAGGTGTGTGGTCACTTGTAGACACCAGTTAGTCCTCTCACTCCAACCCTTGTTTTTGTCCTATGTTGCATCTACCCTACATTTTCCAGGAATATTATTTTGTTACTGAATGTATCCAGAGTATTTTCAGATGTCTTTATCAACAAATACAGCGAAAAGTACAGTAAATGTAAAATACACATCAAAATCAATAGTGTAATGTTTGGATTCAGTCTTGTGTCAGGTGTACTGTTGTGTCCTCAACTTTGGTCTAATAATTTTCCCATATTCTCCAAACAGTTCCCTTTTAATTACTACCATGCTAATGCGTATGCATTTTATATTTCTTCTGTAAAAAACATTTTAATTTAGCCCTATCCATATAGACCAATTCCCACGAGTGTAAAGGGTTAAGTGACCGCTAGTGGACAGTTTTATCTCACTGATGACTCAGAACAGGCAGGGGGTAAAACTCACCGATCACACAGAAGGGCTTGCGGGCGAATTTCAGACGGCCACTCCATCCTCTGTATCTGCAGCAGCATCCGGCGGCCCATATCCTCACTATGTACTCCACCCCAAACACTACAATAGTGACTATTTCCTGTTTAACGACAAAGGCTTCCTGTTATCACAGAGTTGCCCAAGGCATTTGATCATCATCGATCATGCATATTATCTATTATGATAATGGTTTGGTATATGCTTTTATTTTGAAAGTTGTCAATATAATATATGACATGTGCGTACTGTTCATTCGGAATGTATTCAGACCCCTTGACTTTTTTCACATTTTGTTACCTTACCACCTTATTCTAAAATGATTAAATAATACAAATTCTCATCAATCTACACACAATACCCCATAATGAAAAAGCGAAAACAGGTTTTTAGAAATGTTTGCAAATGTATTACAAATAAAAAACAGAAATACCTTATTTACATTAGTATTCAGACCCCTCGCTATGAGACTCGAAATTTAGCTCCGGTGCATTCTGTTACCATTGATTATCCTTGAAATGTTTCTACAACTTGATTGGAGTCCACCTGTGGTAAATTCAATTGATTGGACATGATTTGGAAAGGCACACACCTGTCTACATAAGGTCCCACAGTTGACAGTGCATATCAGAACAAAAACCAAGCCATGAGTTAGAAGGAATTGTCCGTAGAACTCAGAGACAGGATTGTGTCGAGGCACAGATCTGGGGAAGGGTACCAAACAATTTGAAGGTTGAAGGTCCCCAAGAACACAGTGGCCTCTATCATTCTTAAATGGAAGAAGTTTGGAACCACCAAGACTCTTCCTAGAGCTGGCCGCCCGGCCAAACTGAGCAATCGGGGGAGAAGGGCCTTGGTCAGAGAGGTGACCAAGAACCCGATGCTCACTCTGACAGAGCTCCAAAGTTCCTCTGTGGAGATGGGAGAACCTTCCAGAAGGACAACCATCTCTGCAGCACTCCACCAATCAGGCCTTTATGCTAGAGTGACCAGACGGAAGCCACTCCTCAGTAAAAGGCACATGACAGCCCGCTTGGAGTTTGCCAAAAGGCACCTAAAGGACTCAGACCATGAGAAACAAGATTTTCTGGTCTGATGAAACCAAGATTGAACTATTTGGCTTGAATGCCAAGCGTCACGTCTGGAGGAAACCTGGCACCACCCCTACGGTGAAGGATGGTGGTGGCAGCATTATGCTGTGGGGATGTTTTTCAGCGGCAGGGACTGGGAGACTAGTCAGGATCGAGGGAAAGATGAACAGAACAAAGTACAGAGAGATCCTTGATGAAAACCTGCTCCAGAGAGCTCAGGACATCAGACTGGGGCAAAGGTTCACCTTCCAACAGGACAACGACCCTAAGCACACAGCCAAGACAACGCAGGAGTGGCTTCGGGACAAGTCTCTGAATGTCCTTGAGTGGCCCAGCCAGAGCCCGGACTTGAACCCGATCTAACATCTCTTGAGAGACCTGAAAATAGCTGTCCAGCGACGCTCCCCATCCAACCTGACAGAGCTTGAGAGGATCTGCAGAGAAGAATGGGAGAAACTCCCCAAATAAAGGTGTGCCAAGCTTGTAGCGTCATACCCAAGAAGACTCGAGGCTGTAAATGCTGCCCAAGGTGCTTCAACAAAGTATTGAGTAAAGGGTCTGAATACTTATGTAAATGTGATATTTCATTATTAAAAAAATAAATATATATATATATATATATATATATATAGTAACGTTCAAAAGTTTGGGGTCACTTAGAAATGTCCTTGTTTTCCATGAAAACATACATGCAATGAGTTTTAATAGGAAATACAACAAAATGAATAGGAAATGTAGTCATTGACAAGGTTAGAAATAATGAATTTTAATTGAAATAATAATTGTGTCCTTCAAACTTTGCTTTTGTCAAAGAATCCTCCATTTGCAGCAATTACAGCCTTGCAGACCTTTGGCATTCTAGTTGTCAATTTGTTGAGGTAATCTGAAAAGATTTCACCCCATGCTTCCTGAAGCACCTCCCACAAGTTGGATTGGCTTGATGGGCACTTCTTACGTACAATACGGTCAAGCTGCTCCCACAACAGCTCAATAGGGTTGAGATCCGGTGACTGTGCTGGCAACTCCATTATAGACAGAATACCAGCTGACTACTTCTTCCTTAAATAGTTATTGCATAGTTTGGAGCTGTGCTTTGGGTCATTGTCCTGTAGGAGGAAATTGGCTCCAATCAAGCGCCGTCCACAGGGTATTGCATGGCGTTGCAAAATGGAGTGATAGCCTTCCTTCTTCAAGATCCCTTTTACCCTGTACAAATCTCCCACTTTACCACCACCAAAGCACCCCCAGACCATCACATTGCCTCCACCATGCTTGACAGATGGCATCAAGCACTCCTCCAGCATCTTTTCATTTGGTCTGCATCTCACAAATGTTCTTCTTTGTGATCCGAACACCTCAAAATTCGATTTGTCTGTCCAGAACACGTCTGTGTTCTTTTGCCCATCTTAATCTTTTCTTTTTATTGGCCAGTCTGAGATATGGCTTTTTCTTTGCAACTCTGCCTAGAAGGTCAGCATCCCGAAGTCGCCTCTTCACTGTTGACGTTGAGACTGGTGTTTTGCGGGTACTATTTAATGAAGCTGCCAGTTGAGGACCTGTGAGGCATCTGTTTCTCAAACTAGACACTCTAATGTATTTGTCCTCTTGCTCAGTTGTGCACCGGGGCTTCCCACTCCTCTTTCTATTCTGGTTAGAGACAGTTTGCGCTGTACTATATTCCATTAAAAATCAGCTGTTTCCAGCTACAATAGCCATTTACAACATTAACAATGTCTACACTGTATTTCTGATCAATTTGATGTTATTCTAATGGACAAATAAATTGCTTTTCTTTCGAAAATACGGATATTTCTAAGTGACCCCAAACTTTTGAACGGTAGTGTACATTTGCAAAAAATAATAAAAAACTGTTTTTGCTTTGTCATCATGGGGTATTGTGTGTAGATTGATGAGGGAAAACAACTATTTAATCAATTTTAGAATAAGGCTGTAACGTAACAAAATGTGGAAAAAGTGAAGGGGTCTGAATACTTTCCGAATGCACTGTATATAACCAACATTGAGGTAAACAATTAGCAACTCCTTGCTTAAAGTATGAATAGGTGATGAAATTAACAGATAATAAATCCCATTCATCCCATGTGTCTGTGTTACATGTTACTTTGTTACATGTATATTCTTCACACATTTTACATACACTGCTCTCTTTCTTTTCTTCACAGTAGTTACATGACAAGAATATAGTTACTTGACATACATCACATTTGGATAGACAGTATCCAAACACATACTGTACAGCAAGGGAACTCAACTCTTACCCTACGAGGCCCGGAGCCTGGTGGTTTTCTGTTCTAGATGATAATTAATTGCACACACCTGGTGTCCCAAGTCTAAATCAGTCCCTGATTAGAGGGTAACAATAAAAAAATGCAGTGGAACCAGTCCAGAGTTGAGTTTGAGGGCTGTACAGTATACATGATATATTGTTTTTTTCATAACTATTATACAACATGAGCTTTTAAACCCCACCCTTCAGCTACTCTCAGTCCATCCCACCCATCTCCATAAACTGCCTTCTTTTGATTTGCATGTGTAAAGATGAATATTTTACTAAAAGTATTATTATATTGTTGATTGATTGACTATGGCTTTCCAAATCTCCCAACACTGCTATTTGTAGGGTAATGTTGTGATTTTTCAGCCATTCCTGAACCTGTGACCAGAAACATTCTACATATGGGCAATACCAGAATCAGTGATCTAATGATTCTGTCTCTACGCAGCAAAATCTGCAGAGCTGAGATGGTTGTATGCCCCATATACATAACAGTGTTACTTATAAGTTTCATGAACTGTAAGTGCAAGACCGAGTGCCTACCAGTATATACAAGGCATCTTCGGAGCTCTTCTCATACTCCTTAATGGTGGAAAACACAGAGAGGACCAGACAGGAGAAGACCAGCAGAAAACTGTGGATAACAAGATCAGAGAAAACACATTAAAGGTCAATCTGTACCATGTCCAATCCAATCAATATACACTTAAATTACAAATTGTGTTCTGTCTCCACCGATAATAACTATAAGTACCCCTATATACCACAGGCAAGTCAATAAACCTGCAAGTAATACCAATTTCACACGCAGAGAGATATGATGGGTTTTCAGTGGCTTCACAAATTCAATTGATAATATGGAATTGCTGAGCTTCACGGTATCCCTCTCCCAGGCCATAAAGAGACATATGAGCTTTTGCAGGAGATGCAGGAGATTAGTCTGACAGTAGCTGGTTAGGAACCCAAGAGGGTTTGAGTCCTATAGATCAGAGCTGGGGAGGAGGGGAAAAGGTAATATATTGGCATTTTTCGCTCTATGGTTAAACAGATTTAAATGGTGAGTAGTGGGCTCAATGTTATAGTAGACAGTGATGCGAAGGTCGGGGTTGGGGCAAGGGGGAAATTCGAGGAGAGTAAGTTAAATAAACTGAAAAAGGCAAAAGGAAATACAATGAGAAAAATATTGAAGACAGTATTGGTATTTCCAGAACACTACACCACAGGTGTCTCCCTTGGGAATAAGGTATTCTGACTTCAATGGAACTTCCTGGTAAAAACAAATAAAAAATGGAGTCTGAAAGTGATAGTTTACTCCAAAATCAATGTTTGTCTAATGTTTGTCTAATGTTTTCATGCCTCAAAAGTGGTCAAATGTCAAGACCACTGTTTTTTTCCCCTCAGACGTCAGTGCACGCGCAATAGTACAGCAGAAAATGTACAGCAAAAAAAACAAAACAAAAATGTGCACGCTGCTCACCTCCTTTTGGATGCATCTCAGCTCTGTTTAGTCAACAAAACAAAAACTATAACAAATGCGCCTAGAGCGACCAGTGGCGCTTTCACCTTTTGCAGATCTCAGCTTTAAATAAACCACATATTAAACCAAAATGGATCCAAAACAGAGGCCCCCACCCCATTTTCTCCCCCAAACACATAACACTTGTATTTGTCTTTCCCATTACTCTTGTTGGCACTGCTTTGGCAGATAGCTGCTACTTTTAAAGTTTTCCTTGCAGTGATATGTGGTTGATTTATCTTCTTGCCAGTATCAGTCAATGTAGGTCGCTCTGAAGACTTTCTAAGAGCGTCTGCCAAATGACTTCATTGTAAAATGTTATATCTTTCAAGGACATTGAGCGAGACATCTGCTAGGAAGTGTCTATTATGACTGACAATGCTTGCCTTGGGACATCAATGTATGACGCAAAACTTTACAAACCAGGGTAAATGGATACTTGCTCGTCACCATGACAGAGGCTGAGTCCCAAATGGCATCCTATTCCCGGCTTTATCCTGCAGGGTCGCTGCAAGATGATTAATTAGGCCTCCCGACAGTTCACTCGACTACTCGGAAACAGTTGTCGGGTATGTCGATTTAAAAAATCCCACGTCAGTGTGTTTACAGTGACACCATTTGAAAAATAAACTGATGAATCATTGGTGCTGTGTCAAGGATGACTAGAGAAAAAATAAGTTGTAACACTAGTTAAAACCTGTACATATAACCATTTCAACTTTTTATAAGTGTGTATGAACCTTTACAATGGCTTGTAATAAGTCTTATATGTTATGTTTCTATGTAGCAACATTTCAACTGAATCAAAATGCCTGCAGACTAGGAGACCTGGGTTCGAGACCCACAAAGGGGTGGTGCAATGTAACTGTTTGCTACAATACATTTGAAAAACCAAGATAGTAATTAGTTGATCTTTAGAAAGACACTTGTTTTGGGATTTCCATATTTGAAGCATGCAGTGGTTCAGTTTACAGTGAGCATTTTGGTGTGGGTCATTTCAGATAGAAGAGCAACTGAAAACAGACATGGAGGACATGGTGAACAGTGTATTAAGTGACACCAGATGAGAAGAGATATCTCCTCTACTTTTAGCCCATTGATTCTGAACAGATTACATTGGTCGACCTGAGGGCATTGGACACAGGAAACAGCAGATTGTATGTCCTTGACCCGGTTTTGATTGGAGTGCATTGAGTACACCAAGGTGGTCCCCTTCTCCTGGGTTCTATTCATTAGGGCACACCGTAGCAAACCGTTTTGCAACGGAAAATGAAACCAAGCGTTTCTTATTGGGCAAGTTCAGGTAGTTCCGATTCCATGTTTCAGTCTGTTTTCTTCCGTTTGGTGCCTAATAAGAATCTTAAATTTGTCTTTGAAATCACTGTCTATGGACCACAACCAAGAAGATAGAGGCTTGGACATGAAACATCAAATAACTTGCCACAGGTGCTGGATGCTAAGTACAATTACGCAAATAAAAACAAAAGAAACGGATCAGTGAACTGATGTCATTGATAAACAGGTCATTTTCTAAATGTTTCATGACCAGCAAGACCCATTCATGTCTCCCCTGAAAAAGAGAAACTGTGTCTCTCCCATTCTCCAGAAGTGCACACTCATTCACTCCCTTTCAAGCATTTAAAAGCATTAGCTTGTTGCAAGTTTGGCTGGAGGGAGATAATAGGAATATAGCCTAAAACTCTATAGGCCATTCTCTGTTACATGTCTGGGCCTGCTCCTCTGTAAAGGATGACCAATAGGGTTTTGACGGATGGGGATTTTCCTTTTGTATCGCTTATCTCAGCCTTAAAGTATTAGTCAGGGTCCTAGAGAATGGTCTCCCTCTTTCTCTCTCCCTCTTAATTTTATTTAGTCTTTCTTTAATTTTCTCCCTCCTTCGGTCTTGTTCTCTCTCCCCCTCTCTCTCCCCCCTCTCTCTTATCTTTCACCAGGCTCTGGTCATTGATAAACCATTTCCTCTGGCCGTTTCTGTAGTAGAAGTGGTAGAAGGATGTTCTTTTTCCCTCAGTGTCAAAGTAAGTGGTCACGTCATCTCGCCTCGGGCTCAGACAGATGCTGCCAGACAGGCTGGAAGAAATACAGCCCACTCAGCAGCAGCAGAAGCAGTAACAGCAGTAGCACAGGGAGTACATGGATCAGGAGCCAGAGGAAAAGCCTGGCCTGTTTCAGATCTGCACCACTGAATCCCTGCCAGCCTCGAGGAGAGGGGAGGGGGGAGAGAGAGGGAGCGAGAGCAAGGGGAGGAGAGAAAATGAGAGAGGAAAAAAGAGTGACACACAAGCCCCCACAGTGCTCCAGTTCTAGTCCTCCAGCTAGCAGCTCGGGGGACCAAAAACAATATTTCAACTCCACGCTCCCAAAAAATTACAGACAGCTGAAAATCCATCACTCCCTCAGCAGGGTAGCCCTGCAGTGATGTCTCACTTTGGTTTGTGTGCGTCTTTGCATCTTCCGTCCATGTATGCATTTGTGTGTCTTTGCACAAGTATGTCGGCACAAATCCTAACTGTAATTTGCATGTGTGCGTGTATAGGTGTGTTTGTATTTAGTCATCCTAATGCAGTCATCCCAGACATCAATTTCTCCCTGTGACACGGTCTGTAGTTAAGCAGGTGACTGGTGAAGCAGCAATCAATTACTGCAGCTACAGCCACAAGCCTCTGGCTGAGTCCCCTCAGTAAGCCGAGCACTTCTCCACCGCACTGTGCCTTGCAAATTAGTTCATGGAAAAGCGCTCTCCATCAGGGAATACAAGCGTCGTGTCAGGTTGAAGGTTTGCGCTCCCATCTTAGCACAGCGACTCCGGCGAAGCCTTTGATTGGATTTGAGGAGACCGAGCTAATTGGTGCCACCGCCAACGTTTCTGTCTGAAGTCGAACATGGCCCGGTTTAAAATGGAGGTCCGCTTTGAACTGTGAGGGAGTGTTGCTCGCTGGGGCGATCGATCGGCTAGGTTTGGCGCTGTGAGGTTATTGTAGCATAACCCGGAAGGTGAAATTGGATAACGTGGTAGTTAACTATGTAATCTGACGGTCAAGGACTAACATGGGGAGGATTCATGAAACATGATAACTAAAAGCACTCTGTACATTGAATCGAAGGCTACTTGTACAATAGGGTTGTGTTGGAAAGTGTTGTAGTATCAATATGCATTTGGTATACAGGATGTACAGTACCAGTCAAAAGTTTGGACACACCTACTCATTCAAGGGTTTTTCTTTATTTTTACTATTTTCTACATTGTAGAATAATAGTGAAGACATCAAAACTATGAAATAACACATATGGAATCATGTAGTAACCAAAACAGTGTGAAACAAATCAAAATATATTTTATATTTGAGATTCTTCAAATAGCCACCGTTTGCCTTGATGACAGCTTTGCACACTCTTGGCATTCTCTCAACCAGCTTCACCTGGAATGCTTTCCAAACAGTCTTGAAGGAGTTCCCACATATGCTGAGCACTTGTTGGCTGCTTTGGTATGACCCGGGCAATATTTGTTAGATGGAAAAATTATGTTTTAAATATTTGTTTTATGTGGGCATCGAAGGACAGAGAAGGATCAAACTTGACTCCTAGGTTGGAGATGACAGATGGATGGCCTGGCTGTTGATTGTAGGGCAAATGTTTCCAGCACTGGTGAACTGCTTGGGTGTTCCCATAAGCATAGCTTCAGCCTTGCTACTGTTCAACTGGAGGAAGTTCTCTTTCATCCATGCCCTGATGTCCTCTAGGCAGCTTTGCTAGGACTGAGATGGTGTACGGTTTGGTGTTAATGTAAACCTGGGTATCGTCAGCGTAGCAGTGGATGTTGATGTTATAATCTCTGAGGATTTATCCGAGAGGGAGGATGTAAATTAAAAACAGGATAGGCCCCAGCACTGACCCTGTGGGACACCGCATATGACTGCAGACTCCTCCGATCTGGACTCTCCAATAGTGATGTATTGCTTCCTATTGAAGAGGTAGGAGGAGAATCAGTTCAGAGGTGTTCCAGAGAGCAGTGTGCTCTCTGAGATGCCGCAGGAGGATGATGTGGTCTACGGTGTCAAAAGCAGCACTGAGATCCAGAATCAACAGCCATCAGTAGGGCATTGGTAACTTTAACCAGAGCTGTTTCGGTGCTGTGCAAGGGCCGGAAATCAGACTGGAAAACCTTGTACAACTGATTAGATGACAGTTGCGATTGAAGCTGGTTTGTAACCACTTTCTCCAGTACTTTTGATAGGAAGGGGAGGTTGGAGATGGGCCTGTTGTTGGAAAGGATGTCCTGGCCAAGGTTGGGCTTCTAATGTAAGGGGGCGACTGCAGCTGTTTTGAAGATCGATGGTACCTCTCCGGTCAGCACACACTTGTTGATCAGGGTGGTGACAAACATAAGCAGGCTAGATGAGCAGGTTTTGAGTAGGGATGTAGGGATAGGGTCAAGGGAGCAAGTGGTGGCCTTCATTTTAGAGATGATTGACTAAACAGCAGCGGATGTGACTTCTGTAAAGTTGCTGAAGGAAGGGGCAGTCTGGGTTGGGGGCTCAGGAGGTGGGATGCAGGCCGTCTTAGAGGCCATGATGTTTGTCCTGATGGTGTCAATCTTTGTCTTGAAAAAATCTGAGAAGTGATTGCACTGCGCAGATGAGGCTGCTGGACAGCATGAGTTTGGTGGTCTTTATAGGCCAGTAGGTCTTTATAGGCCAGTAGGTGGACAGTGAGGCCATCCTTCCTCCAATGTCTCTCAAGCTTACTGCCGTGAGTCTTCATTCTGCACAGCTCATCAGTGAACCAGGTTCAAACACAAAGACCATGGAGATTTACCATTGCCTCGCAAAGAAGGGCACCTATTGGTAGATGGGTAGAAAGAAAAGCAGATATTGAATATCCTTTTGAGCATGGTGAAGTTATTAATTACACTTTGGATGGTGTATCAATACACTCAGTCACTACAAAGATACAGGCGTCCTTCCTAACCCAGGTGTCGGAGAGGAAGGAAACCGCTCAGGGATTTCACCATACAGCCAATGGTGACTTTAAAACAGAGATTAATGGCTGTGATAGGACAAAACTGAGGATGAACCAATAACAATGTAGTAACTCCAAAACACTAACCTAATTGACAGAACGAAAAGAAGGAAGCCTGTACAGAATAACAAATATTCCCAAACATACATCCTGTTTGCAATAAGGCACTAAAGTAATATGCAAAAAATGTGGCAAAGCAATTAACTTTTTGTCCTGAAAACAAAGTGTTATGTTTGGGCAAATCCAATACAACACATTACTGAGTACCACTCTTCATATTTTCAAGCATAGTGGTGGCTGCATCATGTTATGAGTATGCTTGTAATCGTTAAGAACTGGGGAGTTTTTCAGGATAAAAAATAAACGGAATGGAGCTAAGCATTGGAGGTGACAAACTCAGTGCCCCTTTGCTTGATATCATGGGAAAATCAAAAGAAATCAGCCAAGACCTCAGAAAAAAATTGTAGACATCCACAAGTCTGGTTCATCCTTGGGAGCAATTTCCAAATGCCTGAAGGTACCACGTTCATCTGTAAAAACAATAGTACGCAAGTATAAACACCATGGGACCCCGCAGCCGTCATACCGCTCAGGAAGGAGACACGTTCTGTCTCCTAGAGATGAACGTACTTTGGTGCGAAAAGTGCAAATCAATCCTAGAACAACAGCAAAGGACCTTGTGAAGATGCTGGAGGAAACAGGTTCAAAAGTATCTATATCCACAGTAAAATTAGTCCTATATCGACATAACCTGAAAGGCCGCTCAGCAAGGAAGAAGCCACTGCTCCAAAACCACCATAAAAAAGCCAGACTACAGTTTGCAACTGCACATGGGGACAAAGATCGTACTTTTTGGAGAAATGTCCTCTGGTCTGATGAAACAAAAATAGAACTGTTTGGCCATAATGACCATTGTTATGTTTGGAGGAAAAAGTGGGACGCTTGCAAGCCGAAGAACACCATCCCAACCGTGAAGCACGGGGGTGGCAGCATCATGCTATGGGGGTGCTTTGCTGCAGGAGGTACTGGTGCACTTCACAAAATAGATGGCATCATGAGGAAGGAAAATTATGTGGATATATTGAAGCAACATCTCAAGAGATCAGTCAGGAAGTTAAAGCTTGGTCGCAAAGGGGTCTTCCAAATGGACAATGACCCAGAGCATACTTCCAAAGTTAGTAAGGACAACAAAGTCAATGTAATGGAGGGGCCATCACAAAGCCCTGACCTCAATCCTATAGAAAAGTTGTGGGCAGAACTGAAAAAGCGTGTGCGAGCAAGGAGGCCTACAAACCTGACTCAGTTACACCAGCTCTGTCAGGAGGAATGGGCCAAAATTCACCCAACTTATTGTGGGAAGCTTGTGGAAGGCTACCCGAAATGTTTGACCCAAGTTAAACAATTGAAAGGCAATGCTCCCAAATACTAATTGAGTGTATGTAAACTTCTGACCCACTGGGAATGTGATGAAAGAAATAAAAGCTGAAATAAATCATTCTCTCTACTATTATTCTGACATTTCACATTCTTAAAATAAAGAGTTGATCCTAAATGTCAGGAATTATGAAAAACAGAGTTTAAATGTATTTGGCTAAACTTCCGAATTCAACTGTATAACATTTGACTTAAACATAATCATTTCAAACCTTACATTTGAATATCACATGCACTCTCTCTCTCTCTCTCTATTATGAGTGGGAATACTTTGGAACAGATTTCCAAAATTAGAGCTGATTTGCTCGTGTTTTTATGTCGAAAAATAATTTGAGCGTTGATGATTGATCATGCAGCTAGCAGAGCAGGCTGAAGAGAAGCAATATGTAGACACTGCATATAATGTAACAGTTCCATTTAACATCATGTTGTTCATATAAATAATTTATTATAATTTACTGGTTTCTCACAGTTACAGTGGCTTGCGAAAGTATTCACCCCCCTTGGCATTTTCCCTATTTTGTTGCCTTACAACCTGGAATTAAAATTGATTTTGGGGGGGTTTGTATCATTTGATTTACACAACATGCCTACCACTTTGAAGATGCAAAATATTTTTTATTGTGAAACAAACAAGAAATAAGACATAAAAACAGAAAACTTGAGTGTGCATAACTATTCACCCCCCCAAAGTCAATACTTTGTAGAGCCACCTTTTGCAGCAATTACAGCTGCAAGACTCTTGGGGTATGTCTCTATAAGCTTGGCACATCTAGCCACTGGTATGTTTGCCCATTCATCATGGCAAAACTGCTCCAGCTCCTTCAAGTTGGATGGGTTCTGCAACCTTTAAGTCATATCACAGATTCTCAATTGGATTGAGGTCTGGGCTTTGACGAGGCCATTCCAAGACATTTAAATGTTTCCCCTTAAACCACTCGAGTGCTGCTTTAGCAGTATGCTTAGGGTCATTGTCCTGCTGGAAGGTGAACCTCCGTCCCAGTCTCAAATCTCTGGAAGACTGAAACAGGTTACCCTCAAGAATTTCCCTGTATTTAGCGCCATCCATCATTCCTTCAATTCTGACCAGTTTCCCAGTCACTGCCGATGAAAAATATCCCCACAGCATGATGCTGCCACCACTATGCTTCAATGGTGTTCTCGGGGTGATGAGAGGTGTTGGGTTTGCGCCAGACATAGCGTTTTCCTTGATGGCCAAAAAGCTCTATTTTAGTCTCATCTGACCAGAGTACCTTCTTCAATATGTTTGGGAAGTCTCCCACATGCCGTAAAGCCCAGCTCTGTGGAGTGTACGGCTTAAAGTGGTCCTATGGACAGATACTCCAATCTCTGCTGTGGAGCTTTGCAGCTCCTTCAGGGTTATCTTTGGTCTCTTTGTTGCCTCTTTGATTAATGCCCTCCTTGCCTGGTCCGTGAGTTTTGGTGGGCAGCCCTCTCTTGGCAGGTTTCTTGTGGTGCCTTATTCTTTCCATTTTTTTATAATGGATTTAATGGTGCTCCGTTGGATGTTCAAAGTTTCGGATATTTTTTTCATAACCCAACCCTGATCTGTACTTCTCCACAACTTTATCCCTGACCTGTTTGGAGAGCTCCTTGGTCTTCCGCTTGCTTGGTGGTGCCCCTTGCTTAGTGGTGTTGCAGACTCTGGGGCCTTCAGAACAGGTGTATATATACTGAGATCATGTGACAGATCATGTGACACTTAGATTGCACACAGGTGGACTTTATTTAACTAATTATGTGACTTCTGAAGGTAATTGGTTGTACCAGATCCTATTTAGGGGCTTCATAGCAAAGTGGGTGAATACATACAGTGGGGGGAAAAAGTATTTAGTCAGCCACCAATTGTGCAAGTTCTCCCACTTAAAAAGATGAGAGAGGCCTGTCATTTTCATCATAGGTACACGTCAACTATGACAGACAAATTGAGAAAAAAAAAATCCAGAAAATCACATTGTAGGATTTTTAATGAATTTATTTGCAAATTATGGTGGAAAATAAGTATTTGGTCACCTACAAACAAGCAAGATGTCTGTCTCTCACAGACCTGTAACTTCTTCTTTAAGAGGCTCCTCTGTCCTCCACTCGTTACCTGTATTAATGGCACCTGTTTGAACTTGTTATCAGTATAAAAGACACCTGTCCACAACCTCAAACAGTCACACTCCAAACTCCACTATGGCCAAGACCAAAGAGCTGTCAAAGGACACCAGAAACAAAATTGTAGACCTGCACCAGGCTGGGAAGACTGAATCTGCAATAGGTAAGCAGCTTGGTTTGAAGAAATCAACTGTGGGAGCAATTATTAGGAAATGGAAGACATACAAGACCACTGATAATCTCCCTCGATCTGGGGCTCCACGCAAGATCTCACCCCGTGGGGGTCAAAATGATCACAAGAACAGTGAGCAAAAATCCCAGAACCACACGGGGGACCTAGTGAATGACCTGCAGAGAGCTGGGACCAAAGTAACAAAGCCTACCATCAGTAACACACTACGCCGCCAGGGACTCAAATCCTGCAGTGCCAGACGTGTCCCCCCTGCTTAAGCCAGTACATGTCCAGGCCCCGTCTGAAGTTTGCTAGAGTGCATTTGGATGATCCAGAAGAGGATTGGGAGAATGTCATATGGTCAGATGAAACCAAAATATAACTTTTTGGTAAAAACTCAACTCGTCATGTTTGGAGGACAAAGAATGCTGAGTTGCATCCAAAGAACACCATACCTACTGTGAAGTATGGGGGTGGAAACATCATGATTTGGGGCTGTTTTTCTGCAAAGGGACCAGGACGACTGATCCCGTGTAAAGGAAGGAATGAATGGGGCCATGTATCATGAGATTTTGAGTGAAAACCTCCTTCCATCAGCAAGGGCATTGAAGATGAAACGTGGCTGGGTCTTTCAGCATGACAATGATCCCAAACACACCGCCCGGGCAACGAAGGAGTGGCTTCGTAAGAAGCATTTCAAGGTCCTGGAGTGGCCTAGCCAGTCTCCAGATCTCAACCCCATAGAAAATCTTTGGAGGGAGTTGAAAGTCCGTGTTGCCCAGCGACAGCCCCAAAACATCACTGCTCTAGAGGAGATCTGCATGGAGGAATGGGCCAAAATACCAGCAACAGTGTGTGAAAACCTTGTGAAGACTTACAGAAAACGTTTGACCTGTGTCATTGCCAACAAAGGGTATATAACAAAGTATTGAGAAACTTTTGTTATTGACCAAATACTTATTTTCCACCATAATTTGCAAATAAATTCATTAAAAATCCTACAATGTGATTTTCTGGATTATTTTTTCTCATTTTGTCTGTCATAGTTGACGTGTACCTATGATGAAAATTACAGGCCTCTCTCATCTTTTTAAGTGGGAGAACTTGCACAATTGGTGGCTGACTAAATACTTTTTTCCCCCACTGTATGCACGCACCACTTTTCTGTAATTTTTTAATTTTTAATTTTTTGAAACAAGTTATTTTTTTCAATTCACTTCAACAATTTGGACTATTTTGTGTATGTCCATTACATGAAATCAAAATCAAAATCCATTTAAATTACAGGTTGTAATGCAACAAAATAGGACAAACGCCAAGGGGGATGATTACTTTTGCAAGGCACTGTATTTATCGCGGGAAACAGAAGTGGGTTTGGGCGGGAAATCTAAGTAAATCTTAGTAATCCAGTTCCCACTACTAAACCCTAACGTACCGGAGGCAGGCTGATACCTGTCAGCTACTACATCGAGGTGCAAATTGTGTCTGTTAGTCTCCATATACTGTGTGTAAGCACATTGCAACGCAGACGCACACACACTTAAAACCGGTGCTCGTCAAGCCCTCTCAACCAAAGGCTGTCACCACTGTAATGATTGTCAACTCTTATGACTGCCAACTCAAATGACTGTCAACTCTAATAATGTCTCTCCATAATGTCGTCGGTTTTGACACACTCATAAAACACTTGAGCTCACCTCTCTCCTTACAAGTGGCTAACTGATTATGTTTAATGAATGAGTTGCAAGGCTGGATGTATTTCCTGAGGAAAACAAGTCACAGTGACTGAGCACATCACTTTTCAGGGTGGTTTTTAGCCTGTTTTACACCAAGCTGAGAGAACAGCAAGTTTTGCCTGAATGCATAATGTATTGGTCTCCTAATAGGCTGTAATTACACAGCCTCTCAGCACAATCTGCCCTAGAATACGATCGCAGACTTTTAAGGATACAGCGCCATCTTGAGCAAATAAGGGACGATAAGGGTAGAAATGGAAGACTAAGGCCTGTATTCATTAAGTGTTTCAAAGTAGGAGTACTGATCTAGGATCTGTTTTGCCTTTTAAATCAGAATGAATAAGAAGGAGAACCTGCCCCTAGTTCAGCACTCCAACTCTTTGTGAATATGGTTACAGAAGTGCTTGCGTAGGCCTATTTTTTCCTGATAATATTGGCGTACTCAATAATTTTCTATAAATTTCAAGGCTTTCCTTCAAGCCTTCGATTTGAACACTCCATGTAAATGCAGTCAGCGTTACCATAACACCAAACTACCACATTACCAGCCAGTGTTGTACCACAAAACCCACTAAATCAGAATAAGCTTATTCCATCTAGAGAATCTAAACACCCAAAATGGACTGGCAATATGTGAAACTACTCAGAAGCCGGGAGGAAATGACATGGCCAATCTTTTCTCCATCGATGTCTCGCCTCACCTTGCCTGATTGGGGTCAAGCCACGGTCGTTGGTTAGCCGTCCATTCAACACACAACACAGGCTGGGTTCCTCACTGGCACAATTGATGGCCTATCTGCGCAGTGTGACAGACAGCTCTGAGGAGTGGTTCTACACAGCTTAGCCATAGACCTTCACTAAATTGCCGAGCCCAAGCAACCGAACGTGCCTACGCTCATTGTTATGATGACCAAGCAGGCAACGAGAGACAACCGAGTAGCATGCAAACAATGTAAGGGTTTTATTCCTCAAAATAGAAAAATACAAATGATGAGGAGAAAATAAACCAGCTTTAAAACAGACTAAATTGATCAATTAAATGAAAAGAACTGACTGTCCTATAAAGTCTCAACTTAAAAAAGAACTGAAGTCTAAAGTGCAGGAACAGAATGGGACATTACACCAGACAGGAAGAGGATGAGAGAGGCCCAACTCGGCGGAAAATCTATCTCCATCTAGCAGGTGGCGTATTTTCGTTGTTTCGCACACCAAGAAAGGTGTTTTTGTATGGAGGTCAATGAGTGTCGAATTTGGTTCAAAAATAAATAAATCAAAACATTTATGACTTATTTGCTACGTGAGGTTTATTTGATCGAATAGAAGTTTCATAATGCTTAAGTTGTTACGACTGTTCTGATATAATTAGGACACGTGACATTCGGGCAATGTTTAGAAAAAACACTTTATATCGGAGTTGTCTCAAGATGGCTATGCATATTCATGGGATTAGGCTAGTAGCATAGCATCTCTCTCCATTGAATACAGGCAGTTGATGTCAACAACCTTCATCAAATATTACAAAAAAGGATTACAATAATGAGATGTATCCACCAATCCAAAGAAAGGATAGGCGGGAGCTAGACAGCCCTCCGTGCCGCTTTGTGGACAACAACTCCCATTGTTAGGGCGGAGAGACCTGTATCTTGTCAGTATATCCATAATCTTTGGTTACACAGAGACTATAAGGGGAGTGGCCAGTCCAATTCTCTGTTCCAAGGGAGTCTGCAAAACATACATTTTCAATACAGACAATAATGATATAAAGTTTTGATATACTTATCAGGTTCTTAAATACAAGCATTATTTTTGCATTAACAGTACACAATATCAATGTATAACTGTATTTGGCTATTTTAAACACGCCTCTGTTCACCGCAGGGGCGTGTTTAAAATAGCCAAATACAGTTATACATTGATATTGTGTACTGTTAATGCTAAAATAATGCTTGTATTTAAGAACCTGATAAGTATATCGAAACAATATCAATGTATAACTGTATTTGGCTATTTTAAACACGCCCCTGCGGTGAACAGAGGCGTTTTTCAACACCCCTCCAGAACCATACTTTAACATCGGAATTCCGGTCGGACCTCCTTTACTAGATAGAACACAGTGGCATACATGCTGCAGGCATGGTGCCGGTAACTCTGCTGAGACACAGAGGTAAACAAGACACTGCATAGAACTTTGACTGTTTCTTTGAGAATAATAATGGTTAAATTTTAAAGTTAGATGATAGAGTTAAATTATACCAGTGACTTACCACGTAAACTATGAAGCGTGCACTCAACATACAGAAACAATGATAACAAATGTCATGACTTGTAATTCTGCTATAAAGTTATGTATGGGATAACGTTATAAGAAACGGGACCATACAGATAATTGTATGCATTTATACACCACCAGTCAAAAGTTTGCACACACCTACTCATTCAAGGGTTTTTCTTTATTTTTACTATTTTTTACATTGTAGAATAATAGTGAAGACATCAAAACTATGAAAGAACAAAAAAAAAGTGTTAAACAAATCAAAATACATTTTATATTTGAGATTCTTCAAATCGCCACCCTTTGCCTTGATGACAGCTTTGCACACTCTTGGCATTCTCTCAACCAGCTTCATGAGGTAGTCACCTGGAATGCATTTCAATTAACAGGTGTGCCTTCTTAAATGTTAATTCGTGGAATTTCTTTCCTTCTTAATGCGTTTGAGCCAATCAGTTGTGTTGTGACAACGTATGGGGGTATACAGAAGATAGCCCTATTTGGTAAAAGACCAAGTCCATATTATGGCAAGAACAGCTCAAATAAGCAAAGAGAAACAACAGTCCATCATTACTTTAAGACATGAAGGTCAGTAAATACGGAACATTTCAAGAACTCTGAACGTTTTTTCAAGTGCAGTCGCAAAAACCATCAAGCGCTATGATGAAACTGGCTCTCATCCACAGGAATGGAAGACCCAGAGTTACGTCTGTTGCAGGAGATAAGTTCATTAGATTTACCAGCCTCAGAAATTGCAGCCCAAATAAAATGCTTCACAGAGTTCAAGTAACAGACATATCTCAACATCAACTGTTCAGAGGAGACTGTGTGAATCAGGCCTTCATGGCCGAATTGCTGCAAAGAAACCACTACTAAAGGGCACCAATAAGAAGAAGAGACCTGCTTGGGCCAACAAACACGAGCAATGGACATTAGACTTGTGGAAATTTGTCCTTTGGTCTGGAGTCCAAATTTGAGATTTTTGGTTCCAACCGCCATGGCTTTGTGAGACGCATTGTGGGTGAACGGATGATCTCTGCATGTGTATTTCCCACCGTAAAGCATGGAGGAGGAGGTGTTATAGTGTGGGGGTGCTTTGATTTATTTAGAATTCAAGGCACACTTAACCAGCATGGCTGCCACAGCATTCTGCAGCGATACGCCATCCCCATCTGTTTTTCAACAGGACAATGACCCAACACACCTCCAGGCTGTGTAAGGCTATTTTACCAAGAAGGAGAGTGATGGAGTGCTGCATCAGATGACCTGGCCTCCACAATCCCCCAACCTCAACCCAATTGAGATGGTTTGGGATGAGTCGGACCGCAGAGTGAAGGAAAAGCAGCCAACAAGTGCTCAGCATATGTGGGAACTCCTTCAAGACTGTTGGAAAAGCATTCCAGGTGAAGCTGGTTGAGAGAATGCCAAGAGTGTACAAAGCTGTCATCAAGGCAAAGGGTGGCTATTTGAAGAACCTCAAATATAAAATATATTTTGATTTGTTTACCACTTTTTTGGTTACTACATGATTCCATATGTGTTATTACATAGTTTTGATGTCTTCAATATTATTCTACAATGTAGAAAATTGTAAAAATAAAGAAAAACCCTGGAATGTGTAGGTGTGTCCAAACTTTTGACTGGTAATGTATATTATGTGTATTGCCATGTGTATAGTGCAAAGTGAGTGTTCATGTGTATAAAATTAAAATGGCCTGGGTTTTACTTTGCGGTCCACATTGCGGCCATCACACATATGAAAGCACACATAAACACATGAATGTCAGTATGGTTGCACACCCATAGATGTACAGCCTCGTACATAGACTGGCTCTGTACATGCTCTCAAACATACGCACAAACACAGAACTACGTACAGTAAAACTACCAGTAACACTTACTTAAAGTCTTCAGCTATCATAGTTTAGTTTATAACTTCTTATAAGCCAGTATGAGCCTTTGTAACTTCTTACAATAAAGCTTATACTGTATGTTTTGTCTATCTATGTGTCAACGTTTCAACTGATCAAAATGGCCGGCATTTAGTTATTATGAGAAGAAATTAAGTCATTATAAAAGGCTCATGCATGTTAATGACAAGTCCACCAATGAAAGTGGTCCTTTGTATCTCAATTGGTAGAGCATGGTGCTTGTAACGCCAAGGTAGTGGGTTTGATTCCCGGGACCACTCATACGTAAAATGTATGAACGCATGACTATATATCACTTTGGATAAAAGCGTCTGCTAAATGGCATATATTATTATTTTCTAATGTATCAAAATGTCAACTTATTCAAAATGGCAGGCATTTAGTTATTATAAAAAGATACTAAGTCATTATAAAAGGGTCATACATGTTAAGTCTTACAATACATAACCACATCATCATGCATATAACCTACCTGTTGGCTTTAAGTAAAGTGTTACCACGCTACAAAACCTTGTCCCCAGGCTATTGGGCAAAGCATTGGGCGGAAGGGTCTGGGAACGAGATTACTGCACCCATCTTCCTTGTTAGCAGTGAGAGTGCCTGGAGTCTGCGCTCGGCAGGCACACCGGTCCAACTGGGAGACTGGGTCTGGTAGCACCCTTACCCAATGGCAGTCACTGTTTTTCAGCCTCATTAGGCACTTGGCCCACAGCCTTTTGCCAGACAGATGTTGCCTCTCTATATGCTGCAACAGCTGTGATTACGCCTTCTCTATGTTCCCAAGAAGATTTTTGTTGTACATTTTGGTAATTTAGCTGAAATGAGCTGAAATGAATCACACTTCGGCTACATTATAATGAGACTTCCTAGTGGCACTAAATCAGAGTAGGACCAATGTGGGCCCAGCCAATACTTTTCTTTGGCCTCAGTCTCAGCCATGGAAACACAAAAGGCTGAGTCTTTCGGCCATGCACCGGTGTAAATCCCAGAGGTGGAAAAAGGACATCAAATCAAATGTTATTTGTCACATGCGCCGAATACAACAGGTGTAGACCTTACAGTGAAATGCTTACTTACAAGCCCTTAACCAACAATGCAGTTTAAAGAAAAATAAGTGAAGTAAAAAATAGATAACAAAAAAAAAAAAATAATTATAATTAAAGAGCAGCAGTAAAATAATAGTAGGGAGGCTATATTTAGTGGTACTGGTACAGAGTCAATGTGCGGGGGCACAGGTTAGTTGAGGTAGTTGAGGTAATATGTACATGTAGGTAAAAAAACAGAGTAGCAGCAGCGTAAAAGAGGGGGTGGAGGGGAGGGGTGGGGGAAAAATGCAAATAGTCCGGATAGCCAATTAAATTAGCTGTTCAGGAGTCTTATGGCTTGGGGGTAGAAGCTGTTTAGAAGCCTTTTGCACCTAGACTTGGCGCTTCGGTACCACTTGCCGTGCGGTAGCAGAGAGAACAGTCTATGACTAGGGTGGCTGGAGTCTTTGACAATTTTTAGGGCCTTCCTTTGACACCGCCTGGTATAGAGGTCCTGGATGGCAGGAAGCTTGGCCCCAGTGATGTACTGGGCCGTACGCACTACCCTCTGTAGTGCCTTGCGGTCGGAGGCCGAGCAGTTGTCATACCAGGCAGTGATGCAACCAGTCAGGATGCTCTCGATGGTGCAGCTGTAGAACTATTTGAGGATCTGAGGACCCATGCCAAATCTTTTCAGTCTCCTGAGGGGGAATAGCTTTGTCGTGCCCTCTTCATGACTGTCTTGGTGTGTTTGGACCATGCTAGTTTGTTGGTGATGGTGACCAAACTTGAAGCTCTCAACCTGCTCCACTACAACGCAGTCGATGAGAATGTAGTCCACAATAATCTCCTTTGTCTTGATCACGTTGAGGGAGAGGTTGTTATCCTGGCACCACATGGCCAGTTCTCTGACCTCCTCCCTATAGGCTGTCTCATCGTTGTCGGTGATCAGGCCTACCACTGTTGTGTCGTCGGCAAACTTAATGATGGTGATGGAGTCATGCCTGGCCATGCAGTCATGGGTGAACAGGGAGTACCGGAGGGGACTGAGCATGCACCCCTGTGGGGCCCCCGTGTTGAGAATCAGCGTGGCAGATGTTTGTTACCTACCCTTACCTCCTGGGGGCGGCCCATCAGGAAGTCCAGGATCCAGTTGCAGAGGGAGGTGTTAAGTCCCAGGGTCTTTAGCTTAGTGATGAGCTTTGAGGGCACTATGGTGTTGAACGCTGAGCTGTAGTCAATGAACAGCATTCTCACGTAGGTGTTCCTTTTGTCCATCACACAGTCGTCCGGAACAGCTGATGCTCTCATGCATGCTTCAGTGTTGCTTGCCTCAAAGCGAGCATATAAGTAATTTAGCTCATCTGGTATGCTCGTGTCACTGGGCAGCTCGCGGCTTTGCTTCCCTTTGTAGTCTGTAATAGTTTGCAAGCCCTGCTACATCCGACGAGTGTCGGAGCCGGTGTCGTACGATTCAATCTTAGTCCTGTATTGACGCTTTGCCTGTTTGATGGTTCGTCGGAGGGCAGAGCGGGATTTCTTATAAGCATCCGGGTTAGAGTCACGGTCCTTGAAAGCGGCAGCTCTACCCTTTAGCTCAGTGCAGATGTTGCCTGTAATCCATGGCTTCTGGTTGGGGCACGTACGGTCACTGTGGGGACGACGTCATTTTGAGAATCCTTATCAGTATTGGGTGATTAGGAAACAAAAAACTAAAACATCTAATCTGATCGAATGCCTGGACCAATTTGACAGGAGTGCCTGGCATCGATCTTTATATCACTCAAAGCTTTTATTGTGGCTGCTTTCTCCCTCTCAGTACAATCTGATGTACGCTGACAATAGTCTGCCGTTATGAGACTGCTGTGAAACTCTCCTCTCATCCCTTGACAATCTTCCAATGTGTTGCAAAACAATTCCTTCTCTCTTCTGTCTTTTTCCTCTTGCTTTATCACTGCAATGCCGATCAGGCTTTCAGGCACTGTTCTCATGTTGAAGGAGGAATCCATTTCTCCCGTTGTTATCACCCATGTGGGGTGTTAGTGTACCAGGCAGCCAGATGTAATATTTAGCCTGGCTGGCAGTGCCTTAGTCTTATCAGTCCTACTCAGGTGAGCTCACTATCTCAAATCAAATGTTATTGGTCACATACACATATTTAGCAGATGTTATTGCGGGTGTAGCGAAATGCTTGTGTTCCTAGCTCCAACAGTGCAGTAGTATCTAACAATTCACAACAATACACAAATCTAAAAGTAAAAGAATGGAATTAAGAAATATATAAATATTAGCACGAGCACTATTTTACCAAGAAGGAGAGTGATGGAGTGCTGCATCAGATGACCTGGCCTCCACAATCCCCCAACCTCAACCCAATTTTCCCAAAATGTCCTTATTTTCGAAAGAAAAGCATTTTTTTGTCCATTAAAATAACATCAAATTGATCAGAAATACAGTGTAGACATTGTTAATGTTTTAAATGGCCATTGTAGCTGGAAACGGCTGATTTTTAATGGAATATCTACATAGGCATACAGAGGCCCATTATCAGCAACCATCAGTCCTGTGTTCCAATGGCACGTTGTGTTTGCTTATCCAAGTTTATCATTTTAAAAGGCTAATTGATCATTAGAAAACCATTTTGCAATTATGTTAGCACAGCTGAAAACTGTTGTGCTGATTAAAGAAGCAATAAAACTGGCCTTCTTGAGACTAGTTGAGTATCTGGAGCATAAGCAATTGTGGGTTTGATTACAGGCTCAAAATGGCCAGAAACAAATAACTTTATTCTGAAACTCGTCACTCTATTCTTGTTCTGAGAAATGAAGGCTATTCCATGCGAGAAATTGCCAAGAAACTGAAGATCTCGTACAACGCTGTGTACTACTCCCTTCACAGAACAGCGCAAACTGTCTCTAACCAGAATAGAAAGAGGAGTGGGAGGCCCCGGTGCACAACTGAGCAAGAGGACAATACATTAGAGTGTCTAGTTTGAGAAACAGGCGCCTCACAGGTCCTCAAATGGCAGCTTCATGAAATAGTACCCCGCAAAACACCAGTCTCAACGTCAACAGTGTAGAGGCGACTCCGGGATGCTGACCTTCTAGGCAGAGTTGCAAAGAAAAAGCCATATCAGACTGCCCATCTTAATCTTTTCTTTTTATTGGCCAGTCTGAGATATGGCTTTTTCTTTGCAACTCTGCCTAGAAGGTCAGCATACCGGATCCTTGGCAACACAGAGTTCTAGTAAAAAAAACTAAAACAAAACAGCATTCACAGTTATGTTATTGTCGGCTTGGAATAGATAGCAGTTTTATGCTAGATAAAAGCATGTTGTTTAAAGTGTCTTGTCATTAGATTTTCTGTTTAATAAGCATTTCCACATTGACCATTTCACCTCTGGGCAGGTTAACCTGGGTTCAAACTCTCGCCACTGGGCGAAAATGCCAATGTGTCTGAACCAATGGCGTATATAAACCCTGAATTGCTGATGCTATGTATTGGCCATTGCGAGGCCATATTGGCACTCCCCAGTAGAAGCAGTCCTCCATAGGAATGAATGAATGGAATTCTACCAGTGGAGGCTGCTGAGGGGAGAACGGCTCATAATAATAGCTGGAACGGCGCATATGGAATGGCATCAAACACATGGAAACCATGTGTTTGATGTATTTGATACCTTTCCACCTATTCCGCTCCAGACATTACCACGAGCCCGTCCTCCCCAATTATTATTATTATTTATTTATTTATTTTTTAGTCATTTAGCAGACGCTCTTATCCAGAGCGACTTACATGAGCAATTAGGGTTAAGTGCCTTGCTCAAGGGCACATCGACAGATTTTTCACCTAGTCGGCTCGGGGATTAGAACCAGCGACCTTTCGGTTACTGGCACAACGCTCTTAACCACTAAGCTACCTGCCGCCCTTAAGGTGCCACCAACCTCCTGTGAATTGTATAGTATTTCAATGACATTTTTCAATGACAAAATTACATGTATTTAAGTATTTTTCTGTTGTAGTGGGGACAATAACATTAGCAATCTCAAAAAATTATACTTGAAGGAAAATGGTTTTATACATATGTTGTTGTTGTATGTTTAGCTCACATAATATAATTTAAAAGTATGCATTAAGCTGTCTGTAATATAATAAATGTGGCAAAAACAAATGTAGACATTAATTCATGCATTTCTATAGCTTCCAAAATATTTTTTACAATGGTGGGGGTGCGCCAAGATGGAGGCGCGGTGGCTTTAACACAGCGTCAGTCATCTAGTGCAGTGGTTCTCAAACCTCTCTTCGGGGACCCCCAGCCGTTCCATGTAGTTGAACTATTCCAGAGGTAGCACACCTGATTCAACTTGTCAACTAATCATCAAGCCCTTGATTAGTGAATCAGGTGTGCTAGTTCAGGGCTACAACAAAATGGTGAAACATCTGGGGGTCCCGAGTAGAGGTTTGAGAACCACTGATCTAGTGTATATATAAATCATTGGTCTGAACCCACTAGCCTGTTCACCACAGGGTGACATCTGTGCCAGTGTGAAAATGCCCATAGCAGTTGCAAGACTTTTAATTTGTCTCTAATCAATGTTTTATGCATCCCCAGATTGATTCTAATGCAGTCCATTTGCTAGGACCAAGATGCCAAATGACTAGACGTAGTGCATTTGCAGGTAATAATGTTGATAAAAGCCTATTACTGTGTTTGGCTATGGGAAGGAGAAATAGAGAGACTAACTGCATATTACTTGATAAAGGTATACTATGTTCAATCTATAGAAAGGAGGAAGAGAGATAAATGGCATAGGCCTATTATTGGATAACAGTACTTGATCAAATAATACTGTGTTCATTGGGAAAGAGAAATAGAAAAACTGCCTAAGGATGTGAATCTCATGTTTCTTACTGAGGCCACAACGGTATTTATGTAGAAAACAGGATGTGAGCGATGGGAAGACGGAGAGACAAAGTGTATAAATTCTAGATTAGAGACGAACATTAATAAAATGTGAGGATTCACTGCTCTTCCATCCTTCAATGCTCATTGATCAGAAGCTCTACTCTGGTATAAAAAATATCCATACTGCATTGAAAAACAAATGAAAACATACAGACCGAAAAAAAAGCTTAATATAATGATTTAATAATTGGGTTCCTATCGTAGGAACCATTTGCCTCTAGGCACAAATGCAATAGTGTTCGAGCCATGTGCTTTGCTTTACAGGAGCACAAAGTAGCAGCTAGTGGAGCTGTCCAGTTGCTTTTGGTGCTGAATTGACAAAAGCCCTGGAAGGGTTGCAGCAGTACGCTCAATTAGCTCAGTCGGAATCACCTTAAATCAACAGAGAGTAGTAACTATGGTTAGAGGGGAAATTCTGGCGCGTCTGCCACTGGTAAAGCGTTGACAATTCAACATGAGACATATCTGTGTAATTTAAGGAATTCACACCATATTCACACCGACACAGCAGTAGCCTATGTTCTGATATAAAAATGCATAATCCACGTTCCTAAAAGCATAATTGCATGGATCGCCTAGGTAGCCTATTGATTGTACTTTATCCATTTAAAAGGCAATGTCAACAACATTAACAAAAATGTAAAGTAATGACTGATTTCAAAGTGATGCCAAGTAGCCCAGAGTAGATCGTTATCACAAACTAATAACAATGTAGCCCATACCACCACTCACACCCATATAAAAAGATATGTATGGCAAATTAATAAGTATGATTATATTAAAATGATTTCTGCGCGCGCCGACACTTTGCAGAAACTGGTTGAATCAATGTCGTTTCCATGTAATTTGTCAACGTATTGTGACGTGGAATCTAAGTGGAAAATACATTGGATTTGAGAAAGGTCATCAAAAGTCTAAACCGTTGTTTTGAGTGTGAAATTTTAACCACAGGATTATGTCATTATGTCACCAAATTTCAACAGAGACAAACCTTTGAATTTGTACCTTTGAACAACATCAGATCTTATATCCACTATAAAAATTTAAAAAACTATAAGCTGGCAGCACCTCCTACTGGAGATTTGATCTATCTACAGCTACCCTTTGGTCTCCCATCCAGGGTCATTGTCTTACGGCCATCTGCACGGATCTGTCTGATAACTCGCAAACACTCACATAACACAAAAGGAGCTTGGCTACAATGTACTGTTCTAACACTAGAAAATATTACCAAGGCGACGTCGTCCTCTGAAACCCCTTTCATCCTCTAAAAAGTCAGAGTTAATCTTACCATAAACGATAAACCTGTAGTTAATATTGATTATTTTTTTCATGAGCAAGTTTTCACTACCTAATTCTACATATAGCTAAGGTGTTTTGTGGTTGTAGAATCAGTATTTATGAAATTCAAAAATGTGCACGAAAATGTGCTACCTAGCTAACGTTAGCATCTGTTGGGTAGGTTACTTTCTAAATGTACAGTTAGTAGTTAGTTCCCTGTCCAAAATTGTAATCAGTAACGTAATTTTTGGATTACCCAAACTCAGTAATGTAATCGGATTACTTTGTTACTTTTTGATTACTTTTCCCTTAAGAAGCATGAGAAGAAGACAAAAATGATCCATCAAGCACATTAGGTGCGTCATCATAGTGGTCTCTGACTTGTGGTCAGACTCGCTCAGGTGGAACAAACTTAAACTTGCGCCTTTTTTCAAAGCTGAATTGAATGTCATTTAGAAAACAGAAAGGTGTCATAATGTATTTGTTTCTTTCGCAAACATTTAAAAGTAATCCAAGAAGTAATCATCTAGTTTTTCAAAAGTATCTGCAATCTGTTTGCAATATTTTTTCTGGTAACGTAACTGATTACAGGTCAAGTTTTTACAGTCTCATATCAATCCATAATGAAATGAAAGGGATGCTAATGGGATGCTAAAAATGGCAGTTCATACACAATGCTGAATACTCCCTCTAGCTAGTGTAGTGACACTCTAGCTAATAGCACAAATGAGTTTTCATGAAAAGGCAGTTTCTGTTCTGCCGTGATAAGTGCGCCGAGTGCTGCATCACACAGCTAGCTACTGTACATGCAATAGCTGTGACGTTATCGCGTTGGCCAAATGTTATAAAGTAGTTGGTCCTACTCTTTAGCTTAGATTTTTGGTTGAGATGGAGGCGTGAATCCAACATATCAATTATTAATTTGTAGACTAACTGGAATTCAAGCCAGACTAAGTTCCACAGATGGAACTATCCAAGCAGAAGATACATCTCCTTTAAATGTTGATATTTGGTTGCGTTGACAACCAAACAGAATTAAATATCACATTTGAAATACAATAAGTAGCCTATTAACTTGTTGACAAGTTAACAAAATAGGTCGTCGCGGGTCTGTGGAGACCTTCAAAATTGCTGTAATAATAATAATAATAATAATAATAATAAGCAGAATCTTAAACAGCATTGATCACTTGCACCATGTACTTAAAAAGGTAACTTCAACTGCAATCCAAGTAATTGGTTCTGCTATTAGATGCAGCACTGTTATAACACATGAATCTGTTGTATAAATAAACAAAATATCTGACATTGTATTCCCATTTGAACTTTGCTGTGCTTTTAAATGGTTGAAAGCACAGTTATAACACATTCGCAACTCAATTAACTTTTGGCTGTCTTTTTCATTGGGTGAATATACAGGTATAGTGCCTTGCAAAAGTATTCACCCCCCTTCTTGTTTTTCCTATTTTGTTGCATTTCAACCTGTAATTTAAATGGATTTTTATTTGGATTTCATGTAATGGACATACACAAAATAGTCCAATTTGGTGAAGTGATTTTTTTTTCCAAAAGATTATACAAAATAAATAACGGAAAAGTGCTGCGTGCAAATGTGTTCACCCCCTTTGCTATGAAGCCCCTAAATAAGATCTGGTGCAACCAATTACCTTCAGAAGTCACATAATTAGTTAAATAAAGTCCACCTGTGTGCAATCTAAGTGTCACATGATCTGTCACATGATCTCAGTATACAGTTGAAGTCGGAAGTTTACATACACTTGGGTTGGAGTCATAAAAACATGTTTTTTAACCACTCCACAAATTTCTTGTTAACAAACTATAGTTTTGGCAAGTCGGTTAGGACATCAACTTTGTGCATGACACAAGTAATTTTTCCAACAATTGTTTACAGACAGATTATTTCACTTATAATTCACTGTATCACAATTCCAGTGGGTCAGAAGTTTACAGACACTAAGTTGACGGTGCTTTAAACAGCTTGAAAAATTCCAGAAAATGATGTCATGGCTTTAGAAGCTTCTGATAGGCTACTTGACATCATTTGAGTCAATTGGAGGTGTACATGTCGATGTATTTCAAGGCCTACCTTCAAACTCAGTGCCTCTTTGCTTGACATCATGGGAAAATCAGCCAAGACCTCAGAAAGAAAATTGTAGACCTCCACAAGTCTGGTTCATCCTTGGGAGCAATTTCCAAACGCCTGAAGGTACCACGTTCATCTGTACAAACAATAGCACGCAAGTATAAACACCAGGGGACCAAGCAGCCATCATACCGCTCAGGAAGGAGACACGTTCTGTCTCCTAGAGATGAACGTACTTTGGTGCAAAAAGTGCAAATCAATCCCAGAACAACAGCAAAGGACCTTGTGAAGATGCTGGAGGAAACAGGTTCAAAAGTATCTATATCCACAGTAAAACGAGTCCTATATCGACATAACCTGAAAGGCCGCTCAGCAAGGAAGAAGCCACTGCTCCAAAACCTCCATAAAAAAGGAGGACTATGTTTTGCAACTGCACATGGGGACAAAGATCGTACTTTTTGGAGAAACATCCTCTGGTCTGATGAAACAAAAATAGAACTGTTTGGCGATAATGACCATTGTTATGTTTGGAGGAAAAAGGGGGTTGCTTGCAAGGAGAAGAACACCATCCCAACCGTGAAGCACGGGGGTGGCAGCATCATGCTGCGGGGGTGCTTTGCTGCAGGAGGGAATGGTGCACTTCACAAAATGGATGGCATCATGAGGAAGGAAATGTATGTGGATATATTGAAGCAACATCTCAAGAGATCAGTCAGGAAGTTAAAGCTTGGTCGCAAATGGGTCTTCCAAATGGACAATGACCCCAAGCATTCTTCCAAAGTTGTGTCAAAATGGCCTAAGGACAACAAAGTCAAGGTATTGGAGTGGCCATCACAAAGCCCTGACCTCAATCCTATAGAAAATGTGTGGGCAGAACTGAAAAAGCGTGTGCGAGCAACTAGGCCTACAAACCTGACTCAGTTACACCAGCTCTGTCAGGAGGAATGGGCCAAAATTCACCCAATTTATTGTGGGAAGCTTGTGGAAGGCTACCTGAAATGTTTGACCCAAGTTAAACAATTTAAAGGCAATGCTACCAAATACTAATTGAGTGTATGTAAACTTCTGACCCACTGGGAATGTGATGAAATAAATAAAAGCTGAAATAAATCATTCTCTCTACTATTACTCTGACATTTCACATTCTTAAAATATAGTGGTGATCCTAACTGACCTAAGACAGGGAATTTTTACTAGGATTAAATGTCAGGAATTGTGAAAAACTGAGTTTAAATGTATTTGGCTAAGTTGTATGTAAACTTCCGACTTCAACTGTATATACACCTGTTCTTAAAGGCCCCAGAGTCTGCAACATCACTAAGCAAGCGGCACCATGTAGTTCCAGGAGCTCTCCAAACAGGTCAGGGACAAAGTTGTGGAGAAGTACAGATCAGGGTTGTGTTATAAAAAAATATCAGAAACTTTGAACACCCCACGGAGCACCATTAAATCCATTATTAAAAAATTTAAAGAATATGGCACCACAACAAACCTGCCAAGAGAGGGCTGCCCACCAAAACTCATGGACCAGGCAAGGAGGGCATTAATCAGAGAGGCAACAAAGAGACCACAGATAACCCTGAAGGAGCTGCAAAGGTCCACAGCGAAGATTGGAGTATCTGTCCATAGGACCACCTTAAGCCGTACACTCCACAGAGCTGGCCTTTACGGAAGAGTGGCCAGAAAAAAGCCATTGATAAAATAAAACAATAAGCAAACACGTTTGGTGTTCGCCAAAAAGGCATATGGGATACTCCCCTAACATATGGAAGAAGGTACTCTGGTCAGATGAGACTAAAATTGAGCTTTTTGGCCATCAAGGAAAGCGCTATGTCTGGCACAAACCCAACACCTCTCATCACCCCTTGAACACCATCCCCACAGTGAAGCATGGTGGTGGCAGCATCATGTTGTGGGGATGTTTTTCATCGGCAAGGACTGGGAAACTGGTCAGAATTGAAGGAATGATGGATGGCACTAAATACAAGGAAATTCTTGAGGGAAACCTGTTTCAGTCTTCCGGAGATTTGAGACTGGGACGGAGGTTCACCTTCCAGCAGGACAATGACCCTAAGCATTCTGCTAAAGCAACACTCGAGTGGTTTAAGGGGAAACATTTCAATGTCTCGGAATGGCCTAGTCAAAGCCCAGACCTCAATCCAATTGAGAATCTGTGGTATGACTTAAAGATTGCTGTACACCAGCGGAACCCATTCAACTTGAAGGAGCTGGAGCAGTTTTGCCTTGAAGAACGGGCAAAATTCCCAGTGGCTAGATGTGCCAAGATAATAGAGACATACCCCAAGAGACTTGCAGCTGTAATTGCTGCAAAAGGTGGCTCTACAAAGTATTGACTTTGGGGTGGCGGGGGGTGAATAGTTATGCACGCTCATGTTTTCTGTTTTTTTGTCTTATTTCTTGTTTGTTTCACACAAAAAAAATTTGCATCTTCAAAGTGGTAGGCATGTTGTGTAAATCAAATGATACAAACCCCCAGAAAATCTATTTAAATTCCAGGTTGTAAGGCAACAAAATAAGAAAAATGCCAAGGGGGGTGAATATTTTCGCAAGCCACTGTAACTGCTAAAATAAAGGAAACACCAACATAAAGTGTCTTTATAGGACATTGGGCCACCACGAGCTACCAGAACAGCTTCAATGCTCCTTGGCATAGATTCTACAAGTGTCTGGAACTCTATTGGAGGGATGTGACACCATTCTTCCACAGGAAATTCCCTCATTTGGTGTTTTGTTGATGGTGGTGGAAAACATGGTCTCAGGGGGCTGCTCCAGAAATCTCCCATAAGTGTTCAGTTAGGTTGAGATCTGGTGACTGACACACAAACAACTTTTAAACCCCCTATGCTCCCTTGAGACCCCTCTTTCAAAGTCACTGAGATCTCTTCTTCTAGCCATGGTAGCCAAAATAATGGGCAACTGGGCATTTTTATACATGACCCTAAGCATGATGGAATTTTAATTGCTTAATTAACTCAGGAAGCACCTGCTTTCAATATACTTTGTATCACTCATTAACTGGAATGTTTCCTTAATTTTGGCATGCTCAACGTCTTAACCAAATATTACCCAATATCCACGTTGAAATGAGGTGGTGTGCCCAGTTGGGAAACTATACATTAATGCTGAGTGACTGCACGCCCAACCCTCCCGCTACACTTCTCGGTGAGTCCATAGTTTTAATGTCTTCACTGCCTATATAAAGAAAACAATAATAAACAATGTTTCAGACGCCTCCCGAGACCGTGTCGGAACCTGGGTGCAATTTTTTGCACCCCTGGTCTTGCTTTTTAACCCATTTAAACAAATACTTACACGTATGCGTGGTAAATAAATGCCCATCCTCTTGGTCTCTCCAAAACATTGTAAAGAAAATTCTGCAGTCTTCTGTAGAAGACAGTTCTCTTCGGAGGCTTGGGTTTGCCGGAGAGGCTGGATCTCGGTTTGCTAAGGATGCTGCCCCGCGTTGTCGCGTCTGCACCTGCTATGAGGAGCGCTGCATCTTTGTTCGAGTCCGTAGCCCCAGGTTCTAGCCCGACAAAGCCTACTTTGAGCTTTTTCTCCGCCGCTGGACCGGTGTAAACACCGCCGTTGCCGGATTTCTGGATCATTCTATCGAAATACAGTCATGGGGAGCTTGGATATTTTTTCAGCCCTTTACCAGGTACCAGCATCGCAGTGCTGGGCGTATATGATTATCCGTAGAGCCGCGGAGCCCCTGACTGTGCGCGTGGCTGAGGCTACCCTGCTTCTATGAGAAGCCAATTGAAATGCAGAGAAGAATCTGCAATGAACACACTTCTTCTACCTCAGCGTCTTCCGGCCACCTGACAACAGAAAGAAAAATAGGGGAAAACAAATGTTTTTCTTATAGCCTACATATAAACAATGTAAACACTGACACTCGGTTGTTTGATTTCGCTACAAACACACAATGCGCTCATTTGCCACCTTCAGAGATACTTTTACTGGGGTAATTTTGTACATCCTTAGAGGCATTTCAAAGTGTACATATGATTTCATCCACGTTTGGCTATCCATCTTAAAAAATTATTACAGAATGAAATAGGCTATATTCAAGGTTAGAACCACTCGTCACGTATTGTTCAAGCAATAATAGCAAAGTACTTCATAAGTTAGTGTTCATGTGGTAGGCTACTGTCCTAATTTGCCCAAAGCTCCAAACTAATGCCATAAGCAAATACAACAACTATTCTATAGTGCTTAAATTACAGTCTGCCCCATATTCATAAAGCGTCCCAGAGTAGTACTGCTTTAGGATAATGTCCCCCCTGTTCGAGTAATCTTATTAATTAGGATCTTATTAAAGGCTAAACTGATCCTAGATAAGCACTTTTAGTCTGAGATGCATAGGATTGCTACAGTATTCAGATTCTTCAAGTGTTCGATCCAAAATCCCCCCATCTTCCCCTTAGGCCCCCAGGGGCCTCCCCAAGGAGCCCTGCACTATGACACAGACCTAATTACACCTAATGACAGCAGTGGTAGTACCACCCTTAAAGAGACGTTTGGGAACTTTGGCGACTACGTAAGTATTATTATTTTTAAACACCAGCTGAAAGACGATGGCCAGAGCTTACCCATGATGTTGCACAATTATTATTAAGTCAATAAGTCATAGTTTTAGTCAAAGTATGACATTTGGGCTTGAAGTGACAAATCCGAACTGTCCACTTTGTGCAAATGCACGTCAATTATATGTATTTTCCTATGAGATGACGTGTAAATTATTTTTAGCCTACGTTTCGTTTCAGGGCTGGGTTTTATTTGAATGTTATCACCCACCAGCATGGCATTGTTTATTAATCAGAAACACCTGCAAAGTAGTTCCTCTTTGCGAGTCGCAAATGAGCAAAACAGCTTTTCGCTGTAGCCTGCACTTGGCCGCCTGAGCCATGAAGCAAATTAAAATAGGGTCTGTAAACGTATGCTTTTGCACCTCCAAGCCATTTGAAAATGTTCACTTATTTTTTAGCTAGTCTGTATAAAAACATATACATGACAATTTTACAAATGGTATAATTGCATTTTGCAAACCCTGCTCCCCGTGTCGCCCCAAGTGGCACCCACGGAAGAAAATTCAAAATTCAAGGAACTTATTTTGTTGTACTGTTGTTACATTTGTAATGGTGTTTCATGTCCGATTCGCTCAGGGTGTTGTTACATGTCATTTGCAACGTGCATCATAAGTAAAGTAATTGTAGCCTATCATTTCACTTCCCCTGTGAGAAACTATGAGAATGGGCTGACTTGGCTTTGCTGTACCGTAGCCGAAGCCTGCCAGCAACCTACCTACCAAAGACGACACCGTATCCATTACAATGTACAAAAACACGTCTCATCTGTGGCGAAGTTTGTTAGCACTAATACACTGTAGAATGGAGGTTAAGGCTAAGAGTAAGCTAGTTTAGGCATTTAATTTAATTTATTCTACAGTCTCCTACTATATGTGGGGGTGTTAGATACCCCAACATAAGATCCCCTGTCATAGGCTAAATTGTTCTCTCTTATGATACAGTATCCCCCCCCACCCCACTTTAAAGTCAAACCTAAGCCGCTGCAGTGTCCTATGTACAGTACTAAACCTTTTTTGTCAAGCAATATGATTTAGATCAGGACTGCCCAACCCTGTTCCTGGAGAGCTACCGTCCTGTAGGTTTTTGCTCCAACCCTAATCTAGCACACCTGATTCTAATAATTAGCAGGTTGATAAGATGAATCAGGTTAGTAACACCTGGGGTTGGAGCGAAAACCTTCAGGAGGGTAGCTCTCCAGGAACAGGGTTGGGCAACCCTGATTTAGATCAACCTCTTACATTTAATCAACCTCTTACAGAGGCTGAGTGGCCGTTCGGGCAAAGGTCAGATGAGCAGAATTATCTTTATTTGGCTAATAATGGAGACCTTGAGGAAAAAAAATGAGACCGTTATATTAAAAATGCCTGTGCCAATCTCTGGTCCCAGTCCATCCCTGACCTCTTATCTAAAAGAAACCACAACCAAAGACCCAGGGGTTCAATCTATATTCATTATGTATGTTTTGTGGTGGGCACATAAACCAATGACTGAAAACCAACACTTGAGCAATACTTTCATATGTATAAATATTGATTTATGGTCTCTATGGTGTAGCACTACTGTACTGTCAAACTCTACAACGTGAAATGGAATCAGTATAGTTGGAGATGTATTGGATACTGTACTTCCTAACATGTTATATGGCAACAATACCACAGATAAAAGGGGAAGTTAGTTATAAAAAATCTTTGCTAGTAACATAGTTGTTTAACTTTAAGGCCTTAAAGGTTAAATCTGTGATTGGTACATCTATATGGATTTTTAAATTAATGATATAGGCCTTATTGTTTTGTTACCCCAAATGAATCACAAATGAAAAAAAAAGTGTCTTTAAAGGGTAAAGAACGGAATCAGTTCACATGCGGTATATACTGACTTATGATTTGGTAATCCTTCAGTAAAACTATATGGGGCATGATATATCATAACATACATAAAACCTGTTACAGAAATATGAATGTTTATTAAAAGCAAATGTAGATCATATTTGGAGTAAAGCTATTCAGAACTTTGAACATTTGCAAATGTAGATTAAGTAGTAATGCATTATTCAGCAATAAATGGTAGTAGGCTTCCTACATGTAGCTTATCACGTAGAGAGAGCGAAAGAGGTAGGGTGAGAGACGGAGAAAGATACAAAATAAAAATCACAAGATCAGGTTTCCAGACAACTTTTTTCTGCGAGTAAATGTCACAACCGGCCTGATGGAAACAGCTAATTTGTCGGTAAACTTTTCAAATGTCGACAAAAGAAAATGGGCTAGAAAAGGTGTGATCTTTTTGTGTCTGTGAAATGTATTATGCGAAAAATGGCAGTGGAAAATCCTTTATGCACAAATATTGATATAATAACCATCATATCGAAGTGAACTTGAAGTCACGCGATGATATGTTCTCCCACTACGACTCGGGAAAGCATGCAGTTTATTAGGCTACAGATGAAATAAATTATGATGAACTTCACAGGGTGGTGAAAGTGCACAGTGATGAGCTTGATGCTCCTTTCCAATAAACATAGAGGGTCTTATTCTGGTGACATGATGATCGATGCTTGGCTGCCGTTTGACAAATAAAAATAACCTAATTATTTTGTCCATAATAATCTCATCATGTACGTTATACCCGCACTGTATCTGTGAGCTGTTAGTTAGAGTGCACGTGCCAAGACCAGAGTGGGCACAATCGCTATATAACACATTTTTACCGACAAAACTATCAGTAGAGTTGAAAATGCGATGGAAACCCATTTAACTTGTATTTTTATTCAATACATGGGAATTTAACCGCAAAAACATCACCCACAGGCTTTTATCGCAATTCAACAGCTCAAACACAAGACGTATGTGGCATGGTCTACAGACAATCACGGATTACAAAGGGAAAACCAGCCACGTCACGGATACCGATGTCTTGCTCCCAGACAAGCTAAACACCTTCTTCGCCCGCTTTGAGGATAACACATTGCCACCGACACAGCCCACTCCCAAGGACTGTGGGCCCTCGTTTTAAGTGTGTTAACCCTCGCAAGCCTGCTGGCCCAGAGGCTAGTTAAGGATCACTTCACCTCTACCTTACCTGACACCATAGACCCACTTCAATTTGCTTACCGCCCCAATAGATCCACAGACGATGCAATCGCCTTTGCACTGCACACTGCCCTATTCCATCTGGACAAGAGGAATACCTACGTCAGAATGCTGTTCATTGACTATAGCTCAGCCTTCAACACCATAGTACCCTCCAAGCTCATCATTAAGCTCGGGGCCCTGGGTCTGAACCCCACCCTCTGCAATTGGGTTCTGGACTCCGGACGGGCCGCCCCAGGTGGTGAAGGTAGGAAACAACACCTCCACTTCGCTGATCCTCAACACTGGGGCCCCACAAGGGTGCGTAATCAGCCCCCTCCTGTACTCCCTGTGCACCTATGCCTGCGTAGCCACGCACGCCTCCAACTCAATCATCAAGTTTGCAGACGACACAACAGTAGTAGGCCTAATTACCAACAATGACGAGACAGCCTACAGGGAGGTGGTGAGGGCCCTGGCAGAGTGGGTCCAGGAAAATAACCTCTCTCTCAATGTCAACAAAATGAAGGAGCTGATCGTGGACTTCAGGAAACAGCAGAGGGAGCACGTCCCTATCTATATCGACGGGACCGCAGTGGAGAAGGTGGACAAATTCTAAACTTTTACAGATGCACAATTGAGAGCATCCTGTTGGGCTGTATCACCGCCTGGTATGGCAACTGCATCGTCCGCAACCGCAGGGCTCTCCAGAGGGTGGTACGGTCTGCCCAACGCATCACCGGGGGCACACTGCCTGCCCTCCAGGACACCTACAGCATCCAATGTCACAGGAAGGCCAAAAAGATAATCAAGGACATCAACCACCCGAGTCACGGCCTGTTCACCCCGCTATCATCCAGAAGTTGAGGTCAGTACAGGTGCATCAAAGCTGGGACCGAGAGACTGAGAAACAGCTTCCATCTCAAGGCCATCAGACTGTTAAATAGCCATCACTAGCCGGTTACCACCCGGATACTCAGCCCTGCACCTTAGAGGCATGGAATCACTGGCCACTTTAATAATGGAACACTAGGTCACTTTAATAATGTTTACATACTGCTTTACTCAGCTCATAAGTATATATGTATTCTACTGTTTTTAGTCAATGCCACTCCAACATTGCTCGTCCTAATATTTATATTTCTTAATTCCATTCTTTTACTTTTAGATTTGTGTATTGTGAATTTTTATGATACTACTGCACTGTTGGAGCTAGGAACACAAGCATTTCGCTACACCCGCAATAACATCTGCTAAATATGTGTATGTGACCAATAACATTTGATTTGATTTGAACAAGTCCATTTGATGGAAATACCCCTCTGGTGGAAAATGCTTTTATGCAGATTTTAGAATATTCACATAAAAATCTGTTGCCTATTGGATGGAAACGTAGCTAGTGAAGAGAAAGAAAAAGAAAGAAAGATGGCGATATAATTTTTTTTAGAGATTGGACCCAGCCTGGTTTTAAGGTGCTGGGTTTGGTTTTCATCTATTAAGGCTGCATTTCCATGACAACTAACCCAGTGAACAATAAGGCCTCTTCCTCTCTGTCTCTCTTGTCCCTGATGGCCAGATGTGACGAGGTGAAGTGAAGCCGCCATGGGCAATTATGACAGGAGCGAGACACTCCACCCCAACCCACACTGTGGTGTCCATCTTGTCAATACAGTCCACAGACACACCAGCTGCTTTCCACAGACTGACTTTCTAACACGACTGGCAACACCAGCTAGACCTGTAATAGTCAATTACACACTTTTTAAAATTATATAAACAACGAAGCAGACACCTCTTTTCACAACCTAGTGACAAGAGGTGTTTGTTCGTATAGTCTCTTTTGTAAGAGAACGTTGGTTGTGATGATTCACAATCGAGTTTAGCAGTTCCTCTGTATGTACTGAGCCATTGATTGAGAATGCTAGAATATGATGTTTGTTTTTTTCTTCCAGATTGGATACAAAAGCTGGTTGGGGATGGTAACCATGGAAACTATGTCTGCCTCATTCACTATCACCACTTCAGCTTCATGTAATGATGAAACTACAAAAATATAAACGCAACATGCAACAATTTCAACGATTTTACTGAGTTACAGTTCATATAAGATAATCAGTCAATTGAAATAAATTCTTAAGCCCTAATCTATGGATTTCACATGACTGGGCAGGGGCGCAGCCATGGGTGGGCATAGGCCCACCCACTGGGGAGCCAGGCCCAGCCAATCAGAATGAGTTTCTCCCCACAAAAGGTCTTTATTACTGACAGCTTCATCAGCTGTCTGGCTGGTCTCAGACAATCCCGCAGGTGAAGAAGCCGGATGTGGAGGTCCTGGGCTGGTGTGGTTACACGTGGTCTGCGGTTGTGAGGCCGGTTGGACGTACTGCCAAATTCTCTAAAACGACGTTGGAGGTGGCTTATGGTAGAGAAATTAACATTCAATTCTCTGGCAACAGCTCTGATGGACATTCCTGCAGTCAGCATGTTAATTGCATGCTCACTCAAAACTTGAGACATCTATGGCATTGTGTGACAAAACTGCAAATTTTAGAGTGGCCTTTTATGGTTCACAGCACAAGGTGTACCTGTGTAATGATCATGCTGTTTAATCAGGTGGATGGATTATCTTGGCAAAGGAGAAATTCTCACTAACAAATCAAATCAAAGTTATTTGTCACATACACGTGTTTAGCAGATGTTATTGCGGGTGTAGCGAAATGCTTGTGCTTCTAGCTCCGACAGTGCAGTAATATCTAACAATTTCACAACATATACCCAATACACACAAATCTAAGTAAGGAATGGAATTTAAGAATATATACATACAGCTCTGGAAAAAATTAAGACACCACTGCATATTTTTCTTAAATCAGCATCTCTACATGTATGACAGCCATTCCATTCCAGTGTCTGTTGAATTCCAACACAGGCACACCTCATTCTACTGAATTGGGTACTGATTAGGTGATCACATGAACCAAATCTTATTTAACGAGGAAAAGTATAAAAACCACTGCTGTGGTCATCACTATCTTCTTGCAATAGGACCAGCTGGATGGAAAAAACAGTGCTAATAGTACCTCAAAAGTAATATTAATCAAAAAATAACTATTGACCATACCAAAAGAGTTGAAAAGGGAAGTTTTGAGTGAGGAAAATAAGGGTTCAATTCTGGCTTTACTGGCAGAGGGATACAGTAAGCGTCAGGTTGCTTCCATCCTTAAAATTTCAAAGACTGCGGTTCATAAGAACAAGGTCAAGCAGCAGACATTGGGGACAACAAAGCTACAGATCGGCAGAGGGCGAAAACGACTCTCTACTGACCGGGATGACCGCCAACTCATTTGAACGTCACTCAATAACCGTAGGATGACATCAAGTGAGTAAGGTCATCTTCTCTGATGAGTCCAATTTTCAGCTTTGCCCAACACCTGGTCGTCTAATGGTTAGACGGAGACCTGGAGAGGCTACAAGCCACAGTGTCTCGCACCCACTGTGAAATTTGGTGGAGGATTGGTGATGATCTGGGGTTGCTTCAGCAAGGCTGGAATCGGGCAAATTTGTCTTTGTGAAGGATGCATGAATCAAGCCACGTACAAGGTTGTCCTGGAAGAAAACTTGCTTCATTTTGCTCTGACATTGTTCCCCAACTCTGAGGATTGTTTTTTCCAGCAGGACAATGCGCCATGCCACACAGCCAGGTCAATCAAGGTGTGGATGGAGGACCACCAGATCAATACCCTGTCATGGCCAGCCCAATCTCCAGACCTGAACCCCATTGAAAACTTCTGGAATGTGATCAAGAGGAAGATGGATGGTCACAAGCCATCAAACAAAGCTGAGCTGCTTGAATTTTTGCGCCAGGAGTGCCATAAAGTCACCCAACATCAATGTGAAAGACTGGTGGAGTTCATGCCAAGACGCATGAAAGCTGTGATTGAAAATCAGGGTTATAACACCAAATATTGATTTCTGAACTCTTCCTAAGTTAAAACATTACTATTGTGTTGTTTAAAAATGCACATGAACTTATTTTATTTGCATTATTCAAAGTCTGACAACAGTTGTCATTTTCTGCAAATAAATGCTCTAAATGACAATATTTTTATTTGGAATTTGGGAGAAACGTTGTCAGTAGTTTATAGAATAAAACAAAAATGTTATTTTTACCCAAACACATACCTATAAATAGTAAAACCTGAGAAACTGATAATTTTGCAGTGGTCTCTTAATTTTTTCTGCAGCTGTATATGGACAAGCAATGACAGAGCGGCATGGACTAAGATACAGTAGAATATTATAGAATACAGTATATACAGTGGGGAGAACACGTATTTGATACACTGCCGATTTTGCAGGTTTTCCTACTTACAAAGCATGAAGAGGTCTGTCATTTTTATCATAGGTACACTTCAACTGTGAGAGACGGAATCTAGAAAATCCAGAAAATCACATTGTATGATTTTTAAGTAATTAATTTGCATTTTATTGCATGACATAAGTATTCGATCACCTACCAACCAGTAAGAATTCCGGCTCTCACAGACCTGTTAGTTTTTCTTTAAGAAGCCCTCCTGTTCTCCACTCATTACCTGTATTAACTGCACCTGTTTGAACTCGTTACCTGTATAAAGGACACCTGTCCACACACTCAATCAAACAGACTCCAACCTCTCCACAATGGCCAAGACCAGAGAGCTGTGTAAGGACATCAGGGATAAAATTGTAGACCTGCACAAGGCTGGGATGGGCTACAGGACAATAGGCAAGCAGCTTGGTGAGAAGGCAACAACTGTTGGTGCAATTATTAGAAAATGGAAGAAGTTCAAGATGACGGTCAATCACTCTCGGTCTGGGGCTCCATGCAAGATCTCACCTCGTGGGGCATCAATGATCATGAAGAAGGTGAGGGATCAGCCCAGAACTACACGGCAGGACCTGGTCAATGACCTGAAGAGAGCTGGGACCACAGTCTCAAAGAAAACCATTAGTAACACAATACGCGGTCATGGATTAAAATCCTGCAGCACACGCAAGGTCCCCATCCTCAAGCCAGCGCATTTCCAGGCCCGTCTGAAGTTTGCCAATGACCATCTGGATGATCCAGAGGAGGAATGGGAGAAGGTCATATGGTCTGATGAGACAAAAATAGCTTTTTGGTCTAAACTCCACTCGCCGTGTTTGGAGGAAGAAGAAGGATGAGTACAACCCCAAGAACACCATCGCAATCGTGAAGCATGGAGGTGGAAACATCATTCTTTGGGGATGCTTTTCTGCAAAGGGGACAGGACGACTGCACCGTATTGAGGGGAGGATGGATGGGGCCATGTATCGCGAGATCTTGGCCATCAACCTCCTTCCCTCAGTAAGAGCATTGAAGATGGGTCGTGGCTGGGTCTTCCTGCATGACAACGACCCGAAACACACAGCCAGGGCAACTAAGGAGTGGCTTCGTAAGAAGCATCTCAAGGTCCTGGAGTGGCCTAGCCAGTCTCCAGACCTGAACCCAATAGAAAATCTTTGGAGGGAGCTGAAAGTCCGTATTGCCCAGCGACAGCCCCGAAACCTGAAGGATCTGGAGAAGGTCTGTATGGAGGAGTGAGCCAAAATCCCAGCTGCAGTGTGTGCAAACCTGGTCAAGACCTACAGGAAACGTATGATCTCTGTAATTGCAAACAAAGGTTTCTGTACCAAATATTAAGTTCTGCTTTGCTGATGTATCAAATACTTATGTCATGCATTAAAATGCAAATTAATTACTTAAAAATCATACAATGTGATTTTCTGGATTTTTGTCTCTCATAGTTGAAGTGTACCTATGATAAAAATTACAGACCTCTACATGCTTTGTAAGTAGGAAAACCTGCAAAATCGGCAGTGTATCAAATACTTGTTCTCCCCACTGTACATATGAGATGAGTAATGCAAGATATGTAAACATTATTAAAGTGACTAGTGTTCCATTTCTTAAAGTGGCCAGTGATTTCAATAGGCAGCAGCAGCCTCTAATGTGCTAGTGATGGCTATTTAACAGTCTGATGGCCTTGAGATTGAAGGTGTTTTTCATTCTCTCTGTCCCAGCTTTGATGCACCTGTACTGACAAAACCTTCTGGATGATAGCGGGGTGAACAGGCCATGACTCGGGTGGTTGATGTCCTTGATTATCTTTTTGGCCTTCCTGTGAAATCGGGTGCTGTAGGTGTCCTGGAGGGCAGGTAGTTTGCCCCTGGTAATGCGTTCGGCAGACCGCACCACCCTCTGGAGAGCCCTGCAGTTGCAGGCGGTGCAGTTGCCGTACCAGGCGGTGATACAGTCCGACAGGATGCTCTCAATTGTGCATCTGTAAAAGTTTGTGAGGATTTTAGGTGCCAAGACAAATTTCTTCAGCCTCCTGAGGTTGAAGAGGCTCTGTTGCGCCTTCTTCACCACACTGTCTGCGTGGGTGGACCATTTCAGTTTGTCAGTGATGTGTACGCCAAGGAACTTGAAGCTTTCCACCTTCTCCACTGCGGTCCCGTCTATGTGGATAGGGGGGTGCACCCTCTGCTGTTTCCTAAAGATCATCTCCTTTGTTTTGTTGATGTTGAGTGAGATGTTATTTTCCAGGCACCACACTCCCAGAGCCCTCACCTCCTCCGTGTAGGCTGTCTCGTCATTTTTGCTAATCAAGCCTACTACTGTTGTTTCGTCTGTAAACTTGATGATTGAGTTGGAGGCGTGCTTGGCCACGCAGTCATGGGTGAATAGGGAGTACAGGAGGGGGCTGAGCACGCACCCTTGTGGGGCCCCAGTGTTGAGGATCAGCGAAGTGGAGATATTGTTTCCTACCTTCACCACCTGGGGGCGGCCCGTCAGGAAGTCCAGGACCCAGTTGCACAGGGCGGGGTTCAGACCCAGGGCCTCGAGCTTAATGATGAGCTTTGAGGGCACTATGGTGTTGAATGCTGAGCTGTAGTCAATGAATAGCATTCTCACGTAGGTGTTCCTCTTGTCCAGGTGGGAAAGGGCAGTGTGGACTGCAATAGAGATTGCATCATCTGTGGATCTGTTGGGGCGGTATGCAAATTGGAGTGGATCTAGGGTTTCTGGGATAATGGTGTTGATGTGAGCCATGACCAGCCTTTCAAAGCACTTCATGGCTACAGACGTCAGTGCTACGGGTCGGTAGTCATTTAGGCAGGTTATCTTAGAGTCCTTGGGCACGGGGACTATGGTGGTCTGCTTGAAACATGTTGGTATTACAGACTCAGTCAGGGACATGTTGAAAATGTCAGTGAAGACACTTGCCAGTTGGTCAGCACATGCTCGGTGTCACGTCCTGGTAATCCGTCTGGCCCTGCGGCCTTGTGTATGTTGACCTGCTTAAAAGTCTTACTCACATCAGCTACGGAGAGCGTGATCACATAGTCATCCGGAACAGCTGGTGCTCTCATGTATGCTTCAGTGTTGCTTGCCTCGAAGCGAGCATAGAAGTGGTTTAGCTCGTCTGGAAGTCTTGTGTCACTGGGCAGCTCGCGGCTGTGCTTCCCTTTGTAGTCTGTAATAGTTTTCAAGCCCTGCCACATCCGACGAGCGTCAGAGCCGGTGTAGTACGATTCAATCTTAGTCCTGTATTGACTCTTTGCCTGTTCGATGGTTCATCGGAGGGCATAGCGGGATTTCTTATAAGCGTCCGGACAGAGGTGAGTGCTACGGGGCGATAGTCATTTAGTTCAGTTATCTTTGCTTTCTTGGGTAGAGGAACAATTGTGGCCATCTTGAAGCATGTGGGGACAGCAGACTGGAATAGGGAGAGATTGAATATGTCCGTAAACACACCAGCCAGCTGGTCTGCTCATGCTCTGAGGACACGGCTAGGGATGCCGTCTGGGCCGGCAGCGGGGGTTAACATGCTTAAATGTCTTACTCACGTCGGCTACGGAGAAGGAGAGCCCACAGTCCTTGGTAGTGGGCTGCGTCGGTGGCACTGTGTTATCCTCAAAGCGGGCGAAGAAGGTGTTTAGCTTGTCTGGAAGCGAGACGTTGGCGTCGGCGACGTGGCTGGTTTTCCTTTTGTAGTCCGTGATTGTCTGTAGACCCTGCCACATACGTCTCGTGTCTGAGCCGTTGAATTGCGACTCCACTTTGTCTCTATACTGATGTTTTGCCAGTTTAATTGCCTTGCAGAGCGAGTAGCTACACTGTTTGTATTCTGACAATTTGCCAGTTTAATTGCCTTGCGGAGTGAGTAGCTACACTGTTTGTATTATGACATATTCCCAGTCACCTTGCCATGGTTAAATGCGGTGGTTCGCGCTTTCAGTTTTGCGCGAATGCTGCCATCTATCCACGGTTTCTGGTTAGGGTAGGTTTTAATAGTCACAGTGGGCACAACATCTCCTATACACTTCCTGATAAACTCAGTCACCATTTCAGTGTATTCGTCTAAATTATTTTCGCAAGCTACCCGGAACATATCCAAGTCCGCGTGATCAAAACAATCTTGAAGCATGGATTCCGATTGGTCAGACCAGTGTTGATCAGTCCTTAGCACGAGTACTTCCTGTGAGTTTCTGCCTATAGGAACGGAGGAGCAAAATGGAGTCGTGGTCAGATTTGCCGAAAGGAGGGCGGGGGAGGGCCTTATAACCATCCCGGAAGTTCGATTAGCAACGGTCAAGGATTTTAGCAGCCCGAGTACAACAGTCGATATGTTGATAGAACTTTGGCAGCCTAGTCCTCAAATTTGCTTTGTTAAAACCCCGGCTACAATAAATGCAGCCTCAGGACATGTGGTTTCCAGTTTGCATAAAGTCCAGTGAAGTTCTTTGAGGGCCGTCGTGGTATCGGCTTGAGGGGGATATACACGGCCGTGACTATAACCGAAGAAAATTACCTTGGGAGATAATACGGTCGGCATTTGATTGTGAGGTATTCTAGGTTGGGTGAACAAAAGGACTTGAGTTCCTGTATGTTACTACAATTACACCATGAGTCGTTAATCATGAAACACACACCTCCGCCCTTCTGCTTCCCGGAGAGATATTAATTTCTGTCTGTGCGATGAACTGAGAACCCATCTGGCTGGACCGATTTCAACAGAATATCCCCAGAGAGCCATGTTTCCGTGAAACAAAATATGTTACAGTCCCTGATGTCTCTCTGAAAAGAAATCCTTGCCCTGAGCTCATTGAGTTTGTTATCCAAAGACTGAACATTAGTGAGTAGTATACTTGGAAGCGGTGGGTGGTGTGCACGCCTCCTAAGTCGAACCAGCAGGCCGCTCCGAGTGCCTCTCCTCCACCGGAGTTGTTTTGGGTCAGCCGCTGGAATCAGTTAAATTGCCCTGGAGAGAGCAAACAAAGGATTTGCTTTGGGAAAGTCGTATCCCTGGTCGTAATGCTGGTGAGTTACCGCCGCTCTGATATCCAAAAACTTTCCCGGCTGTATGTAATGATACAAAACACTTTGAGCTGATAAAAAAAAAAAAATACATAAACAAAATAATACCGCTAAGTTTCCTAAGAGCTAGTAGCGAGGCCGCCATCTTCGTCGGCGCCAAGTGTGTAAACAAATGTGTGCACAAAATTGGAGAGAAATAAGCTTTTTGTGCGTACGGTACATTTCTGGGATCTTTTATTTCAGCTCATGAAACATGGGACCAACACTTTAAATGTTGCATATACATTTTTGTTCAGTATAGATTTGTGACCTTGGAGCTCGCACAGGTCTCTGAAAATTTGTTCAAACATTATACGTGGATTTATGACATTTCTGAATAGACTGTCTATATGTTCAAGTGTTCCGAACAGTACAAGTAGATCTATATAATACAGTAGAGGCTGCTGAGTAGAGGCTACTAATAATAGCTGGAACGGCGCATATGGAATGGCATCAAACACATGAAAACCATGTGTTTGATGTATTTGATACCATTCCACCAATTCCGCTCCAGACATTACCACGAGCCCGTCCTCCCCAATTAAGGTGCCACCAACCTCCTGTGATATAATACATGCATAATTTATGCTTTTGTAATTATGATGATATTGAGTGGATAGTCTGTCATATTATTATAAAGATAACTGAGTTTCAGGGTTTAATCTGATTGTCTAGGATATTGTACAGTAGGAAAACATGTTCGAATTTATGCAGCTGTATGTCACACAATAAGCATTATTTTGTTGCGTAGGCAACATGGATCCAAACAACCATTTTTGCAGCTCAAGAATAATATAATTGTTGACTTCTCCCTGAAACCCAGTTACAGTTCTGTAAATGATTTATTGTAGCTGGGTTTCAAATTGTTTGATTGAATAGGGGCCTTAGGAAATATCGTCCATATAACTCTCCGTAAGACATATGGATAATACCATTGTTTACATTGCATACTCTGGTTTCAGTGGCAGGCTGGGACTGGCTGGTGCACGGTCTGGTGCCTCTGGCATTCCTGCTTGCCCAGAATCCTTTGCCAGGAGACTGTTCTGCTCCGCGGAATGTAGCCGGAGTGCACCTGCTCATGAAGGAGTGAAATAGACAGGCTGGAATGGAAGCCATGATGCAGAAGAGTGGTCATATTTGTGCTTACAGTATGTGAGACTGGACCTGTGTGTAGTTATAATAAATATATTAGAAATGGTAGAACATACACGCATTCATTGACTTTGTTTTTGAACAGGCCTAAAAAACTCAGGCCTAGATTCAATCAGTTTAGCTTTAACCCGCGATAACCGGTACCTGCAGATCATTGCTTTTATTTAGGCGAGTTGTCCGAGGTGTAACTGCGTAGGAGCTGTCAAATCAGTGAGCGGCTGCTCTATGGTCATTGTCACGAAGCCACAGCCGTCCCACTCGTGCTAGAAATTCAGAACGAGAAAGTGTAGGCTACTAAGAAATAATGACACTCAGATTGAAAATTATTTAACTAAATAATGAAGATTTCTATCAGCCTAGTCCAGGTGTAGATTACATCACACATTCCAGTGTTCGAACTTGTAAACACGGCTGCATGGGATTTATAATGCGACTGTGCAGCCAAAGGTAAGGTCTGTGACTGGTATAACGCCGGGAGCCACGCGAATCTGATTGAATCTAGCCCTCACATATGATATGATACTTACTCGAACATTGTTAGATATTGTAAACTTCTAGTAATGGTACAATAATTGCTATAATGAACACATTGGGGAGCATATATTGCAGTAACGAATCCAGATAAGAAAATAAATAAAATATCAGCGTGGACCTCCTTCACAGTGTCAGAGAAATAATTGGGCAGGCAAAAAATCCATAGAACTTCTGTTTTTCAAATGTAATAAAATGAAGGTGTATGAAGAAAATAGTAGGGTTTGGCCTCATGAATAGAAGCTGTGCATTAATTAACCAAAGAGAGAAGTGAAAGAAAAGAGAACATTAACACTTCACTCAAAGGGGCTCCTTTAACGTAGGCAGGTATACTGCATTATAATGCGTTTAAATGCATTGTGAGACTTGTCATAAGCACCTATAACCCACCTTTTGACCCCTTATACTGGCTTATCATCTAAAATGTATCTGTTCACTAAAGTGGAACTGACAGCGTTTTAACTATTTTGCCAATATGAAACAAACAGACAATCATATGTCAAAAATATCAAATTCCCAGTTTATGCTCCAAAACCAACTTTATAAGAGGTTTTAAAAATAGGTTCAATTTGACTCAACACTCCATGACGTACACCAAGGCATTGTTGGCAGAATAGATGGATGCAATTCAATGCATGATTAATATAATTCACCAATACATTTCTTGGTAGTCCAAAATATATTGCTATCAGGTTGTAAATCACATCTGGCCAGGTACATTGTTTGCTGCCTCCATTCGGGATGCACTGTTTCAGTTTCAATGACTCAATATTTTGGACAAAAACGGATGAATGTAACTAAGGCTGGGAATGTCAATATAATCAAACTAGCAAGGGCATTGATCACAAGTCAGTCATAATGTGGCTATTAGGCTAGAGGATCTATTTATGTAGCAAGCTAAAAACACGGTGCCTAACGTTAGCTGCTAGGAGGAGCTATGTCATTGGAGGAGTCGGTGACTGACTGACTGTTAGCTTGGGTGCTTGGTTGCAGCAAGCTGCAGAAGGACGAGTAGGCTATAAATGATTAAAATGTCAATGTAATTCCCTATCGTTAACCAGTGCAATTTTGACGGCCAACTAGCTGAAATGTTTGAGAGGGTTTATCTAATGTTCCTTCGTTAGATTTTAGCTAATCTTGGTCTGGCTGGCATTAGTTGTTGATCTTGTTGTGCGTTACTGAGGGAGAGAGAGCCTACCTTTTCATGGTTGTTTGATCAATAGGACTGTAAAGTTCCCAAATGTAAGAAGACTCCTGTGGTATTGACATATTTGCATAAATCCATTCAGGTGTCTTTTTTGGCTTTTGGCGAATGCGTTCTAATGATCTAATGTCGCACTGTTGCAACTGCTTGTAAACACTCAGTTCAGTTCAAAGTGAATGATCGCAGGCCTGTGTGGCAAATGGCTTGTTTGCATAAAGGTCTACTGTAGCGCTGGTTGGCTAGGGTACACCGGTCTGCGTAGACTCCAGTCCTGGATGAGACAAATAATTTTATTAGGTTTTATTTACTGCAGTTTCTATTAATTGTCCAAACGCACGGCCCCTTTCCCACTCTATATTGCTATAGAATTTTCACAAATGCCTTAGTATATATGATTCCCAAATATTCTAAGAATTTATGAAAACGTGAAAATGACCATATCTAAGTGCTTGCTTGTCAGAAAATGTACAAAAAAAGTGTCATTCTTCCTGGGGGTGTATATGAACAGATTTTAATAAGATTTCATGTTGCTAAAGTGCTGTCAGTTCCACTGTAAGGAGTAGGTGCATAAAATGTATCAAATTAACCTTATAATAAGACATTATAAAGGCTGCTTATCACATGTAATAATGCAGACCTTTCCCTCCATCCATCTCTGTCCCCCTAGTTTTATCAACACTGAGGTCCCAGGGATCATAGCATACCTCCCCTTTTCGGCTGTGCCCATAAAACTGAAAAGAGGGCATTCTCTCCCCCCCCTTCTGAATTTTTAAATCCGCCAAAACGCTGCTGACATTGAGAAGAAAATACAGTTGAAGTCTGAAGTTTACATACACTTAGGTTGGAGTCATTAAAACTAGTTTTTCAACCACTCCACAAATTTCTTGTTAACAAACTATAGTTTTGGCAAGTCGGTTAGGACATCTACTTTGTGCAAGACCTCAGAAAAAGAATTGTAGACCTCCACAAGTCTGGTTCATTCTTGTGAGCAATTTCCAAACACCTGAAGGTACCACGTTCATCTGTACAAACAAGAGTATGCAAGTATAAACACCATGGGACCACGCAGCCGTCATACCGCTCAGGAAGGAGACGCGTTCTGTCTCCTAGAGATGAACGTACTTTGGTGCGAAAAGTGCAAATCAATCCCAGAACAACAGCAAAGGACCTTGTGAAGATGCTGGAGGAAACAGGCCGCTCAGCAAGGAAGAAGCCACTGCTCCAAAACCACCATAAAAAAGCCAGACTACGGTTTGCAACTGCACATGGGGACAAAGATCGTACTTTTTGGAGAGATGTCCTCTGGTCTGATGAAACAAAAATAGAACTGTTTGACCATAATGACCATCGTTATGTTTGGAGGAAAAAGGGGGAAGGCTTGCAAGCCGAAGAACACCATCCCAACCGTGAAGCACGGGGGTGGCAGCATCATGCTGTGTGGGTGCTTTGCTGCAGCAGGGACTGGTGCACTTCACAAAATAGATGGCATCATGAGGAAGGAAAATTATGTGGATATATTGAAGCAACATCTCAAGAGATCAGTCAGGAAGTTAAAGCTTGGTCGCAAAGGGGTCTTCCAAATGGACAATGACCCAGAGCATACTTCCAAAGTTGTGGCAAAATGGCTTAAGGACAACAAAGTCAAGGTATTGGAGTGGCCATCACAAAGCCCTGACCTCAATCCTATAGAACAGTTGTGGGCAGAACTGAAAAAGCGTGTGCGAGCAAGGAGGCCTACAAACCTGACTCAGTTACACCAGCTTTGTCAGGAGGAATGGGCCAAAATTCACCCAACTTATTGTGGGAAGCTTGTGGAAGGCTACCCGGAACGTTGGACCCAAGTTAACTAATTGAAAGGCAATGCTACCAAATACTAATTGAGTGTATGTAAACTTCTGACCCACTGGGAATGTGATGAAAGAAATAAAAGCTGAAACAAATCATTCTCTCTACTATTATTCTGACATTTCACATTCTTAAAGTGGTGATCCTAACTGACCTAAGAAAGATAATTTTTACTAGGATTAAATGTCAGGAATTGTGAAAAACTGAGTTTAAATGTATTTGGCTAAGGTGTATGTAAACTTCCGACTTCAACTGTAGGTGATTTGGGTGTAGAAAAGTGCAGCATAACAGGTTGCAGCGGTGCTTCAGAGGGCTAAGATGACGTGGCATGGAACTGACCCAGGCCTTCGCAGACCTTGCCAGGATGCCGACCCACCTCCACACTGGGAGAGAGAACAGAAGGCTATACCACTGCTGCGGTTGCCAGGTATTGTGGGGGTCGACTGCGGGTTGCCAGTTAATGTGGGGTTTTGACATTGACGAAGGGGCCGCATCAAGCCACAGAGGTCGACCAGGTCAGGAAGGACGGAGGGGGGGGGGGACGGAGGGGGGGTCGTGGAGGGGGTGGGGGGGTGCACATTCAGCAGGAGTGTACAGTTGGGGGTAGATGGATGGAGGAGGAACGTAAATGAGGATAAACTACAAGAGGCAGACCATGACTCTGTAGCTTTGCCTGAATGTCCCTTGGGATAGATACTGTACGTAGGTGTACTGTACACAGACTAATAAGACTACAGCAGACACACACTGGATTTCAATCTGGATTCGGAGGAGGAAAAGACTAGAATAGTGAAGTCCCGAGGTGGATTGTTCAATACCTAAATTGAAAGACCAAATGATACAGCATCTTGAAAATAATTATAATATTCTTCTTACCCAATTAGGGGGAGTTGTTGTCTCTGACAATGTTTACCTTGGTTACCAGTATTCATATAGAATACGAAGAATAGTGGATAAAAATGCCCCAGGCAGCAGCATGGCTCAAGATTGACTGTGCAAAAATCATTCAGTTATTTAGTTAACTATTCCCTATATAATGCACTTGCTCTGGTCAAAAGTAGTGCACTATATAGGGGATAGATTGCCATTTGGGACATAGACTGTATATCTTCTAGTATTTATTGCCAAGCTCAGCTACAGAAAGTATTGCCATGCTTTTAGGTACAGATAGATAGTATGTTATGTTAAAATAAGGGTTTTAGTAAACAAGTGGATGTGTCATACATTGGCAAGCATTACAACATGAGCAAATGCAAAGTTGACAACCAGTTCTACAGTGTGGAAGTAGGAGATTCCACCTTCACAGTTCTCAAACGCTACCAGAATCTAAAACCCATCGGTTCTGGAGCTCAGGGAATCGTCTGGTGAGTACTGGAATCCTCATTTTACACTCTTTGTAGTGTAGTGAATGAAAATGTACATTAGAGGAAAAATCAATTCATAACTTAATATTTGGTTGCTGTATAATGTGCTAGTAGATAGAGTTGTGTGGCTGTATGTTCGTTGCATTATTTTAATTTAATTTATTTTACCTTTATTTAACTAGGCAAGTCAGTTAAGAACAAATTCTTATTTACAATGACGGCCTACACCGGTCTTTGCAAAGATTTATACTGTGTGTCACGGTGACATGTATTTGTATATGTATGTACAGTATGTGTGAGATAAAAACCATGAGTATGATTAATGAAGAGTTATAGAAGAATACCAAATGGATGATTAAAGCTACAAGCAGCAATGCTGGGGTTCAAGCTGTGGGCCCACTGTGCCACCATCAGGACAAATTGGGCACATCTCCCTAGGATGAGCTACTTCTGTAATTCTTACCATGCTTGCCAAATAGCAGAACTCAACATCAAACAGATCATGCAATATGCCTTTGACATATTTTAGACCATTTGTAATGATGTTGACTACTTTAAACGTCTTCTTCTCCAGAACCGCTGGACCATTTAGCACCAGATTTGGTACATAGCATCTATGTACCAATGTTTTTAAATGCACCATTTTCCTGGACTCTAGCTAAAACAATATGGCCGCTATGAGCTTGCATTAATGTTTTTTCCTGTCCAACAGAGCCACCATGCGGCCAAACTGAACCATACTTTACAGGTTAGCTAGACTCATATCCCTGAGCATGTGGGCCAAATTCCATCACTGAGTCAAACGGATCAAGAGATAAACATGTGCCCATTATAGCCCCACTGTGTGATATATCTGAATGTGCTCGCATATGTTGAGTCTTGACAGTGTTTGGAACATGTGTAGCTCAGTTGGTAGAGCATGACACTTGCAACGCCAGGGTTGTGGGTTCATTTCCCACGGGGGGCCAGTATGAAAATGTGTACACTCACTAACTGTAAGTCTCTCTGGATAAGAGCGTCTGCTAAATTACCAAAATGTAAAAACATTTATGCAATATAAGCCACTAAAATTGCAGCTAAAGATGAACATATTTCAATCTTACCAGTTTAGCTTTGTTCGTCTTAACTTTGACAGTACCTGCTCAATGTCATTTTGTGCAGCCTCCCTGTCTCTCATCATCTATCTTAATCTACAAACACTGTCACATTCTGTCTGTCACATTCCTACCAGCTATGTTGTATGGCCTTAATGGTAACACTTTACTTTGAGCATACAGTATTAATGCATTAAGCACATGAGGCCTTACAATGTTATATAATGAAATCTACATTATAATATGCTATGTCTTTCTATGTGGCAATATTCCAACTGGCTCAGAATTACTGATAAAAAGGAATGGAATAATGTGAAGGTTACCGCCCAACCCCACCAATTCTAGGTGTTATGAGCTGCTGAGAGTGTGAATTAAAACTCTTAAGCTGCATAGGGCTGTGTGTGGTGTGTGTGAAGCCCGCAGGGACCACTTAAAAACCATAGAGAAGAGAAACATGCGTTAGGGGCATTGGATAGAGGACAACGTTGTGTTGTTTAGATACATTGCAGTTATGGTGTTAGCTCACATTTCACTTTACATTATGGTCCTAAGGACAAGGTACAGTGCCTTCAGAAAGTATTCACACTAGGGTTGAATGGAGGGAACCCGGTTATTGCGATTTACCACCCAAAACCACTCCCTTTTCCCGGGATAAATAACTGAGAGAAATCGGTAAATTACAGTGAGGGAAAAAATTATTTTATCCCCTGCTGATTTTGTACGTTTGCCCACTGACAAAGACATGATCAGTCTATAATTTTAATGGTAGGTTTATTTGAACAGTGAGAGACAGAATAACAACAAAAAAATCCAGAAAAACGCATATCAAAAATGTTATAAATTGATTTTCATTTTAATGAGGGAAATAAGTATTTGACCCCTCTGCAAAACATGACTTAGTACTTGGTGGCAAAACCCTTGTTGGCAATCACAGAGGTCAGACGTTTCTTGTAGTTGGCCACCAGGTTTGCACACATCTCAGGAGGGATTTTGTTCCACTCCTCTTTGCAGATCTTCTCCAAGTCATTAAGGTTTCGAGGCTGACGTTTGGCAACTCAAACCTTCAGCTCCCTCCACAGATTTTCTATGGGATTAAGGTCTGGAGACTGGCTAGGCCACTCCAGGACCTTAATGTGCTTCTTCTTGAACCACTCCTTTGTTGCCTTGGCCGTGTGTTTTGGGTCATTGTCATGCTGGAATACCCATCCACGACCCATTTTCAATGCCCTGGCTAAGGAAGGAGGTTCTCACCCAAGATTTGACGGTACATGGCCCCGTCCATCGTCCCTTTGATGCAGTGAAGTTGTCCTGTCCCCTTAGCAGAAAAACACCCCCAAAGCATAATGTTTCCACCTCCATGTTTGACGGTGGGGATGGTGTTCTTGGGGTCATTGGCAGCATTCCTCCTCCTCCAAACACGGCGAGTTGAGTTGATGCCAAAGAGCTCCATTTTGGTCTCATCTGACCACAACACTTTCACCCAGTTCTCCTCTGAATCATTCAGATGTTCATTGGCAAACTTCAGATGGCCCTGTATATGTGCTTTCTTGAGCAGGGGACCTTGCGGGCGCTGCAGGATTTCAGTCCTTCACGGCGTAGTGTGTTACCAGTTGTTTTCTTGGTGACTATGGTCCCAGCTGCCTTGAGATCATTGACAAGATCCTCCCGTGTAGTTCTGGGCTGATTCCTCACCGTTCTCATGATCATTGCAACTCCACGAGGTGAGATCTTGCATGGAGCCCCAGGCCGAGGGAGATTGACAGTTATTTTGTGTTTCTTCCATTTGCGAACAATCGCACCAACTGTTGTCACCTTCTCACCAAGCTGCTTGGTGATGGTCTTGTAGCCCATTCCAGCCTTGTGTAGGTCTACAATCTTGTCCCTGACATCCTTGGAGAGCTCTTTGGTCTTGGTCATGGTAGAGAGTTTGGAATCTGATTGATTGATTGCTTCTGTGGACAAGTGTCTTTTATACAGGTAACAAGCTGAGATTAGGAGCACTCCCTTTAAGAGTGTGCTCCTAATCTCAGCTCGTTACCTGTATAAAAGACACCTGGGAGCCAGAAATCTTTCTGATTGAGAGGGGGTCAAATACTTATTTCCCTCATTAAAATGCAAATCAATTTATAACATTTTTGACATGCGTTTTTCTGGATTTTGTTGTTGTTATTCTGTCTCTCACTGTTCAAATAAACCTACCATTAAAATGATAGACTGATAATGTCTTTGTCAGTGGGCAAACGTACAAAATCAGCAGGGGATCAAATACTTTTTTCCCTCACTGTATAAAAAATTATTTATATGAACAGCATGGCGTGAAATGGAACTGTTAAATTACAATGTCTAAATCTGGCTTCTCTACGGCCTCTGCATGATGAATCAACGCTCAGGGTGGGGACAGACAGCCCATCTCAGTATGGAGCGTAATTTGTTTTTAGCATATTTTATACCAATAGACTATTAGAACTCACTGAACGTGCGATGGTGGTAGGCTATAGCAGTTATTTATTCAGACCCATAACCATTCAATCTTCGTGAAGAGAAGTGAAAGTCTTCTGCATCTAATTCTAGTCCTATATTATTCAAGGGGGTCATTAGAATAATGACGATAATGTTGGTAAAGTAGGGGTATAGCTTTAAAACACTAAAGTGCATAATGGGTAACGTAGTAAGTTAACTTTAGTTTTTGATGGAATTGTTGTGTGATGGAGATGTAGCAGTCATCCACGCTCTTTTTGCTCCGTTAGCCAACTATTTTATTTTGTCATACAGACTGCCTCAGCTGGTGTTCAAGTTTAATAAATGTCAACTACTTCAGTGGAATTCCAGACTAACTCGACATTAGCAGCGGATAAGATCCCCAAATGTGGGAATTACCCCAGAGCATCTGTAAATTGCTCTGGCCCTGGAGCTAGCAACTGAAGGCTCCCCTGAGCCGTCCCGAGGCGGAGGCAGGAAAGGTAACACTGGGGGCTCGTCCGGGATTTATCCTGCCTGCATCTGTGAGTTATTCACATTCTACCGGAATATCAAAGAGAAAAATAAAATAATAATACAATTGGACTTTCACGAGATAACGGCTAACAAATTGAATCATCATTGTCTGAGTAGTGGCTGATGTTCTAGCTAAAGTTGTGAAATGGCAGCTACACACAGGAAATCTGTTATTACGAGAAAGAATTCGCCTGAGGATTCAAAGTGCTACTCAAAACCATTCATGTCGCTAAATACAGTGAATGAAGAAATGCAATCACAAATTTGCCAACTGGATGAACAAATTTGATGTTGCAAATGCTAACAGTAACTGCTATCCATTTATGCCAAGTTCAGATGTAGCTAATATGCAGCCAGCCGCAGCTAATATGGCTGACTCATGCCGTGAGTCAAAGATGTCTCCTCAACGGCCAAGGAGAGAAACTAATCCATTAAAGTCTCATGTGAAAAACTGAAATGTGGGTGACAGTGGAATCGAATCACAGCTAAGTCACAACCAAAACTATGCCAGCTGGCATGCTTGATGCTCACCTGAAAATGCTATCTCTGGAAATGTTTCAACCAACTACTGAAATGCTGTATACTCCATGCACTAACCCTTTCAACTCTGCCAACCACAGACTCTATTCAGCGAGTACACCTGTAGATGCTGCTTACTCCCATTACCCACGCAGGATGCCAGCAGCTCTGCCCTCCACTCCAGCCATGCCTCCTGTGGAAAACCACCGCTCACAGTCGCAGGACAGCCATGGATTTATCCGGCGTGATGCTCTGCCCACTGAAGGTAATAAAATGTACTGTTATGAAAACGAACAGTCTGGCCCCAGGCGAGCAAGATCCAGTTCACATAGCAGGCAGCCCCGGCTTGTACAATATGAATGGGTGTGTCGCTATGGAGCCCCACAGACACTCCACAGCTATCAAGGCTCCAACTTCGAGTCTGAAGTCTTCCAAAGAATGTGTGAACTGTTAGGAATCGAAAAGACTCGCACAACCCACTTCAGACCGCAACCTGACAGGCAAGTCGAAAGATTTAATGCCACTCTACAGAAGATCTTAGCCACCACCACAGAATGTTGTCATTGGGACTGGGACCTCATGATTCCATGCACCGTGAGGCCTATAGAGCAACAAAGCACAGCTCAACATGGTTCACTCCGAACATGATGCTCCTTGGAAGAGAAGTAACAGAACCCATCGACCTGGTGGCTGGCTTGCCACCCGATCATGAGCACGCCAAGACCCCTCCACAGTATGTTGCACAGCTACGAGACAGATTGGAACTTGCTCACCAGATTGCAAAGGAGGCGCTTGGTCAGTCTGTGGAGCGTGCCAAAAAGCAGTATGACAAGAATGTCGCGAGGACACACTACAACGTTGGTGACACAGTATGGTACTTAATTAAAGGAACAAAGCGGGTGCGAGACAAAGTTAGGAAGTTCCTACCATCCTATGAGGGTCCTTACGTCATACTGGGACAGCTGGACGACTTGGTTTACCGGATCCAAAAGAGTCCGAGAACAAAGGTGAAGGTTGTTCATCATGACAAACTCAAGCCGTACAACTCCCGCACGACTCTAGACAACAACTGGGTGTTCACACACGCCGAAGCGTGGCAACCTGCAGAGGTCTTGTCGCCTGATCTGGATGCAGGCCTCCACGACTCTGATCTGGATCTACCCAACCTGTTCATGGACGATCAGAACAGTGACAATGGCAGTGAGAAGGATGCAGAGCTTACTTCTGATATCACTTATTTTGTGACGGTGTCTGCGACACCAGATGGAGTTCAGTCTAGTGGGGGTAGCATAATACAACAAGGCCAGGAATGAGCTGTTAATCACCCTGCCTTGGGTCAGACACACATTGGGGTCCTGCATTCACACTGGAATTAGATGTGCAAGCTCCATAATGTACTGCTAGGTACTGGAACCACTGGCTTGCCTTCCTTTCTCTAGGTAGCCTCATCTTAAACCAACAGCCCTTGTATTGTGCTACCCACCGCTCCATGTGGTTTTGGGCAGTTAGCGAATATGGACCGTATAGACTATTTGATCCGTGAAGTGGAGTTATTAATGAACAGGACAAGTTCAGAGGACTTTGTGGACTGAAAAGAAGAAGAAAAAAAAAACACTTTCAAGAGACCAAAGGGGTAACGTCTACATTTACATCATTATGCAGACGCTCTTATCCAGAGCGACTTACACATTGGTGCATTAAACTTATGATAGCCAGTGGGACAACCACTTTTTTTTCTTTTTTTATTAAATTGGGGGTTGGGGGAGGTAGAAGGATTACTTTATACTATTCCAGGTATTCCTTAAAGAGGTAGGGTTTCAAGTGTCTCCGAAAGGTGGTCAGTGACTCCGCTGTCCTGGCGTCGTGGGGGAGCTTGTTCCACCATTGGGGTGCCAGAGCAGCAAATAGCTTTGACTGGGCTGAATGGGAACTGTGCTTCCGTAGAGGTAGGGGAGCTAGCAGGCCAGAGGTGGATGAACGTAGTGCCCTCGTTTGGGTGTGGGGTCTGATCAGAGCCTGAAGGTAAGGAGGTGCTGTTCCCCTCACAACTCCGTAGGCAAGCACTATGGTCTTATAGTAGAAGCGAGCCTCAACTGGAAGCCAGTGGAGTGTGTGGAGGAGCGGGGTGACATGAGAGAACTTGGGAAGGTCGAACACCAGACGGGCTGCAGCGTTCTGGATAAGTTGTAGGGGTTTAATGGCACAGGCAGGGAGCCCAGCCAACAGCGAGTTGCAGTAATCCAGACGGGAGATGACAAGTGCCTGGATTAGGACCTGTACCGCTTTCTGTGTAAGGTAGGGTCGTACTCTGCAAATGTTGTAGAGCATGAACCTGCAGGATCGGGTCACCGCTTTGATGTTAGCGGAGAACGACAGGCCAAGGTTCTTTGCACTCTGGGAGGAGGACACAATGGAGTTGTCAACCGTGATGGCGAGATCATGGAGCGGGCCTTCCTTCCCCGGGAGGAAGAGCAGCTCCATCTTGTCGAGGTTCAGCTTGAGGTGGTGATCCGACATCCACACTGATATGTCTGCCAGACATGCAGAGATGCGATTCACCACCTGGTTATCAGAATGGGGAAAGGAGAAAATTAATTGTGTGTCGTCTGCGTAGCAATGATAGGAGAGACCATGTGAGGATAACAGAGCCAAGTGACTTGGTGTATAGAGAGAATAGGAGAGGGCCTAGAACTGAGCCCTGGGGGACACCAGTGGTGAGAGCGCGTGGTGCGGAGACAGATTCTCGCCACGCCACCTAAATGTCCATGTAACTGAAATGAAAATCATTGGGTGTTGTGCCTTCTTTGTATGAGTGTTGGAGTGGTGTTAGGTCTAATCACCATCCAGAGTGGGGGTAGTGGTGGTAAAGTAAGGGTATAGCTTTAAAAAATGAAAGTGCATAATGGGTAACGTAGTAAGTTAACTTTCGTTTTTGATGGAATTGATGTGTGACGGAGATGTAGCCGAACTGTGATCAACGCTCTTTTTGTTCCGTTAGCCAACCTCACATGGTGTACAAGTTTAATAAATGTCAACTACTTCAGTGGAATTCCAGACTAACCTGTCATTAGCAGCGGATAAGATCCCCAAATGTGGGAATTACCCCAGAGCATAGGTAAATTGCTCTGGCCCTGGAGCTAGCAAGTGAAGGCTCCCCTGAGCCGTCCCGACTACAGTCTGGAGGCGAGGCAGGAAAGGTAACAATAAGGACAACGAAACGTATGCCATTTAACTGTTGAAAGCGAGGAAGGAATGAAGCAACAATAGAGAGAAAAAGGAGGTAGGCTAATAACATTAGGGGAAATATTATGAAAGTATACAGTATACAGTGCATTCGGAACGTTTTCAGACCCCTTGACTTTTTCCACATTGTTACTTTACAGCCTTATTCTAAAATGGGTTAAATAAAACATTTTCCTCATCAATCTACACACAATACCCCATAATGACAAAGCAAAAACAGGTTTCTAGACATTTTTGCAAATGTATTAAAAATACACAAATGTAATATGACATTTACATAAGTATTCAGACCCTTTACTTTGTTGAAGCACCTTTGGCAGCTATTACAGCCTCGAGTCATCTTGGGTATGACGCTACAAGCTTGGCACATCTGTATTTGGGTAATTTCTCCCATTCTTCTCTGCAGATCCTCTCAAGCTCTGTCAGGTTGGATGGGGAGCATCGCTGCACAGGTATTTTCAGGTTTCTCCAGAGATGTTCGATCGGGTTCAAGTCCGGACTCTGGCTGGGCCACTCAACGACATTCAGAGACTTGTCCCGAAGCCCCTCCTGCGTTGTCTTGGCTGTGTGCTTTGGGTTGTTGTCCTGTTGGCAGGTGTACGTTTGCCCCAGTCTGAGGTCCTGAGCTCTCTGGAGCAGGTTTTCATGAAGGATCTGTCTGTACTTTGCTCCGTTCATCTTTCCCTCGATCCTGACTAGTCTCCCAGTCCCTGCCGCTGAAACACATCCCCAAAGCATGATGCTGCCACCACCATGCTTCACCGTAGGGATGGTACCAGGTTTCCTCCAGACGTGACACTTGGCATTCAGGCCAAAGAGTTCAATCTTGGTTTCATCAGACCAGAGAATCTTGTTTCTAATGGTCTGAGATTCTTTAGGTGGCGTTTGGCAAACTCCAAGCGGGCTGTTATGTGCCTTTTACTGATGAGTGGCTTCCGTCTGGCCACTCGACCATAAAGGTTTGATTGTGCTGCAGAGATGGTTGTCCTTCTGGAAGGTTCTCCCATCTCCACAGAGGAACTCTGGAGCTCTGTGAGAGTGACCATTGCGTTCTTGGTCACCTCCCTTACCAAGGCCCCCTTCTCCCCCGATTGCTCAGTTTGGCCGGGCGGCCACCTCTAGGAAGAGTCTTGGTGGTTCCAAACTTCTTCCATTTAAGAATGATGGAGGCCACTGTGTTCTTGGGGACCTTCAATGCTGCAGAAATGTTTTGGTACCCTTCCCCAGATCTGTGCCTCAACACAATCCTGTCTCTGAACTCTACAAACAATTAATTCGACCTCATGGCTTGGTTTTTGCTCTGACATGCACTGTCAACTGTGGTACCTTATATAGACAGGTGTGTGCCTTTCTAAATCATGTCCAATCGATTGAATTTACCACAGGTGGACTCCAATCAAGTTGTGGAATCATCTCAAGGATGATCAGTGGAAATAGGATGCACCTGAGCTCAATTTCGAGTCTCATAGCAAAAGGTCTGAATACTTATGTAAATAAGGTTTCTGTTTTTTATTTGTAATACATTTGCAGAAATGTCTAAAAACCTGTTTTCATTTTGTCATTCTAGGGTATCGTGTGTAGATGGATGAGGAAAAAAAATATTTTAATCAATTTTAGAATAAGGCTGTAACGTAACAAAATGTGGAAAAAGTCAAGGGGTCTGAATACTTTCCGAATGCAATGTAGCCACTGTTAATCTACACCTGTTGTTTACGAAGCATGACCAATACAATTTGATTCTCTGCTGCTCCCCACTGGCTCCAGTCACAGGGTTAAGGTCTGTAATGCTAGATAGAAGCTGATCCTAGATCTGTACCTAGGGGAAACTTTACCCCTGAGGCACAATCTATCTTTATTGATTAAAGATAGAAAGATAGATTGTGCCTCAGGGGTAAAGTTTCCCCTAGGTACAGATCTAGGATCAGCTTCTATCTAGCATTACAGACCTTAACCCTTAGTGGGAAAAATGCAAAACTGAACCAAAATCAGTCTGCGGGCACCTTCACCCTACTCCGATAGGGCGTTAGTTTTTGCATACTGGTTTATGATTCCTATCTTTCTTTGGAATGGGAGAGGAACATAAATTCCAACTGACCCATGCTTTTATTGGCCATATATGACCTTCATATGAACTTCATATGAGAAAATAAAGTTATAATCCCATGTGACCATGGAAATACACTGCACTTAAACAACACAATGTAACTCCAAGTCAATCACACTTCTGTGAAATCAAACTGTCCACTTAGGAAGCAACACTGATTGACAATACATTTCACATGCTGTTGTGCAAATGGAATAGACAACAGGTGGAAATTATAGGCAATTAGCAAGACACCCCCAATAAAGGACTGTTTTTGCAGTTGGTGACCACAGACCACTTCTCAGTTCCTATGCTTCCTGGCTGATGTTTTGGTCACTTTTGAATGCTGGCGGTGCTTTCACTCTAGTGGTAGCATGAGACGGAGTCTACAACCCACACAAGTGGCTCAGGTAGTGCAGCTCATCCAGGATGGCACATCAATGCGAGCTGTGGCAAGAAGGTTTGCTGTGTCTGTCAGCGTAGTGTCCAGAGCATGGAGGCGCTACCAGGAGACAGGCCAGTACATCAGGAGACGTGGAGGAGGCCGTAGGAGGGCAACAACCCAGCAGCAGGACTGCTACCTCCGCCTTTGTGCAAGGAGGAGCAGGAGGAGCACTGCCAGAGCCCTGCAAAATGACCTCCAGCAGGCCACAAATGTGCATGTGTCTGCTCAAATGGTCAGAAACAGACTTCATGAGGGTGGTATGAGGGCCCGACGTCCACAGGTGGGGGCTGTGCTTACAGCCCAACACCGTGCAGGACGTTTGGCATTTGCCAGAGAACACCAAGATTGGCAAATTCGCCACTGGCGCCCTGTGCTCTTCACAGATGAAAGCAGGTTCACACTGAGCACATGTGACAGACGTGACAGAGTCTGGAGACGCCCGTGGAGAACGTTCTGCTGCCTGAAACATCCTCCAGCATGACCGGTTTGGCGGTGGGTCAGTCATGGTGTGGGGTGGCATTTCTTTGGGGGGCCGCACAGCCCTCCATGTACTCGCCAGAGGTAGCCTGACTGCCATTAGGTACCGAGATGAGATCCTCAGACCCCTTGTGAGACCATATGCTGGTGCGGTTGGCCCTGGGTTCCTCCTAATGCAAGACAATGCTAGACCTCATGTGGCTGGAGGGTGTCAGCAGTTCCTGCAAGAGGAAGGCATTGATGCTATGGACTGGACCGCCCGTTCCCCAGACCTGAATCCAATTGAGCACATCTGGGACATCATGTCTCGCTCCATCCACCAACGCCACGTTGCACCACAGACTGTCCAGGAGTTGGCGGATGCTTTAGTCCAGGTCTGGGAGGAGATCCCTCAGGAGACCATCCGCCACCTCATCAGGAGCATGCCCAGGCGTTGTAGGGAGGTCATACAGGCGCGTGGAGGCCACACACACTACTGAGCCTCATTTTGACTTGTTTTAAGGACATTACATCAAAGATGGATCAGCCTGTAGAGTTTTCCACTTTAATTTTGAGGGTGACTCCAAATCAAGACCTCCATGGGTTGATAAATTTGATTTCCATTGATAATTTTTGTGTGATTTTATTGTCAGCACATTCAACTATGTAAAGAAAAAAGTATTTAATAAGATTATTTCATTCATTCAGATCTAGGATGTGTTATTTTAGTGTTTCCTTTATTTTTTTGAGCAGTGTACAATTACTATATTTCTACTGTAATTTCATTTTAAATGGGTGTGACTACCAGTAAATCTGAGTCGGTCAGTTCAGGTCAAACCCAATAATTAATCTTGGAAAGGTTAAAAATTTGTTTAAGGATGGTCAGTCAACTCTCAGGTTGAGGCCACACAGAAAGGTATGAAATAACATGAATTCATCATTGTCCGTGTTTTCAGCTCATCAAAAGTTCAGTTTATTAAACTTTTATCATACATAAAAAGTGACAGAAATACTATTTTAACTACAACTAACTGTGTAAGAAGAGAACCACACAGCATAAAAATCATAGGAAGTTAATTAAAATCTTTATTCGTTACATTGTGTTACATTCAATATCCAATGTGTTTCTTATGGACACATTTAATAAAAGAGCATAAATACAAACAAGCGGTTATTGTGCCTTTCGTAATGGAGGCGTGACAGACGACTGAAATATACTTCACGCGCTCAGTATGTACACATCTTCCAACTTTATTCAAGTTGATACCTTCAATATTTACAGAAGAAATTAGACATTTACGAAGAACGGGACAAAACCTAGTTCAGTTCCATGTGGCTCCATCGAGATGGTAGAATATTTGCAGAGCACAATAGCTGGCTAGAGTATCGATTCACTTGATAATATAAATGAATTGAAGCCATTTGAACAGCAATAGAGTGGACATTCCAGATTTAAAAAACTTGACACAAGTAAACTGACACCTGAAGTGACATTTTACTAGCCTGGTCGCAGATTTGGAAAGCACAAATTCTTATGTTGATAACCCCAGGAGTTAATACAGAATAATTATTGTATTTATTCCCCTCCTGATCCTCAAAAACACAGGACAATAAAAAAGTAACCTACAAAATGACTAATATTATTCTGTGGAAAAACAAATAACTCAAATGAGCTTTTAGCTTCCCCAAATACAGTAAGGCTTTCAATAGGTCAGTCTTCAGTACGATTCAGCTTTTCCTTTAACAGTCAAGAATATGGAAATCTTTTCAAATTAAATGTAACAAACATAATGAAACACATAATCAGTGATCTATGGAACAAAAGTGGAGGAAATCTTATATCCAGAAAATCCAAATGTCACAGTGGATCACCACCTCAAATATCATGCAAAAGATATAGTTCCGCATTATTTTCAAAAAACTGATTTATACTGAACAAAAATCTAAACACAACATGTAAAGTGTTGGTGGCATGTTTCATGAGTTGAAATAAAAGATCCCATACACACAAAAAGCATGTTTCTCTCAAATTCTGTGCACAAAATTGTTTACATCCCTGTTACTGAGCATTTCTTATTTGCCAAGATAATCCATCCACCTGACAGGTGTGGCATATCAAGAAGCTGATTAAACAGCATGATCATTACACAGGTGCACCTTGTGCTGGGGACTATAAAAGTCTAAAATGTGCAGTCTCTAGTTTTGAGGGAGTGTGCAATTGGCATGCTGACTGCAGGAATGTCCACCAGAGCTGTTACCAGATAATTGAATGTTAATTTCTCTACCATAAGCCACTTCCAACGTCATTTTAGAGAATTAGTATGTCCAACTGGCCTCACAACCGCAGACCGCGTGTAACCACACCAGCCCAGGACCTCCACATCTGGCTTGTTCACCTGCGGGTTCGTCAGACGAGCCACCCGGACAGCTGATTAAACTGTGGGTTTGCAAAACCGAAGAATTCCTGCACAAACTGACAGAAACAGTCTCAGGGAAACTCTTCTGCGTGCTCGTCGTCCTCACCAGGGTCTTGACCCGACTGCAGTTCGGCGTCGTAACCGATTTCAGTGGGCAAATGCTCATCTTCGATGGCCACTGGCATGCTGGAGAAGTGTGCTCTTCACAGATGAATCCCGGTTTCTGTACTGGGCAGATGGCAGACAGCATGTATGGCTTCGTGTGGGCGAGCGGTTTGCTGATGTCAACGCTGTGAACAGAGTGCCCCATAGTGCCGGTGGGTTTATGGTATGGGCAGGCATAAGCTACGGACAACAAACACGATGCATTTTATCGATGGCAATTTGAATGCACAGAGATACCGTGACGAGATCCTGAGGCCCATTGTTGTGCCATTCATATTTCAGCATGATAATGCACGGCCCCATGTCGCAAGGATCTGTACACAATTCTTAGAAGCTGTACATTCCCAGTTCTTCCATGGCCTGCATACTTACCAGACATGTCACCCATTGAGCATGTTTGGGATGCTCTGGATCAACGTGTATGACAGCGTGTTCCAGTTCTCGCCAATATCCAGCAACTTCCCACAGCCATTGAAGAGGAGTGTAACAACATTCCACAGGCCACAATCAACAGCCCGATCAACTCTATGCGAAGGAGATGTGTCGCACTGCATGGGGCAAATGGTGGACACACTCGATACTGACTGGTTTTCTGATCCATGCCCCTACCTTTTTTAAAGGTATATGTGACCAACAGCTGCATATCTGTACTCCCAGTCATGTGAAATCCATAGATAGGGCCTAATGAATGTATTTAAATTGACTGATTTCCTTATATGAACTGTAACTCAGTAAAATCCTTGAAATTGTTGCATGTTGAGTTTATATTTTTGTTCAATGTATAAAATCATCAGTGTCTAAGACAGATCCAGTGACATACACAGTAGTTAACGGGACGTCAGTTGCATCCATCCAACCCTTAACAGAACATTGCAAAACAACTTAATAAAACTGATGTTTCAGCCCTAAATAGCGATAAGTTATGTTGTCTCGAATAAAGTCGAGCACAAATAAATACACTAATTGGTGGAAAAAAGATGAGTACAACCTCTGCAGCTACACACGAGTGACTTAATGCTCTGAATTTGAAATATTATGGCCGTAAAATGCCGGTATGTATTAGCTTCTGTACAGTCATGGTCAATAGTTTTGAGAATGACACAAGTATTGGTCTTCACAAAGTTTGCTGCTTCAGTGTTTTTAGATATTTTTGTCAGATGTTACTATGGTATACTGAAGTATAATTACAAGCATTCCATAAGTGTCAAAGGCTTTTATTGACAATTACATTAAGTTTATGCAAAGAGTCAATATTTGCAGTGTTGACCCTTCTTTTTCAAGACCTCTGCAATCCACCCTGGCATGCTGTCAATTAACTTCTGGGCCACATCTTGACTGATGGCAGCCCATTCTTGCATGATCAATGCTTGGAGTTTGTCAGAATTTGTGGGTTTTTGTTTGTCACCCGCCTCTTGAGGATTGACCACAAATTCTCAAATGGGATTAAGGTCTGGGGAGTTTCCTGGCCATGGACCCAAAATGTCGATGTTTTGTTCCCAGAGCCACTTAGTTATCACTTTTGCCTGATGGCAAGGTGCTCCATCATGCTGGAAAAGGCATTGTTCGTCACCAAAAACTGTTCTTGGATGGTTGGGAGAAGTTGCTCTCTGAGGATGTGTTGGTACCATTCTTTATTCATGGCTGTGCAAAATTGTGAGTGAGCCCACTCCCTTGGCTGAGAAGCAACCCCACACATGAATCGTATCAGGATGCTTTACTGTTGGCATGACACAGGACTGATGGTAGCGCTCCCCTTGTCTTCTCCGGACAAGCTTTTTTCCGAATGCCCCAAACAATCGGAAAGGGGATTCATCAGAGAAAATGACTTTACCCCAGTCCTCAGCAGTCCAATCCCTGTACCTTTTGCAGAATATCAGTCTGTCCCTGATGTTTTTCCTGGAGAGAAGTGGCTTCCTCGCTGCCCTTCTTGACACCAGGCCATGCTCCAAAAGTATTTGCCTCACTGTGCGTGCAGATGCACTCACACCTGCCTGCTGCCATTCCTTCACAAGCTCTGCACTGGTGGTGCCCCGATCCCGCAGCTGAATCAACTTTAGAAGACAGTCCTGGCGCTTGCTGGAGTATCTTGGGCGCCCTGAATCCTTCTTCACAACAATTGCAATTCATCTGATCACTCTTCATAACATTCTGGAGTATATGCAAATTGACATCATAAAAACTGAGGCAGCAGACTTTGTGAAAATTAATATTTGTGTCATTCTCAAAACTTTTGACCACGACTGTAGTATCACATCTGGAAAGGGATGTCAAACACACCAGCCCAGGACCTCCACATCTGGCTCGTGACAAATCATTTTTTTATCATCCAAGATGAGAATTCTTCCAACTGTGAATAACAAACAATCAACTGAAACTCACCTTTAATATCACCAATCAAAATGTGTTTTATATGTATACATATTTTGCATTTTTATCTGATATGGAAAGAAACAAACCAATTAAGGATTTCATTTTCAAATCCATACTAAAGAAAGTATAATCCATCAGCGATTTTGACTTCCTGAAGTTCCATATCGAGACTACCATCAGCTTCAGCGAATGTAAAATGCCACACGTTTTAGAGTGCAAGGAACAGAGAGCTGAAACAAAGAATGCACTAAAAGGTCAGCTTGTTAGTCTCGAAAACCCGACCCTAGGCAACACAGTGACTATGGTCTGGTTTTAATGATTGACTCTTTCGGCATAGAGGAACTACTGTACGTCACTGCCTATGTCGATAAGAAAATAAAATGATATCTGGGGACTCTCCCAAAAAATGACGAGGCAGACATGCCAGAATGTCGCAATTCAAAACCAGTTGGCAGGCAACATCTTTGCAAGGGTTTTAATTAAGGTAGTTGATGCAAACTAGCCACTTGTGAAATGCACTCATTAAAAATGACCTCCATGATCTCCATCTTGCTAGCTACTATTTTGTATTTTATTCAAACGGATAAAGTAGTGGCGTAGGCAGTGTCGTATTTCCTCAATGCCAAAAGAGTACATCATTGAAACCAGACCCTAGTCACAGTTGGTTGGGAGTGCATTGAGTACATTACCAGGGTCACATTCATTAGGGCACACTAGCAAAACGCTGTGCAATGGAAAACACACAAGTTTTGGTAGTCTCTCCCTATTTTAGTATACATTTGATAATAATGAACACAACCCAGATGCCGATTAATATAAAAGGCTCAAACTACCTGAGATTTAAAGTAAAAGCAGAATTCCACACTTGAACTAACTGGTACAATTATGTATGTGGGAAGAGAGAATCCAAATTACTAGCGAAGTCAAAAATGACAATTTACTGAAGTGAGATTTGAGTTTTGTCAATATTAGTTTTTGTAGTGTCGTTGTTTAGTCAAATTAAAAAGTTGGATGTTTTGACCTCTCTTTTCCATTCCAGGCCAACATAATAAACAAAAAAACTGTTAGATATGGGAAAATGGACAAGACTGATGCATTTCATAGAAAAGCAAACTGAAGAATCGGACTTGAAATACCGCAGTGAGATGGCGGTGGGAACTAGTCACAGCCATAGAGTGGAAGCCATTTTGTATTGAGCGCCGATGGCAATCGCTTTGCCATGTGCCGCGTCACAAGTTTATAGTTAGTTGTTTAAGCAGATACCCTCTCCTCACAGCTAAGGTGCTTCCTTTGCCCAAGTCTGACGCCTCACAGCCAGGTGAGGTTAGTGCCACAACCAGACCCCATCAAAGAGTCCTACAAGGCTTGGGTAGAACTAGAGTAAGTTGCAGATGAGCAGTGTTGCAGCGCGGGGTGGGAAAAAACAAAGATGGCAGCTGCCGTGGCTGCGGTGACTCAACATAGAACATTTTTTAATTGTCGACCTCTAGTCGACTTGGAACGTGGCCACCAAGTGCTGATAATATAAATAACGAAGTAAAGAAGAAGAGAAAAGTTGTATAAATATATAGAATCTTTGCAGTCCCTTGTGACAGTCTCTCCCTGTGTAGGGAAGGGAGGTGAAAGTTCAAAGTTCACCGGTGGTGGGGTCACGGTTGAGGCTGCTCTCGCCGACCTCCTGGAAGAGTGCGGTGTAGAACTCGGGCTCCAGCTGCTTGTTGCGGTAGCGGTTCACCACCTCAGCGATCTTCTGTTTCCGACGCACGTGCGGCGGGTTGTACGAGTCGCTCTCCAGCCGCTTGCGCCGGCACGCGTTGATCACCGTCTGCCTTACCAGGAACCCTGAGACAGAGGGGGGAGGGAGAGAGTGAGGGGGAAGAGGAGGGGGAGGGAGAGAGTGAGGGGGAAGAGGAGGGAGAGAGTGGGGGGGTGGAGAGAAAGAGGTGGAGGGAGGGAGAGGGGGAAGCGGGTGATGGAGAGAAAGAAGCGAGAGGGGGAGAAAAGAGAGAGAGAACGAGGAGAGCCAGAGACACACAGTTGATATGTTGACGCTTGCAGAGCAGGACAGTGGGTTGGTTTCCCGGGACCACCCATACGTATGCACACACATGACTAAGCCGCTTTGGATAAAAGCGTCTGCTGAACTGCATATATTATTACAGTCTGCCTCACCAGGAACTCAGAGCGAGAGAAAAGAGAGAATAGAAGAGAGGGAAAGAGGCGACGGATGGCTCAGCACTGACGTGGAGAGAGACGTGGTGGAGCCAGGCATCTGCATCTGGGATGACTCACTCACACATTTGGCATGTGTGAAGACGAGAAGCGGGGGTCTCTAAGATCACCGCCTGGTAACAATCTCTCTCTCTGTCTCTTTCTCTCTCTGGCATAACTCATTTATATTCCTCAACAGTGATACTGTGTCAGACACATGACTGTTGAAGAATGCAGCATCTCTTGCAGACACTGGCAGTTTGCTCGCACACATACACACACACACACACAGTTGTCACGAGTCATTGTGATAGCTCACACACACCTTTCACCCCTCCCCCCTCTACCCATACCTTCACACACACCCCTTCCCCACACACCTCCTCACCCCCAACCTCTCACCTAGTGACCTCCTGCTGACCACCATGCCGTCCACCAGGGGGACGACCATGCTAAACTTGCCCTGGGCCCCGTGCAGCCGGATCCGGAACAGGCCCGTCCTCAGAGGGTGGATGAAGATCACCTGCACATCCTGACCGGACGTTGTGGGTCTAAGGAAGGGGGGGTGGAGGGGGAGGAGGAGGAAGAGGGTTGGACAGGCATAGAGAGAAAGGGAGAAATTAATTTGCCTCTCTTGCACACTCACTGGACTCTACCCACATATATTACACTGACACTCCAATACACACAAACACACACACAAAACACACACATGCATATTGATGCCACACACACACACTTTCACACTCTTCACGCTGCTGCTACTCTGTTTACTTTCTATCCTGATTGCCTGGTCACTTTTACACCAACCTTCATGTACATATATTACCTCAATTACCTCGTACCCCTTCACCTTGACTCGGTACCAGTACTCCTTGTATATAGTCTTGTTATTGTTATTTTATTGTGTTACTATTCACCTTTCTGCTATTCTTTCTTACTTTTGAACTCTGAAATGTTGGGAAAGTGCTCGTAAGTAAGAAAATCACGGTAAAGTCTACACCTGTTGTATTCGGAGCATGTGACAAATCACATTGATTTGATTTGAGAAAGAGGGAGAGAGAGGCAGAGGAGGAAGACGAGGGAGAGAAGAAAGGTGGAACAGAGCAGATATGAGACACTGTCCCCGCTGCAGAGGCGCTATGAGCACCTCTTACCATCCTGCCTTCTGAGGTCAGCCACCATGCACCATATTAGCTAGGTTTTGGTTCTGTACTGCCTCTAGTTCGACCCCTTGCACTTGTCTCCTGTTTTATATGCTGCCCTGGCAAGATCCCCAGCCCCCTGTGTCCCGTGACCTACACTGCGCTGTCTGTGCTACATGAACACTAGTACTCGTCTGACCCCGTTGGTCCCCCGCCACCATGCTGAGCCCACATCAATACGCCTTGCACTAACTTAATAATACATGCCATTTGTATAAGACTTTGCTGTAAAGGACAACTGTCTGGTCTTGGTGGTGGTATATACTTGGAGCTTCTACCTAGAATGTCAGAAGAGGATACATTTCTTTCTAGGGTTTTGTCCTTATCATAGTCACCCTCGCTTGCTAAAAAAATTAATGAACACTGTGAAAATGAATAAGTAAAAGGACATTTTGTTTGACTGATTGATTGAGAAGCCCTCAAATCTGCAGTGCTCCATAATCGTTGTAGCAACTACTTTCTCAGTCCAATTCTCCATCATCTGACTTAACTCTAAGTATAATGGATATAAAATAATAGGAATAGTGAATACAGCTATGAATCCTCTAGTTTCTAGCTGTCAAATCCTTGACGATCCAATGGTCCCTCCCTTGGCCTCCTCTTCCAATGAGCTTTGAGAGAGAGGCGAGGAATAGAGGGAGGAGGAAGCAAGGACTTCACAGCTAGAAAACATTTCAGACACAGTCTCTGTGTTGAGTAGTGATGGATGAGAGCCTTTAGTACCTTGTTGAGGCGCTACTGTTAGCCGTGGTTTCCACTCCAGTGCTCGTCTCGCCCAGCAGGTCGGCCAGGGGAAAGTTCTCTACAACACAAGAATTCAACATACATTGCGGTTAAACATTTTTAGATGCACAAAATCTATTAAGGTGAACTTAAGTCAGTAATTACAGAAATATGAGGACATTCATTTATAAAAGACTTATTAATAAAATATCAAAATTAATAGTTATATAGAATAGACTCATCAACTGGATCCAATTAATTTATAAAGAACCAAAATGGCTGCCAATAGAGGTCAGTTTCAGCATGACGCAGCAGGTTAGCCTACCAATATCATCGTAGCGCTCCACCCAGACCACCAGTACTTTGGTCTCTGGTCCCATTGGAGGGATGGTCCTGCCGGGAGGCATCGTCTTAGACTTCACTGTAGGACTCTGCGGGACAGACAAGCCAAAATCATGTAAACAAGCTAGAACAAGGAAAAACAGCAAAAAAGCTTTGTTGTTGTTTGAATTCCAGATTGTCCCTTTAATCCAACCTGCACATAACGTTGAGGCCTTTACACAATTTTGCCGAGCTATCATTAGTGCTTGAATTTGTTAGAAAAAAATGGCAAAAAGCACACCCCTTGTTAGCTTACAAATTTGAAGGGGAAAAATCAAGCCCGAGGGAGTGTGTGTGGTATATGGCCAATATACCATGGCTAGGGGCTGTTCTTAAGCACAACGCAATGCGGAGTGCCTGGATACAGCCCTTAGCCGTGGTATATTGGCCATATACCACAAACCCCCCCCGAGGTGCATTATTGCTATTATAAACGAGTTACCAACATAATTAGAAGAGTAAAAATAAAAGTTGTCATACCCGTGGTATATGGTCTGATATACCACGACTTTCAGCCAATCAGCATTCAGGGATCGAACCACCCAGTTTATAATAACCGATCTATAACTATGTTTTACTCAGTGATGCTATAGGCTAGAAACAAGCATGCCGCCGGACCCAGCTAGCTCCTATCCCTTGTTAACTTTTAACAATTCGACCCCTGGCTATCACCATTCATTAACCCCAGCTAAAAAGCTGTCCGTTGGAAAAGGCACAGCGTCCCTATTCAGAAGGTGAGAATGAAAACCAGAAGTTAGGGTTGTTTTGGCAATCCAGGAGCAGAATGAAATAACACTGGGGTAGGGTTCAGGTTTAGGTTTAGATGGGATTTGGGCTTTGATCAGGTGGGTCTGACTGAGAAATAGAATACTTGTATTCTTAAGGGGCACTTCACCACTTTTTAACCTACATATATTTTCACATATGTAGACACTGGTATGTTGTTGGAGATAATAATAATAATGTAAAAAAATGATGAAGTGTCCCTTATAATGGTTTGCGGTTCATCTTACCCTCTGTGCGGGGGCCACGTTGTCCGAGTGGTTGGGGAAGAGCTCCAGTGTGAGGTTGGACTGTTTCAGCAGGCTGGGCAGCAGTTCCATCTGAGAGTCAGAGTCCCCCGTGGGGAAACTGCTCTCCGACGACTCCGCTATAGGAACAACACAAAGACAAGTGAGAACACACATATAGTCTGCATCCCAAACGGCACCCTATTCCCTAGATGACCAGGGCCCCTATATAACATTAGTGCACTACTTTTGACCAGGGTTTTGGTCAAAAGTAGTGCACTATATAGGGAATAGGGTGACATTTGAGACACACCATAGATAAACCCACGCCATCAGTCACGGCATAATGTGGCTAAATGTTTTACAACAGAAAAAAAGATGAGGCTTTCTAATTGGACAGATAGTCCCTCCCTGTTTCAGTCCATTTTCTTCTGTTTGGTGCCTAATGAATCCACCCCTGCTCAATGACTTTCTAATGCAATTACAAAGCTCTAAAGAACATTTGTTGAACAAATGAGAGGAAGTCAATAAAGAGAGAAAAGAAGACAGGAAGATGGGAGAGCGAGATGAGGAGAATGGAGAGAAAGGGATAAGTTAAGATAAAGAGAGACGAGGAGTTTTTGGTTTCATTTAGGTTGAGAGGTTTATACCGCATAAAATGAAAGATAGTTGGGAAGATATTTTTGATGTCCCAAAACCATGGCATCAGGTTTATGAACTGATAAACAAAACAACATTTGGCGCATCAATCCGTTCTTTTCAATTTAAACTATTATCTAAAATTCTCCCCACAAAAATAAAGCTCAATATATGGGGGATTAAACAGTCAGCCCTGTGCAGACTCTGCAATGAAGAAACAGAATCAATAGATCATCTCTTTTGGTACTGTCCTTCGGTGGCTCGCTTTTGGAGTCAGGTCCAGAAGTGGTTGTTGAGTCATAATGTCTGTGTTCAGATGGACTTACAAACAGTACTGTTAGGAGATCTGAAAAACGACCATCAATCAAATGGGAAATATGATTATATTCTTAGGTAAAGTATTTATATTTAGGGCAATCTCGGTAGAAATAGTACAAATAGAGAGGTTCAAGACCTTCGTAAGACATCACAGTAAAATAGAAGGATGTATTGCAAAAGGAAATAGTGAAATGGCAATACTGGGAAAGATGGTTTAGTCTGTGGACATCTGAGGGGTGGAATTAAGATTAGAGGGATTGGTTGATTTGACGATGCACTAGTCCAGTAAAAATAGGAGGCTATTTGTATATATATTGAATTTGAATGTTTTCCACCAGGTCCTCTAACCCAGGGATCAGAAATTGTCATTTTATAGACTAATCTGTCTGCTAGTTTCATAGCTGATCTCCCCCCAACAACAACAACAAAAACAGATTAGGAGTGGAGGAGAGAAAATAAGAAGGGAGAGATAGATGAGGAGTACAGGAGAGAAAATAATAGAGAAAGATGGGAGAAAGGGACAAGGCCCACCGGAGGAGTCTGTGAGCGAGGGAACGACAAAGGCGATCTCGGTCAGGGCGTCGGCATAGTACAGCACCTGCTTCTCTCCATTGAACACGCCCCCGCCCGTGTCTCCCAGGGTGACAGTATCATCTGTGGGGACAGAGAGGAACTTCTTTACTACTAGGGATGGGCATTTGAAATATTTTCACTATTCAAATAAGACCATGAACGTTTTTCCGAATACACACGTGAGAAAAAAAGATGTGTTTGCTGCGTGACTCAGCAGAGAGGAGCAGCAGGGCGGGTGAAGGGCAGGTGCCCATGTGTGAAGAGGGAGGGAGAGAGAGAAAGTAGCCATACTTGCGCTAGTTAGACAAACTTTTTGCGGCCATATCTATACCATCTGGTAGTGCCTGTCTTGACTGCATCAAATCGATGTCAAGAAAAGATCTACGCTAGCCAGCTAAGTTAGCGAACTAGCTAGCGAGCAAGGCTAATTGAAGCTATTTTGCTAGGCATCCCGTCCATTTCTACAACAACTCCATTAATTTTAAACAACAGTACCTGTTGAAGGTAACTTAATTCCACAATTTTAATTCCATTTTGCATTGATTAGAAATATCTCACTTCATCTGCCAGGCTACATATGGAGTCTCTGACTGTTAAGCCTTGTTCACACAGTTTTGTTTTTCAAATCCATTTTGGACTACTGACTGTCCAAACAGCAAGTTACAAGTGACCAAATCGGATGTGCTTGTGTTCAGACCTCAGTCATTTGCTGACAATGCAACATTTGTTGTCATAGTAACAGCTGGTGTGTGTGCAGGGGTGTAGGCAGATTGGTGGTGGTGCTTCCTATCACTCAGAAGTTGTGTAGCAAGCTAAGGTGACAACAATGCCTGTGATGGACGTTTCCCAGATGCTTTGAATGTTAAAAATCATAGGGTAAGAACACTTTCAAAGCCTCAAAAGGATAAGATTATCCAACTTTCAAAACAAGTCCTTTTTGGCTAGCCACAGCAGTAACTGGCTAGCTAGGTAGCCGTTTAGCTTTCTAGCACATTCACTAATTTGTTTGTAAACAATTAACAAGCAAGTTAGCTACCACATGTTCTTGTCAAACTGTCAACAGAATAGCTAGCAAGCAACAAGATATGCCAAATAACAAATCCAAAAACCACTTGAGGGCAAATAAATCTGATTTGACCGTTCAGACAAGTCTCATGGCCAGAAATCAGATTTGTATCATACTTCAAACCACCTACTAAGGTGGTTTGAAATGTGGCTTTAAATATCAGATTCCATGTGCTTTTTGGCTATTCAGACTGCAGGAAAAATAACAGATTCGAATCGGATATGCAAATAAATAGGACTTGAGTCACTTTAAACTGCCAATGTGAACACTGCTTTAGTGCCACTTTGATTGCCCAACAATAACAACAAAATACATGTGTGAAATGTGTGATGTGCTGGTTACCGGTATGTATTTTATGGGGCGCATGTCATAAAAACTACATTCAAAAGTTTGTTGTTTTATTAAATTAGCAATGTCAAATGTCATGGTAAACTTATATGTAGCAATGTCACATTAATAATTGTATTTAATTCAGGTAAAGCCTTTTCATTGTTAAAATAGGCCTATAATTAATCCAAAAAATACAAATGAATACTCACGTAAGTAATCGTATACTAATGTCTGTTCGGATATCCGGATATTCTATCAACCGTGCCCATTCCTACTTAATACTGTAAAAATATATATATATTCTCAGGTTGGCATGATAATGCTCTCTCCTCCCTCCCTCTCTCACCTGGTGGGCTGCTGTCTCCATTATTGTTGCTGTTGTTGTTGTTGTTGATGGACCAGCTGGTGTAGACGCTGCCCGTCCAGCCCGGGTGCTGCCCCACCTCCACAGGCCAGCCCAGTGACATCAGGAACTCCAGGAAGTGATGCTGCACGTTGGAGCTTGACTCCACGTTTCTCAGGATCTGGCATAGGACCGTAGAGTTAGTTAGAGGAATCATCATGGATATAACCTGTTTTTGCATGGACATTGCCATTGAGAGCGTCCACCATTTTGAAGTAGTCAACTGGGTGGGGACTCCTATGGGTTGGGAGTGATCAGCCAATGATCAGAGCATTGTCTTATTTAAATTGGATGCTATGGTTTGTAAATGGCTTGAAACTATATCACCACCATCTAGTGGCCACAATAAATGAATGACAAGATTTTAGTTCAGGACTCCAGCACTGCAGATGGCTGTAAATCACCAATATTAGCTTTACAACTTTTTTCAAACACAAAAAAAATAAGAAAATGGACTACTTTAAAAAGGAGATAAGACTCAATGGTGCGGCCTGTGCTTTCACAGACGCCATTATGGGGCAGGTACAAAGATGATTTCTCTAACTAACTCTAAGCATGGGACACAGTGACAGACAGTCCATTAACAGAGGAGTAAATGGTTTTGTATTGTAAAAGTTTGTGGTCAATTGCAGTTGTATTTTGCTGGTTTTATTAATAGATAGGTTTGAAATGAGACAGGGAGTCTGCAGATCTACCAATAGACCAGACTCTGGCACCTAAACGTTTTTTCAACCATTTTAGAATAGTTTAGCGTAACTGTCTAGAAGGAATGTCAGAGAAAATAGACTATAATATCAGGGCATGTAAGAAGTTAATCAATCAAGACTTTAGCACCGGTCCATAACTCCTGTGCTGTGTTCATTAGGGCACACAGTAGCAAACAGTTTAAACGTAGCAATGGAAAACAAGTTTGACCTTTTTCTTCTGTTTCGTTCCTACTGAACACAACCCTGTTGACACCCTCCATTTAAACCTATCACCTCCTGGCTGCTCTTCTGGCCGGCCTTCATGTAGAAGAGGAAGACGGTGTCACAGGGCCGGCAGGGCAGCAGGTCCAGGTAGCTCATGTCGTCAAAGAAGCCCGGCAACCCAGAGTCCAGTGCAATCAGGTGGGGAGGTAGGCGACTGTTGCCGGGCTCCTGGAGGGCAGGAAACATCAAGTTAAATGTGATTGGCTGGTTCATCAGCCAATGCAACCCTAAAATGACTTTACACATGAATTGGCCGGTTTAACTGCTGTATTTGGTTAACTATAATTTGCTACTTGGTGATAACACATAGGATCAAAATAAGCTAAACTAACATCAGCTGAGATTGCACCAATCGGATTCACCTTAATATGGCGTTCTATTTAAGTTGACCAGTTCTGCACCCACATCCTCTGCTGTTGCCTTGCTGCTGCGCTAAGCTATGCAATCCGCTTTTCTTGGATGCTTAATACTGCTTCTGCTGTAACATCACTGCTGCTGTAACATTGCTGCCACCAGTTATGCGTCGTCTGTTTTTGGCTAGCCCTCCACCACCCCAGCTTCCACCTGTTTGGTTCTGCTTTTTGTTCCCATCAGGAGGATTGGTATCTTGCTCACTGCCTGTAGTTAATTATAATGGCAGTAATTGACGCATTGCTCTGGCAGCGAGCTCCCCTGAAGGAACAGAGCCTAACGCCAAGACCAAATGCATTGTCATCTATTTTCTAATAAATGGTTAAACTAAGATGTGAGTTTTCTGTCTGAAATGATGTTTTAACTGAATAAATATAGTCATTTATTGATTGCATACTTTCTAGTTGATATACACTGAACAAAAATATAAACGCAACATTTAAAAAGTGTTGGTCCCATGTTTTAAGAGCTGAAATACAAAATCCCAGAAATGGTCCATAAGCACAAAAAGCTTATTTATCTCAAATGTTGTGCACAAATTTGTTTACATCCCTGTTAGTGACCATTTCTCCTTAGCCAAGATAATCCATCCACCTGACAGGTGTGGCATATCAAGAAGCTGATTAACCTCTACAGGATCGGTGTCCCGTATACAGGACGGTTGAGCTAACGTGCGCTAATGTGATTAGCATGACTGTTGTAAGTAACAGCAAACTTTCCAGGACATAGACATGTCTTATATGTGCAGAAAGCTTTAATTATTGTTAATCTAACTGCACTGTCCAATTTACAGTAGCTATTACAGTGAAACAATTACATTATTTTGTTTGAGGAGAGTGCACAACAACAAAAAACTTATCACGGCAACTGGTTTGATACATTCACCTCTGACGGTAAATAATGTACGTACATTCAGTAATCTTGCTCTGATTTGTCATCCTAAGGGTCCCAGAGATAAAATGTAGCATCGTTTTGTTTAATAAAATCAATTTTTATTTTCAAATGTAGGAACTGGGTTCTACAGTTTGAACCCCTGCTGTCTGGCTCCACACCCACCCCGCCCGGCCATCTAGATGTGTGAAAGTTAGTGTATAAGCTAATGATCCTGTATGACATTCCTGGGAGTGTGTAAACTTACATTTTGTATTACCATATCATTTTTGTATGTTCTCTATAGTTATGTACTTGAAAATGTATCAATTCACCAATTCGGCACATTTGGGCAGACTTCATACAAAATAGTCCAGTATTGCAATGCTTCACTGGATCAATCTGAAGCTTTGCACACACTGCTGCCATCTAGTGGCCCAAATCTAAATTGCTCCTAAACTGCAATATTATATTGTGGCCTTTCTCTTGCATTTCAAAGATGATGGAACCATTTTCTTAATAGAAAACGCATGTTTTTTTGTTTGTATTATCTTTTACCAGATCTAATGTGTTATATTCTCCTACATTAATTTCACGTTGCCACAAACTTCAAAGTGATTCCTTTCAAATGCTATCAAGAATATGCATATCCTTGCTTCAGGTCCTGAGCTACAGGCAGTTAGATTTGGTTATGTAATTTTAGGTGAAATTTGAAAAAAAGGGTCCGATCCTTAAGAGGTTAAACAGCATGATCATTACACAGGTGCACCTTGTGCTGGGGACAATAAAAGGCCACTCTAAAATGTGCAGTTTTGTCACACAACACAATGCCACAGATGTCTCAAGTTTTGAGGGAGAGTGCAATTGGCATGCTGACTGCAAGAATGTCCACCAGAGCTGTTGCCAGAGAATTTCTCTACCATAAGCTGCCTCCAATGTTGTTTTAGAGAATTTGGAAGTACATCCAACCGGTCTCACAACCGCAGACCACGAGTAACCACGCCAGTCCAGGACCTCCACATCCGGCTTCTTTACCTGCGGGATCGTCTGAGACCAGCCACCCGAACAGCTGATGAAACTGAGGAGTATTTCTGTCTGTAATAAACCCCTTTTGAGGGGAAAAACTAATTCTGATTGGCTGGGCCTGGCTCCCCAGTGGGTGGGCCTATGCTCTCCCAGGACCACCCATGGCTGCGTCCCTGTTCAGTCATTAGATTAGGGCCTAATTTATTTATTTCAATTGACTGATTTCCTTATATGAACTGTAACTCCGTAAAAACATTGAAATTGTTGCATTTTGCATGTATATTTTTGTTCAGTAAAGATTGACATAAGCTAGTGCTGTTCGTTAGGCTTACTCCTAATTAGCTGACGAAAAATAGGCTAAATGTGGACAGTTCTTCTAACATCTTCAATATGCACCTCGGACGAGGGACGTGCGCAGTTGCGTCCCCAATGTGTTGGTCTTCACTTATAGCCTACTTCTTAGCTGTGAGAAGGACCCGATCATGTGACAGGCATTGGCTAATAAGAATGTAGATATCAGAGAGCCATGTCTGAGATGACTTCTCTAAGCTGAGTGGCCCTCTGTTAGTGTGTGTGTGTATGTGTGGACACCTAAGCTGAGTCATAGAGCAGGCTGAGCATGTACCACCCTACTAGTCCCCCACTTTTTATGTGAAATCACTGTCACCCACTGATTAACTTGTCATTTTGCAGATAAAAAAAAAAGTTTTGACCTAGTACTATGTCAATATTTATCTTTAGAAATGATCATGACATTTAGCCAATTAATATAATGCAACTGGATTTTACCCCCATCTCAAAAGCGAAATTGTTTAGACCGTTTGGTATTTTGCACAGCTCGCAAAAATGATTGATGTCCTTTATGATATTACCATGTTCATGTAAAAATGACCAAATAAACTGACTGTTTAAAGCAGAACTACCAAAACTATTGGTGAACCTGAACAATGTAATTAAAATCTGAATGATTGAAAACACCAAATCAGCAGTTGGTTGTGTAAAAAGAAAATAAAGTTTGATAGGCTACTGTAGCAGAGGATGCATAAATTCTGTCACATCAGATAAGAGGTATTTTCGTAATAAAACTATACGAGTAAAAAACATTAGTGAACGGTCAATTCCTAACGTTTGAATCGGTTTTCTGACTGATGCATTATTCATTTGGATCGGTTTGGGCTCCCGCGGACCGATGCACTTGTATCTTAAACATTTGAACCGGGGATGATGCGTATCGGTGAACCGTTACATCCATTAAAAGAGCCCCAGAATGAATTTAAGATAACTCAAGAAATCTGTAATTAATTTAGAAGTTTTTGCCGGGGATGTTTTAGTTGCGCAATTTTACATCTAACTAAGGTGTTTGGTGCAGTATTGTGCGACGTGTTGTCTTATGTAAACAGTCGGCGCCCTTGAGCAGGTCTGTCGCACCGTTTATGCTATTGGATAAAGCGCAATCACCGCAGCTGTTCACCCCATGTTAGTGGGCAAATGGACATCAGAATTATCATATTTACACTTTGTAGTCCGTTATGACACTAGAATAACTAACAGTTTCTGACTCATAGGCTGTTTTCAAAGGGATTCGTTGCTTTTTAAAGGCAGTCGCTTTTTTAAAACCTCTCCTCTCCCCCTCCTCCCCTCTCTTTCCCCAGTACCTTGAGTGCCTCCAGTGACAGGAAGCCAAAGTGCGAAAGGAAGAGGCGTGCCGTCTGGAACTCCTGCGAGGGAGACGGGGGCTTGCAGTCCGTCAGCGAGTCTGGGAAGCTCTTGTTGCCCCAGCGCTCCTCGCTGCTGTGCTCCAGCGTCGTCTCGTACTCGATCTGCTTGGCCATCACGCCTCGCAGCTTGTCGTGCTGCATCTCCAGCTGAGAGTGAGGAATGGATAATGGTATTGCCCCTTGACACTGATCTAAGGTCAGTTTTGTATTTTTCACCCTCTAAAAATGGTTATGATTAGAAGTGGCTGGTCATAGATCTGTGCCAAAGGTCAGTGGAGGGGATCCTATGGCTGTTGCTCATTCAGATCTTCATCTTATAGTAGCAATGAAAAATAGTAGTAAAAAATAGTGCCATTGCATTGCTGGCATGTGGCATTGTATACATCCACAGAAATGCACCCATCCACAGACAATCCCCTCCTCAAAGCACCTCACAAAACACCAAACACTCACCTGACATGAACGAACCATCAACGCAGACAAACCTTCACAAAACCCCCAACAAACTCTCACAAAACCAATACAGTGAGCACCCAATAACAACAACTTTCGCTCCCACAGTCATAGTGGGGTTTTGGGAAGGTTTGTCTGCGTTGATGGTTCGTTCATGGATGAGTTCATAGAGAATGAAAAAATCAAAAGTTAGCCTACATTTTGTTTAACATTTGTGCTAGTTGTGCAAATGGTCCCATCTGGGGGCCATATTCATAAATCGTCTCAGAGTAGGAGTGCTGATCTTAGATCAGTTTTTACGAAATAACGAATAACAGGGGGAACCTGATTCTAGATAAGCACTCCTATTTTGAGTCGCTTTGTAAATACAAGCAAGGGCTGATGCAAACACCATCTCTACTCTACAATACAATGCTCATTAGGGCGATGGAGACAGCATGATTCTAATAAGGATGGACAAACGATGCTAGCCTACCTCCTTATCTAGGATATCGTGTAGGTCCGGAATGCTCAGGTCTGCTTTCACAAAAGGAATTTTGTCCACTTCTTCCGGGAAGGGTCTGTGTTTGACGTTTAACCGGATCCCCACATCATTTTTAGGAGTGGGTCGACTCTCTGGGAGAAATACCTGCTACAGAGAGGAGTGAGAGAGACAGAGAGAAGGGGGGGAGAGGGAGATACTTCTGATGAGATACAGACCCCTGGGAAAGGAACTGGGAAGACTCAGCAAGAAACATGAACTGACATATGATCATTTAGCATTGTTAAAGGTCTACGATAAGCATCTGATGAATGTCAATGTCCTGATGCAGAATTTTTTTCAAAATAGATCTGGCACCAGCAATCATTAACTTTGAATGAGATTAGAGATAATTTGTTCATTACAGCAATGTGAAAAAACCTGCTTCCTAACAATGGAGTTGCTAGTTAATAAGACGTCAATGTGAACCTTGACACTAATAGAAATGTGCTGAAACATATCAACATAATTAATATAAAGGGTTAACTAAGGTGTGTGTGTTACCTTCTGGCTGGCACGGGCCCCCCTGGGCTGGTGGAAGAGCTGCATGGTCCAGGCATGTCTCCCAGACATCCCCCTGATCAACATGGTCACGGACGGACAGGGATCTGCTGAGACACACACACACACCAACACACAAGGCAACCAGGTCAACAGGGTTGTGTTCATTAGGCACAAAACGGAAGAAGACATTGTCCAATGAGAAACGCCAATTTTCGTTTTATAGTGCAAAACACTTTTAAACATTTAACATTTGAATAAATATGAGGATGATACCGTGAGGATGATGACTGATAACGTGAGGATGATGACTGAGAACATGTGGATGATGACTGTCAAAATGGTTCTGGGATAACATATGAAGGCTAACTGACTCTGTTCGTTGCCCAGCGGCTGCTCCAGCATGGCCAGGATGACCGAGTTGTCTAGGACGAAGTAGCGGAAGTTCTTGCGGCTGGTAGAGGTCAGCCTGGAGTACTTGATCAGGGTGTCCTCGTTCAGCAGGCTGCAGGGGGAGGCGGGGCCACTGGGTGACGGGAACGCCCCCAGGACCTGCATTATGCTGACAGGGACAGCAAAGACAGGGGATGAGGAGTGACTCCAGAGGTGCTGTGCATTCAAAATACAAAATATATACGAGGCAGGAATCCCCGCTATAAAACATTTCAAAAGCAGAATTGTATGAGTATGAATAAAAATGGCAACCCTGAACTAAGCGGATAAGAATACAGGATAGGTCAAATTACATTTTGGGGAATTATCCATAAATACTGACAGGTAAAATGGTTGAAACTAATTTAAAAGCTACAGTCTGCAATTGGTACATCCATTTTTGGATGTACCAATTGTGGCTAGGCCACTCCAGGACCTTAATGTGCTTCTTCTTGAGCCACTCCCTTGTTGCCTTGGCCGTGTGTTTTGGGTCATTGTCATGCTGGAATACCCATTCACGACCCATTTTCAATGCCCTGGCTGAGGGAAGGAGGTTCTCACCCAAGATTTGACGGTACATGGCCCCGTCCATCGTCCCTTTGATGCGGTGAAGTTGTCCTGTCCCCTTAGCAGAAAAACACCCCCAAAGCATAATGTTTCCACCTCCATGTTTGACGGTGGGGATGGTGTTCTTGGGGTCATAGGCAGTATTCCTCCTCCTCCAAACACGGCGAGTTGAGTTGATGCCAAAGAGCTCGATTTTGGTCTCACTTGACCACAACACTTCCACCCAGTTCTCCTCTGAATCATTCAGATGTTCATTGGCAAACTTCAGACGGCCCTGTATATGTGCTTTTTTGAGCAGGGGGACCTTGTGGGCGCTGCAGGATTTCAGTCCTTCACGGCGTAGTGTGTTACCTATTGTTTTCTTGGTGACTATGGTCCCAGCTTGACAAGATCCTCCCGTGTAGTTCTGGACTGATTCCTCAACGTTCTCATGATCATTGTAACTCCACGAGGTGAGACCTTGCATGGAGCCCCAGGCCGAGGGAGATTGACAGGTCTTTTGTGTTTCTTCCATTTGCGAATAATCGCACCAACTGTTGTCACCTTCTCACCAAGCTGCTTGGCGATGGTCTTGTAGCCCATTCCAGCCTTGTGTAGGTCTACAATCTTGTCCCTGACATCCTTGGAGAGCTCTTTGGTCTTGGCCATGGTGGAGAGTTTGGAATCTGATTGATTGATTGCTTCTGTGGACAGGTCTCTTTTATACAGGTAACAAACTGAGATTAGGAGCACTCCCTTTAAGAGTGTGCTCCTAATCTCAGCTCGTTACCTGTATCGTTACCTGTATAAAAGACACCTGGGAGCCAGAAATCTTTCTGACTGAGAGGGGGTAAAATACTTATTTCCCTCATTAAAATGCAAATCAATTTATAAAATTTTTGACATGCGTTTTTCTGGATTTTTTTGTTGTTATTCTGTCTCTCACTGTTCAAATAAACCTACCATTAAAATTATAGACTGATCATGTCTTTGTCAGTGGGCAAATGTACAAAATCAGCAGGGGATCAAATACTTTTTTCCCTCACTGTATGAGGGTAGAGTTTGCAAAACAAATACCCACTGGATTGATATGTAACTTTCAAAATACAGAAATCCTCCCCGTATGATGCATTTTGTAAAATGCATCATACGGGGATGATTTCTGTATTTTGAAAGTTACATGTCTTGAAAACTTGATTTCTGACAAACAAAACATTTTGGGACTATGTCAACACTAATGAAACAAATACCAAGATAGTTTTGGGGAGGACATTTCCTTTAACTACAAAGTAGCCTATGCTTACCTGGCAGAATGATATCATGATTATTTGCATCAATCCAGTGGGTATTTGTTTTGCAAACTCAACCATCACATGCATGCAAAAACACTGCAACAAAAACAGCCTCTTGCTGGTGCACACTGGAATTAAAGGTTTACAACACCCACACATTTTAATGTAAATTGAGTTTTCCTTTAACATTTAATTGAGAAGGTTTTTGAGAAAGCCTTTCCATCTACCAGAAGACTGTTTACATTAGCATCATCGCTAACGGCTACGCAAAGTGGTAGACCTGCGCACCCCACATACACAGACGAGGAATTCTTGTTGCCTCTTCAGAAAGTTGCCGGAAATACGAATCACTGATGCATTCTGTTCATGTCTTATGATAAACTTTGTTACCAAGTTCAATCCCCTACTAAGTCAAATGCGTTTTTAAAATTTTGTTGAATTCCGTTTTAATATCTGGGTTCAGTGATTCCGTCAGCGTTCTCCATATCGCAGAATTTATAGGGCCCTATACTAGCTTCACTTCTTCTAAGCTTGAAAAGGACAACTTCTAAATGTTATGCAGTGAAAACAGCTAAATATATCCAAATTTGCACTTTAGTAACCACATTGTGGGCCTGTTACAATACATAAATCATGACGGATTTGAAGAATATCCACTTTGTTAGATCAAATTGGTTGAATGTGTGCCAATGAAAGCGTCCTGCGTTCCATTGATATGTTATATTCTTCAAGAATCAATGGCTTTATATCATTAATTTAAAAGTCAGAACCAACCACAGATTGCCCTATTAAGAGAGAGCTAAAGGCAATGCATCTTTCCCTAAGAAACATAAATGTACATTCCCATTACTCCTCTCAGGTGGCACTCACCATGACAGGGTGGCCTCGGCAGCATCCTTCACCCTCATGGAGGCCGGATTGTGCTCCTTGTCCCCTTTGTACCTCACTTCCTGGTCACCGGTCTTAGACTTACTGCCTGATATGCCCAGCTCCACAATCTCCAGCACCTCTATCAAACAGTCCTGCAACAAAATACTATGTAATTGCATGGCACAAAAGTCGGGAGGTGAGTTTAGACTTTAGAGAGCTCAGCTCATAAGGCAGAGAATAATGACTATATAAGAGTCAATCATGACATGATGTTAATGGAGGATTTGGGACCATTTGAATGAAGATTGATTCAAAGGGGAGATTTGACCCACACTTCCCACAACTCAAAAGGTTGATATTTGCGTCTATAGTATTTAGTAGTAGCGTAGTCCAAGGGGTGAATGCTAACTTCCCCTTAAGTCTAATTCCCACTTCGTCATGCATTGAAATCAATGAGAGACAAAGTGAAGAGAGACTCTTCTGTCCATGCTTAGATGGACCGAACAGTAAGAGTAGTATTCAGTACTGTAGGTAGAAAGGAGGTGGTGTTGTTGTTCCCCTACCTTTTCGTTGAGCATGTCGGGGTGCTCCGTCAGCCACACACACAGGCACTGGAAGGCCGCCACGATCATAGAGTGCAGGTCTCGGGAGTGGAGGGGGGCTGGCCGGCTGCACTGATACACAATATAACTGCACACCGAGCTGACCGCACGTTTACGGTCCGCAGACTCCACACTCGCCCTCACCTGAGGAAGACCTTATTACTGATGAATGCGTTTTTTTTTTTATTGATGTGTGTATTTTCTGTAATTTATGTAATTCTGTAAAAGAGACCTTGGTCTCAGTATGACTCCCTGATGAAATAAAGGTAAAATAAAAATAAATAGGCTACTGTTTGTTGTTTCTCATACTATCACTAAGATGGGAAAGGCAAGTCATGTTGGCAAGTCATGTTGGCAAGTCATGGAGTGCTGTGCCCTTGTAGTTATGATGTAGGGCCCACACACTCAATGGTTCCAACCAATATTTTTAATTAGGTAATTCACAACGTTTCCATCCTTGTCTTGGAGCAACTGAGTGTGCTAGGGAGCAAACCACAATAACTGATATATGCATTTGACTATGTGCCAGCAGCGTAACCTTGGCCAGGCCAGCACGTCAGCAGCTTCAGGGCGGCCAGGGAGATGTGAATCTTCCCGTAGCAAAGCGTTTTCAAATGTTGCAAACCCTAAGGAAATGCGCATCTCCACCTACCTGGACTTGTCCAATAAGAACTCATTCTTCATCCCGTTGCAAGATGTTTGAAAATGTTGCATGCCTTAATGAACAGGACCCTGGGGCTCTTACCTTGGCTAGGCCGGCCAGCAGCTCCAGGGCGGCCAGGGAGATGCTCATGTCGGGCCTCCACTGGGAGTTGAGCCTCTGGGTGACCAGGTGGATGCTGCGGATCAGCAGGCCGGCGGCTGTATCTGTGTGGAGAGCTAGGGAAATGACCCCCCCAGATGACGACACCATACCCCGAGCAGAGAAGGAGAGCTAGGGTTAGTAACTACTGGACCAGGCAGAGCACAACTAATAAGCATCAGAAACACACACACACACACACACTTAGGCCTGTACACACACACAGCAACCGGCATGTCGACAGTACTGTATGAGGACAAACAGGCACACCCAAACCATTGTTAATTGAAGTAATGGCTTTTTTGGTAAGTATGAGGTTAGATATTGTGGTTGTATAAACCAGGGTTGGGGGTCAAATTCAGTTTTCAACTCATTGAAATCTAAAAATCCTCATTAAAAATGTTCAATTCATGAATTCACACCAACACTGGCATAAACCATGTCCAACGTTCCTTTTGCCAATAAAGTTGTAGCCAAAACTAGGACAATTTTATCAACCAAGAACATAATAATAATAATAATAATAATAATAATATGCCATTTAGCAGACGCTTTTATCCAAAGCGACTTACAGTCATGTGCGCATAAATTTTTACGTATGGGTGGTCCTGGGGATCGAACCCACTACCTTGGCGTTACAAGCGCCATGCTCTACCAATTGAGCTACAGAGGACCACATTGAGCTACAGAGGATATTTTGGTACATGCCATGTCTTTAGCTGCCACTACATGGCGATGTAATTTCGTTGGTATCAAATAAGTAATTAAGAATCTATGATGTGCTTTAAAGTCTTAAAGATGAATGTCACATTTGCATAAAAGTTACATACAAATCTTAATGCAATACAAAATGGTAGCTATATGATGACTATTTAGCTGAAAGATTCAAATTTACTGAGTTGTTAGTCTAGCGATGATATTGATATCAGCAATAAAATAAAGTCAGAGGAACACTATTTATATGTAGATCTTAAAGTAAAAGTTACTTTCAATAATGAAGAGGCAAGACAGATGGAAGTGTCTCGAGTTGCACACTGTTTGTTACATGTAATTTCTATACCTTAAAGTTAGCGGAAAACTATGTATCTGAAACCAGCTAAGTTGCTTCAATCGCAGTATAGGCTACAATGAATAATTATTGTCATCACAGACAAATAACAAAACCGATGTAGCCAAAAAGGGAGGAAATGACTATACACTTCTTTTAAGACTAAACCACAACCCCCGCCACTCCTAAAAGTCTACATCTTCATAATCTTCTTCATTGTCATTGTCGTTACTCAGAGGGCGTCAATAATAATAATAATCAAAGAATCAACAAATAGTGTTGTATGTAAGTGTTTCACTTGTCTTTCAGACGCTTAGAGGTGTTCATATTTAGATGAAAGACAAGGCAACAGTTAACATTTCAAAGTTTTTCAAAGATTCTGTTTGAAATAAACTTGTCAGAGAACACATAAGAAATTGCAGAACAAATGCTACACACAAGAGGGAGCCTGCATTTAGTGGATTTTTTGTGGATTTTCAGCACATTTGCCCATTATCTACTTATTATTATAAAATATATTTGCAGCCAGTCAGTGGGAATAACTTGGGATGAATCTCAATTGTATGTCCTTGATTCCTCATGTCCTCTCTCCTTACCACCTACTCAAAATGCATTGGAGGAGAAGATCCTAGGGACGGAACCTCAGATCTTCTACTCCAATGTGCTTTGAGAAAGAGGCAAGCAAGGATTATGTGAGGAATCGAAGAAATGCAATGACATTCAACTCCAGGTCTTGGTTCATATTCCAGCTCCCAAAAAAACGACATGCATATGCTGAATACCATAACGCATGCAGTTAAAGAAGATGTTTATGAACAAGTTGCACACGCTGTATAGAGAGAAGAGCTTGCAAGTGACAATACACACAACTGTCTCCATTCTGATAACAGTAGTATAGTATCATTCAAGTGACACGGCATCACTGCAAATATGAAAATAATAATGCATTTTTGGTTAATCAGGGAATCACCTTTACTCAACGTCATATATGTCCACTACACAATTAAAGCTTGGCTGACAGGAATGAAAAAAGGTGAAAACACAGTGTCAACATTCAAAACGATAAAAACATTTTTGTTTTTACATTGTGCCCGTCTAGCTTGTTACACTAGTTAAGAAACTTTGCTAAGGCCTCATCTTCAGAGCTACTAACAAAGAAGGGCTGAGGGTTGGTTGATTTTGGCACACCTAGGTCCAAATGTAATTTGTTTCCTTTTAAGATTCTTCAGGTGCGCATGATTGAGCTTCCCTGGCACACTTGTGCCAATTAAACATATTAACCCAGGTCAGGATTTTGGAAAAGGGCTCATGAGTGCGTTCTCGAAAGGTGCTCACCATAGTCTCTGAGGAGGGCCTGGGCGGGCCTCTCGCTGTCGGGGGTGGTGGCCTCAGAGCTGCCCCCGCTGGCGTTGCTGATGCCACTGTTGTTCCTGCTGTGGCTCTTGGCCAGCGCATGGCTGCCGTCCACACTGCCCTATTGGGGTGGCATTAGAATGTTCAGCGGTCATGGTCTACTCAGATGATTAAAGGAATATTTTACTAGAAAAAACATTTTAGCCTTTTGTTCATTAGTCCACTATTGATAAGGTCCCTTAAACATTTTTGGGGATAAACAGTGTACTAATGAACAAAATACTAAAATATGTTTGAGTAAAATATCCTTTATTTAACAAGGAAAGACCCTTGAGGTTAGAAACATATTTTATGGGGGCGACGTGGCAAGAGGTCATCAATAAATCTGTATTTAAAGGTTACATATTTTTTTATTAAATGATCTCTCTTAGCTACATGTGTAGTTAAGTTTGCTTTATTTACACGTCTTTCTAGTTGAGTGAGCGTTTCTACAGCGTGGAGTACAATAGTCTTACCACCTCCGCTTGGGCACCGATGGACTCCAGGAGAGCAGAGTCTTGGACAATGTTGAGCATGGCACCTGTACAGAAAAAAGGCCTTTAGTCTTTCCATTCTAGTTATGGAATTATATTAATTGATTCTGTATTACGTAAAAAGAGAAAGACATAAAATTACACATTAATAAATAATAATACATTTCATTTATAAACACATTTTTCATTGTAAACAATCAAAGTATTTTTGTTGTTGTTGTTGTTGTTGTTGTTGCTGCAGATAAAATTGAGATCAACTAACCCAGGATCATCTGCGTGTTGGTGGGGTCCGTCTCCGTCTGTAGGGCTCCTATTAGGATGTTGACCAATCGCAGCTTGAGGGAGAGGAAGGTGACGGCCTTGTCATGCAGCGAGTTGTCATCATTGCTAAATTTGCCCTCCAAGAGCACCTGGAACATACAAATGATTCATGAGGTTTACTTTGCACTTAAGCAACCTCAGAACTACAGGGCATTGCAAATGATTAACTAAAACAGACAGTTTAGTCGAAATCCTGAACAAGACAAAACAATTCATGTTGAGATAAGTCCAAGTCCCGGTCCATCTATTTTATCTATAGGCCTTGATCGAAAATGAATGTTAAATATAAGAGCTATATCATTTCCTAATTTTATGCTACTCTTTTCCATGTAATTGGGTTTGATATGAAGCATATTAGCGGTCTCTACACAACCGATGGTATGATGGGACTCGGTATCATCTTAAAAACTACGAGCTCTGAAAAATATCGGACAAATTCCGTTTTTGAAGTCTGCTGTCCCTTTAATTAGAAGAGAGTTTAACAGGTTTACCTCTGACTTGACCTTGCCAAAGTGGTGTGGCAGAGGCAGCATGGACAGCAGGATGTTAATTGAGGCTCTCCTCAGGTCAGTTGGGTTCACGTAGGTCTTAAACTTTGACAGCTCTCTGGAGGGAGGAAAGAACAAGTTAAGTTAACTCAAATGTCAAACATTCAAAAGATACAGCAGTCAGATACCATGTTTAACCAACAATCAATTGTCCACTGATAAGACTCTCAAACAATTGCTTACATTTACATTTGAGCTCGTTTTAAGCATTTACAGTTTGTTAATTTCTGGGCATTTCCCTTGTGTGACAAACATACAAAGGCGGCATACTTCACCCTAAGGGCAAAACAAGTCTATTCTGGTCAAAACCGCATTCCTTATTCATGCAGATGTCCTTAACACAGAAATAGAAAGACCATTTGACTTGAATTGTCTTCCAAACATCATAAGACTAATTAGACAAGGTACATTTCCTGAGGAAAATGTGTGTGCTTGCGTCAACTGTACAAGCAGTAGTGATGTCACGATTTTGCTTTAACACTAATACCAGGTTAAGTATCATGATACTCGATACCAAAACGATACCGTCATCTCCAGAACCACCCTAACATCAACATATGTGAAAATAGCACGTTTCAATGTTTTGTAGTAAAAAAGATTGTAGATAAGTGTTTCAAATGACATAATCAACCATTTAGTAGACAATTAGTAGGCAATTAGTAGGCAATGCCTACTCATAATTGGTTAAAAATCACACGATGCACACCAATGATGTCATTGGAAACGCATCTTGCTCTATCTGTTAAAATAGGGCTCCAGAATTTTTGGAATATTATTTTGTTCAATAGAGATGAATTTACCTTTATGGGCACCAATATCATAGGGTAATTTATTTGGGGCCAATTCACCATATGAGTAAGGGGAAACTCAAAACACATTAACTAGATCGCTAATGTTAAACATAACACCCACTGCTGGTAGCTATGTATTACTCTAACAGAAAATTAAAGGTCTTAAAACTTTGCAGTTGTAGCCTACTACCCAATGAGTCCTATGCACTCACAATGGCCGTTGCGTATTTCGCGCGCTCCGTATTTCAAAGCAATATCAAATATCTTGGTGGTAAAATAGTTGCAGAGAAATACAGTGACAACATTAGTTGCTTCCAAAGCTGTATTTTTCCCGCAATTGGATTTAACTGTTATAGCCTACTAATGCATTTTTTCTCTCAGAGTGCGGGGGAGAGGAAGAGAGTGGCTCTCATCACAGCAGCAGGCCTGAGCGAAACAGCCGCAGGCAGAGACTTTCATTACAGGAATCATAAGGATAATGCACATTACTGTTTGACCAAATCATGGTTTTAGCCTCCTAAAATAATAGGACGTTTGGAGTGAGGTGACCATGTAGAATGTGCAGCTCGCGCCAATGCGACCAATTTTAAAAAAATAACTCAAGTTAAAGGGTCGCAAAATACGACTTAATGGTCACAGTCTAGAGCCCAGCCTCCTGTTGACCTGGATGGAATCATGTGATCCTTCCTTAACACATAGGGGTTTCAGCCCATGCTAAAACTGGCTTTTGGGAACTGGAGTCCTCTATCCATCTCTATGATCTGATCTACAGTAGCCAAGAAGAATGCTAGGAGTCTTTCTGTAGCCTATTCCTAATATGTTTATAATTGAAAGTTTGCCTAAAATAAGCTCAGCGAGTGAACTGATGAGTACTTATTTTTTGCTAGTCTGGACAGTTCCTGTGTGCCGTATTGAATGCATCAACTCACTCACGTACTGCTTATTCAATTGTGACTCGCGTGGTGGTGTTTGAATGAATGGCCAATCATATTGCTCAATTCTAGCTTTTTCCATGTGTAATCTCAACAATGCGGTGCTGACTGGGAAGCGACACTTTTCTATGGCAGACTGTGACAGAGCGCATAAATGTCGAACTAGAACGGCAAATGCGCTGAGACGTTACTGGCCTGGTCGACAAATTACTAGACAGACTTGATCCTGTCATTCAGTGTACGGCATGAGACATCTGATAGAAGAACTGAAAGTAACAAATCTTGTACCGAACCGTTTCTCATGTTGTAATATTTGTTTCTAATAAGCAGTATAAGTGGTGTCAGCGCAGGAGAGTACAGAATAATGAGAAGTATGGGGAATAAACAGTATTGTTCTTTCAGCAAGTACACCAAATATAGATGGTCCATTCCTCACCGGTCAGGGAGGATGTTCTCCAGAGCTGAGATGAAGTAGGGGACCACCACATTGATGCCCTTAAGGTCGGAGCAGAAGAGGGCTGAGGAGTTGAGGATGATGCTGGCCAGCACCGGTCGGCAGATGTAGTCGGAGATCTGGAGGCCCTGGATCAGAACCATGTAGAACCTGGGGGAGGAAAGAGACCGGAGGAGTCAGTCTGAAGCTAGAACACGTGCATGGAAAAGCTGTGGAAAAGGGGAACACAGCCATGTGGAACAGATTTAGAAACGTCATAGTTTAAATAACTACATTCAAATTTTACCATGTTAACTATGTTACTACACTGAACAAAAATATAAACGCAACATGCAACAATTTCAAAGATTTTACTGAGTTACAGTTCATTGTAAGGAAATCAGTCAATTGAAATAAATTCACAAGGCTTAATCTATGGATTTCACATGACTGGGAATACAGATATGCATATGTTGGATGAACGGCACGACAATGGGCCTCAGGATCTCGTCACGGTATCTCTGTACATTCAAGTTGCCCTCTATAAAAATAAATTGTTTTAGTTGTCCATAGCTTATGCCTGTCCATACCATAAGCCCACCATGGGGCGCTCTGTTCACAACGTTGATATCAGCAAACCGCTCGCCCACACGACGCCATACACACGGTCTGCAATCTGCCAGTTAAAGTTGAAACCGGGATTCATCCGTAAAGAGCACACTTCTCCAGCGTGCCAGTGGCCATCGAGGGTGAGCATTTGCCCACTGAAGTCAGTTACAACGTTGAACTGCAGTCAGGTTAAGACCCTGGTGAGGACGATGAGCACGCAGATTAGCTTCCCTGAGACGTTTTCTGACAGTTTGTGCAGAAATTCTTCAGTTATGCAAACCCACAGTTTCATCAGCTGCCCAGGTGAATGGTCTCAGACCATCCCACAGGTGAAGAAGCCAGATGTGGTGGTCCTGGGCTGGCGTGGTTACACATGGTCTGCAGTTGTGAGGCCGGTTGGACGCACTGCCAAATTCTCTAAAACGACGTTGGAGGAGGCTTATGGTAGCGAAATTAACATTCAATTCTCTGGCAACAGATCTGGTCGACATCCCTGCAGTCAAAACTTGAGACATCAGTGGCATTGTGTTGTGTGACAAAACGGCACATATTAGAGTGGACTTTTATTGTCCCCAGCACAAGGTGCACCTGTGTAATGATCATGCTGTTTAATCAGCTTCTTGATATGCCACACCTCTCAGGTGGATGGATTATCTTGGCAAAGGAGAAATACTAACAGGGATGTAAATACATTTGTTCACAAAATTTGAGAGAAATAGGCTTTTTGTGCAAATGGAAAATTTGTGGGATCTTTTATTTCAGCTCATGAAACATGGGACCAACACATTCCATGATGCGTTTATATTTTTGTTCAGTATACTTTAAAAAATTCAATACAGAATCTGTGGAGATTTGGGTACTCATTTAAAAATACTTATATAATACTACTATATTGTGTTTCTGTTTTGACTGTATCACAGTAAAACATGTGGGTACCTGGACAGATAAACGGGCAGTATCTCCTCGCCAGTCTTCTTGCTGCAGAAGATCCTACAGAGGGTCCCACAGGCCTCGGCCCGGCCCGACTCGTAGTTGTCGGGGAACTCGTTGGCGTCGAACATGGGATTGGACACCATGGTGTCTGTGGACATCTGGGAGCCCTTCCTCCTCAGCTCCACTCCCGTCTGAGTGGCCAGGGCTGGCAAGAGAGAGGGGGGGATCACAGGAATAAGGGGGAGAGAAGCATACAAATGGAGGGGGGTGAAGGAGAGAGGGTGGAGGTAGAAAAGAGAAAGGACGGATAGAGAAAGAAGGGGGGAAAGGAAAGTGGCGAGAGAGGACAGAAGACCGGCGGAGAATAATATGAGAGATAAATAATGTGTTATGAAACTGTGGCACTAAAAGGTCATAGGTCAAAAGCGGAAACCACTGACACAAAGTGCATATGAAAAGTACCTGTTTTTCCAATTGAAAAGAAACTGCAAAAGTTGGGGGTAATTTTACATAATTTCCAATAGGACCTCTGTGAGCTCGGTGGTAAAATGAACAATTATTTCCAAATATGATGTTGTGCTAATGGAATCTTCCAATTGAGGATATTTACTTTCAAGTCCATTGTTACTTACTTTAGCCTGACTGCTCTACTGCTGCACCGTAGCGGGGGCGCACCATCCTGGCAGGACATTTCATCAAGGTTCCTTTCATGTGAAGCTGCACTCTAGGTCTCCATCCCAAATGACACTCTATTCCATACAGCAGTGCTATTAGCCCCGGTCAAAAATAGTGCACTTAATAAGGAACAGGGTGCCATTTGAAACGCAGCCCATATGGTTTGAAAGGGAGCATTTACAATACTTCTGCCTGGGCATTTTGCGCCGCCAACAACAACTGATTTGGATTACGTAAAGTTTCATTATGCTTTCTGAGCCAAAAAGATATGTAAAACACACAGCAGCCTATTTTGTGAGCTCTGTGTAGCAGCCTACAAAGAGCTGATACAGGTGAATATGTTTTCTCATGAATGGCTAAATTCAGTTTGCAATGTCTACTTATTAGCTCCTTGGAAATTCACACGAGGCACGATATATAGCACAGATATATGGAACAGACATCCACCACATGCATGGTGTAAAATACAGTACATACAAATTCATGGTAATCAACTGAGGAGCAAATTAAGCCACGGAAGAAAAACTGAACGTTTGTTGGTTACTTTGGAAAATAAGTATTAGTGTGTGAGATCGTTTGGGGAGGACATTACATGTGTATGATCCAGGTGTAGCAAGTCAGTTTGCTTCCAGACAGAATGTGGGGTGGTTTGGGACTGGAAAGTTCAGGGTCGTATTCATTAGGGCATACCATAGCAAAACGTTTTGCGACAGAAAACGAAAACAAGCGTTTCTTATTGGACAGATTCAGGTAGTCCCTCTCCTTGTTTCCGTCTGTTTTCTTCCATTTGGTGCCTAATGAATACACCCCTGGCAACCTCTTCCCCACCCCACCCCACCCACAGGAAGGAAATGGACACGTTCCCCAAGAAATCAGTGCAGCAACAACGACTCAGTGGCGATGACAAAGGGCACAAAAAAAAAAAAGCCAATCGAATACAGGAAAACTGCAAGTTAAACAATTTACGGGAAGCTTGTATTCCTACTTACAAGATTTATAAGAAAGAAGAATTTGGACAAATGTAGCTACAAAATAGAAATAAAATGGGAAACAAATCAAAGAACAGCAGTGATATGATAAGTTATGTCTTATTCGTGCTTCAAGGACTTTTCATTGTGATATTTCTTAACATCAGTGTCAACAAAGATATTGATAGTCGAAACAACAATCATGACAAATAACCAACATGCAAAAACTGAAAATTAAAACTAAACCTGAAGATAGATTATGAAATAGGCCTCCTGGATTAAAAAATATATAATTACTTTACTGACACTCAGCTCAGAATAGAGTTTAAAAACAGTTTATCTTGTCAATAAAGTTTAATGAAAAATGCAACAGCCTAGATTAGGGGTCGGCAACGTTTCTATGACTGGAAGAGCCATTTTTTCCACACAAAATATTTTGTTTTGAGGGAGCCGCACAAGACATTCAAGCCCTTTTCATGTGCAATGGTGGCAATAGCACCACAGATAACAGTCGGATAAAATTACCACGAAATCTGACATTCAGTGTCACAGAGCAGAGCATTGAACACAGCGGCTGTCTGGTGAAGTTGCAGAGAGAATCAAATCTTGTGAACATACAATAACATAGCGATATGACTTTTGGATTTAAAAACCTACCAACAAAGGAAATATTGTTCTCTAGTGATTAATTGAAATACCCACATCAAGCCCAGCAAGAAATGTAATAATAATTTGCAAAGAAAAAGCCATATTATAATAAAAATAAAAGATTAAGATGGGCAGTCTGAGATATGGCTTTTTCTTTGCAACTCTGCCTAGAATGTCAGCATCCCGGAGTCGCCTCTTCACTGTTGACGTTGAGACTGGTGTTTTGCGGGTACTATTTAATGAAGCTGCCAGTTGAGGACCTGTGAGGCACACTTAACCAGCATGGCTACCACAGCATTCTGAAGCGATACGCCATCCCATCTGGTTTGCACTTAGTGGGACAATCATTTGTTTTTCAACAGGACAATGACCCAACACACCTCCAGGCTGTGTAAGGGATATTTGACCAAGCAGGAGAGTGATGGAGTGCTGCATCAGATGACCTGGCCTCCACAATCACCCGACCTCAACCCAATTGAGATGGTTTGGGATGAGTTGGACCGCAGTGAAGGAAAAGCAGCCAACAAGTGCTCAGCATATGTGGCAGTTGAAGTCGGAAGTTTACATACACTTAGGTTGGAGTCATTAAAACTCGCTTTTCAACCACTCCACAAATTTCTTTTTAACAAACTATAGTTTTGGCAAGTTGGTTAGGACATCTACTTTGTGCATGACACAAGTAATTTTTCAAACAATTGTTTAAAAGACAGATTATTTCACTTATAATTCACTGTATCACAATTCCAGTTGGTCAGAAGTTTACATACACTAAATTGACTGTGCCTTTAAACAGCTAGAAACATTTCAGAAAATGATATCACGGCTTTAGAAGCTTCTGATAGGCTAATTGACATCATTTGAGCCAATTGGAGGTGTACCTGTGGATGTAATTCAAGGCCTACCTTCAAACTCAGTGCCTCTTTGTTTGACATCATGGGAAAATCAAAAAATATCAGCCAAGACCTCAGAAAAGAAATTGGAGACCTCCACAAGTCTGGTTCATCCTTGGGAGCAATTTCCAAACGCCTGAAGGTACCATGTTCATCTGTACAAACAATAGTACGCAAGTATAAACACCATGGGACCACGCAGCCATCATACTGCTCAGGAAGGAGACGCGTTCTGTCTCCTAGAGATCGTACTTTGGTGCGAAAAGTGCAAATCAATCCCAGAACAGCAGCAAAAGGTCCTGTGGATATAGATACTTTTGTACCTGTTTAATTTTTTTATAGGAAAAACTCCCCAAATACAGGTGTGCCAAGCTTATAGCGTCATACCCAAGAAGACTTGAGGCTGTAATCGCTACCAAAGGTGCTTCAAAAAAGTACTGAGTAAAGGGTCTAAATACTTATGTAAATGTAATATAAATCAGTTTATTCTTTATAAATTTGCTACAAAAATACAACAACCTGTTTCTGCTTTGTCATTATGGGGTATTGTGTGTAGATTGAGGGGGAAAAAACAATTTAATCCATTTTAGAATAAGGCTGTAATGTAACAAAATGTAGAAAAAGTGAAGGGGTCTGAATACTTCCTAAATGCACTGTAATCTATAAATAGCCAGGGAGCCGCAAGAGAGGGGTTGAAGAGCCGCTAAGAGCCGCGGGTTGCCGACCCCTGGCCAAGATCAACTGAAAGACCACAGTCCATCAAAATGGAGGATAGACCTCAAAACAATGATACTGGCTACCATCCGACCCATTTCTCACAATTGAAGATGAATACTTATATTATCATCATCATCTGCAATAGGTGGTGGCAAACACATTAAGATTGACTGCATTCCCAAATGAAATTCCCTTTGGTAGCTATTGACACTATTAACTGTCCATTACTAACAGTAAGACCAGCTCAGGGTTTTGTTTGTCGAGAGGCGAGTGGCAGCTTGAGCTCAGCCTACAATCCAGGATAAATCAACACCATTACTTTCACACACCTCTTTGCCTGCTACTTTATCCAACTGAAGACCACCACTTGCTCATATCCCATGCTAATTGAAACTGGCTCAATAGTGCCGCAGACACAGCCACACATGTATACAAATGTAGGATCTTAATTTGATTACTCTTTTGTTGCTGAGAATTTTCCTTTACCGCAGGAAATGCAGATGAGCTTCATGATTTACATAAATTCACTGAAAACACACAATAATACACGGTTATATTAACAGTATTGCACTTTTCATATAGCCTAATTTTGGCTAGCTAATAGCCTAACCACCTATGAAGCAACATTATGGACGAAACTATCTATAGCCTGTTGTTGCAGGATTATTTTGCTGCGATAGTACTGGTCAGATTAAGATCTGACATCTGTATACCATTGACTTGATCTCTCTGCTACCTTTCTAGTCTCCTCTTTACTGTCCAGTCCCAATAAAACCATCAAAAAGAAAAAAGAAACCTGTTCAATAATGTAAAGAAAGAGGCTGAATAGAAAAATATATAAGAAAATGAATTTGAACAAAAATAACACTATGGGTGCATCTCAATAGTTTGAAGTGGATTCATCTTATTGTTTCATTTGCTTCATATGCACTGGTGTGAAAGAGCCGAAATGTTGAATACCATTTCCCAGAAGAGCATCCTCCATATCCCTTTCAAATGGGCCACATTCAGTAAATTATTGGAATAGAGCTGACATTATTGTTCTATATAATCAATTTCTATACTGAACAAAAATATAAACGCATGTTTCATGAGCTGAAATAAAAAAATCCCAGAAATGTTCCATACGCACAAAAAAGCTTATTTCCCTAAAATGTTGTGCACAAATTTGAAGATGATTAAACAGCATGATCATTACACTGGTGGACCTTGTGCCGGGGACAATAAATGCCACTTTAAAAATGTGTCGTTTTGTCACACAACAATGCCACAGAGGTCTCAAGTTTTGAGGGTGCAATTGGCCCTTTTGTGGGGAAAAACGAATTCTTATTGTCAAGTGGGTGGGTATATGCCCTCCCAGGCCCACCCATGGCTGCATCCCTGCCCAGTAATGTGAAATCCATAGATTAGGGCCTAATTTATTTATTTCAATTGACCGATTTCAATATTTGAACTGTAACTCAGTAAAATCTTTTAAATTGTTGCATGTTGCATTTATATTGTTGTTCAGTATATATGAATGTTCCACAACATACCCTGCTTTTCACATTTTGCAAAGCTAAAGAAGAGGCTACAATAAAGGAGAGGAAGGTTCTTTAGACTATTGAGTACAGTACAACGCAATTCTAGTCAAACCAGTTTTTGACCAATTGTTGACCCTTAACCTCTGACCCTCGCCTTACCAGTCATGCTGTTGTCCCGGCTCAGGCCCGTGTGGAGCTTGCAGTGCACCAGCGCGGCGTCAAAAAGCCACTGGCCAAACAGGTTGAGGACACTGTTGACCTTGGGCCTGGTGGGGGCGGGCAGCGGCCGGGGCTCCGAGCTGGTCTGGTTGGGGCTGGACAGGGGGGAGGTGGAAGACGGCTGTTGGGACACTTTGGGTTGGTGTGTTATGCTCGCCTGGGTGGGTAGGGAAGGAGGGTGATAGATAACCAGGAATTTATTAAATTAACTATCAAACTGGCACAGTAAAAAAATTAATATTCAGTCACATTAACATTTATTCAAATTTTTTCAAACATTGGAAAAAACATTATTTGGCAAAGGTATGAGGTCTTTTTCCCATTTTACTTCAGTTCTCCATTTAAAATCTGATACAAATGAGCCAAATTAGGAAAGACCAATAAACAGCAGCTCATAAGAAGTACAACTGAGACTCTGGGGTAGGAACCTACCGTTGAGGTTTTACTGGCCGTCTTTGTGACCCCTGTGGGTTTGTGGCGGCGGCTGTGAGGGGGCGTGGTGTTGGTGGTGGGCGGCGGCATGCTCAGTCTGTTGACAGGGGTGGGCGGGGCACTGTCCGACCGAGGACGGGAGACACCTGAGGGAGAGAGAGAAGGGATGAGGCACAGAAAACATTCAGGTGTTTGAAGTGAAAACGGCAACAACCAAATCGCGGCCCGTTTCCCGTCCACTGGAGGGCGATGTTAGTAACATCAACGGTGTGTCATTTTTGCGTTTCACCTTTCCTCCACCGACAGAAAAATAACAGCTCAAAATGCACAAGCCATCTCATGTGGATGGATGTCTTCTTTGTTGCGGGATACTCACCACAGATAAAGGAATGTTAAAAATAAAAATCCACAGAGAAAAATGTCACATTTTCGCTTCATCGCCTTGGGGCGGCTAGACGACCAATTTTGATTGACAACAGTTAATTTATTTAGAAGCTTGGCATAGCCTATCAAACAGTTACAGGCATATACTTACTGTCCACACTTGCAACACTATTCCTGAGTACCACTCTCCATAAGTTCAAGCATAGTGGTGGCTGCATCATGTTATGGGTATGCTTGTAATCGTTAACAACTGGGGAGTTTTTTAGGATAAAAAGAAACGGAATGGAACTAAGCACAGGCAAGATCCTAGAGGAAAACTTGGTTCAGTCTGCTTTCCACCAGACACTGGGAGATGACTTCACCTTTCAGCAGGACAATAACCTAAAACACAAGGCCAAATCTACACTGAATGTTCCCGAGTGGCCAAGTTAGTTTTTACTTAAATCTGCTTGAAAATCTATGGCAAGACATGAAAATGGTTGTCTAGCAACGATCAACAACCAATTTAACAGAGCTTGAAGAATAACGGGCAAATGTTGCACAATCCAGGTGTAGAAAGCTCTTAAGAGATTTACCCAGAAAGATTCACAGCTGTAATCGCTGCCAAAAGTGATTCTAACATGTATAGGGGGTTGAATACTTATCCAATCAAGATAGTGTTTTATTTTTCATGAATTTTTTACACAAATGTTAGAAGTTTTCTTCCACTTTGACATTAGTATTTTCTGTAGATCGTTGAACAGAAATGACAATTACATCTATTTTAATCCAAATTTGTAGCACAACAAATATGGAAAAAGGTTGAGAGGTGTGAATACTTTCTGAAGGCACTGTACATCAAAATAACAAGAAATACAGGGGTAGAGAAGCAAGGTTTTTGAGACTGTTTGTCGCCGCTGTCCTGATAGTGATTATGGATTCAATTGTTTTGGACACAGCCACTAAGTGCATGCAACAGCTAGCTTCACCACACAGTCAGTTTTTGGTGAACCCCAGCAAATCCATCAAAATGCTTCAGCCCCCTTTATGATTGGTTGGGAGCACTCTACTAATGAGTACCATAGGAGGGCATGGAGGAAAGCCTTTCTTTGAAGTTGTTCCTAGACACAGCGAAACCTGAGGGAAAGAAAGCGGTCAAAGCTTTCGCAGCTTGTCATTCTGACACAGTGAATAATGTGTTTTTCCTAGATGTGTAAGGATAGGTTGTTTTTGTGACTGTAGAAGTGTGGCACCATTTGCTATTTGTCTTATGCCCAAACACCACTATAGGGAATCTTGTTTGATATATACATAAACCCCTGTGTGATGTTAGTGATTGGATTTCATTGGGTTAGGTCTGGTTTAGTGGTGTACCTAGAGAGGGAAGTTTGTCATGTATATTGGTCCTAGGAGACATTGTCACTCCTGAGGGGGAGATAGACACTAGTGGTGTTTCTGGGAAAGAAGAAAGAAAGAAAAAGAAAAAAATGAAGCAGAAACACAAAATTATGGATTAGTTATTGGGCTAAATTACTGTTAAACAACTCAAGCTATGTTTGGTATTTATTAGAGACAATATATGTGTTTAGGCACTGTAGAACATAATTGGCCACATAGCTAATACTAGTTTGTGATTTTCAAAATGAAAACTGACACATTAACCTAAATAAAAATCTAAGAAGTGCTACGCTGCCGTTTCTTTAAACATGGGGATGTCAAGAGATTTAGGGAGGTATATAGCCATCACCGTAACAGTGCTTAGATGACGTATAGGGCAAAAATGCAGGGAGGTCTGCTTGATGTTTTTTTTTTTACATGGTTGAAGTCTTCCACTATTATTAGGTGCAGGGCAATGGGCACAAAGCTTTTTGAACAAGTCCGGTTCTTGTTTAAAAGCCAGTGTACAGGCAAATACAATGTGGTGGGAGAACCCATTAATGTAGTTGCTGGTCATAAAATCAAGGTTTTACATTTACATTTTAGTCATTTAGCAGACGCTCTTATCCAGACTTACAGTTAGTGAGTGCATACATTTTACTAAGTAAAATAACATATTTCCATGTTTTACATGATCAATGTCCACAAAATCTAAACCCTTTTACCCCTGATTTGAATGACAAAGTTTATTGAGTACCATAGGAAGGCAGTTTCTCTCGAATCTCTCTCTTTGCGAGTCCGACACCTAGCGAGGAGGAAACATATACATGACCTCTTAGTTAGATGTGATCCAGCAAAACATGAGGACTTGTGTAGATATGAAAGTATTGGATAGGTTCAAGTAGGTTCAAGTAACAGGGCTAAATCTCCAGCCTATTATGGGAGAAGATGGAACTACTACCACATATGTTTTCAGGGCACGTATTCAGAAAGCGTCTCATAGTAGGAGTGCTGATCTACGATCAGGTCCCCCCTGTCTATGTAATCTTATTCATTATGATCTATAAGGCAAAACTGATTCTAGATCAGCACTCCTACCCAGATGCCTACTCTAAACTATTTAATGAATACGGGCCCAGATCTACATGAAGTGCCTAGGGCAGGGTTCTTCAATTCCGGTCCTGGAGGGCCGAAACACTTCTGTTTTTAATTTCTACCTGGTAGTTAATTGCACTCACCTGGTGTCCCAGGTCTGAATTAGCCCCTGATTAGAAGGAGAGGATGAAAAACAGAGGTGTTTCGGCCCTCCAGGACCGGAATTGAAGAACCCTGGCCTAGGGGAAAGGGCTAAGAGTTGTCTCTGGACAGGGCCAAAGTCAAATGTAACAGTATATGCAATGGAGAAAGAAAAATGATAAGGTGAGGTAGTCTTACCCAGGAAGGCATCCACCAGGCAGCTGACCCCCCGCATCGCCCTGAAGAAGATCTGGGGCAGCTGCTTGAGACAGGGGTGCTGCTGGATCACCTCCTGGGGCACGCCGCTCACCCCCAGCAGCTGCTCCTGGAACTTTGGCGTGGAGCTGACCGACAGCGGGTTGCTCAGGTCCACCGGGTTACTGCAAGAGGAGGAGAGGTAGGGGGGACTGTTAGCATAGGGGTGCAAAATGTTGGTCCTGGGCTGGATTTCCCAAAGTCTGTAGGTAAAGTAATATGTTATTTCTCTCCACAACCTAGCCGAAAACAACCGCTAGAGAGTAACAGTTAAATTGATGTGGCCCAATACAAGATTTTCTCAGATCACTTTCTTGGACCATCTGGGGGAGTGTTCTAGAAGATCTTTAGGTTACATTTTTGGAGGTCCATTAAGAGTCTAGAATCATTTTCGGATACATTTTTTGATTTTTTAGTATGTTCTTCATCAAAAAGACCTAAGAAGCTGCTCCCAGGATAGGTTTCTTAAATGATGATTGAAGAAAGTAATTATACTATTTAATAGGGGTGCAATTACATAGAATACAGTATAGATTTTAACAGAAATACCTCCCATACTGTGCCACACATAACAGATAGCTAGCTCCGTGGGTCTCACCTGAGCATGTGCAGAAAGCGGAACCAGGTCTGAGCCACACAGTCGTTGTCCATCTCAGTAGGGATCATGTTGGCGTCCTCATCTGGGACTTTGAACGGAGGGAAGGATGTACCGTAGGTGAACCGCAACAGTCTGTGCCGAAACAGAACATTTAATAAATCGTATGAACACATTTACATAATTAATGCTTAATATTAATTTGTGCTTATAATCCGCTAATAGTCCATTATCAAATACTTTAACCATTAGTAAAGTGTTTATAAATAATCCTGCATGTACGTGTACAGTGCCTTCAGTAACTATTCATAGCCCTTTACATTTTGCTGTGTTATAAGCATGAATTCAAAATGGATTAAATCAACAAAAAATCTCACCCATCTACACACAATACCCAATGACAAAGTGAAAACATGATTTTAGAAATGTTTACAAATTTAAAATGAAAAGCAGAAATATCTAATTTACTTAAGTCAATACTTTGTAGAAGCACCTTTGGCGGCGATTACAGCTTTGAGTCGTGTTCGGTATGTCTGTATCAGCTTTGCACATCTGGATTTGGGGATTTTCTCCCATTCTTCCTTGCAGATTTTCTCAAGCTCTGTTAAGTTATTGGGTAGCGGCAGTGAACAGCAATCTTCAAGTCTTTCCACAGATTTTTTATGGATTCAAGTCTGGGCCACTCAAGGACTTTCACATTCTTGTTCTGAAGCCATTCCAGCGTTGCTTTGGCTGTATGCTTGGGGTTATCGTCCTGTTGGAACGTAAATCTTCGCTCCAGTCTAAGGTAGTTTGCACTCTGAAGCAGGTTCTCATCAAGGATTTGTCTGCATTTGGCTCCATTCATTGTTCCCTCTATCCTCACCAGTCTCCCAGTCCCTGCCGCTGAAAATCATCCCCATAGCATGCTGCTGCCACCCCCATGCTTTACGGTAGGAAAGGCGTTAGACGGGTGATTAATTGTTCCTGGTTTTCTCCAGACATAGCACTTAGCATTCAGGCCAAACAGTTCATTCAGACCACAGAATATTTTGCCTTATGCACTCAGAGTCTTTCAAGTGCCTTTTTTCAAACTCCAGGCGTGCTGTCATGTGCCTTTTTCTCAGGAGTGGCTTCCGTCTGGCCACTCTCCCATAAAGCCCAGATTGGTGAAGTGCTGTAGAGACGGTTGTCCTTCTGGCAGGTTCCCCCATCTCAACCAAGGAACTCTGTAGTTCTGTCAGAGTGGTCACTGGGTTCATGGTCACCTCCCTGACCAAGGTGCTTCTTGCGCAGTTTGGTCGGACGGCCAGCTCTAGGCAGTCTGGGTAGTTTCATATTTGTTCTATTTCCCAATGATGGAGATCACCGTGCTCTTGGAAACTTTCAACACTCTATAAATGTTTTTATACATTGTAGAATAATAGTGAAGACATCAAAACTATGAAATAACACATATGGAATCATGTAGTAACCAAAGAAGTGTTAAACAAATCAAAATATATTTTATATTTGAGATTCTTCAAAGTAGCCACCCTTTGCCTTGATAACAGCTTTGCACACTTTTGGCATTCTCTCAACCAGCTTGATGAGGTAGTCACCTGGAATGCCTTTCAATTAACAGGTGTGCCATCTTAAAAGTTAATTTGTGGAATTTCTTTCCTTCTTAATGCGTTTGAGCCAATCAGTTGTGTTGTGACAAGGTAGGGCTGGTATACAGAAGATAGCCCTATTTGGCAAGAACAGCTCAAATAAGCAAAGAGAAACGACAGTCCATCATTACTTTAAGACATGGTCAGTCAATACGGAAAATGTCAATAACTTTGAAAGTTTCTTCAAGTGCAGTCGCAAAAACCATCAAGCACTATGATGAAACTGGCTCTCATGAGGACCGCCACAGGAAAGGAAGACCCAGAGTTACCTCTGCTGCAGAGGATAAGTTCATTAGAGTTACCAGCCTCAGAAATTGCAGCCCAAATAAATGCTTCACAGAGCTCAAGTAACAGACACATCTCAACATCAACTGTTCACAGAAGACTGCGTGAATCAGGCCTTCGTCCTCGAATTTCTGCAAAGAAACCACTACTAAAGGACACCAATAAGAAGAATACTTGCTTGGGCCAAGAAACACGAGCAATGGACATCAGATCGGTGGAAATCTGTCCTTTGGTATGATGAGTCCAAATTTGAGATTTTTGGTTCCAACCGCCGTCTCTTTGTGAAACGCAGATTAGGTGAATGGATGATCTCAAGTCTAGTCAACCCAATTGAGATGGTTTGGGATGAGTTGGACCGCAGAGTGAAGGAAAAGCAGCCAACAAGTGCTCAGCATATGTGGGAACTCCTTCAAGATTGTTGGAAAAGCATTCATTAAGCTGGTTGAGAGAATGCCAAGAGTGTGCAAAGCTGTCATCAAGGCAAAGGGTGGCGATTTGAAGAATCTCAAATATAAAATATATTTTGATTTGTTTAACACTTTTTTGGTTACTACATGATTCCATATGTGTTATTTCATAGTTTTTATGTCTTCACTATTATTCTACAATGTAGAAAATAGTACACAAAGAAAAACCCTTGAATGAGTAGGTGTCCAAACTTTTGACTGGTACTGTATGTAAATTAGATATTTTTTTTATCATGTTCTCTTATTTAGAAAATAATAGATGATATCCAAAAAATTAACAATACACTGAATTCATACATATTCAGTCATATAAATTGTAAACACCATATCACAACTAATTTTTCTAATCTGGGAGGTAAACCCAGTAAAGTATTCAATAATTTCGCTGTGTATTTCGGACAGAATCAAGGCATTAGAATGTACCAGAGGCTTGTCTTAACCGCCAGAGGGGAGCCTGGCTGGCTGATTTTCTATTTGGCTGGATACTCCATGTGCTTGTAGAAAACACAGATTAGTGGTTGACAGAAATAACTCCTACTGCCTGTCTTACATGAAGGTGTCCAATAAGTAAGCTCACATTTGTTTAAAAAAGTTAACCATATGTTTAAGCTTAAACAAAAGCCTGCAATCCCAGGATTGGCGACCACTGGTCTTGTTGTGGTGTGGCTACCTGGAGGTGAGGGCGGCAATGACCTTGCTCCACTGCTCCACCACGGGCGGGTGGTGCCTCCAGTTGGCCAGCATCTCCCTGGCCGTCTTCCAGTAGGGCGGTGTGGGGAAGCAGCGCATGCAGGCCAGGAACCACACCTCGAACAGCACGCTGATCAGCTTCTCAGCCAGCTTCTCCGCTATTCCACCTGAGCGAGTTGGCGGATGGGGGACGGGTGAGTAATGATGAATAGGAAGAATGGGTGAATTTGCATAATCCAAAATGTCTAGGTGTAGAAAAACACAGGGGAAAAATGCTCCCGCACAGCATCATAATTTGCATCTAAATAGTAATATTAGCAACAAAGTTATTTAATTGAATCAAAGCCAAAAAGATTATGCGGCGAATCCTAACATCCACGTATTAGTCATGGTTTGATATCAATGGGATAAAATGTGACCTAAGTGGAAGTTAGGAATTGCCCCACGACACTACAAAAAGTACTCTAATTGAATCTGTTCCGGTGGGCTGACCTCCGACTGTGGGCGGGGCCAGCAGGGTGTCGTTGATGCGCAGCAGGAAGAGCAGCAGCACCTCCCAGGTCTCCCGGGCCATGCCGCCGCCCGATTCCCTGGCCAGCTTTTGCACCGCCGTCAGCACCTGTTGGCACAGCCGGAAGTGCATGGGGCTGTAATGCTCCGGCCTGAGAGAAGGAGTTAAAGAAAGAGAGTAAATGGACCGTTTTGTAAAGGGAAGCGGTAATATACACGCCATTGACTATTCCCTCTTCAATGCTCCGTTTCCTCTAAGCCTTGTGATTTAGTTTGATGAACTAATGGAGGGAATATGTCCCTATTTAGAATTACCATGTTATTTAAGCAATCTACTACAACTTCTTGAGGTTCAAATAATATCTTATTGGTCGCATACGCATATTTAGCAGACGTTATTGTTGGTAAGGCCTTAACAGGATAGTTCACCCACCTTACAAAATAACATATTGTTTTCCTTACCCTGTAAGCAGTCTATGGACAAAGTATGACAGCAATCCATGTTTTGGTTTAGTTTTCCTGGCACTGTTTTCAAACGCTAACGTTTTAGCATTTGTGGCACAAATCCCATGCAAGTCATGGTACCTACATTAGCATTTTTCGCACAAAATCTCCAAATCATCCTAAAGTATCTAAAATTGATAGTTTTTTTTTTTTTTTCTGGGGGATGGATCAGCTTAATATTGCAGATAGATTGTATCTTCTATCAATGTAATTGTCTGCATCACTTCCAATCCCCCATGTTTTTTATATATATATATATATATATATATATACTCTCCTTTATTACTTTTCAAACCCGCGATCCTTTCCCTACTTGGAGTAAATTAGTGAACAACAATGCCCAGGCCTCTACTTCCGGCCTATACTTACTATCTACACCTTATGGACACAGTTAATTTTACAATAATTCTATTATATATATATATATATATTTTTTTTGCTCCTGAATTTCTTCTACTCTCAACCTCTCCGATCATTTTCATGATGTCCATCCGGTTTGCTTCTATATGCCATATCTTTCTAACTGTGCTCTTTTCCAAAAGCTCCCAACATACAACCTATATACTTATTATGGACACAGTATGCATACATTATTAGCTATCTTTGTTATTATTTGTTGTTATTTGTTATTAGTCTCATCCTTCAACTCTATTCAATACCTCCCATCTATCTCTTAACACCATCCATATAGGATTTATATTTGCCATTTATATTTCAACCGTAAAATTGATTGTTTAGCTAAACAAAGTCACTTATAGATGATTTGGTTATGATGTGCGAAATATTAATGTGAGTACCATGACTTGCATGGGACTCTCCTGCGATCTCTCTCAGAATGACCTTCTTGATCCAAACCAGTCAGGTTTCAAGACTGGTCATTCAACTGAGACTGCTCTTCTCTGTGTCACGGAGGCTCTCCGCACTGCTAAAGCTAACTCTATCTCCTCTTATACAGTGGGGGGAAAAAGTATTTAGTCAGCCACCAATTGTGCAAGTTCTCCCACTTAAAAAGATGAGAGAGGCCTGTAATTTTCATCATAGGTACACGTCAACTATGACAGACAAAATGAGAAAGAAAAATCCAGAAAATCACATTGTAGGATTTTTAATGAATTTATTTGCAAATTATGGTGGAAAATAAGTATTTGGTCAATAACAAAAGTTTCTCAATACTTTGTTATATACCCTTTGTTGGCAATGACACAGGTCAAACGTTTTCTGTAAGTCTTCACAAGGTTTTCACACACTGTTGCTGGTATTTTGGCCCATTCCTCCATGCAGATCTCCTCTAGAGCAGTGATGTTTTGGGGCTGTCGCTGGGCAACACGGACTTTCAACTCCCTCCAAAGATTTTCTATGGGGTTGAGATCTGGAGACTGGCTAGGCCACTCCAGGACCTTGAAATGCTTCTTACGAAGCCACTCCTTCGTTGCCCGGGCGGTGTGTTTGGGATCATTGTCATGCTGAAAGACCCAGCCACGTTTCATCTTCAATGCCCTTGCTGATGGAAGGAGGTTTTCACTCAAAATCTCACGATACATGGCCCCATTCATTCTTTCCTTTACACGGATCAGTCGTCCTGGTCCCTTTGCAGAAAAACAGCCCCAAAGCATGATATTTCCACCTCCATGCTTCACAGTAGGTATGGTGTTCTTTGGATGCAACTCAGCATTCTTTGTCCTCCAAACACGACGAGTTGAGTTTTTACCAAAAAGTTCTATTTTGGTTTCATCTGACGATATGACATTCTCCCAATCCTCTTCTGGATCATCCAAATGCACTCTAGCAAACTTCAGACGGGCCTGGACATGTACTGGCTTAAGCAGGGGGACACGTCTGGCACTGCAGGATTTGAGTCCCTGGCGGCGTAGTGTGTTACTGATGGTAGGCTTTGTTACTTTGGTCCCAGCTCTCTGCAGGTCATTCACTAGGTCCCCCCGTGTGATTCTGGGATTTTTGCTCACCGTTCTTGTGATCATTTTGACCCCACGGGGTGAGATCTTGCGTGGAGCCCCAGATCGAGGGGAGATTATCAGTGGTCTTGTATGTCTTCCATTTCCTAATAATTGCTCCCACAGTTGATTTCATCAAACCAAGCTGCTTACCTATTGCAGATTCAGTCTTCCCAGCCTGGTGCAGGTCTACAATTTTGTTTCTGGTGTCCTTTGACAGCTCTTTGGTCTTGGCCATAGTGGAGTTTGGAGTGTGACTGTTTGAGGTTGTGGACAGGTGTCTTTTATACTGATAACAAGTTCAAACAGGTGCCATTAATACAGATAACGAGTGGAGGACAGAGGAGCCTCTTAAAGAATAAGTTACAGGTCTGTGAGAGCCAGAAATCTTGCTTGTTTGTAGGTGACCAAATACTTATTTTCCACCATAATTTGCAAATAAATTCACAAAAAATCCTACAATGTGATTTTCTGGAGAAAAAAAATCTCAATTTGTCTGTCATAGTTGACGTGTACCTATGATGAAAATTACAGGCCTCTCTCATCTTTTTAAGTGGGAGAACTTGCACAATTGGTGGCTGACTAAATACTTTTTTTCCCCACTGCATCTGCTGCCTTTGATTCTGTGAACCATCAGATCCTTCTCTCCACCCTCTCCAAGTTGGGCATCTCCGGCGCTGCTCACTCTAGGATTGCGTCCTACCTGACAGGTCGCTCCTACCAGGTGGCGTGGCGAGAATCTGTCTCCGCACCACGTGCTCTCACCACTGGTGTCCCCCAGGGCTCAGTTCTAGGCCCTCTCCTATTCTCTCTATACACCAAGTCACTTGGCTCTGTCATATCCTCTCCTATCATTGCTACGCAGACGACACACAATTAATTTTCTCCTTTCCCCCTTCTGATAACCAGGTGGCGAATCGCATCTCTGAATGTCTGGCAGACATATCAGTGTGGATGTCGGATCACCACCTCAAGCTGAACCTCAGCAAGACGGAGCTGCTCTTCCTCCCGGGGAAGGACTGCCCGCCCCATGATCTCGCCATCACGGTTGACAACTCCATTGTGTCCTCCTCCCAGAGTGCAAAGAACCTTGGCGTGACCCTGTACAACACCCTGTCGTTCTCTACCAACATCAAAGCGGTGACCCGATCCTGCAGGTTCATGCTCTACAACATTCGCAGAGAACGACCCTACCTTACACAGAAAGCGGCACAGGTCCTAATCCAGGCACTTGTCATCTCCCGTCTGGATTACTGCAACTCGCTGTTGGCTGGGCTCCCTGCCTGTGCCATTAAACCCCTACAACTTATCCAGAATGCTGCAGCCCGTCTGGTATTCAACCTTCCCAAGTTCTCTCATATCACCCCGCTCCTCCGCACACTCCACTGGCTTCCAGTTGAAGCTCGCATCTACTACAAAACCATGGTGCTTGCCTACGGAGCTGTGAGGGGAACGGCACCTCCTTACCTTCAGGCTCTGATCAGACCCTACACCCAAACGAGGGCACTACGTTCATCCACCTCTGGCCTGCTAGCCCCCCTACCTCTACGGAAGCACAGTTCCCGCTCAGCCCAGTCAAAGCTATTCGCTGCTCTGGCACCCCAATGGTGGAACAAGCTCCCTCACGACGCCAAGATAGCGGAGTCACTGACCACCTTCCGGAGACACTTGAAACCCTACCTCTTTAAGGAATACCTGGAATAGTATAACAGTAATCCTTCTAACCCCCCCATAAAAAAAGGAAAAAAAGGGGTGGTTGTCCAACTGGCTATCCTAAGTTGAATGCACCAATTTGTAAGTCGCTCTGGATAAGAGCGTCTGCTAAATGACTTAAATGTAAATGTAATTTGTGCAACAAATGCGAAGAGCCCGAGCTCTCCTACAATCCAATTAGATGCGAACTGCACGTATTGGACAAAGACTGGGACGCCACTCTTGGGAAGGCAACAGGCAAAAAGCCATGGCTCCATGGTGCGACAATGGGAAAAAGTTGACCCGGGCCAAAGACAGGGTTAGGTAAATAAACCTGAAAAACCAGTGGGAAGACTGCAGGCGCAAACAGTATACGCATAAACGCTCAGGGATGCCAAGGACAGTAGTAAAGCGAAAGATGGAGGAATATTACATCTACACACTTTTCAGCAGATAAAAGCTGCTATAAAAATGATTCTTAAGCACAATAGACACGTCCCAGAACGAGCTAAAAGCTTAGAGACGTGCCCCCCTTAGAGATGGCATAACAGTCATGGTAAACTGTATAACTGCCAGGTCCTTGGCAGGCCGAGAAAGCGGCTAAAGGACCTAACAACGATGAACCTTCTCTTCATCCAAAAGATCCTACAAGGAGCATAGAAAAAAGATTGTAGGAAGGAACAATCTGTATAGTCACACCACTTCTCCACGAAAAAACAGACCAAATGTAAAACAGAGCGTACATAAGGGGCTGGCACTCTTTTCCTTGCTTCGTTCACTAGGGTATGACGATAGCTGAAAGGACTGGTCATAAGCAGGGTTGTAATGGCCAACCGGAAAAACACTGGTGTTTTTTGGTGGAAACTAGGAGAGGAGAAGAAGTAGCAACCGTTATACCCAAAGAGAGATGGTAGGGCAGAGAACCGTAGGCCCTGCACACTATTCTCCTCAACCGCAAGGGATCCAACCTAAGTTGGCCGACCCCTCTTACCTCCCTTAAGAGGGTTAGAGGGGTGGATCCTTTCTGTGGCGCAATACTGCTTCCCTACAGGTTTGGCCTGGTTCAGGGGCTTAACCTGAGTCTTGGCAGACTGCTGCATCGCCGGGGACCTCAGTGCCCCAAGGCCAGTCTGTTGCCCACTCCCAGCTGTGAGGCTGGGGCGAGATGCAGGAACCAACGGAATGCCACAGGGCCCAGGTCTGCGGGGCTGGCAGTAGTTGAAGGCTTCGCCTTCTTTCTTGCGCATGTCGGCTATTGAAAATAGAACCCAGTAGAAAATGGGTGATTTCATAGCGAACTGAAGCTTGTATCTGTGCTTGCGTGTCAATTCTCCGCTATGAGAAAGAGCTGTCCACAAGCCTGATGACTCGCACTCACCAGATGTAGTGGGGTGGCACCCCCTAGTTGCGTCAAAGAGAGACACTTTTATCAAAATATCATGGCCCTGTGCCCTTGTTACGAAGGGACAGAGAGTGATGCATTTCTGGAGGCACAGTGCTGTTAGGCACGGAGTGGGAACAGTGCTTGTTGGTTTAGCACAAGCCGGTACTCGTTAAAACTTAACACTCGCAGGACTTGTTGCAGACCTGCATGAGCATGTTAGTTTCCCATTGCAGGGCCATAATAACTCTGGGGGAAAAGCATTGCTTAACCGGGTTATGCGTGTGCTAGTCGACGCTTAGCTGTGAGGCATTTGGTGTTAGCTAGCTAGTGTTCACCTAGCTAGTTAATAGCCTAGCTAGTTAGTACCACGTTAGCCGAAAACAACAACATGAAGAGTTGTTTCTTCGGTCATGAGAGTCTCTTTTGATCATAGTAACGTGAGGTGTCGCTGGTCAGTTTAGCCAACGAAAACGGGTGAACGTTAGGTGTACTAAACGAGAGAAACAAGCTGGCCAGTAGTAGCTAGCTTTTCAGCATTGCTACGAATTAACCTTGACAGGCGTGAGCTAGGCATCTGCTGAAGCATGCACTGTGTATGAATGCTATAGCTGTGAGGCTAGCGTAGGCGTTAGCTAGCTAGAAACGACCTCGTGAGGCTAAGGGTAAGCTATAGCTAGCACAGTGCTAGCCGAACAGCATGGGTGCGTTGTTAGAATTCGTGATGAAAATCTCCCACGACCATAATGGCGTAAGGCAAACCGTCAAGTCTAGTCAACACAAACGAGTGAACGTAAGTTGCACTAAACAAGAGAAGGGAGCTAGCAATACTACAGTCTGGGCAAGCAGGGAACTTGTTTCCGAGTTACCTAGCCCTGCTAATGCAACCATATGTGCAGGTAGGAATGCTAATGTGGTTAGCTTGCTTTCCAGAAAGCTAGCCACTATAAGCTAGCTAGTAGAAGCCTTGCGGCTAATGCTAGCTAGGATGAGCATAGTAATGTGTAAGCTAGCTAGCAGCTACCTCGTGGCTAAGGTATGCTGTAGCTAGTATAGTGCTGGCTGAAGGGAACCGCGTGGGGGCAGTTCGACTTCGGTAGGTATTCTCTCACGACTACAGAGCCGTGAGGCTAGCCAGTCAGTCTAGTTAACGCAAACAAATTAACGTAGGTTTAACTACACTAGAGAAGGGAGCTAACAATATGACTGTGTTGCAGGTAGTAATGCTGGTTTGGTTAGCTTGCCTGGGCGTTAGCTAACTGGCAGCTACCTCGTGGTGAAGGAGTGTTGTGGCTAGCTCAGTGCTGGCTGAAGGAAACTGAGTGGATGCAGAGTTAGCCTTTAGATAGCGTGCTCCCGCAACCGACTGAGCCATGAGTTAACACAACGGGTGAATGTAGGTTAAACTAGACGAGAGAAGGGAGCTAACAATGCTACCATGTTGCGGGTAGGGTTTGCTAGCCGTGACACTAGCTACCAATGGTGACTGAGAAATAAAAATACATTTCTACACAAAACAAAAAACCTTCCGGTTAGTACTCAACCTCTCAACAGGGTCTGAAGACCTACGCTCAGCAGCGATGTCCTTCACGGTTCACTTGTAGCAGGAAAACAAGTATCCAGTCGATATGAGGAGAACTAGAATAGAGATACTCTTTGTGAGGAAGAGAAACAAAAATTACCAGAGGCCAGGAGAGTGGCTCCTTTTATTGGAGTGGGGATCTCACCTCATTCACCATTCTACCAGTCTCCAACATATGTTTTTGATTGGTACTTTTGGGATTAGGCAGTCCATAGTGAACCCCCATATGTGATACATTGAAACAAGTATTTGAAAGAGAACCAATGTCATTTTGTAATTTGGGTGAGCTATCCCTTTAAGGTCAAGAAATTGTAGTACGTTACATAAGATATCCTCCATTAGTTCATCAAACCAAATCAATACACAACATCATCCATCCTCAAACAGCTTTTGTGAGTGGCCAGTATGCAACACACAACTTAGACACACCGTTAGCGGTTAGCCAGAGCGTAGACACACAGTTAGCGGCTAGCCAGAGCATAGACACACAGTTAGCGGCTAGCCAGAGCATAGACACATAGTTAGCTTGTACCTGGGCAGAAAGAGGTTGTGGAGGTGTTTGAGGATGGTCTGCACGTAGAGGTTGGGCTCCTTGGCGATTGGCTGGGGGATGGAGTCGCGCGGAGACACCAGCGCCATAATCCAGTCCGTGTAGACGTCCACGCACAGCTTGACTGTGTCCCCGTCCAGAGGCAGGGTCAGACCGTAGCACAGCACCTCCATCGTCCATTTCACCTGTCAATCACACCACACCAAGAACTCTGCTGTTAGAAAGAGACATTGCACAATGGACTGCTGCAAGCTAGACAGTCAGATGTCAAGTCAGTCATTGTCAGAATACTTGGGGAAAGGGAGAATGAATGACTTAACACTTGAAAGATGACCACAATAAGATTAACTATTGGTGCATCAAGGTAAACCATTTTCTTTAGGCTTAATTATGCTGATTGTAGTGAAATTAACTTATTTCAAACACAGGGGTAAAGGGATGGTTCATCCACATGAGTGACCGTGACTACATGTAGCATTCTAAACCTAGAGTGTGGATCAAGGCTACTTTCAAAAATGAATTCAAGTAATTCAGAAATGTAGGTGAACTAGGCCTATTGCCTGGTGGAACCAGCCTGATCGCTGTGTTCACCCTTCTGGCATGTCTCAAAAGACAGCAATCAGGCTGGTTCCGCCAAGCTAGGTGAACTACCGTCTTTATCTACCAACTACAGGGTTCTACACTAACTTTTTCGGTTGGTGGCACCAGCACATGATTTGGTCGCACTGATAATTGATAATGACCTGGCCTGTGTCCCATAATGTGCCTGCATTCCATACAGAACCAGGCTAATAATGACTAGCCATCTTTTAAATTAGCATGCCCTTGTGTTCTTACATTGATTTGGATAGATTTACTGTAACAGCAAAGAAAATAGACTTAAAATATAGTGCTAAATGCGAAATTCTCTAGAGGGCAGAATCTGAAAAAAACAATACTTGACACCAAAACGACACCAAAACGGTACTAAAAAAAAACTGGGAGAAGGACTGATTTCCCTCATCTTTTTGTTTTTGTTTTTTGCTCTCAAAAACACAATAATAGAAAAACAACAAAATTGGATGTTCTAAGTTCACAACAATGCTTAAACCACATAAGGGGAATTTTTTCTTGAAAATCTGAGAAATGTAGATTTTTTTGTGTAGTAACACTAACTCAGGTGAGCACCAGCCAGACAGTTGTGCTTGGCTAGCTGGGTTTCTGCAGCGCACTTGTGATGGAGTTTTCAAAACAAATTGATGCAAATAATGATGATTCTGCCAAGTAGGCATAAGCTACTTTGTAGTTATTTACCTTTTAATGGCCTTTCCATCTACCCGAAAATAGTAAGGTCATCATTAGCATCTCTAACGGCTACACAAAGTGGACATATAGGCCCTATGTGTACCGCACACAAAGCACTTTTCAAGCACTTAAGTGTCATTTTTAAGGACCTACACTTTATATTTAATTGTTGTAATAGCCTATTTAAAAAAAAAATAACCCAAAATGTATCCAAAAAAGTATGCATTACCACTAAGAATAATGCATTTTTTAATAGGCCTACTACTAAGCTATATGTAATTGTTTTAAGGTCATACCAAAGATAATTTTGCTATTTGATTTTGAACTTTAAGACCCCTTGAAGTATAAAAAAAGTAATGTAAAAAAGGATTTAATGAAAACACATTATTTTTGTCACTAAACAGTCTCCATAATATACGTCATTAAATTTTTTCAACTGTTACCGGGGGACCTTCAGACGAGTCCTGTGAGGTCGGTGGGCATCCTAGAGCAAAACAACCGACATGTACGTGTTCATGAGTCTCACCTTCATATTAGTGTATAGCCCAAAATGTTTGGACGCTACAGACAGAAGTTGGCAGATCGGCTGTACCGACTTCAGTTGAGTCCCAAGACGTGGGGGTCGTAGAGCCAAACTCAGAACACCATCGTGTTCGTGAGTCTCTCATCTTTCCTTAGAGATCTCATAATAGTTTGTAGGCTAAACCATTCGGACGCTACAGACGATTGTGTGAGAAGGGTGATTTTCGGGATGTCTCATGGTCTGTCACCTTTCACCGCAGATGCGGAAGTGTTACATAGGCGGTGGATTGAGACATCCAATGCAAAAAACTGCTTAAACTGACAGATTATTATTTATTTTTTTACCCCGTTTCTCCCCAATTTCGATCTTGTCTCATCTTGTCTTGCTACTTCCCAACGGGCTTGGGAGGCGAAGGTCGAGTCATGCGTCCTCCGAAACATGAACCGCCAAACCGGACTACTTAACACCCGCCCGCTTAACCCGGAAGCCAGCCACACCAATGTGTCGGAGGAAACACTGTTCAACTGACGACCGAGGTCAGCCTGCAGGCGCCCGGCACGCCACAAGGAGTCGCTAGAGCGCGATGAGCCAAGTAAAGCCCCCCCAGCCAAACCCTCCTCTAACCCGGACGATGCTGGGCCAATTGTGATACAGCCCGGGATCGAACCCGGATCTGTAGTGACGCCTCTAGCACTGCGATGCAGTGCCTTAGACCGCTGCGCCACTCGGGAGGCTCAAACGGACATATTTTTAAATGGGGATTTTTGTATTATGCTAAAGCTGGAGACTCTTAACTCCCTCACTAACTTTAAGCATCAGTTGTCAGAGCACCTTACCGATCACTGCACCTGTACACAGCCCATCTGAAATTAGCCCACCCAACTACCTCATCCCTATATTGTTATTTATTTTGCTCTTTTGCACCCCAGTATCTCTATTTGCACATCTAGCATTCCAGTGTTAATACTAATTGTAATTATTTTGCACTATAGCCTATTTATTGCCTTACCTCCATAACTTGCTACATTTGCACACACTGTATATATATTTTCTGTTGTATTTTTGACTTTATGTGTTTTACCCCATATGTAACTCTGTGTTGTTGTTTCTATCGCACTGCTTTGCTTTATCTTGGCCAGGTCGCAGTTGTAAATGAGAACTTGTTCTCAACTGGCTTACCTGGTTAAATAAAGGTTAAATAAAAAAATTAAAAAAATTGATTTCCACGGGAGCACGGACATCGACCTTAGGGGGTTAAGAATAAATAATAGTCCACACATGCTAGGACGTGATAGTCCGGCGTCCCATTGTGACATAGCTACACGGCTCAGAGACTACCATCTGCGGGGGACGTACAGCACAAAAGCGCCTCCCCACAATTCCCAACCAACGCCTCTCTAGTACATGTCCTCTATTCATTTGAATGTGTGGACAGTTGGAGAAATTGCTTGAAGCGTAAATCATAGTCCACATACGCTAGGACGCGATAGTCGAAAAGTATGAAAGCCAATGGTCCAATATTCTAGAACACTGCTGTGTGTACGCGTACATGTTTTGGATGATAAACGCTGCGCTGAGAATTCAAAAAGTATGAACGCCAACGGTCCAATATTCTAGAATACTGCTGTGCATACACGTTTGGTAGTCTGATAGACCCTTTATGCATTGACATTCAAATTTTTACATTCTAAAATATGTCAAAATATTGTGGGCATTGCCTGACCAAATAGACAACATGCTCCCGATACAAACACACTAATGAAGTCTGTCCATGTGGTAGCTAGTCAGTCTCGCCCTTTGAGATGTTGAAGAGTTATTGAGGGGTTATCATGTATTTAAACGAGAAAGCGACCAAAAAACGGGTTCCCTTTGTAATGGAACACTTTGAATGGAAAACCAAGTTGAAGCCAACATTCGATGTTGTCTTGCTCATAATAGCTGCACATGGTTTTACCGCAACTAGCGCAACAGAAGCGAAGGAAAACAAACCTAAGCACTTAAATCTCTCATAGAAATTCATCACTTACAGTGCCTTCAGCAAGTATTCACACCCCTTGACTTTTTCCACATTACATTTTAGTTGCATTACAGCCTGAATTTTAAATGGATTAAATTGAGATTTTTTGTCACTGACCTACACACAATAAGTATTCAACCCTTTTGTTATGGCAAGCCTAAATAAGTTCAGGAGTAAAAATGTGCTTAACAAGTCACATAATTAGTTGCATGGACTCACTGTGTGCAATAATAATGTTAACATGATTTATTTATGAATACCTCATCTCTGTACCCCACACATACAATTATCTGTAATGTCCCTCAGTCGAGCAGTGAATTTCAAACACAGATTCAACCACAAAGACCAGGGAGGTTATCCAATGCCTCGCAAAGAAGGGCACCTATTGGTAGATGGGTAAAAATAAAACAGACATTGAATATCCCTTTGAGCATGGTGAAGCTATTAATTACACTTTGGATGGTGTATCAACACACCCAGTCACTACAAAGATACAGGCGTCCTTCCTAACTCAGTTGCCAGAGAGGAAGGAAACTGATCAGGGATTTCACCATGAGGCCAATGGTGACTTTAAAACAGTTACAGAGTTTAGTGGCTGTGATAGGAGAAAACTGAGGATGGATCAACAACATTGTAGTTACTCCACAAAACTAACCTAATTGACAGGGTGAAAAGAAGGAAGCCTGTACAGAATACAAATATTCCAAAACATGCTTTAGGTTTGGAACAAGGCACTAAAGTAATACTGCAAAAAATGTGTCAAAGCAACTGATGTTATGTTTGGGGAAAATCCAATACAACACATTACTAAGTACCACCATATTTTCAAGCATGGTGGTGGCTGCATCATGTTATGGGTATGCATGTAATCGTTAAGGACTAGGGAGTTTTTTCAAGATAAAACATTTAATGAATGAGCTATGCACAGGCAAAATCCTACAGGAAAACCTGGTTCAGCCTGCTTTCCACTAGACACTGGGAGATGAACTCACCTTTCAGCAGGACAATAACCTAAAACACAAGGCCAAATCTACACTGGAGTTGATTACCAAGAAGACAGTGAATGTTCCTGAGTGGCCGAGTTAAAGTTTTCACTGCTTGAAACTCTATAGCAAGACTTAAATGGTTGTCTAGCAATGATCAATAACCAATTTGACAGAGCATGAGGAATTTTGAAAATAGTTATGGGCAATTATTGTACAATCCAGGTGTGCAAAGCTCTTAGAGATTTACCTAGAGAGACTCACAACTGTAATTGCTGACAAAGGTGATTTCATTTTCAATATACTTGAAGAAAGTATGGGGTATAGTGTGTAGATGGGTGAAAACCTATTTAATCCATTTTGAATTCAGGCTGTAACACAACAAAATGTGGAATAAGTCAAGGGGTATGAATACTTCCTGAAAGCAAAACTGATCAGAAATGAAATCACAGAATAATTATATTGGAGCAGTAGAACTTATAAAATACCATAATACCGGCTACCATAACTTCAATTACTTTTCAAGGACCAAAATGAAATGTCTGATTTTAAAAAAGGTAGGCTATTCCATGATGAATGAATTGCGCATCGCAAATATTTAACCAAGAAACTGAACTTTTTAAATACTTGGTTTGCATACCCATTTTTGCCTTAGCATTTACTAGTAGATATCATAACTTGGAAATCTTTCTTACTGCTTTCCTACCCCTAGTGCCGTCGGTCTTCACTCCACGCAACAAGCTGTTCGAGAGCTGCGCGCTCTCTCTGCCCGACAGATTTTTATACAGTGCCTTCGGAAAGTATTCAGACCCCTTGACTTTTTCCACATTTTGTTAGGTTACAGCCTTACTCTAAAATTGATTAAATAGTTTTTTCCCCCTCAATCTACACACAATACCCCACAATGACAAAGCAAAAACAGGTTTTTAGAAATTTTTGCAAATGTATTAAAAATTAAAAACTGAAATATCACATTTACATAAGTATTCAGACCCTTCACTCAGTATTTTGTTGAAGCACCTTTGGCAGCGATTATAGCCTCAAGTCTTCTTGGGTATGACGCTACAAGCTTGGCACAACTGTATTTGGGGAGTTTCTCCCATTCTTCTCTGCAGATCCTCACAAGTTCTGTCAGGATAAGAGACTTATCTGGCAAACTAAAATTAGCAGGAAAGACAAAGAGGAGAGACTTAAGGCCATGCATGTATTCTTTGGCAAATGGCTTACATTTTCCTTTGCCTGGCCGTATTACAAACAAGCCTTATCTGGCTGCTGGGACTGAACTGGGGGTGAGCTCAAGGAGCCGTTGTCCACTGGGATGGAGAAACACTGTCACTATAAAGTCGCAGGGGTTGAATGCCCCTGGGGGATACACAGGAAATCCTCTCATTGTTATCAAGCAAGCCCAGAGGCCTGGGGCTGTCCGAGCTACAAGGCAAACATGATGGGGAAGTGAGCAGCACATTTCCCACAGACAAAAGGGGGACCAAGCTATTTTTCACCCAGCAGCAAATCAGAGAGAGAAGAGATTTGAAAACAACATAATTTACAGAGGGAGGTGGTGGTATGTGTGTGTTTTTCAATCAAGCGCAGTAGAAGAAAAGAAAACGTTCAATATCCAGGATGTAGCCTAGTCCTAATGTGCAGGTGACCGTTCAGCCTCCTTGGTTTTCTAAAAATAAGGGACTGACAAAGCCTAGCCTATCAAAGGTGTGTTGGGTTTATCATGTAGCCTATGTTTTTGAGGAAATAGGCAGAACAATGTCAAGATGAACTTGGAGCTAAAGAGGGAAGAAACTTCTAATGAGTGACAATGAAGTTGAGCTTGACATTAATACACCCTACCCATACCTACAGCAAAGAATCAAGTAGGCCTTGTTGGGGAACTACCCTAGAAACCCAACATTCCAACTTCACTTTCAACTGACAGCTTTAGCTAGCTTTAATCCCCTTGAATGTAGCTGTAATGTTGGGTTTCTAGGGTAGTTCCCCAAAATGCAATGTAAAATGGGCCATGTCAAGAAAGTCTTCACCCTTATGGCTTACACCTGCATACACATCTGATTCAGCCATGCAAAAACACCTGGGATGTTTTCAGCACAGTCTGCCTACCTCTTTGTCGGTCTTGAGCAGGCTGTCAGTGGACGGGGTGCCCAGGGTCACCCCCAGAGGTCTAACCACTGCATTGGCCACGTCGCGCCCCACCACCGGAGGGTACGAGTGAAGGACACTCAGGTGGCCTAGGTCGCTCTGCACCACCAGGTGCAGAGACCTCCATTCCGAATACATGGTGGTGGCTTTCGCTTCTACTGGGTCCAATTGCTACCTGTGTGTACAGAGGAGTGGAGTCAGCACATGGGGAAACAATAAAGTGGACTCAGAGCCAGCCTGATGTAGACTTATTAAAGCAACAAGCAGTTACAACAAATGCCCATTACATATAAGGTGGACCCTGATGCTTGATATTCCCATAAGTTGACATTCAGTTTGAACTTTTCATGTAGCTTGAAAAGTACAAATATGTCAAAGGCAAACTGTGTGAAAAAGCACATTTGAAGTAGACCCATGCTGTGAATAGGCTACATGACATTGAACAGAGAGAGCCTTGATGTGTTATCTCCAGAATGATCTGAAAGGAATGCTAATATTAACAGAAAGGGCTTCACTGAGAGTCCCAAATGCACTTTGCAAGTGACAAATAGTGGACTGGAGACAGACACTCAATGTTCAGGTGCAGAGCAGTAAAAGGTCATCTTGAAAAGCATAAAAGACATGCAAAGCAATAATTTAGTGCAACAATTTAGTGCACAGTTCGTTCTAGAGATAAGTTAGCTAGCTAGCTAGGTGAGCCTACAAATTAAATAGAAGTAACATATTAGCTAGCTAGCAAAGTTAGCTAAAGGTGTTTTGACTCAAGGTTAGGCCAAACCAAATTATCGCTGGGTAACGTTAAAAAGAGGCAACCCTGAACCCATTGACAACTGCATGATAAACTGTGAGACATCAGGGCCAGATTGCATGAGCCACAGACACACACTGGCTGTTTTGCTCTACTAGCTACACTGAACAAAAATACAAACGCAACAATTTCAAAGATTTTACTGAGTTACAGTTCATAGAAGGAAATCAGTCAATTGAAATGAATTCATTTGGCCCTAATCTATGGATTTCACATGACTGGGCAGGGGCGCAGCCATGGGTGAGCCTGGGAGGGCATAGGCCCACCCCTTGGGAGCCAGGCCCACGCACTGAGGAGCCAGGCCCAGCCAATCATAATTATTTTTTCTCCCAGAAAAAGGGCTTTATTACAGACAAAACTCCTCCTCAGCGATAGGAGAAATTAACATTTGATTCTCCGGCAACAGCTCTGTTGGGCACTCCTGCATTCAGCATGCCAATTGCATGCTCCTTCAAAACTTGAGACATCTGTGGTATTGTGTTGTGTGACAAAACTGCCCATTTTAGAGTGGCCTTTATTCTCCCCAGCACAAGGTACATCTGTGTAATGATCATGCTGTTTAATCAGTTTATTGATATGCCACACCTGTCTGGTGGATGGATTATCTTGGCAAAGGAAAAATGCTCACTAACAGGGATGTAAACAAATGTGCGTATTGAACATTTCTGGGATATTTTATTTCAGCACATGAAACATGGGACCAACACCTTACATGTTGCGTTGATATTTTTGTTCAGTATAGCTAATGCATTCAGAAATTATTCAGACCCCTTTACTTTTTCCACATTTTGTTACGTTACAGCCTTATTCTAAAACTGATTCAAGAATTGTTTCCCCTCATCAATCTACACACAATACCCCATAATGAGAAAGTGAAGTGGTTTTTAGAAAATTTTGCAAATTTATAAAAAAAAAACTTTAAAAACAGAAATACCTTATTAACATAAGTATTCACACCCTTTGCTATGACACTCGAAATTAAGCTTTCCATTGATCATCCTTGAGGATGTTTCGACAACTTGAGTCCACCTGTGGTAAATTCAATTGATTGCACATGATTTGAAAAGGCACACACCTGTCTATATAAGTTGCCACAGTGCACATCAGAGCAAAAACAAAGCCATGAGGTCAAAGGAATTGTCTGTAGAGCACCGAGACAGGATCTGGGGAAGGGTACCCAAAACATTCTGCAGCATTGAAGGTCCCCAAGAACACAGTGGCCTCCATCATTCTTAAATAGAAGAGGTTTGGAACCACCTAGACTTTTCCTAGATCGTCCACCCGGCCGAACTGAGCAATCAGGGGAGAAGGGCGTGACCAAGAACCCAATGGTCACTGACAGAGCTCCAGAGTTCCTCTGTGGAGATGGGAGAACCTTCCAGAAGGACAACCATCTCAGCAGCACTCCACCGATCAGGACTTTATGGTAGAGTGGCCAGACGGAAGCCACTCCTCAGTAAAAGGCACAACAGCGCGCTTGGAGTTTGCAAGAAGACACCTAAAGGACTCTCAGACCATGACAAACAAGATTCTCTGGTCTGATGAAACCAAGATTGAACTCTTTGGCCTGAATGCCAAGTGGTCTGGAGGAAACCTGGCACCATCCCTACTGTGACGCATGGTGGTGGCAGCATCATGTTGTGGGGATGTTTTTCAGCGGCAGGGACTGGGAGACTAGTCAGGATCGAGGGAAAGATTAACGGAGAAAAGTACAAAGAGATCCTTCATGAAAACCTGCTCCAGAGCGCTCAGGACCTCAGACTGGGGCGAAGGTTCAACTTCCAACAGGACAACGACCCGAAGCACATAGCCAAGACAACGCAGGAGTGGCTTCACGACAAGTCTCTGAATGTCCTTGAGTGGCCCATTCAGAGCCCAGACTTGAACCTGATCGAACATCTCTGGAGACTTTGAGGTTTGTCACTTCCGTTTTGAGCGCGTCACTTATCTCCGTGCTACGCTGTTTGTTGCTGCTTGGCTACCTGCCAAACTTGACGGTTTTTACTTTTTTATCTCCGTTTAATCTATCTTCATTTAACACATTTTACCAACGTCTTAGTTATTTTTATATTTTTTACTCACTCAACTTTTTTCATTCAACCTTTTCACACCGGACGCTTTAGCTGGACATGGTTCTACGGGACCTCCACCAGCCGAAGCTAAGTAGTAACATTAACACTATGCCATCTAATTGCAGTCGCTGTACTCATAATATACAGGAGAACTATCGCCTTATGGTGAGGATAGCCGTGCTGCAAGCACAGCTTCAAACGCAATCGTTAGGCAAGGCAATGTAAGTGTAGGAAAGGATGAAACAGCGTCTGTGCCACCAGTAAGTACAGATAGTAGTATAAATCCCCTCGCACAGTCCCCGCAGCCGGACAATTTTCTCAAGGCTTCTGAAAAGAAATGCTGTCGGCATACTCAACCGGTGTCGCTCATTCAGCCGACAGAAACTTTCAAACGGTTCTCCCCATTAAGCTCTGACAAATTGAAAACCCTAGTCATTGGCGACTCCATTACCCACAATATTAGACTTTAAAAGAATCATCCAGCGATCATACACTGTTTACAAGGGGGCAGGGCTACCGAGGTAAAGGCTAATCTGAAGAGGGTGCTGGCTAAGGCTTAAACTGGCGAGTGTAGAGCGTATAGGGATATTGTTATCCACGTCGGCACCAACGATGTTAGGATGAAACAGTCAGAGGTCACCAAGAGCAACATAGCTTCAGCGTGTAAATTAGCTAGAAAGATGTGTCGGCATCGAGTAATTGTCTCTGGCCCCCTCCCAGTTAGGGCGAGTGATGAGCTCTACAGCAGAGTCTCACAACTCAATTGCTGGTTGAAAACTGTTTTCTGCCCCTCCCAAAAGATAGAATTAGTGATAATTGGCCCTCTTTCTGGGACTCGCCCACAAACAGGACCAAGCCTGGCCTGCTGAGGAGTGACGGACTCCATCCTAGCTGGAGGGGTGCTCTCATCTTATCTACCAACATAGACAGGGCTCTAACTGCTCTAGCTCCACAATGAGATAGGGTGTAGGCCAGGCAGCAGGCTTTTAGCCAGCCTGCCAGCTTAGTGGAGTCTGCCACTAGCACAGTCAGTGTATTCAGCTCAGCTATCCCCATTGAGACCGTGTCTGTGCTTCGATCTAGGCTGAGCAAAACTAAACATGACGGTTTTTGCCTTAGCAATCTCACTGGAATAAAGACCTCCTCCATTCCTGTCATTATTGAAAGAGATTGTGATTCCTCACATCTCAAAATAGGGCTACTTAATGTTAGATCACTCACTTCCAAGGCAGTTATGGTCAATGAACTAATCACTGATCATAACCTTGATGTGATTGGCCTGACTGAAACATCAAATCAAATTGTATACAGTAAAGTACAGAGCAATATCGAAGAGCCCTCACTGCTGCTTGATCATCCTATTTTTCCAACCTAATTGAGGAGAATAAGAACAATCCAAAATGTATATCTGATACTGTCGCAAAGCTAACTAAAAAGCAGCATTCCCCAAGAGAGGATGCCTTTCACTTCAGCAGTGATGAATTCATGAACTTCTTCGACGAAAAGATCATGATCATTAGAAAGCAAATTACGGACTCCTCTTTGAATCTGCGTATTTCTCCAAAGCTCAGTTGTCCTGAGTCTGCACAAAACTGCCAGGACCTAGGATCAATGGAGACACTAAAGTATCTCTTGACACATTCATGAAAATTGTAATGGCCTCTAAACCTTCAAGCTGCATTCTGGACCCTATTCCAACTAAACTACTGAAAGAGCTACTTCCTGTGCTTGGCCCTCCTATGTTGAACATAATAAATGGCACCCTATCCATTGGATGTGTACCAAACTCACTAAAAGTGGCAGTAATAAATCCTCTTGAAAAAGCCAAACCTTGACCCAGAAAATGTAAAAAACTATCGGCCTATATCAAATCTCCCATTCCTCTCAACATTTTTAGAAAAAGCTGTTGTGCAGCAATTCACTGCCTTCCTGAAGACAAAAAAATGTATATGAAATGCTTCAGTCCGGTTTTAGACCCCATCATAGCACTGAGACCGCACTCGTGAAGGTGGTAAATGACCTTTTAATGGCATCAGACCAAGGCTCTGCATCTGTCCTCGTGCTCCTAGACCTTAGTGCTGCTTTTGACACCATCGATCACCACATTCTTTTGGAGAGATTGTAAACCTTAATTGATCTACACGGACAAGTTCTTGCCTGATTTAGATCTTACCTGTCGGGAAGATATCAGTTAGTCTCTGTGGATGGTTTGTCCTCTGACAAATCAATTGTACGTTTTAGTGTTCCTCAAGGTTCTGTTTTAGGACCACTACTGTTTTCACTATATATTGTACCTCTTGGTGATATCATTCGGAAACACAATGTTAACTTTCATTGCCATGCGGACGACACACAGCTCTACATTTCAATGAAACATGGTGAAGTCCCAAAATTGCCAACCCTGGAAGCATGTGTTTCAGATATAAGGAAGTGGATGGCGGCAAATGTTTTACTTTTAAACTCGGACAAAACAGAGATGATAGTTCTAGGTCCCAAGAAACAAAGAGATCTTCTGTTGGATCTGACAATTAATCTTGATGGTTGTACAGTCGTCTCAACAACAAAACTGTGAAGGACCTCGGCGTTACTCTGGACCCTGATCTCTCTTTTGACAAACATATCAAGAATATTTCAAGGACATCTTTTTTCCATTTTCGTAACATTGCAAAAATCTGAAACGTTTTGTCCAAAAATGATGCAGAAAAGCTAATCCATGCTTTTGTCACTTCTAGATTAGACTACTGCAATGGTCTACTCTCCGGCTACCCGGATAAAGTACTAAATAACCTTCAGTTAGTGCTAAACACTGTTGCTAGAATCTTGACTAGAACCCAAAAATGTGATCATATTACTCCAGTGCTAGTCTCTGGCCTGTTAAGGCTAGGGATGATTTCAAGGTTTTACTGCTAACCTACAAAGCATTACATGGGCTTGCTCCTACCTATCTCTCCGATTTGGTCCTGCCGTACATATCTACACGTACGCTACGGTCACAAGACGCAGGCCTCCTTATTGTCCCTAGAATTTCTAAGCAA